>NW_024080637.1:1125178-1730241 GCF_003009895.1 Hyaena hyaena | reverse complement strand
TTTTTCATAGTATTCCCTGATAATTGCTTTAAGCCCCCACTCTTAAATGCATTAAGTTAAAACTTAATATGTGTGATGTATATATATGCTCTACATCCAACAATATAGTAGTTGCTATGTTGTGTGCTTTAATTTTTTTAAGTTTATGTGTTTTATGTGTCTCTCTCTCAGAGAGAGACAGAGACAGAGAGACAGAGAGAGCGTGTATGTGTGTGTGTGTGTGTGAGAGAGAGAGAGAGAGAGAGAGAGAGAGAGAGAGAGCAAGCAGGGGAGAGGACAGAGAAGGTCAGAGAATCCCAAGCAGGGTCCATGCTGTCAGCATAGAGCCTGATACAGGGCTTGATCTCACATGTGGGGCTCAATCTCACAAACTGTGAGATCATGACCTGAGCCGAAATCAAGAGTCCAGATGATTTTTTTTTTAACTTTTAATGTTTATTTTTGAGAAACAGAGTGTAAGAGGGGGAGGGGCTAAGAAAGAGGGAGACACAGAATTTAAAGCAGGCATCAGGCTCTGAGCTCAGAGCCCAACGTGGGGCTCAAATCCACAAATTGTGAGATCATGACCTGAGCCAAAGTCAGATGCTTAACTGACTGAGCCACCCAGGCGCCCCAAGAGTCCGGATGATTCTTAACTGAATGAACCTCCCAGGCACCCCTGTTGTTTGCTTTCAATAACATATTAGTCTGTCTAAGGTCCCATCACAAAATGCTGTAGACTGGGTGATTTAAACAAAAAAACATTTATTTTCTTACAGTTTGGAGGCTAGATATCCCTGATCATAGTGCTAGAAAATTAAGTTTCTGGTGAGAGCTCTCTTCTTGCCTTGTGGACACCAGGCTCTCCCTGTGTCCCCAGGTAGCCTTTTCCATGTACATGCATGTAGTGAGAGAGCTTTGATAATCCTTGCTCTTATAAGGACAGCAATTCTAGTGCTCTACGCATATGACTTCATATAACCTCATTTACCTCCATAGAGTCCCTATTTCCAAATACAGTTACATGGAAGATTGGGGCTTCATATCAGAATTTTGGAAGGATACAATTCAGTCCATAATAGTCATGCACACTTCAAAGAAATTCTGAGAAGTCAACATTATCTTTTGTATTTACTTACCTGTTGACCATTTTCATTGTCTTTTTTATTTCTTTCTGAAAATGTAAATATCCGTCTAGTATTTTCTTTTATCCTGAAGAACTTCCTTCAGTGTTTATTCATTTATTGTAGCTGTACTGACAAAAAAGAAAAAAAATTAGCTTCCTTTTTTGTTTTTAGTGAATTTATTTTACCTTCTATCTTGAAAGATATTTTTGCTCAATATAGAATTCTTGGTTGGGGCTCCTGGGTGGCTCAGTTGGTTGAGCACCCAGCTCTTGATTTCGATTTAGGTTATGATCCCCAGGTCATGGGGGGAGAGCCCAGTGATGGTCTCTGCATTGAGTGTGGAGCCTAGTTGGGATTCCCCCCACCCCACCTGTCTCCCCACTTGCACTCGCTGTCTCTCTCAAATGAAAAAAATTCTTGGTTGACAGGTTTCTTGTTTGCTTGTTTTTCTTCAGTGCTTGAAGATGTTACTATATTGTATTCTGGCACTGTTGTTTCTTAGGAGAAGTCAACCTTCATTTATATTTTTTGTCCCATGTGTATAGTATATTATTTTTCTTCTACCACATTCTTGATTTTCTCTTACTCTTTGATTTTTATTATGGTGTGCCCAGACATGGTGTTCTCTGAATTTATCCTTCTTCTCCCAGATTTGCTAAACCTCTTAAATTTGTAAATTTCTCTCTTTCACCAAGCTTGGGAAATTGTCAGCATTTATTTCTTTAAACATAAATAAATATTGTGTCCGAGTGCCATAGCAGCAATATAAACAGCAACACAAGATTAATAGGCCTGTAAGACAAAAGAAAATAAATAGAACTGTGGTTCCCTAGTGACCTAGCAAGGGGTCCTTCCCACAGACCCAGTAGTTGGAGTGAGTGTGAACCTGAGCACAGGGGGTGGCCGTTGGCAATCCATTTCCTAATGCAGTAGCAAGAAACACCAGCGAGGTGAGGCTACAAGCAATAAGACAATGTTTTATAGGTAATAGATATGGCAGATCTTCATTTCACAACAGGGGTAAGGGTTTGGTTCCCGTGAGCCAGTACCACCCTTGGCTTAGTTATTTTCCCTGGGGATGACACTATATATTTGCCCCTTAATATCATCAGAGGGTGTGTCTGTATTATACGTAGCATCTCAGGTGCACCCATACTCACAGCCCTACCTCAATACCAAGGTCCCTTTTGCTCTTATTCCTCATACGGTGACCGTAGTTACATACATTTGAGACCCTTGGTTATTGTCCCATAGGCCCATGAGGGATGTTTTTTTAATCTCTGCCTCTCTCCTGCCCCTCCCCCCTCTCTCTGTCTCCTTCTCTCCCTCACTTTCCCTCCTTCCCTCTTCCTCACAATTAGGTACTCTCTTTTGGTCTGTTTTCAACTTCATTGACTCTTGTCTTTTATCTTCAATTAGTGTGAGGCCTATTCACTATTTATTTCAGGTATTATCAATACTAGAATTTCTATCAATACTAGAATTTCTCTTTTAATAGTTTTTGTTTCTTTGCTGTTTCTTCTCTATTCATTGATTATGAGAATATTATTCTTTACATCCTAAAGCATTGTTAACAACAATTTTACACGTTCCTCTCACCTCCCTTCCTTTTTTGGATATGTGGTGAGTGTTTTTTTATGATGATTTTATTTTGTTCACTTTTTAATGTTCAACATATTTTTTAATTTAAATTTGAGTTGGTTAACAGTGGTGTAGTCTTGGCTTCTATTTTCATTGTAATTAACATGTAGTGTTATATTAGTTTCAGGTGTACATTACACTGATTCAGCAGTTCTGTGCATTACTCAGTGCTCATCATGGTCAGTGTACTCTTAATTCCCATCACTGTTTCCCCCATCCCTTCTACCCACCCATTTTCCCTCTGGTAACCATTCAGTTTGTTCTCTATAGTTAAGAGTTTGTTTTTCATTTGTCTCTTCTTTTCTTTGCTTGTTTTGTTTCTTAAATTCTGCATGTAAGTAAAATCATATGGTATTTGTCTTTCTCTGACTGACATTTCACTTAGCGTCATATCTGTAGATCCATCCATGTTGTTGCAAATGGAAAGATTTCATTTTTTTTTTCAATTTTTCTTTAATATTTTTTATTTATTTCTAGGAGAGAGAGAGAGAGACAGCATGAGCAGGGGAGGGCCAGAAAGAAAGGGAGACACAGACTCTGAAATAGGCTCCAGGCTCTGAGCTGGCAGTCAGCACAGAGCCCGACGCGGGGCTCAAACCCACGAACTGCGAGATCATGACCTAAGCGAAAGCCGGATGCTTAACCGACTAAGCCACCCAGGCGCCCTAGTTTTTTTTTTTTTTTTTTTTGTGATGCCTTGGTAACATTCCTTCGTATGTGTATATATATATATACCACCTCTTTTTTTATTAGGACACAGGTTCCTTCCATATCTTTGCTATTATAAATAACACTGCAGTAAATATAGGGCTGCATATATCTTTTTGATTTAATGTTTTTGTCTTTTTTGGAGAAATATACAATAGTGGAATTATTGGATCCTATAGTAATTCTATTTTTTATTCTTTGAGGATAAAATTACTGTTTTCCACAGGGCCTGCACCAATTTACATTTCTACTAACTACACGAAGTTTCCTTTTTCTCCACATCCTTACCAACACTTATTATTTCTTGTGTGTTTTATTTTAGCCATTCTGACAGTTGTGAAGTGATTATCTCATTGTGATTTTGATTTGCATTTCCCTGATGATGAGTGATATTGAGTATTTTTTCATGTGTCTGTTGGCCATCTGTACGTCTTCCTTGGGGAAATATCTGCCAGTTTTTTAATATCTTTATTTGTTTTTACATTTGTTTATTTTTGAGAGACAGAGCACAAGTAGGGGAGGGGCAGAGAGAGAATGAGACACAGAATCCAAAGCAGGCTCCAGGTTCTGAGATGTTAGCACAGAGCCTGATGCGGGGCTTGAACCCATGGACTGTGAAATCATGTTCTGAGCCAAAGTTGTATGCCTCACTGACTGAGCCCCCCAGGCACCCCAAGTCTTCTGCCAATTTTTAATTGGATTATTTGGGGGGTTTTTTTTGTTTTTGTTTTTTTTTTTTTTGGTGCTGTATACATTATTTTATTTTACTTTTTAATTTAATTTAGTTTTATTTTATTATTTAATTCCAGCACAGTTAATGTAGTGTTCTGTTAGTTTCAGGTGTACAGTACAGTTATTCAACAATACCATATATTACTCAGTGCTCATCAAGATAAATGTACTCCCAGGCCCATTCACCTATTTGTGTAAGTTCTTTATATATTTTGAATACTAACCCCTTATCAGATATGTCATTTGCAAATACCTTCTCCTGTACAGTAGGCTGTCTTTTAGTTTTGGTAATTGTTTCTTTTGCTGAGCAGAAACTTTTTATTTTGTTGTAGTCCTAATGGTTTATTTCTACTTTGGTTTCCCTTGCCTCAGGAGACAATCTAGAATAAACTGCTGAATTCTTGCCTTCAAATTCCAGTATCTGTCATCTCAGGGTCATTGTCCATTAAATGGCTTTTCTCATAAGTATGGGTTATATTTTCCTTCTCTCCATATGTCTAGCACTTGGGATCCTCTCTTAAATGTTATGATTGATATATTGTAGAGACGCTGGGTTATTCTTATTTCTCTGAAGAGTTTCTTTTTTTTTTTTAAGAGGTGGTATATTTGGTTGAACGCAAACTCTCAAGTTTTGTCTTTCTTGTGATGGGCACCAACTGAAATCTCTCCTGAGTTCTTTCAACTTCAGCTAGGCTGCTTATAATGTAGTTCAGAGATCATCCAGAAGTTAGAGTAGCATTTGTATGATACTGTTGAGCTTCCTTTCCATGGCTACTGAATCCCCTGGGCCTACTATGACTAGAAGAGTGTAAATGTCCAATAAATATTTGTGGAATCTGTACAGAACCTAATCTTATGAGGCCATATTTGAATATTGGTGTGCCCTTTTTCCACTGACAGCAGAGCTTTGTGAGAGCAATGACTTTAATTTTTCTTTGACTCTCCAGTTATTAGAGTGATGCCGAGCACAGGGTAGCCATGTATCATATTAGTTTCATGAATAAGTGAATCAATTAACAAACTATGAAAATACACAGTGCTATTAACTTTGATGTGAACGAAGCTAAAGTAACTCTGGATTAAATCAGAATTTGTACACCTGCAAGGAAAGCAGTTCATTCTAAAGCTAGTATTAAAATTAAAACACACACACACACACACACACACACACACACAGTTTACATTTTCTTTCAGGAATGTTTGTTGTTCTTAGGAACTGTTCAGTACTGAAACCCACAATTCTTTCCAACAACATAAAAGAAATTGTCTAGGTTGGGCTTTCTTCTTCCATTAGATTTTTATGAGAGTTTCAAGTCTGGGAAAAATTAGGCAAAATGCTTTTGCCTTGAGATAAGAAGGCGAGCTAAGGAAAGAGTTGGAATCACTGAGATGAAAAAAGTGACATTTCAGGTAAATGCAGATAGCAAAAAGGAGTTGTGGCAAGCAACGAACTTTTCTCTGAGCCTAATGATTTCATTATCTGCACAGTAAGATAAAAAGACAGCCTCGAGACTAATACATAAAATCGATTTTTATAGAGACAAACCCAACATTCAATAAGAGAACTGTGTCTTAGCAAAATGACCATAGAATCTAAAATTCTGGAATTCAAAATTCGCCTGTGTCATGGGTTTTTCTTGCCTACAAATTGCGAGCAGTTTTGATACCTCAGGCAATACAGTCCTCTGTAATTTTACAAACACTTGGCTATCTGTCATATTACTTTATTAAATGTCGCAGAGAGAAAATTAGAAACAGTCTTGTCTAAGGTCATTCCCTGAGCCAGAATTGACTGAGGCCTTAGGACTCCCTGTTTGCATTCTTTCTGTCAAATCAAGAGTTGAAAACCCAAATGCCTAAAGGAATCATACAGCATTAAAGAGTAAACAGACTATGCAAACAAATGTGTGTGTGTGTGTGTGTTTATATATATTTTTTTTTACTTCCACAGAGAAGTTTTTCTTTCAACTCATGGCACTCTAGGGAACATTTTATATTCCTTCCTTTCATAGAGAGATGGGCATAGAGAAATAGATCTCCCCTACAAGTAAAACATGAGCACAGTCATGATGAGAAACTGGTGAAACATGGTGCCTTTTTGGGGGGAATAATGGAGAGCAGTGGTGTCTTCTACATAGTGAAGAGTACAGTACTGTCTGAGGGGATCAGTCAGTACTCAGCTCCAGCTGGCTCTGGCCCTGGGGGAATATGGGTGGCCCGGTGTTTTATATATGTCAGTTCTTCAAGAGAAACCAAACTCTGGATTTTCAGTGGAATCTCCCAATTTAAAAATATTGGCTGGTTTTTTTTAACTTTATATAACCCAAAGAAAATACATACATGAGCCAGATGTCCTCTCATACTACCCATCCATGATCTCTGTGTTATATTGTAGTCTTTATATTTCTCCCATGTTCCAAATACCGATGCCACCTTTATAAGGAAGGACCTAAAGACCCAATCCTAGTTATATATATATCATAAGGCAGCTTTTCCCTCTTGATCTAAAAAGCCATCCTGAAGAAGATCTGACTCCATCCAGCTAAAGCTTCCTACCTATCCATATAGTTTGTAGACTTTTCTGCTTGCTCTCAGAGCTGAAATCTGAGAAGATGGAAGAAATAAGAAAGTAGTCATAAAGTTAGGCGTGCTCTGTCTATATATTTCTAAGGCAACCACTTGGCAGACACAGTCATTGTGGTTAAACTGGTTATTTTACTGAGAGACAAATAACCACTAAAAGGACACTATGTTCTCTATACTAGACTAAATGCATTAGACCTAAAGAGAGACATCAGCCCTAGGATCAGGCACTCCAGGCTTTTGAAATGAGTGCCCAGTTATTTGAAAAACTGGCTTGTTCTTTGCTCACCAGAGTAGGCCTTTACCACCAGATGCTATGGTGGGGGGGTTAGGGGAGAAGTACAGTTGACCATTTGAGATTCTCTTCTCCCAACCATTTTTACCCTTTCAGTGATACCCCCTTCATTTTTTAATAATAGATGTTATGAACTGAGAGATACCTATATCCCAGGCACTTGCCACTACTTGCCCTGCAAGGTGAATTTTATTATCCCTATTTTATAGTTGTAGGAGATGAGGCTCTGAGAGGTCAAGTAACTTTTCCTAGATAGCACAGAATGTAAGTAAAGGCCATGAATTTCAACCCAAGTCTTGTTTCCAAAGCTTATGTTCTTTTCACTAAGGCATTATTTTAGAAAGTAGATTTTATTATTATTCAGGTATGATGAGGCCAACAGATCAGGGGTGGCTGCCATTGAAAGGATGGTTTGTGGCTCACAGTTCTCAAGAGGAGGGGGGCGCTCCGGGCCGCCCAGGGCCACAAGGGAAGCACCAGGCTTGTCCTAGCCTTCTGGTTCCTGGCCCTGAGTTGCTTCGAGCAAGGAAGCAGTAGCCCATTGAGGTGGGGGAAGGTGGGCTCTGGAGTGGTTAGTTTGCATATGAAAGGCAGGCTTTCAGTAGTGCTGAGTCCTTTGCTGTCTCTAAGAATTGCCAACCCTGGGAGGGACAGCCTCACCAGGGTCCATAAGGTCATAGAATCAGAGCATCAGAAATACTAAAAATAAAAAGACAAGATTAATATGGCCACATTGCCTTTTCTTAGACCCAAAAGTCATCCTTGACTCCGATTTCCTTATATTCTATCATTGGTTAGCCACTAAATTTGTTTTATTTTCTTCCAAATATATCTCATTCATTCATTGAAGACATCAGGCATTGCTCTAGGCGCTGGGGATTGGGAAATAATAGGGCTCTTGATTTAAAAGAGCTCGGAGTGTCAGGTGAAGGCAGACCTATAAACTAATGAACTCCTTGACAAGGGCCACAATGTAGTAAGAACAGGAAATAGTTTTGCCTCGTGTTCTCACCATCAGCCCCCTCTGCATTTCCTGCCCTCCGCACCTGATCACCTCTCCGCCCAGTATACCCTACCAGACTGCTTTTCCTTAACTTCTCGTCATTTTGCACACAAATCAAAATAATTCCATGGTCTCTAATCCAATAAAACTATGAACACGTACCTGACTTTCAAGAACCACTGTCTGCCCCACACTCGCATTTATCCACTATCTTCATCACTTCCTATATTCTCTACATTAAGAGTTATCTTGTGACCAGTGTGTGCCCCTCACAGACAGACAGATGTAAAGTGTATGGTATTGCATCCAAGAAGTTCATGGTACTGTGTGAGCATATGGTGTGACTTCATTATGCTTTGTGAGTCCCACGTCTTTGCACAAACATTTCCTGAGCAGCTGTGATAGGCCAGGCTCAGGGCTTGACGAGTCTCCATGCTTTCCTCAACCATGTATGTCTTCGCATCTCCATATCTAGTCATCACAGTCTCACTCCCTCCCAGCATGCCTCGCCCCTAGCTCCCTACTCCTCCAAGCTGCCTGTGCTCAGCCTCTCAACTGAAGCCTCACCTCCCCCAACTATATAATAATTGCCAAATTATTGACCTCTTACTTTATGTTACTATGTACTATATGTATTGTATTTCTGACTTTCTGCTGTATTCCCAGGACCAAGCCCCAGTAACCAATGCACTAGGCAATCAGTAAATACTGAATAACTACATTCATGCACACACCACACATGCTAGTTTCTGTGCTTCCCACTGGACACTCATTTAAATCTCCCTTGTCTGAGCCCTGACAGTGTTCCTATAGAAATTAGCATCAAATCAAGTAATGACTTTACTTACCCATTACTGATGCGACTCATTAAGGTCCAGCAGACCCCATCACAGTAGCCCAAAGCTGAGCCTGTAGGAAGTTAACGTTCAAAACCTGTATCTCTTTTTCCCATCGAAACCACCAATTGCTTTGATATTATTTTGAGCATTTCTGCATTACTGTACAAATGGAATTCAGCAGTGTATGCCTGCAAGTTTGGTAGACATTATGGCATAGTAGTTAAGAAGAAGGACTTTAGACACAGGGTGACTGCCTCAGTCTGAAACCTAAATCCGTCACTTACTCCCTTTGACTTTGGGCAAGTTGCTTCCTCTCTCTTGGTCCCACTTTTCTCATCTCCACAGTAGAGAATAGTATCCTTTTCCTAGGAGTAGTGTAAGGAATAAATTAGATAGTGTATGGAAAATGCTTAGCTCAGTGTTGATAATATGGTAAATGAGTCAGTAAATTTTAGGTGATAGTATTTATACTATTGTTGACATTGTAGTAGACACTGTCTACATCCCAGCAACCCCGTTTTCAAGTGAAGCTGGGGGAGGGCAGAGGAGGCCTTTGAGGCTCAGAGTAGTTAAATGGCTTACACAAAGTCACACAGCTAGGTGGTATCAGAGCCAGAACCCAGACCCAGCCTCCGTGGGTCCAGAAAAAAAGGGGTTCTCTTCCCCTTGACACATGTTAGGGAACATGCTTAGAGAGCCTGTCTCCATGTAGCCAAAATAACCAATAGATTTATAGTCTCAATGAAAATAAATTGGTCCGAGTGGTTTTGGAATTCTAGAGACTAATGTGAACATTGGGAAGACACACAGATGAGGTTCAGGACCACAAACACAGTGTTGGATGTGTTTTAGCAAGCAGGGTGGTAGCATCATGGGAAAACATTTCTCTTCCTGATGCTGTTACATATTATTTTGTTTAGAGCTACCTAGTAGATTAAGGAATTAAATCAGAGATATGGGATTTCAAATGAGAAGAAGATAGTTGTCCACAGAGCTTAGACATTTCTATCCTTGATGAGCCATGTCCCAGTTTCTCATGTGATAACTCTTCCTTTTATTTCTTTTTTGTATTTCTTTTTTCACGTGGTAACTTTTCGTTCAGGAGAGGTCCTCTTGACAGCTCTAAGGCAACCCTGTGTGGTGGTTGTTTGAACTAGTCAGTATTCCTTCCTCCCGTCTCTTTCCCTCAGCCCTACATTTGGTAAGACACAGTGAGTAAGTCGAGGTCTGACCTTGCCCTGGGCTAACAGCCTGGATTGGGACGAGGAAATTGTGGGATCCAGCAATTGGTGCTTCAACACCCAGGCCCCTCACCACATACCTGGAGTCACTGCCTTCTCACTCCTGTGCTGACGCCTCCTTTTGGGACCTGTTACTACCTGTTGCTACTGGTTAGCCTGAGAGTTTCAATTCCTGCCCCTTTTTTCTTTAGACTGCTTGGTTTTGTGGATCAAGAAGCTGGTAGTAGGTTAGGTGAAGCTAAATTTCTGAAAGAGGGAAGACGCTGAAATTGAGTTAGCATTTTAACATTCTTAGATCCTCTATGGACAAAGAATTGAATGAAACAGACATTTTGATATTTCCCTTTCTAGCTTAAACATAAATCAGAGAAACTATAAAACTGACCCATCTCTCTCGTTTTTCAGATAGACCACATGGTACGGGGCCATGCTGCCTTCCCTGAACTACAAGCCAAGGCCACGGCCAGGTAACTGCTGCCCCTGTTCCCTTCCAAGCTCCCGTGCATTCCTGCATTAAGGGCGTTCCCTTTACAGATGTGTGATTTTCAGTTCCTATGGGCGGTGAAGATGCCTGGCAATGTTTGGTTATAAGATGATCCAGGCCATACATGCATCAGTTTTCAAACTGATCTGGAGGACTCAGAGAAACTAGGGATCCCCAAAGAATATGCCAGGAGCCCTGGGTGAGAGACTACTGTAGTAGAAGGATCATGGATTTGGGGATCAGAACTCCTTGGGTTAAAGTTCAAATCCAGTTTTACTCCCGGTTAGGTATGTGACCTTGGGCAAGTTATCCAATCTCTTTGAGCCTTTCTCTTATCTGTAAAACTGAGGATATTAACTGATATAAAGTGATTTCCTGGAAATATTGTTAAGTAAAGAAAGCAAGGGAGTGTTTACAGTATACTTCTTTTTATGTAAAAGGAAAGTGACTCTAAGAAACTGTATGTTTACTTACTCACTTATGCAGAAGAAATACAGTGAAGTTAAATCAGAAACTGGCGAGACTGGGGTCGCCTGGGTGCCTCAGTCAGTTAGGCATCCTACTTCAGCTTAGGTCATGATCTCATGGTTCATGAGTTTGAGCCCGGTGTTGGGCTCTATGCTGACAGCTCGGAGCCTGGGCCTGCTTCAGATTCTGTGTCTCCCTCTCTCTCTGCCCCTCCCCCTCTCACGATCTGTCTCTTTATGTGTCTAAAAAATAAATAAATTTTAAATTAAAAAAAAAAACTTAAAAAAATTGGTGAGACTGGTTACCTAGAGGTGATGGGTGGGAATGCATTAGAAATATGGGAGAGTGAGAACAGGGTTATAGGTGGGAATGGCACTTTTCCGAGAATGTCTTTTGATATAACTCTAAATCTTAGAAGTGTGGTGATGCTTCATTTTCCCCTGAAAATAGATAGAAGAGAGGCAGGGAGGCAGGAAGGGAGGGAGGTTGGTTATTTAGGTAGGTTAGGTAAGGTAAGATAAGATAAGGTTAAGTAGATAGGTAGATAGATACGAAGACATACATGTGTCGTAGGAACAGGCAAAATAAAATACAATTAGCAAAATGAGTCCTGTTGTATTAATAATGAATAACATAACCCCACTAAGAAGAGTTCGGGAAAGAAAAGAACTAACCTAAGTAACTCTAGGAAAGAATACTTTGATAGTATAATGTATGGATCAAGATAAAACAACTGCACTTGAGTATTATAGTCTAATTCCTAAATTTGTTTTTCATAAATGTCTGGATTGGCTCTTTTGAAAATCTGTCATGTGTATACTACAATTGAGCAAATAAATAAATAAATATATTGTGGATAATGGGAGCCAGGTTTCTCTTAAATAGGAAACGGGGAAGGTTACAATGAACCCTGTGGTAGTGGGTGGAAATAGGAGATAACAGGATCAACTTGTGATTTTGTGTGTATGTGTGTAGGTATAGCTGGGTACAGATAGAGCTATAGCTATAGAGAAAAATAAATCCAGTAGCTGTATTCCTGGGTGAGTACACATACGTGTATTACCTGTGCTGTCTACCGAGATGGCCTAGAAACAGTGACCCCTAGGAGCAGTGTGCATGGCTAGCACCCCAATCCTGGCTTTTAAATACTGTTCTCTACTGAAAAGTAGGACTTTGAGAAACATGGCCAATTCCAAGGTGAGGGCAGGGGTCGTACACACATGAACATTTTGTGAGGCCAGAAAGTAAGGAACTCCTCAAAGAGAATTGTCAAAGTGTACAAGAGCCCATGCTAAGAATCTCTCAGTGGCCTTTGGGGACAATTTGATCAACAGAATAAGTAATGATAGTATAAAGTGACTCCCTGAGGCCATACCAAAAGAAGTAAATTATTCAAGAAAAAAATGGAGAAGAGAATGCAGATCTCCCTGTGCTCTGCAAGGATGATATACTTGAAATTAATAAATGTGGAGGAGGGGAGCCAGGGTGGCTCAGTCAGTAAATGTCCGACTCTTGATTTCAGCGTAGGTCATGATCTCTTGGTTTGTGGGTTCGAGCTCTGCTTCGGGCTCTGTGTTGATAGTGAGGAATCGGGCTTGGGATTCTGCCTGTCCCTCTCTTCCCTTCCCTCCTCATTCTTTCTCTGTTTCAAAATAAATTAATAAAATAAATGTGGAGGAAATAATGGAACTAGAATATTATCATTGGACAGACACCACTTGTTGTAAGCAAGAATCACCAATGGATGCTGAAATTAGTGAGTAAAAGTGATGCAAAGCAGGATACATGCATAGTCCCAAAGTGTCTCACTGTAAGACGCTCATCAATATCAAAGGGAAAAGAGTAACTTCACAGTGTAGAGATCTGGCAGACACCTCTCTCGTGGTTCATGAGTTCGAGCCCCACATCCAGCTCTGCACTGTCAGTGCAGAGCCCGCTTGGGATTCTCTCTCTCCCATTCTCTTTGTTGCTCCCCACTCTCTCAAAATAAATAAATAAACTTAAAAAATAATAATGTATTTACGTGACTTTCTTAGATGATGAGTATAAGACACGTCTGTGTGCTATTTTTGTAACTTTTCTGTAAGTCTAAAATTATTTCAAAATGAAATCCACATATTATTTTTTAAACTGCTTATGACAATAATGCTGTTGGATGTTTTTAGAAAAATAAGGTATTTTATAATATTAACAGAAAACCCCCACGGTAGCTAGTACATGGAAAATGAGAGTCTAAGGTAGAAGTTAATATCATAGACTCTGGAGCCAAATTACCTGTGTCTTAGCTTCACCCCTTAATAGCTAGGTGACTACGGGCAATTTACTTATCCCCTTTGTGCCTCAGTACCTCACTGTAAGGGAAATAGTAATAGTAAACACCTCATAAAGTTGAGAAAATTAAATGAATTTGACTAGTGAGTAGCATATGGTGACAATTAAGTGTCAAGCTGTTCTAAGTTGTCAGAGAATGGAAGTAGTAGTAATAGACGTTGTCATTATGGTTGTTGAAGTTACTTATATGAGACATTTCCATTCCACCAAGGGGCTTATGTTCCTAATAGGGGAGATGCCTGCACAGAGCAGAATGAGATGCATACTACTGGAATATAAGCTATCTAGGGGTGCCTGGGTGGCTGTGTCGGTTGAGCGTCCAACTTCAGCTCACGTCATGATCTTGTGGTTCATGAGTTTGAGCCCCACATCAGGCTCTCTGCTGTCAGCGTGAAGCCCACTTCAGATCTTCTCTATCCCTCTCTCTCTGCCTCTCTCCTACTTGCACGCTCTTTCTCTCTCTCTCAACAATTAAATAAACTCTTTTTTTTTAAAGCTGTCTTTTGTCAGAATGTAGTGAAGGCATGGTCCTAACAGGGAGCTTGAGAAAAGTTTCACAAGCTTTCCCTTCTAGGAATCTCTGGTTATGACAGCATTACCACTGAGAGGGATCACACCATGTAACTTCATCACCTCACACTTCATTGGACTTAGAGACCGTGTAGCCTAGAGCAAGGGTTACTGCCTTCAGACCATCAGTGAAGTCCTTAAAGGTGCACAGAGTTTTGCTGATTGAAAACTTATGGGTATAATTCTCTGAAGAGAACTAAATGTGGAGGAAATAATGAAACTAGAATATTATCCTAGAATATTCCTTCTTGAAGGAATCCAGCATTCATAAACCATGAACCCAAAGACCAGAACATTGGATTTGGAGTTCAGAGATTTGGATTCAAATCTTACCTCCCAACATGCATCATCATATGAATTTGTTCCTGCATCAGAACACGTGGCAGTCACTGTGAGAAACCCAGCCCTGGGCCTCTCTGAGAATTGGTTTTGATTTTAATGAGGTAATATATTTGACAAAGCTTGGTAAGCTCTACTATGATAATTATGACAACAGCTCTTTCTGCCACTGTTACTAATGGTTATTAGACTGGAGGATGTTTTGGTGGTGGTGGCTGTAGGGTTTAGCGGCAGATCAGTCACCCGTAACCTGCTGACCTTCTTGTGGAAAGTGTGGTGGCATAGCAAGAACGCTTGGCTGAGAACTGGAGGTCTTGGATTCTTGTGCCATTTCTGCCATAATTGTCTCAGTGACTCAGTTTCCTCAGCCATAAAACCACAATAATCCTGCCCTACTTACCTCATTTTACGATGTTACATGGATGAAAGTACATTGTGGAAATGCCAGTCTCTGAAGGTCTTAAAACTCAGTACAAACCTAAGGGATAGGTAGACTTTGGGATGAAATATTCACAATTTCCACAACTTCCCTCTGTGGATGAGCCTCATGTGAGTAGTTTTTATGGAGAAGAGGAAAGAGAGATTAATGGTTTAGTGTGCAAACTGAGAGACACAACAGCGTAGGGCAGTGCAGTAGCAGCACGTTATAGAATTCAGACCTGGAGTCAGCGGGATTTAAATCCTAACTCTTTCCACATACTCGTTCCTGTTACACCGCCTTCCTACAACCTCCCTGTATTTCTCCCCTTTTTGGAGCTAAGCTTCTCCAAAGCATTGCCTCCATTCTTGGTCACTATTTTGTCACTCTGTACTCCTCTCTTGCCCGCTTCATTTTGAATTCTGCCGCCATTGGCCCCTGAAACTGTTAATGTTAAAGTCTGTAGGGTGCATTCCAGTCCCCATCCTTGGGCTCTCACCAGGAGGTGGCATCAATAATCACACCTTCCTCTCCTTTATAACATTCTCTTTCCTTGGCTTTCTTTCTGTTACCTTCTCCCAGTTTTCTTCCTATATCTCTGGCTTATCCTTCGGAGTCTCCTTTTCAAGCTCAAGACCATCACATCAAAATACATTACAGCTGGGCTCTGGCCCCTTTTCCTTCTCTCTTTGCCATTCTTCCATGATGCTTCCATCTATACTCTTGGCTTCATTTCTTTCTCTATCTCAAATTTTACTTCTGGCTCATATATTTAGCAGGTATTCAATAAATGTTGACTCTCTTCCCTGTCACTTTCCTTCTCTTGTTTTGTAAAAGAAAGTGCATCTCTGTCTTACAGATCTATGAATAGAATATTCCAAGACTATAGAGGTCCTCGGAAGAAATAGGCATGACTTTATTAAAGTGAATTTGGCTGTTTGGAAAGGACAGCAAATCCCTTGGAATCAGAAACTGTATGTCTCTTTTGGTGTGGCTTGAGGTTCTCTGAAAACAGGGCAAGTCACCCCTGCCTTGGAGCTTAGTATCAGCAAATCCTATTTGAAACTGTAAGAACAAGTATTGATAAACAGATTTAGTATTTCATACTCTTGATTCTCCATAATCTTTTCAGACCCACCCCTGAAGAGTGATGCTTTGTGAGCTTATAAATTAAGTAAACAGTAACTAGATGTGCTCATGCACATAATTGGCAACCAGAGTCTCTCTTTATGGGAGGCCAAGATTTCACTCCTTAGACAGAGATTGCCTTGCATTGATCATAACTTTGGCTCTTTTTCTCTGCACTGCCCTTTATTGTCTTAATTCTCTGATAGAACCTTAACTCCCAATGTCTCAGAATGAGGTTCTGCTGTTAGGTGGATTTGTTGAGAAGGTGTTGGCACAAACCACAAGTGCTAGATTCAAGGTTGGCAGCAGAACCAAGGTGGTGAGTAATGAGTGTCTTATGAGCATTTATAATAGTGAACAAAGTTAAAAAAATCCCTATTTTCATAGAAATTACATACACACAATACGCACATACAAATTCTGTGTGTAGAGAGAGAACACATATTTCCATACCAGGAATTGATAATCCTTCTGAAGAAAGACAGGGATGAGAGGTGCCTAGGGGACTCAGTCAGTTAAGCATCAGACTTCATCTAAGGTCATGATCTCATGGTTTGTGAGTTCAAGCACCGTGTCAGGCTCTGTGCTGACAGCTTAGAGCCTGGAGCTTGCTTTGGATTCTGTGTCTCCCTCTCTATCTGTCTATCCCCTGCTTGTGCCCTCTCTCTCTCAGAAATAAGTAACTTGGGGCGCCTGGGTGGCTCAGTTGGTTGAGTGTCCGACTTCAGCTCAGGTCATGGTCTCACAGTCCGTGGGTTCAAGCCCCACATCGGGCTCTGTGTTGACAGCTCAGAGCCTGGAGCCTGTTTCAGATTCTGTGTCTCCATCTCTCTTTGGCCTACCCCCGCTTGCTCTCTGTCTCTGTCTCTCAAAATAAAGACATAAAAAAAATTAAAAATAAATAAATAAACTTAAAAAAAGAAAGAAAAACAGAGATGAGTAAAGAGACAGAATGAGGGGTGTTGTGGGGGATGGATGGGAACTCTTTCCGGTGAGGAAGCCATCTTTGATGGGGTGACACTCGAACAGGACTCTGATTATCAGTACTTGTTTCTGCAGTTTCAAATAGCATTCACTAATGTTTAGCTCTGAGACAGGGGTGTTCTGTTTTGGGAGAGCCCCAAGCCAAGCCAAAATACCTAAGGAACAGCAAGGCTGCAGGCCTTGAGTCTGTGTGGTGGGCTCCATGAGATGATAAAGGCCCCTGGACCAGAAGGGGAGGGAGCTGGGAACAGGTAAGGGCTTAAAAGTTAGCCAAGCCCAGAGCATGGAGGCCATCACAGATAAAAGTAAAGACCCTGGATTTTATTCAAGGTTTTTGCTCCTCCTGAGCAGGAAACAGCCACCATCAGATTTACTTAGAAGGATTACCTGGCTGCTCTGTGGAGAGGAAACGAGACTCTTGGTGGGGAGAGAGGGACAGAGTAGAACAGAGGGCCCCAAATGTCAGCAAGCCCTCAGTCTACTGGAAGGGGAAGACTATATCAGAAGCCCAGCCTGTTCTGAGTTACTTTTACAGAGGTCACTGCAAGCAGTGATCATTTCTGATTGAGACTTTCCTGGTTTCAGCTCCTTTAGGATTACCAGAAGGAAGTTTTCCCCAGTCACGTTTTCTCTCCCAGCCTTTCTTTTCTTCCACTCTTTCTGGATTTTTCTGTCATTTCTGTAAAGATAGTCAGTGTTTCTCAATCTAATTTATTTCTCAGACCTTTTTTTTTCTTTTTGCCGCTGTGATTCTCCTATAGTTCCACTGAGGATCCGTTTCTTCAAATGCACTGTCCCCCATAGGCCGAATCTCAGGTACATTTAAAGCCCCTCATTGAAGGCTGGGTATGTTCCACTGGAGCAGGGAAAGGAAAAAGAAAAGACAAGAATATTTATTGAGAACTTGCAGTGTGCCTGATGCTGCACTTGCCTATAGTTATATACATATGTATAATTTCATTTAATTCTAGATGAGGAAATGAGGATTACAGGGAAATCTTAGACTCCACTTCTAAAGGTTATTCTCACTTTCCATTCTCCTCTGGTGTTCTCAGATTGCTTCCTTGGCTTTTATGGCTTCTTGAGCCTCGGCCCTTCATTCTGACAACCGGGGCCATCAGTCTATCAGCAGCTATTTACTTAGGCTCCCCTGAGCTGAGACAGTCATAGAACGAGGGTGACGATATTAACACCTTTCATCCCCTAGGACGTGCCAGGATGATCGCTAAATTCTTGATGGCTCTTGAATGAGAAATATTTCTTAAACAGAAATAAACTAGATGTCGTAATGCCTTTCTTTGGCTTCTGTTTTGCATGCAAGGATTAGAAAGCGCTCGGGGCATTGGGGTCTCCTCAAGAAGACTGAGGACTATGCTGACTTAGGAAAGAAATTCTCCATTTCTCCCTCTCAGCAGTTCCCTGTTACTCAGCACAGTGCCTGGCGCATGGAAGGGAGGTGATGTCCCAAGGTGTTTTCCCTCTCCCCTGCTCCGTTTTGAGGTGTCCACCAGCATGCCTGGAACGCTGTGTCCATATGACTCCAGATATCCACCCTTTGGCAACCCAATGGTACAGTGAAACGTAGAGTTACAAACAACCCAGAAATTCCAGCTCTAATAGTCTGTGTTGGAAGACATGTATGTAACACAGTGCAATGTAGAGAGAGCTAGGCAATGAATAACATCTTATGCCAGGTGAGGAAGTTTGTGCTTTATCTTGAGGATAATGGAGAGGAGCCACCGAAGGGTTCTAGGTAGGAGTGGGAATTATAATCACAGTTGAATTCTAAAGTTTATTTATTTATTTTAAGAAAGAGAGAGTATGTGTGTGCAAGCAGGGAAGGGGCAGAGAGAGAGGGGGAAGGAGAGGGGCAGATGGAGGGAAGGGGAATCTCAGGCAGGCCCTGTGTTATCAACCCAGAACCTGACCTGGGGGTTCAGTCCCACAACCATGTTAAAAAAAAAAAAAAAAAAAAAAAAAAAAAAAAAAAAAAAAAAAAAAAAAAAAAAAACCATGAGATCATGACCTCAGCTGAAATCAAGAGTGGGACGCTCAACCAACTAAGCCATCCAGACCCCCACCCCTGTCCCCAAGTTGCATTTTAGAAGAATCACCAAGGAAGGAGTGCAGGAAACCTAGCTGGGAGTGGGAAGATTTCAAGAATGGACTTCCAAGAGGAACCGCTGGATGGCTATCTGACCTGGAACTCATGAGAGAAAGGGGCAGGAAACACGAGCATATATTTGAAAGTCCTCAGCCCTAGATGGTACCTGGAACCATGAGAGGAAGATGGGATCACCCAAGGGTATGGGAAGAGGGACAAGTCTCTGAGACACTTAAAATATTTAAGGGACAAATAACGAAAGAGAACCAGCTGGAGAGGAGGTAGGAAGACCAAAGGAGTATAGTGTCTGGAATCGAAGGAAAGAGAACCAGTAAGAAGTGTTCAAATGGTGCAGAATAAAGAGAATTCAAGTAAGACAAAGGCAGGAGATGGTCCGTTGGAGTTGGCAGCAAAGGCTGCCGTTCCACACTGTGGGACTGATTTCAATAGACTAAATACTGCAGTGGGTCAAGAGGTGAGGAACTGGAAAACACACAGACTTGCTCAACTTCTGGAAAGAACACACGTGTCTTCTGCTAGACCATGTATGATGATTTTTGCCTTGAAATATGGTCATTACACTTCTGGACTGCTCAAGAATCCAAAGAATTAAGTGATTTATAGAGTGTGAGGAGAGAGTAGAGATTCCAGGGGTTCTGTCCTCATTTAAGATTATAAGCAATAAAGTCTGAAAACAGTCCCCCGGCTCTTGGATTTTTCAAAGCTAGAAATGAATTTCCTATGAGGAGAAGTGAGGGGCAACTGTTTATTGTTTACCTATCCTTGTATCGTGCTCAGGCTCTATATTGAATCTGCATAGCAGCCTGTAAGGGAAAAGAATTAGCCCTGAATACAGAAAAGTGAACGAAGCTTAGTGGGGGTTGTATACCTGGCCGCCCCGCTGCTACACGGTGAAGTCATTTGTGACTGTTGCGACTGTATTTTCTTCATCACATGCAGTGGGACCAGGGCAGCAGGAATTTCTCCCTCTGACGGAAGATATAGGAGCTTGGAGTTTGTGAGAGGAAGGGAGGAGCACACACTTGAAACAGTTAATGTGTGATTCCCGAGCTGGAAGAGGTCAGACCGCCATTTGAGAAGGAATTGTTAAAAAAAAAAAAAATACAAAATAAATACAAAATGAAACCGAGTCAGAACCAAAGAAGGCATCATGTAAGGTTAAAATTATGTGAATAATGATGTGCATTTGTTATTATAATGTTCTCCAAGTGCATTTCATTTTGAATGATATACTCAGATAGCACACATGGTAAGGTATAATTGAAAAAACGTGCAGGAGAATGGCTGCATTCAAAGAATAAACATACAGCTGTGAGGAGGTTAGGAGTCAAAGGGGTAAGCATATGGCCCGTCCCCCAGGGATCTCATTAGTGCATGAGTGACCATATATGTACGAGGCTAAACGAATCTCACTGTTTGCAAAGACCCACAGTAAATGAGACAATGACAAATCAATAGTAATTAGGCCTATAGGTTCTTATTGACCCAGATGTCTGAAACCAAATGCCCTGCCCTGAGATTCCTTGAGAGGCAAATGAAAAGATTTATAGACGTGCGCTTTAAAAAAAAAAAAAAAAGCCTTTTAAGAGCACTGATGGTATTCTGAAGTGGGATATTGCTAGAATCAGTGTAGACTCTGGATTCTGGCTCGGAAGGACATTCTTGTGGCTTTTATTGTCAACGTTTCTTTTAGACCATGAGCAGAGAGAGTTGGGAAACCGAACACCAGGATATGATTGTATTCTACGCAGGTATATGGCTGTGGCCCTACCTTCCAGGGGGTGGCTTCCAGGGTTCTTCGCCTAACACTGTCAGAGAATCATGGTAAAACAGAGTTGGAATATAGGCTTTGACAAGCCTCTTCTGATCTGGGTTATAGAGATGGCTTCAGAATCACACAGAGAAGGGGTTATTTAAATTTGGACTCGGTCACGTGTCTTCACTTCTTTGAGCATCTTTCTGTAAAAGCATGTTAATGGTACTTGGCTCACTGGGCTGGGGATGAAGGCCTGTCAGGGAGCAACAGTTATATTGTTGTGGCTGGTGAGCCTTTCCCCAACACTATCATTATCCTCCTGATACGGTCCAAAGCAGAAGGTTTTACAGATGGGGATGAGGTATCACAGCAAGAAGCAGAGATTGCCTAGCCAGCAGGGCTACCCTTCCACCCAGCATTCCTTGTGCATATGCTCGCGCACGGACGTACTCACTCACTCCTGCACTTACATGGAGCACTTTTGCTTTTCTATCCTTTCTTTATTGGAGTTCCACATACAATTTTTATTTGACCAGGCACGCCTGGCTGGCTCAGTCGGTTAACCTCTGACTTCAGTGCAGGTCACGATCCCATCATTCATAGGTTCGAGGCCCACGTCGGGCTCTGTGCTCATGGCTCAGAGCCTAGATCCTGCTTCGGATTCTGTGTAACCCTCTCTCTCTGTCCCCCCCCCCCACTTGCATTCTGCAAGTTCTCTCAAAAATAAATAAACGTTATATGGGGCGCCTGGGTGGCTCACCCGGTTAAGCTTCCGACTTTGGCTCCGGTCATGATCTCACGGTCCGTGGGTTTGAGCCCTGCTTCATGCTCTGTGCCGACAGCTCAGAGCCTGGAGCCTGAGATTCTTTGTCTCACTCTCTCTCTGATCCTCCCCTGCTCACGTTATCTCCATTTCTCTCTCAAAAAATAAATAAAACATTAGAAAATAAATGTTATAAATTTTTTTTTAATTTATTTAACAAAAGAGTTTGAAAACCATAGCTCTAGTTTTTTGCTTCTTTCTTTAAAGTTAGTTTAGAAAACTTTCGGGAACTTCATGCGCTCCATGGGAACATTCAGTGTCACAAAACTGGAACTAGAAATCCCTGAGCTACATTCCTAAAGCATTCTTAACATTCAGATACTGTCATCTTGAGTACCTTAGATATTGCCCTCCATTAGACAATGATTTCCTATACTTTTCTTCCTGCCATTGTTCAAGCCATATTTTTCATCTTTAAAGAGATCTTTTTGAGGTCACCAGTGCCAAGAGGCATGGATTCCACTCTCTGATAAACCCACTTTCCCCTCAAATCGTTGGTACAAGACTTTGAGAAGGAAGCACAGTTAAAGAGGGGAAGGATGACCAAATTTAATCTCTGTGCCTTGCAGTAAGAGTCAGCTCAATGAGATAGGTATTATGATACCCATTTTATACGGGATAACTGAAGTTCAGAGAGGGCGAGTTACTGGCCATGCCACCCAGCCACTGATCTGAGCCAGGACTACTTTAGCTCCTAGTCTCCTCCCCTCTGTCTCCCTCTCCCCAAGACTGTGGCGACTGTGAGGTGGTGTGACCCCCTCATCCTACACCCAAAGAGACTGAGCCTTAGAAAGAAGAAAGAACAAATGTGATAGCATTTAGTGCCTTTGGGTCAGAAGTCGAGTCTCCTAATTCCTGATCTAACCTCATTCCAGTGTCCTGTCACTTCCTGTGGCCCGACTCCTGTGCTGAGTCCAAGAACTTAGGTTTATATTGGTCACCCCATCGTTATTGTTACAATTAGCAATACTAAGTTTTAAGAAATCTTTTACATATGTACAGTATTGTACCTTTTACAAAATACTGCATCTTCATATGCATAGCCTCCTTTGATCTTCCAATAACCCTATGAGGTAAGTTGGACAGGGATTATGATATCTGTTTTGACAGATGTGAAGAAAGTGGTTCAGAAAGTTTGAATAACTTTATCATGGTAACACACCTACTAGGGGTAAAGCCACCCCTGGAGCTGGTCTTTCGATTCCAAGCCTTTCCCACTTTGCACCAGAACATGCTGGCTCTTCTGGGTGATGGCACAGCATGATCTGAGAGTGCTGAATGCTGGTTGCTGGGGTTTGGGTAATTTCTCTGCTGAAGGTTTGGGACTCTGCTTTGTTTGTGGATCTGATGGGGAAGTACAAATCGTTTCTTTCTTCAGAACAGTTTGCCTCCCGACCCTACCCCCCTTTTAAAAACAAAATCAATGTCTCTTCCAGATGCCAAAGTGTATATGCATATTTGAACAGTCACCTGGATCTGATTAAGAAGGCTCAGCCTGTGGGTTTCCTCACTGTTGATTTACATGTTTGGCCAGATTTCCATGGCAACCGGTCTCCCTTAGCAGATCTGACACTAAAGGGCATGGTAAGTAACAGCCAGTCCTTGCACGAAGGTGCAGGCAGGCCAAAGGGCTACAAAGTTTGGGAGAAGCAGAGTAAGGAGAAAGGAAAGGAGGAAAAATAAACAAGACGGGCCAAGGGCACACAGGCTTCTTGCAGATGCATCACTTGTTGCGAAGGCTCTTGCCACTCCACAGGGCGAGCTGCTGAAACTTCTCATTGTTGCTGCGCCAACCTTGAAAGTGTTAAAAGCAATATTTCCTACATTGAGCTACCGCTGCCTCTTTGTCCTGTGGAGCGGCTGGAAGTCATGAGCCCCCGTCTGTGTGATTTTTCTTATTGAAATCAGTTTGCAGAGTCATGTTTTCTGTCTGCATCCCCAGGCTCCCCGGTAAATAAGTGGTAAATATTACCACCCATGGTCTTGATTGCTATAACCACACGCCTGCTCCAGCTCTGAGTCAGAGCTGTTCAGAGTGCATGTTAACATTATTAGGATTTCAGATTAAGCTTTGCTAAAAGGAAAAGAAAATGAATAACTCATACTGATGGATAAATTCAGCTGCTGGTGACCTTTGGGGTCACTGATGGTGCAGAAGATTGTGGGCCTCCTGGAGAGGGGCCAGGATGAACTTGTGGCAGAGTTCACAGTCTCCTCAACTAAGATAGAACACCCTGGTGGCCAGGCAAGATTAGGGGGCGGAGTGTAGGTAGTATAGCCATCGAGAATCGTATTTGAGGTTGGAAGAAGCACATTCAAGCTAGGGAAAGAACACAGCTTCAGTTCCCAGAAGCCAAGAGGGGCCACAGATAAGAAAATAAACCAGGAACTCAGAATCCAGGAAGAAGTCAAGAAGCAGAATGTGCAGTGAATGGAGGCGGGGAGTTCAGGATGGACGCCATGAGCAGTGCAGGGTTTACACCGAGTGATGGAGCAGGCGGCTGGCTTTAAGAACTTCGAGACTCAAAAATCTGTGGTTTTGTGGTTGACTGTATTGAGATCATTTTAAATGTTTTTATGATGCTAGCAGGAAGACCTGGTTTTTATTCTCATTACCCAGTTGATATAATCAATGTCTGCTAATAAAAGGGGAGTGGAAGGAAAAGAAAAGAAAATTGGACACAGCAGAAGTTACGTCTGTCTGGCGTCCGTGAAACGTGCCCACACCACAGATAATGAGCTTGGCCCCCTTACTCGGCCTGCAGAAGCAGGAGAGGAATGTCAGGAGAGGGCCATGTGGCCACAAGCTGCAGCCAGAAAGCTGCACTTGCAGATAACTGACTCCTGGGTACAAACAGGTTGGGGAAGAACACATTTTGTATGGGTACACGAGTGAGTGACTTAATTGGAGACAAATATCTGAAGACAAGTGTGATGGCCCTTTAACATGTTCAAGATGTCAAGAAGCATGACCAGTTCATAAAATGACCCGAGAACAGTGCAGGGCTATGGAGTGAAATGATCATGGGTCTGGAGCCGGTGGACTTGGATCTGGAGTCCTTCCCTCTCTTGTCAACTTCTGTCATACCCAGCCTCAGTACCCAGCGTGGCCAGACTCATGGCTCCCAGTGGCTTTTCTCTGTGCCTTAAAACCAAGCCTGACATACAAAGACTTAAGAATTACCATCATAAGGATATTCTTGTAAAGGTAACCTGAATCCAGAATATAATTCCAAAGGAGCCAATAGAGAGTTTTGAAGAATGCCTGCCTCATTATGATAAATACAGCTAAGTACATACTCACCAAAGGAGACTTCGTACCATGGGGACAAACGCCCAATTGTATCAGAAAATCCTAGTATGTTTATTTTTTAAAAAGTTTTGTATCATGTACTTTTTCTTAACAATGATTTCCTTTTGTAACTGTCCTTGGGTTGGGCTTACATTGGAATAGCTGTCACTCCATGAATTTATATCACATCACTAGAAAGAGAAGGTAACCTCAATAAGACAAAAAGAAGGAAATTCTGGACTAAAAATTTCTCCCAATATTTCTTTTCTTTTTACTCCTGTTTCTTTTTCTTCTTTTTCAAGAAAGAGCAAGGGGCAGAGGGACAGAGAGAGAGAGAGAGAGAGAGAGAGAATCCCACAAGGAGCAGAGGGGATTTTTTTGAGAGAGAGGAAGGGACAGAGAAGTAGGGCTCATGTTTGCCCAAAATAGGGCATGAGCTCATCCAGTGCGGGACTCGAGATCGAACCATGAGGTCATGACCTGAGCCAAAGTCAGATGCATAAATGACTGACCCACCCAGCCCCCCTGCCAATATTTCTTTCCTTCAGTTTCAGATAACATCAAACTAATCACCCTGAAATCTCTAGTATCATGTTATCATTTGTCAGAACCTTCCAATGACTACTGTCTCCACCACTCATTCAGTAAATCTTTATTTGGGACCTAGAAACACCAAGCACTGCTGTAGATACAGTAAGGTACAACAATTCATATATTCATAGAGCATGTTTCAGGGGAGGAAGGAAAGTGCTTGATAGAATGTATACTTAGCAACTAGAATTGTCAGGCTAATCCCAGTAGGGAATAGAACATACATGCTTTCTTCTTTTGGCTTCTGAAACATTTCTCTGGACATATACTAAGTACTTACTAGGTACTTAATTGATAGTCAACATGGAGATAAGAAGAAACCACTTATTGCTTTAAAAACATATATATGAACAATTTGCTAATATTAAATAGATTGGTTGCTACTCTTAGTAGCCATATGATATATACTTAATACCAATATTAATAATGTCCAGGTAAATGAAGCAAAGAGGTTTCCATTTTATCCTAATTATGAAGACATTTGCTCATCAATTAATTAATTATTCAAACTAATACAAGCCTTTTATAGTTGCTGGGGGATATAAGAGTAACTAGATATAATTCCAACTGTCAGGAACATTACTGTCGGGGTGAGGGCAGGGCAGACAGAATACATAAACAGGTGATACTGGGTCAAGCCACAGGTGCCACTTCCTGTCCAGCGCTCCCTGGATGTGTGGGAGATGACTGCTCAGCCTCGTCTCAGAAGTCAGGAAAGGCTTCAGACTGGAGGTGACATTGACATTGGGTCAATGAGTGAGACAAGGAAGAGAGTTTGGAACCGGGAAAACCATAGTAAATGCAGTGTTCTCGAGAGGAGGAAAACATGGAATGTGAACGCCTTTGATTTTGGTTCCCTGTATCATTATCTAAGCAGTGCTAGGTAGCATTTAACGTTTTACCTTGGTAGTAAAAAAAATAATCTCAAGAGAACCACTGGATGCTCTGCACTCCTACCGTCTAGCACTACATTCGCCCAGTTCTTCATTCTCCCCTCGGTTGACCCTTGTATCTTAGTTACCCATTCATTCATTCAACACATGCTTATTGATCACCTACTATGAACACAAAGAAAAAAGAAACTAGGGTGGTCCCAAGTTCACATAAAGGCAGGGAGGTAATGACTGTGCCTGTGTGTGTGTGTGTGTGTGTTTGTTCTGTGTGTGTGTACAAACATTATGCAGGGTGATCCCTGTGGTACAGGTACCTGTGCAAGCCAAACCGGTCACTCACTGGATGTCTGGCTTTGAATGATTTTTTTTTTACGTGGCATTTGAGCATTAAGCCCTGATACAGCCTTTCTCTACTTCATTTGAAAATACATGTGAGGATGCAAAAAAAAACCATAAACTCAGGCTGACTTTGAAAATTCACATATTAACATGTCATTCAACTAGCAACACTAACATGGACAGTCTCAGAACCTGGGAAGATCTTCCAGAGTCTTAAAGGCTACCTGGACCTCATTTGATAAATATAATATATGACACAGAACAAAGTGAACCTCCAGCCTTGCAAGAGTTTGGACGTCTCTACTTTCTGCTCCTTGGCTTAATATCACAAGGTCCCTTTAAGCCTCAGAACAGGGCAGGCCTCCCTCTACTCTGCTGCCAATGGTTAGCATGGTTTGTTGTTTTGGAAGCAGCCAGTGAGTTTAATTTCCCAGAACTCTCCCACAACCCCGGACCTTATCTTCCCTTTCAGTTCAGTCCGTCAGAAAACTGCCAACCCTAGAGGCCAGCGGGGCAGGAAGACTGATCTGAGGTGACTGGTGCTGCCCTGAGTTCTGAGGATCTGGAGTAAAACTGTTAGTGGGACATAGATAGGAAAAGATGTGAGTTTGGAGGAGGGCTAGGTTTGCACGTCTGCTGTCTGTTCTAAGGTTAGACAACCAGGTACCAAAGCTTCCCAATAGAAGCTGTTAATTTAAAACAAATTTGTTTTTAAATAGGGGCTCCTGGGTGGCTCAGTCAGTTTAAGCGTCCGACTTCGGCTCAGGTCATGATCTCACGGTTTATGAGTTCAAGCACTGCATCAGGCTTTGTGCTGACAGCTCAGAGCCTGGAGCCTGCTTCAGAATCTGTGCCTCCCTTTTCTCTGCCCCTCCCCCACTAGTGCTCTGTATGTCAGTGTTTCAAAAACAGATAAACATTAAGAATTTTAAAAAAACAAAACACAACTGCTGGACTCTGGGAACTGGCAACTAGCTTTAGATGTGAAGAGGCAAATCCAAGTTGCAGTGAGTGGGGTTTAAAGTGAATCATGTGTCCTGTCTGCTGGGAAACACTGAATAAGTGTAGCTCTCTAGTTGAAATGAATAAAAAAATAATAAAGCGAGTCCATTAGAAAACACATGTTGCATACAAAGCAGAAGAAGTGCCATTGGAACACAGGAAAAGGCCTCTTACAGAATTAGTTACTACTGAAACCAAAAGAAAATATTAAAAACTCTTTGGCATATTCAGTAGGTTTTTGTTTTTGTTTTTGTTTTGATTGTTTGTTTAAGGGCACATCTCTATGAAATACGACGGAAACTTAGTGGAGAAAAAAGTGAGCTCAGATGGAAAGCCAGTGGAATGAGAAAAAAAGGAAATGACAAAGACAACTAAAAACACAGTAGCAGAATTAAAACATGCATGGAAGTTAATAAGAAACAATTTTTACAAAGAAAATAAGATCAGAACTGCCATATGACCTAGCATATATTTAACATTTTTAGAAAAACATTTTGAGGATAGGGACTGCCGATGGCTTGTTCACTTTTTAAATTTCATCAGTGTTTAGGGGCGCCTCGGTGGCTCAGTCGGTTAAGCTTCCGACTCAGGCTCAGGACATGATCTCACGGTTTGTGGGTTTGATCTCCACGTGGGTCTCTGTGCTGACAGCTCAGAGCCTGGAGCCTCCTTCAGATTCTGTGTCTCCACTCTCTGCCCATCCCCCAGTCTGTCTGTCTGTCTCTCTCTCTCTCTCAAAAAAAAAAATAAGTAAACATTAATATTTCCAGCAGTGTTTAGATCAAAGACAGGCATTGAATAATTGCCTTCTGGATAACCAGTCATTTCACTATTTATTTGTCAAGGAAGGAATGAAGAGTGACCTGCCCAAAGTCACAGTGCCAAGAAATGGTACCCCTCGATAAAAATGTGACTGACTTTGAGCATGCACACCCCTACAGGGCTGCCTTAACTCATAGCTCAGGACTTTTGTGTGATGCGCTGGGGACTGTGAGATGGGAGTCCTAACCCCTCACGCATGGTTTCACACTCAGCCACACTCCTCAGCCTAGTCCTCACTGCCCTACTCTGAAACCTGGCCTTCTCACTTTCTCCCATGCTTGTCCTTACCCTGGCCCTTGGGTTTAAGCTCTGACCTCTTCCTTTCTCTCCTCACTAATGGTTCTTGTTTCCTTCACACCCTCATGGACTCAGATTTCAGAAGGAATCAGCACTCCTGCTTTGACCTGGCTATAAACTCTTCTGCTTTAGCACTGCCTTCCCTCGTAAGTAGGAACAGGGCATAATCCAGGAATCTTTCCATTATGCATGAGAACATCATTTTCTTTTGTCCTGGTCACAGTTGGCTCCCTGCCATGCACATGGCTGCTTCATTTCTCCTTCTGTGATTGACCTGTGGCACCGAGCTAAAAAGAGATGGAGGTTAGGGGTGTGGACAACTTAATAGTGTGCCTACCAAGTAGCTACCTACATAAATATGTCTCCTTTCCACTTGGTAGATTAGTTAAGGGCCCTGCATATGATGTATAAAGGAAGCAGAAGCTCGGGTCATAGCAATTAGCATCAAAACATTTAATACTGATGCCTCTAGGTTCTTTAAAAGCAAAACAAAAAATGCTCACATTGAAAGAAATGTGGCATGGTCATGCATAAAGAATGATGAAGCTGAATCCTCACCATCAGAAATGGTGGCCTGTTTTAGGTATTTTTTATGATTGTTTTTATTTTATTTTATTTTTTAATGTTCATTTTTGAGAGAGAGAGATGGAGCATGAGCAGGGGAGGAGCAGAGAGCAAGGGAGACACAGAATCCAAAGCAGGCTTCAGGCTCTGACCTAGTTGTCAGCACAGAGCCTGATGCGGGGCTCGAACCCACAAACCGTGAGATCATGACCTGAGCCAAAGTTGGACACTTAGCCAACCGAGCCTCCCAAGCGCCCCTGATTGTTTTTATTTTAAATGTTTGGTTGGGTAGTTTTTATCACTGTGAAACAGAGGGAGCCCAAGGTTTGAAGTCACATCTGCATTTGCGTCCTGCCCTGAAAATGTACCAGTTGTGAGACCTTGGAGGTTCTACCCATCAGTAGGCTGGACCCACACAGGCTTCCTTGCGCGACCATTGTCAGAATCAAAGGGAGAGACTATCACATGGTAGAGAGACAACAGCAGCAAATACTTGTGAACCTGTGGCTTCTGCTTAGGGGCCCTTATTTGCGTGTTAGAAGATGACTAGCAGGATTCCAAGTGTGGCCTTTGAATGCTAAGTAGCCTCAGCCCTGGGACCAGCTGGTCTCACCAGCCATGGAGGTCATCAGCTGTGTACAACCAGCTGCTGAAGTTGAGCAATCACTGGGTCCCTCACAGAACTGAGTTTCATACAGGTATAGAGATTAGTCTTTACTATATATAAGTCCTCAGCCTTCAATTCTCTTAACACAACGGGAAGCACTCAAATTTTGTGTACCTTACAAAACTGCCAGTGCTAGAGGCATTTAGAAAGAGCATATGCCTCTTGGTATACATGACTAGTTTCTATTCTCAGATTAATACTACCTCTTTGTTTTGGTGGTTTAAAAAAAAAAATGCTTTCCCTGAAATGTCCAGGAAGTGAATTAATCAACTGTAATCAAAGAAGCAAGTCATGTCAGAAGCGTATCAGGCCACGAAGACTCCATATTCACCAGTGGTTGAAATGTGTTTTCTCCGCTTCATTTTGCAAGTACAGCGCTACCCAGAACAGAAAGTTATTTTCTCATGCTTTGAAGAGCTGTGATTTCTAGCATAAGACCATATGCTGCTCAAACTGCTGGAGAGGCTGAGTCCTGCTCCAGCGGCTCTTCAGAGCAAGCACAGAGCCAGTGTGCACATGAAAAACTGAGACAGAGTCAGGAAAGAAGTGTTGCAAGATCTCAGCCAGTTCCCAGAGGACTGAACCCCAGCTAGAGATGGGCCTTGCTCGACAGAGTCAGACGTGGATGGAGTCAGCAACACAGATGAGTTTTTGCCAGATCTCAGGAGGAGCCAGAGGCTGTATCCCAGAGGCTTCCTCCGATGGGGAGGTGGATAACAGAGCTGGAACTCATGAGCTAACTCAAGCAGCTTTTTTCTTTACCTTTTTTTTTTGATAATTTATTTATTTTTGAGACAGAGAGAGACACAGCATGAGTGGAGGAGGGGCAGAGAGAGGGGGGGAGACACAGAATCTGAAACAGGCTCCAGGCTCTGAGCTGTCAGTGCAGAACCCGACATGGGGCTTGAACCCACGAACCGCAAGATCGTGACCTGAGCCAAAGTTGGATGCTTAACTGACTGAGCCACCCAGACACCCCTCAGGCAGCTTTTGACTGATACACTGGTCAGGCTTGCAGAGGCATGCACCTTTGAAATGGCGTTTGTTGATGATTTTGTTACAGTTCAATACTGTTTACATATTTTTGCCTCAACTGTGACACATTGAGTCGTATAACAAAGCTTAGTATCCTAAGTAGCATTTAGCTGGTGTTCCGATGATGCATTTTCTTACCAAAGCCACTAATTGAGCAGCTCCTATTCTGTTTTATGATAGGTGTCATTTTTTCCAGGACTGCAGTGTGTCAGGTACCATGACAGATGTTTTTACATGTGCCATCCCTAATATTTATAGTAGCCCTGCCTGATAGTGTTGTTGCCCCATTTAAAAGGACAGAGATGGAGTGCCTGAGTGGCTTAGTAGGTTAAGCATCAGACTCTTGATTTTGGCTCAGGTCAAATCCCAGGGTTGTGTGATTGAGCCCTGTGTTGAGCTCTGTGCTGAACGTGAAGCCTGCTTAAGATTCTCCCTCTGCCCCTCTCCCCTGCTTGTGCTTTCTCTCCACGGTTCAGAGACTCATAGCTATTTTCCTAGAGGGGAAAAAAAAAACCAGAAGTGATATTAGAACCTAGTGCACTCAAATTGAGGCCCCTGATATCCACTGGGAGGAAAAAACATTTTTTAAGGGAAAAAATGTTTTTAAAGAAAAAAAGTAAGTTTTTGTGTTTTCATACTCTTACTCTGTTTTCACTGCGTCTGCCATATTTTCTCCTCATTTTAGTGACTTTTTAATTTTTTTAATTATGTCACGTATTCACACTTGAGTTTCTTAGTGCTTTCTATCTTCCCTAACTATACCAAGCAACACATAAAACCCAGGGGAGGGAGGCAGGAGGAACATGGATTATAAATAAGAGTACTTCCCAAGGTGCTGTGGCTTAATAGAAGATGGAGGCGTGAACTGGGTAGAAATCCACTAGGAATACCCAACAGATAAATAATGAGAAAGACCTAAGGCCAAGGGACCAAGGATGGGATCCAAATTAGCATGTAAATCATTATTATGTAAATCAAGACAGGCTGAATGACACCCACTAAGAGCCAGGACAGTTGACCAGAACAGCTTTGGGATACTGGTACATGAGTACATTAAAATGGCTTAGATTTAGAGCATCAGAAACGGACAAAGATGTGACACCAGATGCCTAGTGTATTTGGGGACTAGCAAATAAACTAGTGTGACGTGTAGGGTTCACCAATAGAATAAGGCTGTGAGGGAGAATGCCAGTCAAGGCTTTGTGAGTTTATCGGTTGTCTATTGCTGCTTTAATAAATGACCATGAACTTAGAGGCTTAAATTTATTATCTCACAGTTCTGCGGGTAAGAAGCCCAGGCTGGCTCAGCTCATTTCTTTGCCTCAATTTTCTCAAGACCAGAACCAAAAGCTCATATCTGGAGGCTCTGGAAATAATCTACCAGATTCATTCAAATTGTTGGCTAGCTTGAGTTCCATGCAGTTGTAGGACTGAAGTTCCTCTATCCTGGCTGACTGTTAACCAGAGGTCCTCGGCTTCTGGAGGCCACCTGCATTTCTTTTTTATTCTTATTTATTGTTTTTTTTTTTTTCATTTTTAATGTTTATTTCTTTTTGAGAGAGCATGAGCAGGGGAGGGGCAGAGAGAGGGGGACAGAATTCAAAAGAGGCTTCAGGTTCTGAGTTGTCAGCACAGAGCCCGATGTGGGGCTCAAACCCACCAACTGTGAGAGCATGACCTGAGCTGAAATCAACTGCTTAACCAACTGAGCCACCCAGGCACCCCAAGGCCACCTGCATTTCTTGACTCCTTGCTGCCTTCGCCCATCTTCAAAGCCACCAATGGCAGATCATGTCATCCTTTGACTCTCCCTGGTTTCCATTTCTGCCTCATTTCTTCTGCCTTCTACTCTGTCACTTGACTGACTCTTCTGCTTTTAAGGGCTCATGTGATTACATTGAGTTTACACTGCATAATCAAGGATAATCTCTGTATTTTAAGGTCAGCTGGCTAATAACCAGTTTCATCTACAAAGTCCCTTTACAGCAGTGCTTAGATTAGTGTTTGATTGAGTAACTGCTGGATGGGAATCTTCGGGGGACATCTTTAGAGCTCTGCTCACTACATTGTGTTAACATGTTTATCTGCATTTCCCAAATCTGGGTGAGTTTTGGGCAATGCCAAGTGTCAGCCTCAATTCCTGATACTTACTGAAGCCTCCAAGACATTGGTTCTCTTTCTCTTCCAGGCTGCTGATCATTTCAAACCTGTTCTCCAGTCTCTGTCCTTTCTCCAGAGGTTTTCTATAAAATTATCTCTGATCCTTCTCATTTCCTTGCTGTCTCTCCATCTGCTCTGCCCTTATTATTGACTGAGCAGGCAGAACATTTTTGCTGTTCCTTTGTTTTCTGAAAAGCTTTCAAGCAATTCCCATGAGCCCTGGATACTCCATCAAGCTCTGATGACCTTAGAAAATCTCAGGACTGGGGATTCTGTTTTCTTGTCTATTGTAATATTTAGAGACCCCTTGAGATTCTATTTCCAAGCTTTTTTTTCCTTACTAACATATATAACTAATTCCTTTAAAAGGATTAAGAAGGGAAAAAGTTAGCTAACTGAATTACTCCTGTCTTTCAAAAAATAATTTCAACAATTTTAGGGCCTATCAACCTCTAATTCACAATGCCAAGGTTATGGACAACTCTTCCCACAATTTCTTGTACATTCTGACCTTGCTGAAATGCAAATTGCTGGGCCCACACCAAAGATTCAGTAAATCTGGAGTTGGAGCTCAGGAAGTCTGCATTCAGTGAAGATCCCAGGAAAAGATGAAGCGTACTCAAGCTCTCACAGCTCTTCTTTGGCAGCAAGACTTAAGGTGAAGTCCATGGCAAAATTCACCTGTTCTTACTATTTACAGAGTGAAGGAAGGTGTGTAGGTTGATAAAGACTAAGACTTCTCCGAGGAGTCCTTGCAAGTGAGTCCCCCACCGTTGTACTTGTGGGCACTTATCAGGGCCATGCTGCATGTCCACACTCCTAGGTGTCCATATCTTTAACATTATGATCTTGTTGCTGATCAACATGCATTCTGCCTTGTCTTCCCCACGCTGTGTATGCACTGGTCTTCAGTGCCCCTCATTAATACCCTGAGGGTTCCTATACTGTTAAAGGAGGTGCTTTGTTGCTGTATGCCAGTTAATGAATGGGAATGAAACCTTTGTGCATTTAAGATAAATAGAACAAACATTTAATAAGAGACAGGGAAAGAAAATCAACATTAAGTGCCATTGGCATCACAACGGTTTAGCTCTTGTAGACCCCGTATATCTTCCTGAACACATAAGACACTTCGCGAATGATTCTTAATCTTCACAAAAATGCCTTGAGGTATCATTATTCCCGCTTCACAAATGGGCTTCAGCAAGGTCACAAAACTCACACTGTTGTGCAGTCAGCTGGGAGAAGGTCAAGCTCTGATCCCACGTGTCTTCCTCCATAGGTTGTCTTCTTTCCACTCACCCACACATCTCTTCCAAGCTCAGAAACTCCACATAAGCATTTTTTTTTATTTTTCTTTTAATATTTATTCATAATTGAGAAACAGAGAAACAGAGCATGATCATGGGAGGAGCAGAGAGAGGGGGAGACACAGAATCCGAAGCAGACTCCAAGCTCTGAGCTGTCAGCACAGAGCCCGATGCAGAGCTTGAAGTCACAAACAATGAGAACATGACCTGAGCCAAAGTCGGACGCTCAACCAACTGAGCCACCCAGGAACCCCAAGCATTTTTTAACCATATCATCATGATAACGGTTGAAGCCGTAGTTTGCATCTCTTTGGCCACCATATGCAGCTTTCACACATCTCTAAGTAATAATTATAAATGTTTTCTCTTACAGTTCTCCATGTTACACAATAGCAAAATAAATAAAATGTGCTTACCGGTGCAACTCTTGCATGGGGCTTCCCCACACATTGCACTGTCTTGCCCAAACATTCAAAACAGGCATATGCACATCTTCTGTAATCACACTCCTTCCACTTAGGCTTTCTTCACACTTCCTCTTATTGATGGAATAATTCAGCCTTCAGTTAGGGATATCTGCTCATCTGTCGCATCTCAGCTTTCTCACTGGTTACAAAGCTGTGTTTCCCCCAGGACATCCCTGGCATTCCTGGGGTACTGTGGCCACTTCCCTACCAAGATGGCTCCCAGTGGGCCTCTGTAGCCTCCTAAGTGGTCCACATGGAAGACATTCCTTAGAAAGTTCTATCTTGGTCAACAGCCATTTGACTTTTGCCAAGGCAAGTCACTAGTATTTGGGAGAAAACTCAAATGGAATTCATGATGATTGGCCCTTCTAGAGTCTCCATCTGGTTATCAGATGAGATGTCAAGCAAGCAGGGCCCCAGACCATAGTAACTTCACACTTTAGAGAGAAATGTTTTCCACTGAGTCACATTTCAACTCCCTGGCCCTGGTGTTAGTGGTAAGGAAATGTTGGAGATGGTGTGGGAGAGCTGTGCATGCTTATTCCCTCTCATTGCTGAGTGCCTTCTTCCTTAGAATAATGTTTTCTTCCTTGAAGTATAGGTATGTTTTTGTCACCCATTGTCACCCATGCTATGTCTATTTTGCCCAAGCTACTAGCAAGCTTAGGAGTTAAATTTAGTGCTCCTTTACACGATCTCATTCTTAGTTTCTGGAGAAAAGAAACTATCTTCTCTTTCCTCCTCTATGATTTCTGAGCTCTGGAGGCACTAGAAATTTAGAGAAGAGGCCATGATCCTTTTTTTTCTTGAATACCATTACTTTGGGGGAGTTCACATGAATGTTTACTGAGGGATAAGAAAATAAAATCTGGGGGCACCTGGGTGGCTCAGTTGGTTAAGCGTCCCGCTCTTGATCTCAGCTCAGGTCTTGATCTCAGGGTCGTGAGTTAAAGCCCCACACTGGGCTCCATGCTGGGTGTGGAATATAAATAAAAAGTTTAAAAAGTAGTAAAAAAAGAAAATGAAATCTGGTGATACTGAATCCAGTCTGTCTAATGGGTTTTTACTAATCAAGAAGGATATCAGAACCAGTTACATTATCAATGTGATCCATGGCACCTGGGTTCCCAGTTAATTAATAGGAGAATGTGTCTCATGTACAAAGTCAGATTTCTTCCCCACCCATCACAATTTATCTAGATCTGGTCTTCAGGACCCACCTACAGGGAACTGTGAGTCTGCCAAGCATACACTTAACTCAGTCACACAAAGGATCATGGCTTCATTCGCATCACACTGATGACCAGAGAGCGGAGCCAGAAGCAGCCCGCCTCCTGGACTGGCTCTGGAGGGGCTCTCTAGGCCTTGGCCCAGTTGACTTTTCCAGTACACAAGCTGCAGAGATGCTGTTGAGGCCAGGGCAGTAGAGAAAAGAGAGACCATTCATGGAGAGTGATCTTTATCGAGGACCATCACGTGACATGGTGCTGGTTGATGACATGACATATTTGGCTGGAGGAACATATGACAGAGCTGAAATCCTACCCACTCTGCTCCATTTTGTAATTTATTCTTCCAAATGGGATTCCATTTGCATTTAGCCTGCCTGGAGGGGGCACCTTCTTCTAACTCACACAAAGCTTCCGTATGAGTAATGGGGATGCTCTTTTACCCAATCTCATATAAGTCACTGATGAGGGAAGCCACTTGTTGAGTCTGTGCGGTGGAGTGGGGTGGGGTGGAAGCCTGGAATGAGCAACTAGAAGTGATCTTTCACTCTTCTTTCTCGGGGCATGGAGTAAATGACCCTCCCTTCTGTGAATATATGAAGAGCTAAGGTGGTAAATTATTATCCTCCTGTAATTAGACACAAAAGGCCAGGGTGTTAGTTAAGACAGGGGTATACAAAGGGAAAAAGCATTGTCACTAATTCACATATTCAACTGATAGTAACTTAGTACCTACTGTGTGCCAGACCTAGTGAGAGGCATTGGAGATGCTGCATGAGTATCACAGGTAGTCTGTCAGAACAGCAAGGTTCTGGTTTCCATTCCCTGTGTTCCCTGGGGCACGTTATTTTCTTACACACATTATGAAGTGAACTTCTATAATGTCAACAGTGTTCATGTTCTTCTTTACTGCCAGTGTTTTTACTACGTGTTTAGGTCTCTGGGGAACTTTACAAGGGGTGTTCCTTCACACTCGAGTTATTGGCTTGGGAAGATGCATACCCAGAATTCCCCTCTAGTCTCTCAATCAAATCTTCAAGATCCTGGGTTTTAAAATCAAAGCCATAGTTCTCATCTGGTCACCCAGTTATTTGGCAAGAGAAATCATTAGCAGGTAGCTCTACTTGAATTCAATAATCCCTGCATCAACAGACTTCGATGAGTAGTCAGAATAGCTGGAGTAGAAGATACTAAGTAAGGAAGGACATGGACAGCTTTTGGAGAAGTAAGTAGGGGCGACCCCAAGAAGACACACATAAAACAGCGTACGCACTTCTGCCTCAAAATGACGTCAGTGGACAATTTGTAACAGGGAGTAACTGGATCAGATTTGTATGTGAGAACAATTAGTTGGCTCCTTTATGGAGAGGAGCACCATTAGAAAAGGAGCTCTTTCAGCTCATGTGAAGGACATGATGGTGGCCTGGCCTGAAGAAGTGAACAACAGGACAGAGAGAAGGATGGATTCAGAAACGATTCGGGAGATCAAATGGATAAGACGTAGAGACCGCATAAATACGGGAAGATGGGGAAAGTTGGGAAAGAGTGCCCTCAGGTCTCCGGTTTCGGCGATGGGATGGAGTCTGTGCCCTGCAACAGGCCAACACGCCCCATTAGTCGTGGCTCAGAGGATAGTCTGGAGAGGGTAATTAAATGGGACTGGAGAGACAAGGGAAAAGGACCTGGGAAGACCACTCAGCTCTCCTCTTTTAATGCAGGCTGTGTGTCGCCACTTCATTGCCCTCAAGATCATACACACTGTAGGCTCTGAATAAACGTATGTTACGTTGATTAATTTTGTAATGTGAAAATGCGAAGCGAACTCTGGTATCGATGTTCACAAATTTCAGAGTAGGCTTGAAACACCCCACAGCTCTTCACCCTCTAGAAATACCCCCAAGAGAAGATGTTAACGAATGGGAAATGGGAAGGAGGGACTGTGAACAGGTCTTGAAGGCATCCACATTTAGTATTCTGTTCAGTTCTGGAATCTCTCAGAAATTGACATACTTCGTATAAGCATGTGGTTCCGATCGACTTTAATGGGATTCCCTTGCAAACCACAGATTGTAAATTATCCCCTAGTAGGTATAACATTTATAGGAGACATATTATTTTACTCTGCATACCCCCTGTATGCTGTTACACTGAATTCTGACAACAGCAGAGCTCAGAATAAGATCATCTTTTACTGGAATGCCACTGCTCCATGTTGATTTCCCCAAGCCAGAGAAAATGGGCGTTTATAATAAAAGAACATTTTGTTTTAAAGAGGAAGAAAGGTTTAATTCCGTGCTAGGGAATATCAAACACAATCTCCATATAGTGTTTGTTTGGTTTTTGTTTAATACAAGGCAGGGCAGTTTCTTTTAGAGAAGAAATGATAGTTTTTCCCAGGTCTGGAGATTAAACAGTTTGGTAGTCATTTCACGTTCAGCTCACAAAAAGGGGATTTGCATATGAACTTGTTGGGGCAAGAAAACACATCTGAACGTGTTTCATGGGAACCATCTCTACCCATAGCAGCCCCTTTTGGACATCTCTTTCTTTTCTTTTCTTCATCCCTCCAGGTCACCGGGTTGAAACTGTCTCAGGACCTCGATGATCTGGCCATTCTCTACCTGGCCACAGTTCAAGCCATTGCTGTAAGACCCTTCAATGCCTTTATTTTTTTTTTTTAAAGCGACTGAGGGCTATCAATAAACTTTAGACCACATGTTCCTCCAAGATATATCATGTGCTTTTGCGACAGAGATTGTTAATTAAAAGGGAGCTTGCCCAAAGGAGATGCATGTCTTTTATGAAGGAAATCTTGATGTTCTTCACCTGCTTCACTAACCACCTCACATAGCTGAAAGCTGAAAGGAGCTCAAGCCTTTGAACATCATAGTGGTCATGTACGTAATTCGTCTTCCGAGATCAATTAAGTAGAAGCAGACGCCATGTGTGCTTGCGTTAAGAAAAGCTGATGTTAAGAATGTGCAGACTTCTAAAACACATGACATTGTTCCCTTCACAAAAGGATTCATTATAGGGTTCCTCTAAATAGGAAGCATCCTTCAAACATGGAAGTATTTGTTTTTAGATAATTCGCTGCTTCCACAAGAGGTTCAGATGGTTAGGAGGGAGGAGGTTAGGAGAAGGAGGGAGACTTTAAAGTATTAGGAACTCTGCTAAAGATGAATCTCCTTTTTGTGAAAACAAACTCCTAACAGCTCAAACATCATTGTCCAAGGAATCTTATTCTCCCAGAGGTGATCTGGAAATGGACTACATGAACATGTTAGGAAGTGCATTTTGGAGGAGCAGGTCATGGCTTTCCGAGCTGGGAGGAACCCCCAAATTATAGTTAATTAAGTGAGGCTTAGCCATTCTGGTAAGAGAACCCAGACCAACAGAAAGGAAAAATCAGTTCACTAAATTCTGATTTCAAAATTTGTTTTTCAGAGACACACAGAAAGCTTGTTGGTTAATCCTATGTGGACACATTTAAATGCCGTTCAGTTATTGTTTCTCCACATACCACTTTGATCACCTTATTCTTTCAAGTAGTAGAACTGCTTACATTTTTTTCCATGTGTCCATATCACTAATGAAAGTGGTTTTCTTATGCCCACATTTATCCACGTAGATATGATAAGAGATCAGAGATTCCTAACCACTAAGAACACACAGTGCTACATGAAATAGGGCAACGGGGTTGGATGAAACAGTCCTTTTAGTTTATGTATGTGCCAGTTTGACTGTCTTCCTGAAGCAGCTGTCACTGATTTACTAGCTTGGCCAGTTCAGTGGCTCGATCAGCTGGGCTTAGTTATGGGAACTTGGTCAAAAACAGATAATTCTGACATCTGTCAAAATGGAGGGAGTGAATAGTAAAATGAATATGGAGGAGAATAAGGGGCCTCGGTAATCAAGACCGTTATTTAGTGATCCTGTATGATGGTAATAATGACAGTCATGATGAATAATATAGTTTTGGGGTACTATGTGCCAGACACTGTGCTAAATATTTACAAACATCATGTGACTTAATGAACTAGGTGTTCGAATCCCCATTCCGCAGATTTGAAACCTCCACTTGAGCAAGATTAATTAACTTGCTCAATTTCATGTAGCTTAGCAAGTAGCAGAGCCGGGATTGGTAGCCACAGCTTTCTAAAATAAAAGTAGATATATGGAGTATGGAGGAAGTTTGATTTTCTGATTCGTCAGTGCCATCGTATGAAAAGTCTTCGAGTGGAATAAAATGACCACACTGAAATGGAAAATCAGAGCTGTGCGATACTCATCCTCTGAGTACTTGCTGAGAGGCACACCAGGGTCACCATCACGTGATGATAATGAGTGTTGCCTTTTATCGACACCCACTAGCTATGCCGGGCACCAGAATACCCACCCACCTGTGTCCTAGGACAGCTACCCTGTAAGTAGGTTAAGATTGTGCTCATTTTACAGACAGAGGGAAAAGCATCTTGCAAGATTGGAGAGTTAGTGCTCCGTAGAGTCACACCTGGAGCCTGAGATGTATCTGCCTCTCTCCCCGATCTTCTGCTCTTTCCACTCTACCAACCTGCATTTTCTTTTAGATATGCTTGTAAATGCTACATGGATGAAATAAGCTTTCAGGCATTTCTAAGACTGGTTTTTATTTTACACATCTTAGCAAACATTGTTATTTTGGCCAGGATTGCCTCACAGACCCCCAGCCCCACCCCTGCTAAGAACACTGCAGAAGTCCAAGAATATGTAAATGAAGTTAAATGTAATGCGGGCTGGGTGGAGCCAACTACATTTTCCCAAATACCACACACTCAGAAAATCAATCTTGTATTCAGTGGGTTGTACATGTACTAAAAGCTATCATATTTATTCTGTCCATCGTCTTAATGACCTTTATAATACCATGAAGAGAAGGAAATTTAAGACCCATTTTTTTAATAAGGCTTTGTTGTAGGGTCAGCTGAATTGTGAGTAGGTCAGTCTGTTTGCAAAGGTAAGGCGGTATGCTGATCTTTCAGGCAAAAATGTGCATTTTAATGAAGTATTCTGATAACAGATATTTTCCCATGATGTTCAACTCGGGGGAAAAAAATGGTTTTTTTGTTTCATTAGCTCTGAATATTGCCCTGGCATCTATATGTTGTGAATAGATGTGGTTGGTATTTTGTAGGACTAGAATGAAAGAGATATTGTAATGAAGTTAACTTGGGACTGTGCAAAACTCTCCATGAAGTAAAATTCTCTCTTGATCACACTGAATTGAAAGACTTGTCAAACAACCAGTGTATCCATAGCCTGTTCATCTATAGTTTTCTTTTCAGAATAGACCCTTAAAAAGTACTATTTGCATTTGAAGTCTCTCGATTTGCATTTGGTTCTGTACATTCCCAGTGGACTGGCCTGATTTTAATTTAAATTTCTCTGTGAAAACATTTTTTCCAGAAAGGTGAGCACAAAATCATTTTAGCACAAAGCCCCGTGGCGGGGCATTTAAGGAGGGTGGGACATTTCACAGAGTGGAGCCTGGGACACCCGAAGTGAGTGGGAAATTCCGGCCAACAATGCCACATGGGGGAGAGGCAGGCTGTCACAGCCCCTCCCGAGGGAGTGCTCTTGTGCAGATACTTTCTTGCCTTTTCCCAAGGGAATGTACTTTGTGTTACCCTCCGCTCTGGCCTGCTAATCACGTGAGCCACACGTCTCTGGTTTCACAAGTATCAGACATACCAATTTTGCATGGTATTTTCATGCATGTTGTTGGTGGGGGGGAGAGGGGGCTGTCCTGCCCCAACACAGACCCTATTGTCTCAGGCAAATCATAGAACTCCTCCTTGGGATTAACAAAGTGCAGTTTTTGAGTTTGTTATAAGATTAGAGACGACATCAGAGTGCATGGCAGAGTGCCTCGAGTATAGCTAATAACCAGGATAGTGCTTGTGTCCAAACACCTTCCATGTACTCGACACCCTTGTATGAGTGGTGCATACACCGTCTACAGCAGCAACCCTGCAGTAACTATTACTGTATTTCATCCAATCTCAGACCCTATTAAAGAAAATGTTACTTACGTGGTAACATTTCTGACAGTTCGTAGAGTTTTCAGATAAATGAATGTGATATTACGATTCCTTTTTAAAAAATGAGAATTGAGTCTTAGCTTCCATACAGTTAGATTCAAGAAGTAGGTGAAATGTCTTAATGCCATCCCTAGGTTTCTTGAATTCAAAAGCCATGTTCTTAACTACTACGGGCTCGTGCCCCTCGATTAGACTAAGGTGTTCTGAAATCCACAGACACCAAGTGATCTGCAGTGGATGTAAAGGCATCTATCGACCTTTGAAAGTCATTCATAATACTATTTTTTTATAAGTGCCTTTTTTTCTGGAAAGGTCAGTAGGTTTTATCATATCCTCAAGAGGGTTCATGACCCCCCAAAAGCTTAAGAAAGAACATCTGGGGGTAATCAGCCACATGCTGATCTGGCCTTATACGGTACAACATGTTTTAATTTTTTTTTAACGCACGACATCTGTGGATTATTTTTGGAGGCCCAAGTTTCACCTAATCCATATTCTTACCAGATTCACAAATAGCTGAGGGACTCTGGGCTGGAACTGCTGAGGTTTTGCTCCTGAACTGCCCCCATCTCTCATAATTTACTACACGGCCTTCAGGATTTCGCACCCCATGGTCCCCAGGATGCCTTCTAGCTACCCTCTCTCTCAGAGACACCCCAGACATGGGGAAGACAGCACTCCAGACTACCTGGTCAAAAGAGGCTTCACCTGCCCTGCATCCCATCCCCTGGGGGTCAGGGGGACATCCTGGCCACTTCTCAAACCCTCTTCCTTTACTTTGGTTACTCTGATAGGCCTTGCCCTCATGCTCACCTAGCTGCTTCTACTTCTCTGCACACTTGGGTACCAGCTTCTCAGCAACACTGTCACACAGTCTGTGATACTGGCTCACAGTCTTCTCTCCATCCCTAAGCCCACCTTCTTACTGGCTGCCCCGTCTGTGGCCTCCTAGATCCTTGACCTTCTTACGTTCCCTGACCTTCTCCTTGCAATGTTTCATCAACTCACCCCCTTGTCCACACCTGGGATGGTGTCATCCCTCAGAGTTAATCACTCTCTAAACATCTCAAGGGCTCTCTCTTGCCATCCAAAAACATTTCTCTCTCATTTCCCTCCAGAGCCACTTTCTCAACCATTGCCATGTGGCTGCCTCCTAAAGTCATGTCACACTCCATCTTTTTGTCTCTAATCCTGTCCCCAAATAAATGACTCGTGAACTTCCAGTTTTAGAACCTCCAGATAAACTCATTTTTGGCTGTTCACATATCCTGGTTAAAACTAAAGAATTGTACATTGACATTCACCCTAATGACCCCACAGCAGTGTCCTTTTCTCAAGCATCAGTGATTTTTTACGGAGTTTAGTAAACTTAGCACAACAAGGAGGAGCCTAACATATTTGGGGAAGATACCAGCACACGAGGGCGAAGCCATGACCAAACCAGAGTGTGCGATTTCCCACATCGTCCCAGGCCATGAACTCCAGAACTGTCATTGGAAAACCACTACCTGGCTTCTAGTAGAATAAAAGTCAGGTTAGCCCTTCGCCAGCCTGAAGTCTTATTCTCACCTTTATGCGGTTAGAGCTCTCTTGTCACATTTCTGCTGCTGATTTTATTGGTGTTCTTTTTCAAAGAACAAACCTCTTCTGTTCCTATCCAGGGAAGCAACATAGACCCAGAGACTCCCAGCTAGTCACTCCATTCCTCATTCCTGCCCGAGCATCGGGCCCTAGCAGACACTCATCACATGTTTGTCCCGGTGAACCATGTGAATATTAACTGTGGTAGCCCTGCTCGTTGTTTTTGTCAGCGTTGTGTTACTACTGATGGAAGCAAATGGTATAGTAATTACGCGGGTTTTGGAGTCAGACAGGCCCCCATTGGAATTCCCACTCTGACTTCATTAGCTGTGTGATGAGAAGCGACATGATCTCCCGGAGTCTCTGCACTCCGACACGGTGCATGTGAAGCTCTCCGTGTGGTGTCTGGCACTGGGTAAACACTTAGTAAATGTTCCAGAGCTTCTACTCACGCTGCTGCTCCACTGATGCTCTCTTCTGCTTTTTCCCTTTCAGTTTGGGACCCGCCTCATCATAGAGGCCCTGGAGGCCGCAGGGCACTCTATCAGCACCCTTTTCCTGTGTGGAGGCCTGAGCAAGAATCCCCTTTTTGTACAGATGCACGCAGACATTACAGGTAAGTCTGAGGAGGAACAGAGAAGGTCACTTTGGGCTCGGCAGCAAATGTGCCTGGCTGAGAACTGGGCGAGGTTGGAATTGGCTGGGTACCGGCGATGTGCCAAATGATTTTGCATACTTAGGTTAACATGTATTTTTTTAACCCCCTTAAGATCACTGGGAAGTGTTTGTAGCCAGGATGGAGAAATGCGCCTCTGGGAATGCACCTTTTGAATGATCCCAAAAATGAGACGAGAGAGGTCAGCAAGGGCTAGGACGCAATTTAAGCATTTACGAAAACAGTCCGAGCCCCTCTTCTGATGCACACTTGTGGGGAATATTGAAGCTACAGAGATGAGTGAGGCAGGGTTCCTGCCCCCAGAGAGCTCAGAGTCTATTGAAATGGACAAACCGATGTGCGCAGGTTGTGTGGCAAGGGTGGAGAGCGAGGAAAAAAGGAGAGAGTGTTACAGAAACACAGTAGGACACCTCACCCTGCTTTGGACCCGGGACAGGGCAGGACATGCGCTCAGCAGGAAGTGGCGGGGAGGCTGTCCCGAGGAAAGAATGCAGAGCCCAGCGGCTCTGGGAACGGGGGTCTGGCTGCAGATGCAGACCCCGAGATGCTGCGATTCTTTCATAGCTTATGACACAAATTGAGAAAATCCAGAGTCACGGGCTGGTCCCTTTGTGATATGAGCACAGCAGTGCAGGACCCCTTGATGCAGATCCCTGGGCCTTAAGAAAGGGACCCCGTTGGTAGGAGGCTTGCTGGTGTTACAGAGCCCTCCCTGGACTGCTCTCCCTGTGGAACCCGTGCTCTCATGCCTCTTGTTCCCTTCTCCCCTCGTGTGTCCTGGAGATCGGCACCCCCCACCCAGGATGGCCAGGCGCCAGAGCAGGGCAAGGGAAGGGGGTAGAGGGGATTGGACCCTGCGTACAGCCCCAGCTCCAGCTGATATGAGACCATCCTTCAATAGCCTCCCTTCATCCTGATCTCTTGCTGTCCCCCATCCCCTGGATTCCTTACCCCTGACAGCTGGATGAGTCAAGGTCTCTGCTCTTGACATTGCCTCATAGCACCCTTGTCCCCTCCAGGTGATACAGATCCCTGCAGATGAGAGCTTTACCAAACGTCAGAGCATAGTTAACCCCTGCACTTTGTGAGATCAAACTAAATAAATTACTCATCCCCATCTTAGAGATAAATGGACTGAGGCACAAGCCAGAGGACTCTCTAAAAAAGTACATAGTCTAAGGGTAAGTATATCAGGATGTTAAGTATAAAAATTACTACCATTAACCCAGCTCCCACTGTGTGTTGCTAGAATTACCGTATATGTTTAATTTCATAAACCGCCCAGAGGTAGAAATCGGTGCCCCATTTTACAGACAAAGAAACTGAAGCTCAGGGAGGTCAATTCAATTGACTGACCAAAGTCAAACATTAGTAAGAGGGGAGGGACAACCAAGACTGTGACCCGGGTGTGTCTCGGCCCAGTGTCCCCTACCCGGTGCGGCTCACCCAGGTTTCTTAGCTTTTCTGAGTAGTTTGTATTGATGTGATGATTCTTCTTCCTTGACCGAAGTCTCCGTAACCTAGGGATGTGGGCCATGCTGAGGCCGAGAGAGGAAGGACCTAAAAACGGAGCCCAAATTACCTTGTCATTTCCTCCAGGAGAAAACTGATAACCACATTTTATCTAACAGTCAGCTAGCTGGTCAGATAAGATTCAGACTTAAGACGTGATCTGTGAGTGACTTTCCAGTTTCCAGCCTCCCAGTAGCCAAGGAGCCTTCCTGCCTCTGTGCAGGAGGGGAGATAAGATCTGCCTTGGCTGACGTGTCACCTGTAAGAATGCCCCGAGTGGAGAGCAAGGCAGTTTGAGTGACTCTGGGTCCTGACCAGGCACTGCAGCTCCAGCCTTAATGAAAGTGGTCCTCCTCCAGGCCTTATGTCTCTGAGCTGACTCAGGAGCTGGGGGGGGGGGGGGGGGGGGGGGGGGGGGGGGGGGGGGGGGGGGCAGGGAGGTGGGGGCAGAGGGGGAGGGGGGATGTATAGCAGCTTCACAGAAAGTTCTGCTTTGGAAACGGTTCTTCAGGCTGTTGAATGAAAAGGCTGTTGATCGTTATTTGGATTCTGATTGAAACTGGACCCTTTGTCTCTGGCTGTGGACCGGTTACAGTTCCAGACAAAGGGACCTTTTCTTTGGCTGGAATTCTTCTGCGTTGGGAAGCTGTGACTGACAAGTGATGGCAAAGTGCATCTGCCTTTAAATGCTTTGGGTTCTGCTCAACTCATTAATGCATCAGATAAAATAGTTCGAATTCCAGGCAGGGCTGCCTGCCTTCTTCCTCTCCCTCACCCAGCACTCACAGACATAAACCCATTTGCATTCATTCCTGGAAAAAGCAGGTACACAGCAGTGGGCCTATAGGTAGAGTCTTAGAAGACTGGAAATGTTGTAATTGCTCTGGTTTTCCTGCCAACAGAGGCTTAGGAGGACCACGGACCTGGCACATGGGTCTCAGGCAGGAATACCTGTCACAAACCCAGTGGGAGTTAGAAGCTTCTTTGGAGATAGCGTGGAGTCATGGAGAGAGCAGGCGACCCCTCTGTGACGTTGAGCAAGCTGCTTTAGCTCTCTGAGCCTCATTTTCCTCTCCCGAAAGAAATAACCTTATTTCCGTCTCCGAGATTGTGCTGAGGAGCACATGCTTGTGAGTTTGCAGGCACCGAGCTTCGTGCCTGGAAGTCAGGGTTCGATAAATGTTAGTTCACTTCTTCCCTTTTTTTTTTTTTATATTTTTATTTATTTCTAGGAGAGAGAGAGAGAGAGACAGCATGAGCAGGGGAGGGTCAGAGAGAGAGGGAGACACAGACTCTGAAACAGTCTCCAGGCTCTGAGCCGGCAGTCGGCACAGAGCGCGACGCGGGGCTCGAACCCACGAACCGCGAGATCATGACCTAAGCAAAAGTCGGACGCTTAACGGACTAAGCCACCCAGGCGCCCCATTTCACTTCTTCCCTTAAAGCAGCCCCATGCCAAGAGGAAGGAGGTGTGTTAGAAAAAAGAAAAACACAGTTTAATCATTTGTAAGCAAATCTTTGCATTTGACGAGCAGGCTTCTCCATGCGAGCAGCAAGAATGGGGCTTTGCCAACTTGGGACAGTGTCCTGTACGTGAGGAGGAAGGATCTCCCTGTACGCCTGGCAGTTAGTTTAACTGTGGTTTCAAGAAATACTTGGTGTGTCCTAAGTAATTGTAGGTTTCCTCCATTGACTTGGGACTGAATGTTCCTTCTCTGAATTTTTTTTTTTTTATCCCTGGATGTTTCTGCAGGGGTTTCCCTCTTTTTCTCTTACTCATTATTTTAATAATTTGTCCTTCCATTTAATTCATGCAGAAGCCTTCTCTGAGCACACTAGCGTACCAAGCACTGAGCTTGGCGGGGGAACACAAACAAGAACAACAAAATCCTGCCAGAAGGGTTATTACAAACTGAAGACATGCCCTCGGTGCTCTGACCAGTGTCCAGAGAGGACAGTGCGGACCCAGAGGCTGCATATGAGTCAGGTCCAGGCAGGGAATAGATGACACACACAAGTTTGGAGAAAAGTCCAGCGAAAGGTCTGTTGCAGAGGTGTGGCCAGGGTCTCGGGAAAGCCCTATGACCAGGCGGTCCCCTGAGGCTGCCCATAGTCTTACCAGCCCTAGGCTTGCAGGGGGCAGGCATGGACGTGACCAGCCAGAGACGGAGGGGCGCTGAAGAGGCTGCCCGACTAGAGCTTAGTCAGGGTTGCGGCCATGAGGACAAGGGAGCCATGGATGTGGTCTGCACATGCCGGTGTCCCAGGACCCACTGCATGGGAGGCGGAAAGGGAAGAGGTGGGACTGACCTGAAGGGGGGTAGAAACAGTGAGTAGGTATCACCCAGGTGACAGGGCTGAGGAGGAAGTCTTTAGAGAGAAGGTAAATATTAAGAATCCTAACGGCTAATGCTAATTTACTGTTTTCTCTGAGCCGAGTTCTCTTTTAAGTGCTTTACTGACAACAGTACTTTTAGTCCTCGAAGCAGCCCTAGAGGGAGGTAGAATTTTAGCCCCGTTTTGCAGATGGGGTAACAGACACAAAGAGGTCCAGTAGTTTGCCCAGGAGCACACAGCTCAATCAGTGAGAAAGCCAGAATTCAAGTGCTCACAGTCTGGCCCAAGAAGCCTTTAGGGGGCAACTGGAGAGCTAGTGGGGGGTCCACTAGGTTCACTCAGGTTTCTGGTTCCCAAGGGGAGGGGACTTCAGGGAGCTCCTCCCTGCTCAGAACTAGTGAGGCTTTTGACAGCGTAAGGAGGGGCTGGAAGATCTTGGCATTTGGAGGTGCTTGCTGTCTTCTAGAAAGTGCTGGGTCCCCGAGGGTGGTTCCAGATTCTGGACTTGGCCCACTCAGCCCTTCCCTGTGGCCTGGTGTCTGTCATTCCCCCGTCAATGGTTATGGGCACCTGCCCATCCCTTCCCCGCTGTTGCAGGTGTGTGGTGTAGAGGGCCCTTGCTCACCTTCCATCTTCATTCTAACAGCAGCAGCCACTGTTCTCAGGGGCTTGAGACACTAGACCCATGTTGAGCCCCACATGTGTCTTCCTTCTGTCATTAATCCTCACTGCAAAGCTGTGCAGCATGTCTCCCTATGCCCCCCTTTCACATACCAGTAAACTGAGGCTAAACGTTTAAGTCACTTGCAGAAGGACCCAGGGCTAGTGGAACGGACTCTGAGCTTTTTCAGCGACCCCACCCCCGATGCTTGTCAGCAGCCTCTGGGGCTGGCCCTGCAATCTGGGGGCTGGTATTCCTGAGCCCCCAGCTGTGGCGGGGGGGGGTGGGTCGGGATTCTGTTCCCTGACCCTCTGTCCCAGGTGGCTGGACAGCTAACTGTGCCTGGGAGTAGGAAGAAGAGTTAGGAGGCAGTGGGAGGCTGGGGGCGGATGTGTCAAGCAGATCTTCCCAGAAAGGGTAGGAAGACACATCCAGTCTTGGAAAAAGTCAGTCTGAGGTCTTGAGTAGAGGAAGGTTTTCAGGTCTGGCTACCGAGCTTACCTCTGTGGAGTCTGCTGCCATCTCCTGATTAGCCAATGCATTTTTACTTATACTGTGTATATATTTTATTAATAGTTTACAGGTATACACATATAAACCCTTCAGAATTCTAAATTGTTTCCAGTAATATCAAACCCGCCGTGAGACCTCAAGCTCCAGCAGCTGGCCTGCGGAATGCTATCTTGCTGCCTGGTGGACCCCTACTCATCCTCCAAATGCCTCCGTGATGCTCATCTCCACTCTCATGAACACCCCTTACCCTATCCGGGAAATTGGCTCTTTTATCATTTAAGCCCTTACCCTGTGCTTGGTAGTTGAGCACTCTCAAATCCAGGAGTCAGCAGTGGACGCGACCATGTGCCTGCCCTCGTGGAGGTTAGGCTTCAGCAGGGGAGACAGACGGTAATCATGCAGGGGTGAGAGGTGCTGAGGAAACAGAGAGGGGAATGAGTAATGTCGTGGGTAAGATGTCCCTTTAAACTGAATGGTCAGGAAAGGCACAGCGGGGTGGGCCTTTGGGAGGAAGGGACCTAGACAGAAGGAACAGCATGCGCGAGGGCCCTGAAGCTGATTCAAGGAAACAAGGAGGCCGGGGCAGGGTGGCCAGCAGGGGAGGAGACCGTCGGGGTGCGCGCCAGCTCTGGAGGGCCTCGCCAGCCATTGGAAGGGCTTTGGCTTGTCTGCGGAGAAATAGGAAGCCATCAGAGGGATTAATCGCACCCTCTTGCTACTTCCCTTTTCCTAGTGCACCGCAGTTAGAGAGCCAGCCCCTCTGCCGCCTTCATCTTTCCCATCCACCTCCCCTTAGAGACCTAAATAGCAGGACAGAGGTTCATCTCCATTCTTACAGGCCCAGCAAAGCACTCAAGAAATGTTTGTTGAAGGGAACTTGAACCAATGGCAGGTAGTAGCAGCAGAAGCCTGGGAAGTCCGGGCCTAAAGGTCTCATGAGTGCTGGGTCCCTTGGGGCTCCTGGCTGCTGTCCCAGCGGGCACAGGCTCTGAAGTCCTTTAGAATCAGGTCATCCCAAAGAACAGAGGACTGTGGGGAACGGGGAGAGGGTGCCCGCTGCTGCCTTCACGTCCTTCATGGCAGGTGTTTCTGTTGCTGGAGCTGCTTGCCGGCTCCCCTCACTCCCCTGGCCCTGCTCCCTAACTGAGGTGTGGCCTTGTCCTGTGCAGGCATGCCTGTGGTCCTGTCGCAAGAGGTGGAGTCTGTTCTTGTGGGCGCTGCTATTCTGGGTGCCTGTGCCTCGGGGGATTTCGCTTCTGTACAGGTATGTGAGGACCCAGGAGTGGGCCGTGGCTCCTCCCCTGTCTGAGGCTGTTCCTCCTCTTGACAGCCGCTCACGACTTGCGAAACACACATAAGATATAATTAAGAAATGATAGGTTCCAGCCAGGAAAAGCACAAACACTTCTAGCCTCAGACATATTTATTGCAGTTTTCATTTGACTTGGCCTCCGTCAGTGTTGGTCATTCTGTTTTCCTGTTAGTTTTCCTTTTTCTCCTTTAAAAAATAGCTCTTAAATTATTTCTTTTCATTTCCCCTCGACTTTTTTTTTGTAGCAAATGAAACAGGTAAGTTTTAAAACTTAAGTTTTCCATGGAAGTTTCAGATTTATGTTTATTTCATCTCCATGTACCACTTTCCAAATAATTTTGAGGACTCTACCAATAAGAGACACAAATGAAAATGTTAGCCAAAAAAAAAACAGAATTAAAAGGGAAAATAAGGAACAGAGACATAGGAAGAAGGAAATAACTCGGGCGCTGTGATTGAGCACACAATTGGACTCTGAGCTTCCTGGCAGCCAAGACAAAAACGAACACATGATAAGTTGCATAATTCTTATTTTCAAAAAGAGGAAACACTCATTTCTTGTGGGAGACAGGGCTTTTCCTGCCACCAAATTGCAAAAGACATTTCACACATAGGTTTTATGGAGAGATTTTGAGCAGTTCAATAATAATATTAACAACAGGTTTATGAAAGCTAGAGAAGCAATATTGGAAGAGGCTGAGAGCACAGGCTTTGGACTCTGGCTGCCTGGGCTCATATCCTCCCTTGACGACCTCCTAGCTCTGTGCCCTGAGCACTCTTCTCTTTACTCCATTTATTTGTCTGTGATAATCCTCAGGAGCACATTATGAGGCCTTTCTCTAGATCAGGAAGACACACTTAGTCCCATTATTCCCAGTTTATAGTGGAAAGAGCTGAGGCATCAAGATGTGAAATGGCTTGGCCTCAGGCAGAACAGCCAGTAAATGTCAGAACCAAGAAGTCTGGCTCCCCAGCCGCCCTGAGAGTTCAGGAAATATTTGCTTGGGGAGCTTCACTGACTTCTCCAAGGTCTCCAGGTCAGGATGCGAAGCCAGGTTTCACACCAGGGGCCCCATAACAAGAGCGCTGTTTACTGCGACACTTTTGTGTTCTTTTTTTTTTTTTTTAATATTTTTATTTATTTCTAGGAGAGAGAGAGAGACAGCGTGAGCAGGGGAGGGTCAGAGAGAGAGGGAGATACAGACTCTGAAACAGGCTCCAGGCTCTGAGCTGGCAGTCAGCACAGAGCCCGACATGGGGCTCGAACCCACGAACTGCGAGATCATGACCTAAGCAAAAGTCGGACGCTTAACCGACTAAGCCATCCAGGCGCCCCGACACTTTTGTGTTCTAAGGAGAATGGGAGATGCTCTTCCCAGGATCTTCTTAACACCCGTTACCTACATGGGCAGCAGAGGTTAAGCAACAGAGATCCAAAAAGGCAACAGAACTGAAGGCTACGCTGTTAGAAACACAGCTGCAAAAGTCTGATCCCACCGTCTGTCCCACATTTGGAGAAACATGGTACACTGCACGGGGGCCAGGCCTCTGGATCTGATGTCTGTGAAGTATTGCTTCCAAGGAACTGAATCCACTTGTGAATGCTAAGTACCTGTTAACTGAAGTTTCTAATCAAAGACCGTGCACCTGACTTCTCAAGGATCTCTGGATTTTTCTGGTACTCTCTGGTACTCTCTCCAAAACATTTGCATGGGCTTTTTCTTTCTTTATTGTTGAAATGTCAGTCATTATTTGAATGCATCTGTTTATGGAGGTATTCTCACAACGAGGTGCCGTTCCTGGGACAAACAGTAGTGAAAACAGAGCAGTAGAGGTGCTGCCTGAGGCCCTGCGTTGGTTTACGTGATATTATAAACTGAATGTGTCCCCTCCGTGTTATATGTCGAGGCCCCATCCCCCCATGTGATGGTATTTGGAAACTGGACCTTTGGGGAGGTAGTTGCGATTAGATGAAACCATGAGGGTGGCATCCCCACGATGGGATTAGTGCCCTTATAAGAAGAGACACAGAGAGCTTGTGTTGTCCCTCTGCCCTGGGAGGAAAGGTGGCTCTCAGCAAATCAGGAAGAAGGCCCCCAGCAGAATCTGACCAGGCTCACGCCTTATTCCTGGACTTCCACCTTCCAGAACTGTGAGAAAATAAATTTCTGTTGCTTAAATACCCAACCTGTGGCATTTTGTATGGCAGCAGGAGCGGAGAGAGAAACCTCCTTTAATGTTGACAGTGTCCCTGCCTGCAGGGTAGATGTTTTCATCCTTGTGTTGTGTATGAGGAAGCCAGAGCCTACAGGGGCCTTAATGTGCTTAAGGCCACGGTTAAGAAAGGGGAGAAGAGGAATTGAAACTAAGGCCCTCTGGATCTAGGTCCCATCCTGATTATCATTCTTTTTCTACTTGATTCGACTTTTTTTTTCTTCTTTGTGTTAAAAATAGTTTGTGGCTCCATAAATGTTTAGTAGTGCACCTTCTGAAAACAAATGCCTCGTTGGTCGCAACTCAGGAGATAGTCTACAGCTTGAACAAAGAGTAGTGTGAGATGGAGCTGCTTCCTTAGATACTCCACACCATGACTTATGGTGCCTCAGTGACATCTTGGTCAAACCTGGAGTTTCTAGGTCCAAGACCATTCCACTCACATCTTTCCCTGAGTGGAAAGTCTAGACCTTCATGCCACACTGACACATCGTCACTGCATGAGACTTTCCGTTCATCTTCTGGAACAGAATCTCAGGTAGGGTGCACCGAATATTGGAATTGGTGATTCGAGTGTAGCTGCAAGTCCAACGGCATTTTAAAGACCAGCTCATCTCTGCTTTTAAGTCCATGGAAGCATGTGCCCCTCCTGACGGTAATTTCTATAAGACACTGTAGTCTAGTAAGGAGAGCTTCCAGCTAAGGGACCCCTGAAAGCTCATCTGGCATTGCATGCCCGACAGATCCCGGAGTCTTGACCTCTGTGCTTGCTTGTTGTGTACCTTCAGTCAGTGGCACCTTGCCTCTCCAGGTACTTGCTTTATTTGTGTATTTCCTTTTAAAAACTGTTTAGAGAATTGCCACTCCTGTAGGGCTGTTGAGATAAAGAGCCTTTGGAAACTCTCAGGAGCTAAGTGAGCCTGAGCCCCGGGTGTAATTATCAACATTGTTATAATGATTATGTTCAAAAGTGCTTTGGAAATGTAAATGCACGTAGATGTGGCTCTATTCGTCCCTCTCCAAAGAAGAGACACCAACGGCTGTGCCCCAGGCTTGGGGATGAGCTCAGGATTCTGGCAGGTTGATGTGAGACAGAATTGTTTTCTCCCTCTGATTCATATTATTCAACCTGAGCTTCAGTACAATTTTTTCTCTGAACTTCAAAGACCCTACTGGGTCTTCAAGTTACTTGTTCCTTTAATAAAGCTGAGTGATTCCCGACAGCAGCTCAGTGTTGCTTTCTCTTTCCATAGACCACACATTCAGTAGTTGGAGAGAGGATTTCACTTGACGCTACCATAGTGTGCAGACTTTGGCAGACCCAGCCAGAGTCCTCTCTTCCAGATGAATGAAAGACTAGGGCAAGTCTAGGGGACCCGGGCTACACCTAGGAAAGAGGCCGACGTGCCTGAGGAGACAGTTTCCTGAATTCCTGGGCCCATGAGTGGGTGTCATCACCCAGGGGTAGAGCCCTGTGCCTTCCTACGGTGGTACCAACAGGTCCGAAGGATTTAGTGCTGTGAGTTTTACTTACAAATATTGCAAACCTCTCCCTCTATTTCACTTCTGGGGAAATCTTTATCAGATGGAGAGGGCCAGGGGATAGAACTGCCTGGGGGGATGTAGGGGAGACATTAGTCAAGTACAAGGTCCACTGCTATTTCAAGTTTTGAAGCCGCCAACAATGCCTAGCCTCCACTTGTTCTTTTATTCATTCCCATTACCATCATTGTCTCTCTTCTTCTTTCCCTCTCTCTCTTCACTGCTTCTTTCCTGCCCTCCCTTCCCTTTGACATCGAAAGCATCCTGCTATTTCCCTTTCAAATGAGCATCTCACAGAGGGTACTGATCTAGCCATCCATCTGCATTAGAGAATAGAATGACTACTGATATCTCAAAGGGTTGGGTCTCTCAAGAAATGGCGTTCTCCATGTAAGTAGTGTTCAAGACTCTGTCTCCATTAGAAAGTGTGACGAGCATCATCGCACGATCATCTTCATATCTGCAGCCTAATCTGTAAGGGGGACCCCAGCCACAGAGATGTTGCGTTCATGGTAAAAGTTGTACTGTTGAGTAACTGGGGGGGATCGCAGGAGGAAGTCTTCCTTCCTCCTTTTATTCACTGGAGTATGGAACCCACGCAGTCTTGACCTCTGTGACCTTCCCATCTGACCACTCCTCATCCCCCAAAAGTCAGCTCACTCCCTTGGCTGTCCATGCTCTCCAAAGAGATTCTCTGATTCTAAATATCCTAGAAAGCACATATTTATCACTAGGGAGTTGGGATCATCCGATCACCCTTCTGTAACCTCCCAGACCCTGGAAAAACTACGTTTATAAATTATCAATGTACTTGCATTATCCAAGCACAGATGGATACTTAGAAGGGTACTAAGAAACACAAAGGATACAGAAAACAAGACACCGGTTTCAAGATGCCATGAAAGAAAACTCTGTCAAACGGCAAAGAGGCAGAAACACAAAATGCCTTTCCACTTTCCGCTTCCTTCGGGCTCCTGCAGATGTCATTAGCTTTCTGTCATTTCTTATCTTAAAAGACAGGGTTTGTTTGTTTTGGGGTTCCTGACCTATTTATATGAAACAAGCTTTAATTCCAGCAGTGCTATTTAGTTGACACCTTCTCCCCTCCCCATCCCCCACCCCGAGAAAAAGAAGTGGAGGAAGCAAAAGTCAGGAAAAGGAGACTGTGCCAAGACATGGAAATGAATTCCCCAATCCACGTAAGGCACATACCAGTATAAAGAAAATAAGCCCTTGGAATCAACCAATTAATCAGAACCTTTCTTCCTCCCACCGTGTGAGGGTCGCTGCCTCTGTAAACCTTTGACTCCATGTGTTCCCACCATTAGCTTTCCTTGTCACGTTCCAGACAGACTCCCGTGTCTTGCAGACCAATACGTGTAAGTGGGCTGTTGAGAGGCGTGATTACTCACCCTTTCTGTAACGTGTGCCCACAAGAGAAGCTCTCCACATTGACCGCAGTGGCCTGCCCTCGAGGTCAGTCCCTGCAAACACGCTCACCGCGTAGCTGAAGCTTCTCCTTCCATTCATTTCCACAAAGTGTACTTCATTTAGAGACTGTTACAGTCGTCACCTTTTAGGTGCTTCAAAGCCTGTGATTTCATACATGATCCAGTGCATCTCCATTCTGTTTTATTTTGTGGGAGTCAACTTTCTGGGATGTTTAGAGCCCTTTGGCTTCCTGTCACCGTAAATACCAGTTTTACATTTTACAAAGCAAAGCCGATTGTGGTGACGTTCATTCCTGGAGGTTCAGAAAGACCTGCTGTATCGTGGATATTCAGAAATATGAAACCAGCCCATTTCTTGGCACATTCGATATTCATTTGCTTCTTTTTCTTTTCCTGGACTATAACTAATTATTCATGTTCATTGGCGGGGGGTGGAATAAGAAAGTTCAGTTAAGCTGAAAGAAAAATACAAAACACTGATCTTATTACCCTAAAATAGTCAGTATTGAAGATTCTTGTTTCTATACTTTCAGTATTTTTTTCCATACTTAAAAATTTTTTTTTAATTTTTATTTATTTTTGAGAGAGAGGCAGAGCATGAGTGCAGGAGGGGCAGAGAGAGAGGGGGACACAAAATCCAAAGCAGGCTCCAAGTTCTGAGCTGTCAGCACAGAGCCTGACATGGGGCTTGAATTTACAATCCGTGAGGTCATGACCTGAGTCGAAATCCGACATTTAACCCATTGAGCCACTCAGGTGCCCTTCTTCGTACATACTTTTAAGCCACTGTACACTTTTTTAAATTACAAGAATCTGTTCCTACAATGCACAGTGTTTTGAAGCTTTTTCCCCACCCAAAAATAGGTAGTAAACATTGTTATTTCTTATTTTTATGGGTTGCATAATTTTATACCGCACAAGATAAACCTTGGCTTATTTCACCAATCCTCTCGTTTTGAGTATTTCTGTTGTCTCCATTGTTCTAAAGAATGTTGCAGCTAACATCTTTGTAGCTAAATTTTTGCAGATCCTCTAAATTATTTCCATAAAATAAATTAGGGAGATAGATTTGTTTGGTCAGAAAGCTTCCCAGCTTTTAAAATTCTGATACATATTAATGCTTTATACTCCCACCAATAGTGGGTAAAAAGTGAGGGCTCCCATTGCTTTTGCAGGACGAGGCTTTTGCTGGGAATTTTCGTCTCAGTTAGCTTTCATCCTCAGGCCTTTTATAATCCTATTCATTTCACATATGGTCCTGATATTATCAACTTTCTTTAGTAGCCTTTTGCCCTTTGCTGCTTAAGCATGTGTTTCTGGAGATAGGCGATGTTGGTTTCTAATTAAATAGATTCAGATTTCTGATTGAATTTTCTGAGTGTCCTGTCCCATATGTCAGTGCCTCACAGAAAGTCAGCAGAAAATCCTGGAATGAGAATTAGTAGTTTAAAGAAGGATTAAATTAAGAATGTGATACAGGCCCTAACATTCATTATACTTATTGCCACACCTGGTTAACAGTACATTCTTATCTTTTTGAGAATCATTCCCTCTCAAAAAAAAAAAAAAAGCGACAGATTCAGGTTCTGATTCATTGTAAATCTGTTCCAATCTACCTTGCAGGATGGAATCATGGATATAAAAGTCAAAACATTGGAATTCAGTTTTTAGGCAATTATCTCAATATATGATGTATAACATTTGACTCTCCTGTCCCTTTTACAGGGTTATCTAGAAACAGGGCCTCTTTCTTTCCATCCCTTATCGTTCACAAAGTCTTTGTGGCACCCAGTACGTGTCTAACAGTCCCCACTGTGCAGATGAAGACTCCAAAACAGGGAGCCATAGTCAAACCTTACTTGATACAAAGTGCCTGTTCATTTTAGTCCATCAAACTTTATCCCAGGAAATATATATATTTTCCCCGGGAAAGGCCTGGATTCCAACATGGCAGTGCAGCTGCCTTCACAGGGTAGTATGCTTTGTAGAAATTATCAGCACAACACATTCGTCATCACTGCTTGGTTGAGTATCCAACATAGAAATAAAAATAAGAAGTGTGTGCCCTCTTTGGCTTGGGTAGTTTCTGATTTCTTTGCCTGGAGAAGACTGCATGCCATGCTCAAGAGTTTTGTTTTATTTTATTTTATTTTATTTTATTTTATTTTTATTCTATTTTATTATTTTATCTTATGTTATCTTATTGCATCTTACTTCATCTTAATTGTAACGCACCCACTCCCTTTATACAGAGGAAGATACGGAAAAGCACTTTAATTAAGAGCCTTATAAGACATACTTTTTATACTATTGTTATTAACACAAAGATGTACACTAACAAACATTTTCCCCAAACATGTCCCTCCCCTTTTTTTTATTTAGGAACTTAAGAATTGGGCTTTTTATAAAAAGCAAACAGTGGCCAAACCTCTACAGAGCCCTTTAGAAACTTAGGAGGGTTACAGAACTGTATTTCTAAAATAAAGTTTACCAAACTCTTTAACTTCATTTTGTTCCAGACATTTCGTACTGGTACACATCTGAAAGATATGTTAAGTATCTTATTGATTCATTGTAAATGAAACAAATGCTTGCAAGTAATTAACTTCACATTGCAATGATCATTTATGCCTTTGCTTTTCATAATAAATTTCCTTTTTGGCATAAGCTGGACATGAATAGGTTGGATATATTTCTTTTTTTTTTCCTTCACATCATAATAACTCATGAAGAGTAGATCTGTGCTCTTATAAGCTTTACTGTAATAAGCTAGGCTTATTAGAATAATAAGTTAGGCTATGGACCCAAATAAGAGACCAGGAAAGACAAGACCTTTAGTTAAGTCAGGAATTTTCTGTCATTGGGAAAAAGGCCCTAAAAATGACTACACGCATGCGCACGTGCATGCGCGCACACACACACACACATCCATACTACATACTGTTGGACAGAGTCCCAGGTCATGAGGCCTACAGAGGCCTTACTGAAGTCAGTAAAATAATTTTGGTTGCAGCTTTGAGGCAGATGGCCAAGAAGTATTGGGAAGGAAAAAAAAGTTTCAGGTGTTTATTGGAGATGTTTGGTCCTCTGTAGTGAACTGTAAGAAAGTACCGTGTGTTCAGAAGTTGAGTGGCATATCTTTAATGATATGCATATCACAGAAATTCAGACATTTAAAATATTGATACCATGTTAAAAGTTGTTTATAAGGACAGTTCCTATGCTGTTATCATAATATTCCCTATACTGTTATAATTTTACAAATGAGGCAGCAGGTTAAGAGAGGCTAATGACTTACCAAAGCCACTAGCTAGAAAGGGGTGGAGCCAGAATCCAAGGCCTAGCCTAGGATTTCAAAGCTAAGGGTTATTTGCCTTTGTCACAAACAGAAATGGATTCTTCTGGGGCCGGGTGTGATTGCCCTTGTTTAAAAAAATGAGTACCTGTATTTGACAACTGGAATTTGGATGTACCTAAAAATATCACCAGGTTATTCAAGGCCCCCACAAGGGGCACTCTCAAATTAGGATAATTTTAGAGAATTTAGTGGAGGGAGAATTTACAAGACTGTAGACCAGGGCATGGAGAAGTCACACGGGAGGATATAGTACCCTGGGGTTTGTAACAGTTGGACCTTAAGAGGTAAAGGCAGAGCCCAGTTGCTGGAGCCCCAGAACCCCAGAACGGAGGCCTGTGTGGAGACTACTGAGTCAACTTGCTTGCTGGAGACCCTGGAAGGAAAGAATTGAGTTATTGGCCGCATTTCCTCCCTCTCTCTGTTTTACTGCTGGGCCTCCCATTGGCTGGACTCAAAGTCAGAGGGCGAGGGAACTTGTTGATGTTGTTGGTACAGGTGAGCCTTACAAGGCCCAGGGAAGAGTGGGGTGTGGTCTTGAGGAGCACATTCAAATGTCCAAAACAGTCATCCAGGCTGGGCTGTTAGGTTGGTCTGTGGACCCGAGGGCAATCTGGGAATGGTTTGTTGCAGATTTGTGATAAGGTAAGGGACTTGTATCAGAATGTGAATCAGTTATACATTTTTTTCCTGCTGAGATGCTCACCATGAAAGAGTCCGTGTGTTTATTCATATTCCGGGGCATGCTCCTTCTGGCGTGATGGCTGGGCTGTTTCAATAGCACTGGTGGAGACTTCACATCTCTGCAGACAAGGAGAGACATGCCAAGGTCCTCAAAAGGTGCTCCTTTATTCCTGCTTTTGTTTTCCTGCTTTACCTCTGCTGAAAACAACTAGTCTTGTCCTGTACCTCCTCTGAGCTGGGCACTCTGCTAAGGCACCTTAGATAATGTTTAATTCTTGCAAGTTAGGTTATTCACCTCACCTTTAAGTTTAAGTGCCATGCCCCTGGTCTAACAGCTAGTGAACAGCAGAGCTACCAATCATGCCCGGATCTGATGCCCATCTCTTTGCTCTTCTTATGTCTGGACTGCCCCAGGGCTCTTCTTAAAACTACCTGATGCTGAGGCGCCTAGGTGACTCTGGCAGTTGAGTGTTTGACTTTGGCTTAGGTCACGATCTCACAGTTTGTGAGTTCAAGCCCCACGTCAGGCTGTGCTGACAGCTCAGAGTCTGGAGCCTGCTTTAGATTCTGTGTCTCCCTCTCTCTCTGCCCCTCTCTGCTCTTGCTCTGTCTCTGTCCCAAAAAATAAATAAACATTAAAAAAATTTTTTTAATTACCTGACACTCACAGGAAATAATGCAGGATTATAGGGAGATTGCCTTTGTTGGACACCCACGGCTGTGTTTTCTGTTGTCAGTAACAACCCAGCTTTATGGTTTCTGGGAATAGATGTACCCAATCCCCCAAAAATCTGATAGCACCCTTTATAGATCCCACGTTTCTGCACTTCACAAGGCCTTGCCCAGCCCAGCCAGCCAGATCAGAAGGTGAAGTCACTTTGTTTCTAAGTGGCTGTCATTTGTTCCCATCTCTTTTTAAACCTGGGAGGTGGAGAAGATGATGGGGAGAAAGAATTCACGAGAGGGATGCATTTCCTTAGAAATGTTATTAATTGGCTGGGCACAACAAGAGAAGGAAATAAAATAGCTGCTCCTTACTAAGCAAAGGCATCTCCTTCCCTTATCTCATTAAAAATTAAAAGCACTCTTGGTTTAAGTAGGGCAAATTAGTAATTAAGTGCTATATAATCAACTTGTGTAAACATAATATTGAAGGGGAGGCCAAATTAATCACTCCACTGGCTTGTTTGTGCCCCCATTAATGTACCTTTTACTCAGGTCCTTCCTGTCACGTCAGGATGCATTTTCTGCTCGCCTCCACCACTGTCATTTGGGTGGGCCCTGCTAGCTCAGCTGACAGATGCCAGTGGACTGGATCTGGAAAAGGCATGCCCGTGGGCCTTGATTCAAGTGGGTGATGAGGCTCCCTGTTTAATTCTTTAAGCCAGGGTTCAGCAGCAAGAACCTACCATGTGATGGGGATGGCCATGGGACAAAGAAGAATTAAACATATCTCTGTGTCCACGTAGTTTCAATCTAATGGGCAAGAGATGGACACAGAAAGATACCGTTATGAAACAGTCTATACTAAGTGAATGGCAAAGACCTTGGGGCCTTGCTTAAGCTCCTGTCATGGCTCTGCTACTTACCTTGGGTGAATTACTTAACATATCTGTGCCTCAGAGCCTTTATCTTTAAAAGATAACAATAATACCTGCATTATAGAGATATTATCTCACAGTTCATGTTATAAGGAATAAACACATTAGAGCATGTAAGGCAAAATAGTGTTTAGTTAACGTTGGATATTATTTTTTTAAGCTACAGTTGCTATGCAGCAGAATAATGGAGCACCAAAGAAGGAGTATCTTCTGCTGTCTCGAGGACTGGGAAAGTCCTCTGAAGGCAACATTTGAGCTGGGCCATAGAGGACCAGCTAGATATAGAGCTGGAACTCCAGAGAGGGGCCTGGTGAGCCCAGGTCTGCTTTTCATCTTTGCAGTGAAGGGCCTTCTAGAAAGCAGAGAAAGGAGCATGTGTCTCAGTCCTCACAAATCTCTCCGTTTCAGCTCAACACAGTAAATATTAGTAATTGCTGGAGCCTCAGTTCTGTGGTGTTATGTTAGCTGCCTGCCGGGAAGGCGGGGCGGGGGTGGGGGCAGTGTGGAAGGGGGTAAGTGAGCTGAATCCATTGTGGGCAAGGTGGAAGGAAATCAGATGGGGCAGGAGAGAAGTAGCACTCTCAGTTACTTTGCTGCCCTCCAGGCCAGGGCTTCTTCTTGGCTCGCTGGCTACATGAATGAACCTGTTGGGGCAAGGTGCTTCACTTCTCTGAGACTCGGTTTCGTATTAACTGACCCACTGAGTTACTGCAAAGACTTTATGACTGAAAGTACATTTAGCACAGTGCCTGGCACACAGGAAAGCACCAATGGTATTTCCTGTATTCATTCCATCTGCATAACAAACCGGTGAAGTAAATGGTATCGTCCCACATCAAAAGCAGGAAATTGAGGCATCGAGATATCACTAAGCTGGCCTAAGGTCACATCGATGGCCAGTGGTGGAATGAGGGTTTCAACTCAAGTGGTCGAGCTCCAGACGGACCCTGCAAGCCCCCCGCAGCCCCATGCTGCAGAGGCCTCCTGGAGTTAGGCTTCTGTGTCACACGCTAGAGAGGACAGGTGCCACATGATTGTGTCCAGGCCCCAGCTCGGTCTTTCTTGTGCCCGAGGGAATGGTAGGCCTGAGCCCACAGCCAGGGTAACCCTTGAGCAGGTGGGGCAGGCCAGAGGAACAGTCAGCCCTTGGATGCAGCAGGAATGCAGCTGCTTGATCCGGGCAGCTTTGCTTAGGGGAGAAAACAACTTTTTTTTTAATGTTTATTTACTATTGAGACAGAGAGAAACAGAGCATGAATAGGGGAGGGGCAGAGAGAGAGGGAGACACAGAATCGGAAGCAGGCTCCAGGCTCTGAGCTGTCAGCACAGAGCCCAACGTGGGGCTCGAACCCACAAACCGTGAGATCATGACCTGAGCTGAAGTCGGATGCTTAACTGACTGAGCCACCCACGTGCCCTGAAAACAGTTTGTTTACTTCTCATTTATACTTCGCTGCCATAAACGATTTGTGGAGGCTTATAATATATGAGTAAGCAGAATAAAACAAAATAAGTAGGAATAAAACTAAGCAAAATAAAAACTCACAAATCAGAAACTGTGTAGCAAGAAGAGACTATACCAACCACTTAAGAGTAGGGGATCCTCACATTCATACACCTTCATGTGCCAGAGAGTCCATATAAACATGGGGAGATACCAGCAAAGGACATGATTTGTTGTAGACTATACTCTGCCAAAGGACATTGAAATTCAAATTAATATAACCCTGATTGGTGAGTGCCAAACCAAACAGATTTACAGGACAATTTGGCCTATAGGTCCCTGACCCACAAATTAGGGAATTACTCTGACCTTCCAGGCAGCCAAGACAAAACTGGGAAATGTGTCAAGTCATATGGTGTCTGCAGACTCAAGGAAGTATACCAGTTCACCAAAAGAGACTGCATTTTCCCTGGTACCAAATCCTAAAAATTCTCTTCCTTTAAAAACCAACCTAGAGAGGCACCTGGGTGACTCAGTCATTTAAGCCTCCGACTCTTGATCTCAGCTCAGGTCATGATCCCATGGTTCATGGGTTCAGGCTTGAGCCCCACATTGGGCCCTGTACTGCTGGTGCTTGGGATTCTGTCTCTGCCCCTCCCCTGCTCCTGCTCTCTCTGTTTCTCTCTCTCTCTCTCTCTCTCTCTCAAAATAAATAAACTTTAAAAATTAAAAAAAAAATTATCTAGAAATGCTTCCATGGAACTTTCACAGATGCAGAGGCAGAATTCATCAGATACTAGCTATTTAAGAGCCTGGAGTATGATATTGAAACTTGACTTTGAGGAAAGGATCGCTGCGGTTTATAATTTTCAGGAGATGTTACTTGACCCAGGGGTAGAAACCGCGAGCACCCAGTATGATCAATGGATGATATGGCTCTTCACTTCTCCTCCCCGAATATCCCTTCCTTCAGTCAGCTTTAGAAGCAAAGCGGCATCAGTGACCTAGGCGTGCGTTGGAGGACCTCAGTACCAAAGCTTTTCACCAGCCTGGCATCAGGGAGGTGCTAAAATGAAGCGCCCATCAATCGAGAAGGGCAACAGATGTTGAAGCATATCAGGTATCTGTAAACAGTGAGCCTGCAGAGGCCACTGAATCTGGCATCCTCTTAGTAAAAATACCCTGTTGCCTTCAAGAGGGAACACGATGGACTCTCATAAACTGCATTAAGTGATGCATTTTTTTTCATCTTTCCTTTTTTTTTAAGGACAGATTCAATGCTCGTGGTGTTCTAGGCTTCCAGCCCTGGAAATGTGGGCCTTCAAAATATGCTCCCAGAACTTAGGAGACTTTTCAGCTTATCCAGTATCCTCCCTTTTACTGTTAGCAGTATGATTCTTATTACAAGTGATAGCTGGGACCATAGTTAAGAGCATAGACTCCAGTAGCACCTACATCTGTGTTCCAATCCTGTGTTCAAATGCTGCAGCTGTGCCTTAGATCAGTCCCTTCTCCAGCTGGTTTCCTCATTTGCGAAAATAAGGCTATGAAGGGTGTGTACTTCATAAAATTTTGTAAAGATTAAATGAGATAATATATATCAAGTATTTAGCACAGCTACTGGGATGAATAAGCTTAGAGTGTTATACAAAATTACAGTAGTATTTATGTCAATACTTATTATTAGCTGGCTATAAATTACACACTGTGCCATTGCTTTGGCTATGTTACTGGAAGATGGTGGGGCTGGTCATTTGCCTGTTTGTTCTCAGAGAGCTTTATTCTCCCCTCCCCCAATCTCTGGGCCCCCCTCTCTGCTGTGTAGTACATTTCCCAGGCTTCCTTGTGGCTGGTCTCTGGGTAGGTTTGGCCAATGGGAGATAGTGGCGAAAGACTGACTGGCAGGAAGAGGGAAGTTGTTAAGTCATCTCTCCCTGTGTGATTCCAGCTCTCAGCCTCTCCCTTTCATCCTCCACTTCTGGCCACTCAGCCCTTCTTTGGTTTCAGCTAAAGCCTGACGTCCCTAGCTCCTGACTCTGGTCACACCACAGCCTCCCGTCATCCCTTGATCCCCAAAAGGGGTAGCAGCTTTCTGCCATTGCTGATCTCTTGAGTTACTGCAGGATCATCTGTTTGACTTTTTGGTTTCTTCAGTGACCCATGAAGCCAATTTCCTATATTAAATTCTGTTGAAAAACCTAGACTAGTTTTGGTTCTCCTGACTGGATTCTGATATGGCTGCTTTTTAATTATTAAAAAAGAGAAGTCAGCCCTTACGATGAATGTGCTTCCTCTCCTCTCTCCCTATTGGAATGGGCTGGTCCAACTGGAGAAGAAGGGGCTGGTCATCATGGAGAGCAGTTCGCTTTCACTAAGTGATGCCCAAAAGACAAGGAATCGACCTAAGCATCTTTAGGGAATACCCAACTCTGTGTACGCCAACTCTTAGTTAGGCATTGAGGCCAACAGCCCCATGTAGCTTCCTACCTCTCTGAGGAGACAAGCCATGTTACAAGTCAGAGCCAGGCACAATCCAAGGTAGCATCTAGTCAAAAGGAATAGTTCCTCTTGCTTGAGCCAGATGTCAGGACCATTCACTATTCTCAGTGAGTCACTATGTTAGGTATGTGATTATTCACAACCCTCCCCCAGCCCTGGATAAGGAAATGGAAGCTCAGGGAGGGCAAAAGATTTGCCCAAAGTCACACAGATATTAAGCATTGGCGTTAGGATTTGAATTCAAGTTTATATGTCTCAGAGTCTGTGTTTATTAGGGAATTATATATGTTCCTCAGAGTCTTCCAAGCTTTCTTCCTGGCTCAAAGCAGATAGTAAGAAAGTTACATACATAACCCATATTACTGTGGTCTTCTTGTACAAACTTCCTTACAGAAACAATACTTAACTTTTTTACTTAATTCTCAAAATAGATTTATTTGGAAAGTATATTTTTGTCATTTTTCTGAATGAGTAAACAGACTCAGAAAACCCAAAGAGAACTTATCCAGGGTCATATTGGGTGTTACTATTCAAACTGGAAATTGAATACAGGTTTTTCTATCCCCAAGCACACGCTCTTTGCAGGTGACATCACAGTGCTGGATTCTATTGTCCAAGGCCAAGCATGTTTTACAAATAAAGTATATAAAAAGTTTAAAAAGAGGAAAAGCCACGTTCAAGTGGCTGATAGGCTAGATGAGGAAAGACAAAGCAACCTAAAACCAGAGTGTGCCATTACATGGTCTGCTCCCTGCAGGAAAGACAAGTGTAGTTTGGGATAAGACATGGGGCTTTGCGTGGAAATGTTAACCTAGGATAAGCAGAGAAGCAGGAGGAAGAGGGCTTTTCAGGAGGTGCTGGCAAAACCAAAATAATAAACACAGACAGAAGGCAGATCAGCTCAACCCCTGGGAAGGGGTCCCAGGTCAGGAGGAGCAAAAGAGAAAGCTGGATATGTAATGACTACAGTTGATTGGAGGTGGTGGTTTTTAACTATAAACAGATCGATTAGGAATTTGATCAGGAATCTTGTGAGTACCCTTTGCCAATATCCTTTGACTCTACTCTTAAAAAAAAATGTTGTAGGCTAATAGTGTCATTTTTAGAAAATCAACACTAAGTGCTTCCCAGGTGAGAACAGTGCTTCCTGCTTAAGAAAAACAGCCTGTAACTTGATTCAGCCTGGGAGTAATAATTATGAAGGTTTATTACTTATCTCTAGTTTCGAAGAGTGTCCCTAAAGTACAAGGGAACACTCTTTAAATGCCCCCTAGAAACTGTCCCATTTCACTAGAACACACCTGTCTGTGTATAGGGCATTGTAACAGACCACGTTTGAGGATTTCAGGATGGAGTAGGCACCTACTGAGACAAGGCCATGGGCCGTGAGAAGCAAGCAACCCACCTCACACCAGTTCTGAAGGTTCCCCTTCTCTCCTCCCCGCCCCCCTCCCTTTCAACCGACACCTCTGCCTGGAGGAGCCTCTCTTGGATGGAGTCCGTCCGAGTGAAATTCCTACCAAGCTGGCTGTGTCAGTTTCACCTGTCAGCATCTCTGATGAGGAGGGATCCTGGCAGATCAGACTGGCTTGGATAATTGGATTACAGTGGTTGTCTTCATCTTCATCTCCGTAAGCTGACTAACCACTGCAGACGCCGGAGGAGAAATTCATCGACAATCTTGAAGTGGAGGTTCGAGCAAGCGCTTTGACTACTAGGAAACAGCAGACAGTAGTGGGTCTAATGTGCTGTAGGGCAGTGGGGAGCCAGAACCCCTGTCTTCAGAGGACTCCTACAAATGATTCATGTACTATGCACCAGTCCCTATCTCTACACTTGTTGTGTATGAACTCACTTAATCCTCACTACAGTTCCATGAGGTCCTGATCATACTTGTGCTTTGCCTTCTAGGAGGCTGGATTAGGAAGGGGTTAAGTACTTTCCTAAGGTCACATGGCTAGTGAGCTATGAAGCCAGATGCTCTGACCCTACAGTCCGCTCACTGGGATAATACAGAAACCCATCTCTATAAAGTCGCTTTGGAAAACTCTTGGCAAGGCTCATCTCTACCCTTTACCCCCGCTCCCCCGCCATGCTTACCTCTGGGGCTGCCCTTAGACGTTTCAGTGTCTGCTTACCCCATTTGAGAGGGAGCTTCCAAGTAATGGACCAAGTCTTCCTCATCATTAGGTGCTGGATAAATGGCTATTGTCCTGAACTGCAGGTGAAATGTTATGGATATTTGGCTGGTGACAGAGAATGCCAGCCACCTAAAGCAGTGGTGCCTCTGCGGATAGACTGGGATTTGAAGTCTTTAACAGATAAAATCTGATCCAAGACCACCTAGGTTGTAGCTGAAACAGCTTTCCCTGTTCACACCAGAACTCACTCCAGGCTGCTCCTTATGATTCTAGTTACCCCATTTTTCAAAGACAAGCTCCCCCCCATCCTTAGTGGTTCAGTTACTGAACAGCTCAATGTGTGAGTTGAGGCAAGAGGTTTACCTCTGTGGGCCTCCGATTCCTCATCTTTAGACTGAAAGAGTCAGGGCTAGTCTTCAAAGATTCTAAAGCAGCGGGACATTTGGGAGGCTGTTATGTAAAAAAGACAGATGGGGAACCATGGCTCTTGCTTACCTTTGTCACTCCCTGTCTTTCCCCACGATAGCCATGGCTGCCTTGAAGGGTGTCTGCAGAGCGTAAGAAGCAATGGACTAGATTGTTTCAGAAGAAATAACCCAAAATATATTAAAGTGATTAATACAAATACCTAATAATGGGGCACATGGGTGGCTCAGTCCGTTGAGTGTCCATCTCTTCGTTTCAGCTCAGGTCATGATCTCGCGGTTAGTGGGATCGAGCCCCGCGTGGGTCTCTGTGCTGACAGTGCAGCGTCTGCTTGGGATTCTCTCTCCCCCCTCTCTCTGCCCCTGCCCCACTCGAGTGCACCCACTCTCTCAAAATGGATAAATATTTCAAAAATAATAATAATAATAAAATAACTTCAAAATGGGGCTTCCTGAGTCATTGAGAAAGGCACGTTCCAGGGCCCTCACGGCGGGACCTCTGTGTCTGCATGATGCTCAGATGCTGTGTGTTGCTGGCGAGGGGTGTCTGCTTGGCCTGATTGTGTACAGTGGGTTGGGGAAAGCGAAAGCCTCTGGGCCTCATCCTCCTTGGCTAGAAACAGACTGCGTGTCGTGGCACCGGTGAATTAGAAATTCTATCCAGCGACTCTCAGAGATTGATTTTCCGTCTGGGGATCTGACCTCTTGCTTCACCAGTGGAGGGGATCAGACTGTTCTGGGAGGAGTCAGGGAGCCAGGCCTCTGAAAGGCCTTCCCTTTCTTTCTCTTTTTCTTTCTTTCTTTGCTTTTAAACTAGTATCTTTCAAAAAGAATTTCTAATTATGTTGGGGGGCTTAACGCCACCAATTTGAATCTTTCTTGGCACATAGAGCTTTGAGATCTCCATACCGCCCACCACCTTGATGCTTTGTGCTAGAAGATTACTGCAGATTTAAATCCGTTTATGCCACTGGATTTATCAAAAACCCTCTGGAGTCAGGATGAATGCCTCGTTTCCTTTATTTTTGTCAATTTTCATCGATCCCTTATGAGAATGCCTCAAGGGTGAGAATCTGGCTTTAATTATTTCCATATCTCCAGTGCCGAACACAGAAACTGACGTGGGATAGCTGCTTGGTAAATATTTGTTCATTCATTCAACAAGTATCCCTGTGGGTACAATGATGAGCAAAATAACCATCATACCAATTCTCATCACATTTACAACTGAGTGTTAAGAGATAGCTAAATAAATAAGTACAAATAAATATATACTATGCCTTGGGTTAAGCGCTTTAAAGAAAAAGAATAGTTTTGGGGGAAGAACAAATGATTGGTGAATGAATGAAGGCAAAATGACCTCAACCCCCAGCCCAACACCCCCATTTCATCTCATCTCATCTCTTTGTAAATAGTAACTATTGTTATTATTTGAACTACCCCATCTGCTATCCTTTCTTGGGTATCCACTACATTCCAGGCCCTGTGTTAACACCTTCATTTTTTGTTACATCAAATTCTCAAAATAACCTTGCCAGTTAGGCTTCTTATCACTTATTCCAGATGAAAAAGTAAAGCCCAAGGAAGATAATTAACTCATTCAGAGAGCTCATGAGTATGAGAAATGAAATTTGAATCCAAGTTGGTCTGACAGAGTCTCTGCATTGAGCAAATGGGGAAAAAATTCCAAAGGTTATCACCAGGAAGCCAACAGGGGTCCCTGTTGGAGAACACGGCGTCATACCCGTGGCAGAAGGTCAATTATGTTTCTGTCGGTGAGAGGAGAAAGAGAGAAAAGTCTCTGCTGGGAGCGAGAGGGAAAAGCAGGAGGCTGGCATTCTTCAAGTGGCCACCTTATCAGCCTCGCAATAATAAACCACCACCATCATAACAGGAATTCTAATTAATGACAGATGTGAAGTTCCTTTAAAAACCACACCAACTGAATGCCGTGCTGGTGCAGTAAACCTCTCTCCCCTGCCGCAGCTGGGCTCATCATGTCAGAGAGACCCGCCTTTCCAGGGTGGAGCAAACTCTGGACTTGGCATTAGAAGACTTTGGTCTGAGCTCCGAGTCTACCGTCCTGAGCTGTTTTTGCCTTGAACAATCAATGTCAAAAGTGGGAGGTGGCTATCATTAATGTCCTCATCATTATTATTATTACTACTACTAGTCGTTTTCTGAGATTCCATTTGAAGATCTATAAAATGCTCATAATTGTGTAAAGCATGGTCAGGAGATTTTAAAAACAATGAAGGATATGGAAATGCTCAGGAAACATAAAGTAACTCAGAAAGGTAAAAGCGTTATTAACTTCAGGAGGTGGCCTGATGTGGTAGAAAGGGCTTCATTGGAACCAGCCAGACATGACTGTTTATGGACTGCTTCACCTTGGAACAGTCATTTGAATGCACCGAGTCCCGATCTCTTAATCAGTATGATTTCTTAGCATAGATCTGTGAATTGGTCTACCCATCTGTGAAATGTGAGTCTTCCTTTGCCTCTCTGCACTTCAGTTTCTCACTCTGTAAAATGGGGATGAGACTAGCACCTGTCCTAAATGGTCATGGTGAGGAGTAAACACATTAACTCAGGAAATGCCCGAACTGTGTCCCATAGCACATAAGTGGTGTGGCCATGGTGATGGTGCTGATGATGACAGAAAAGGAGAAGAGTGAGGAGAAATCACCATGATGTATGTGCACAGAAGTGTCAAAGCTCTGACGTGTGACACAGATGAGGGCATTCGGGTCATTGTCAGAATACTTTTGGTCAGCTCAACCATGTGTTCAGTTTTCTCAAAGGTTCTCTTGTCTAGCCCACTGTATGTCTCCTGATTCCAGCTGTATAGTTTAAATCACGGAAGGGGAACCAGGACAAAGAATTGACAGAAACCATCAGAAAAGTTTTCTCACGGCTCAAGTTCTCTATAAGCCAGAGTTTTCCAAAGAGTGGTCTTTGGCATATTAAAAGGGATTCCTGCAGTGCCACCTGAGTGGCTTAGTTGGTTGAGCGGCCAACTTCAGCTCAGGTCATGCTTTCGTGGTCTGCGAGTTTGAGTCCTGCATTGGGCTCTGTGCTGACAGCTCAGAGCCTGGAGCCTGCTTTAGATACTGTGTCTCCCTCTCTCTCTGCCCCTCCCACATTCATGCTCTGTCTCTCTCTTTCTCTCAAAAATAATAAACATTTTTTTAAAAAGTATTTCTGCAAAGAATTTGTTTGGAAAATGCTTTTTTCAAGTTAACTGGGTATTTTTACAGCAAGACTTCTCATAAGACTTTAATATATAAACATGCATTGTGAATTTCCATACGGAGCATATTCTTTCTCAAATTTTCTTGACCAAAGAATTAGCTCTGAAGTGTCTTACTTTGCTAAAGTTTCTTGCACCAAACACTGGAAATGTTGTCATAGAGCCATGGTCCAAACCATCAAGCAGACCACAAGTGATGCCACAAAACAGAGTTGAAAACTTCTTTCAATGTTCCCATCAGTCAGTGTGTGCATTTAACAAATGAAAAGTGCACCAGGGCTGAGTTTGGTAGCCACTAAGTGTGTGCTAGATGATGGAGAAGCAACAATAAGTAAGACCGACATACTCCCCAGTCTCTTGGAGCTCTTTTGGGCCTCCTGGTGTAAGGGAGAAGTTGCCTGGCCATTTTAATAGTGTGACAAGCGGGTGCCTGGGTGACTCACTCAGTTAAGCATCTGATTCTTGATGTCTGCTCGGGTTATGATCCTCATGGTTCGTAAGATCAAGCCTGCATTGGGCTCTGCACTGTCAGTGCAGAGCCTGCTTGGGATTTTCTCTCTCCCTCTCTCTGTGCCCCTCCCGCGTGCACTCTCTTTCTCTCTCAAATAAGTAAACACTTTAAGAAATGAATACAGTGTGGCAAGTGAACAGATGCAGGTCCCAGAGTCCCATGGTACCTGGGGCAGGTACTTTTTATCCCCATTGGTAGGTCAAAGAAAGTTCCCTTTCCCAGAGGAAGTAGCTTCTAAGCTGAGACCCAAAGAAACCACTAGAGCTGCAGGAAACACTTTCAGCGCACCAACCTTGAATTGCCATCTTGTATCCTGAGAGCAGCTCTCCTGGTGAGATAGGACGAGAAAGGTAAGTCTTGGCTCAGACCACAGGCCAGGCACTGTGCAAGGGACTTTCCACACTTACTGCACTCAGTCTTCACCACAGTGAGCTGTAGCCCCAGTTTACACATGAGAAGTTGAAGCTAAGGCTTTGCAAAGTACTCTCCCCACCTGTTTGGTGTAGAAAGTCTTCTGCTTTGTTGATGTTGTTGTTATTAATTACCTTGTGTGGGAATACTTTTTTGAGTTCTTGCTTTGGAAAATAAAAACACGCGTACTGTATGTCAGTCTCCAAAGTAGTTTTAGAACTGTTAGTGTCCCTGAAATTTGAAAATCTCTCAAATACTCTGTTCTTCGGTATAGAACCCACCCATTCAATAGACGAGAGGAATATGAATCAGCAGTCGCATTGGGTCTCTGGGCTCGGCTCCGGCTCAAGTGCCCAGCAGACATAACTAGAGATAAAGTAGGATAATGTGGCATCTCCCAGGGGCACCCATACACCACCAGTGGAACCCAAGATGACTTTAGCTAGCATGTGGGCACTCTTTTTCTACTAGTTATGTATTCATTTTAGTGTGTATTAGAAAAAATATAACCAGCTTCCCACTTGGGTTCTCCTGGACATTATTACTTAGAACACAGCAATTTAAAACAAAGAGAAAAAGGGGTTTATTGGGAATTTAGAAGAAAACAGTATACCTAATAAATAGTACAGGTAGTACTTGGATATGGAAACAATTATGAAGCTGGTGTGTGAATTGCCAAAATTGTAAAGTAATAAGATAATATGTATGGAAGGGCCTCATGCAGAGAAGACGCCAGTAAATGCTTCCTTCCTTTCTGATTCACATGGCTAGCAAGTGACCGAGTTCCTACTGAACCTCATAGCCTCAGACTCCCAGTCCAGTGCTCCTTCCAGAACACCTTTTACTCTTTTGCTTCCTATCGGCCTACCTCATCCTGCATCTTTCCTTCCTGCTTTTATCCCTTGGGGAAAATGCAGGGAATAGGCATTTCAGAAGCGAATCGTGGCTTGCCAAAATGTTCTGATGGATGTCCATATGAATGAAGTACACTGAACAGAGGGCAGTGTTCGCATTTGGAAAAACAGGAATCAGAATCTGAGAATCGAAAGGGCCCTCAGAGATCATCTCGCCCACTCCCTCCTTTTAGGGATGAGGAAGTTGGAACCCAGAGAGGGGAAGTGCTTTGTTCAGAGCCCTTTTAGTTAGTCAACCAAGATGAGAATTCATATAAAATTTTACATGTTGAAGAAAAAAAAAAAAAAGACCTGTTTCCTCCAGACTTCCTGCTTTCCAGAAAAGTAGCAAGGATGTTCCATAAAAGGACATTTACTTCCACATATCTGAAATGTTGGAAGGTCTCGTTTCATACTGTGCCAGGCAAGAGTACATTGTAAATGGCCACTGGAGATGGTGTTCCTGACTGTATTCTTTTGTTTGTTTGTTTGTTTGTTTGTTTTTTAATCATAGTGGTTAAAATACACATAACATAAAACACATAACATAAAATTTGTCATTATTACGTGTATATCTCAGTAGTGGTAAGGATTGTTCACATCATTGTGCAACCAATTTCCAGAATTCTTTTCATCTTGCAAAACTGAAACTCTGTGCCCGCTAAACAGCGATACCCCACTCGCCTTCTCCCCAGCCCCTGGCAACTGCCATCCTACTTTCTGTCTCTATGAATGTGCCTACCCTAAGTACCTCATGCATGAAGAACCATACAGGATTTGCCTTTTTGTGACTGACGCGTTCCACTTAGCATTATGTTCTCAAGGTTCATCCATGCGGTAGCGTGGGCCGGAATTTCCTGTTTCCCTGGCTGTATTCTTAATCGAGCACACAGCCTGTTCCCTATGGTCCCTGACTGTACCTATCATCGCTGTGAAGACCTTGGCGTGCTCAACATTTTCGTGCGTTCTGTCCAGTGGGGGACATAAGCAGCCCAGGTGCGGATGACAGCAGCAGGGAGCAGCAGTCTATGAAAAGAACTTGGCCCCTCTTCCATTGTTTTGCAGGTAGATGACAGGGAAATGAATGAGATTGCGTGTGGTCTCCCCACCCTTACCCCCAACTTCCTTCACTGCTCCTGTCCCAAGTCTTCAGTCATCTGCAGAGAAGCAGTGGGGCTGTGGGGTGGGAGGTTAAAAAAGTGGATTTCCTGGGCAGCTGGGTGGCTCAGTTGGCTCAGCATCTGGCTCTTGGTTTCAGTTCAGGTCATGATCTCACACTTGGTGGCTGTAGGCACCATGCCAGGTTCAACGCTGACAGCACAGACCCTGCTTGGGATTCTCTCTCTCTCCCTTTCTCTGCCTCCACCCTTGCTTGCTCGCTCTCTCGCTGTCTCTCACGCGCTCTCTCTCAAAATAAGTAGACAAACATTTAAAAAACAAGATGGATTTCCAAGCAAAATGGACTTGGGTTCCTGTCCAGGCTGTGCCTTACTGAACATATGATCTTGGATAACGTTATTAACCTCTCACAGCCCCCCTTTGATCATCCGTGAATGGACAGAAAAATACCTGTATCAAAAAAGCCTTGCTCGTTTTCTTTGCTTTCCAATTTGTAAGATGTTTTCTGGACTTTTCCAGGCTTAAACTTAATTTCTCAGATTAAAAGATAATAATATTGTGACCCGTTTCACTGAGTTGTTTTGAGATGTAATGTGAAGTCATCTGATATTTTGGCCGCTCTGAGATGCCTTGTTCCAGCCCACGGATTCCATGATACTGGAAAAGAGAGAATGCTCATTATTGGGCAGCTTTTGCATGTCAGATGTATTATTTTTTCATCAAAAACACTGAATAGAACTGTATTATGGTGCTTGGCTCTTGGCATTATCACTATTAGCTGGTTATTCTGAACCACCCCAGTGCCGCGCCCCCCCCCCCAACTCATACCCTTTGATCAGTGCCTAATGCAATGCCCCAAACACTACAGATGCCCCTCAACCAGTTAAAAAAAAAAAAGTTTCTTTAACGCATTGGGAATCAGTCAGCATCTGCCTGCATTTATTTGGCCAGTAATACATTCCCCGTATCTTAAGATGCTCTGTTCCTACTGTGATACCCCCATGGCCTCGTGGTGAAAAGTACCATTCATTCGACCTCTCAACTCAGGCGAAGAAGGAAGCCTGGCTGTAGAAACTGATTTCGGCTCCTCTCTGAAGTTGGCCATCTCTTTCCAGACCAGTTAGGAATTTTTTTTTTCTGCCTCTGACCCTACCCTCCTTTCTTTTGATAAACAGGGCAGCTGTCCCCAAAGAGATGAATCCATTACCTTTCACCAGAGTTGAGTTCATTTTCCATTGCATGTTTCTGTTTAAAGAGAAAGCCTTTTAAAAGGCTTGAGCATACATGGAGTATGTGTACTTAATTTTTAATATGTGTGTGCACACCGCCAAGAGAATGGAGAAGCCTTAAATAACAATGAAACCAAATTATACATTTTGCATGTTTTATGTGGCACTGATTCCCAAATATACTCTTAGCAGCCAGGTATTATTTAATACATCCCCATTAATCAAGTTGCCAAATCTAAATGAAAACCATGTTTAAATATATTTAATAAGATTACAGCTTTTGGTTGAATATCAAACCAACATAACTGTATCTTTCCCCAGGCAACTCTTCGTTTGCCGTCTTATATTTTTACTCCAAACGCTAGTTCTTTTGTTCTATCAGATGAATCCTGATTATAAAACAATTTATACTACAAACTTTTAGCATAATGTGAGTTTCCACTGAGCCCTTAAATGTAAATGTTTTAGAGCAAGAAAACAACCCTGACATTATTTTTCTGGCTGAAAAATGAGATGTCTCTTTGTGGGTTAAGCACTTGAATTAAAAAGGAAATTAATAATTGTCTTAGAGATACTAAATTGTAGCTTCTGGGATAAATGTAGTCTGCCTTTGAGCTGTTACTGCTTTTAGTGTTTTGTGCTAAATGTACTTTGTTGACTTCCCCCACTTCGACTATTCAGACTTCTGTTTTGTAATAGCGCCACCTACGGGCTGTAGGGAACATGGCATGTGCTGCTAAAACCTCAGTCCCTTTTTAATAAGCAATCCCCCTGTTTTTTGAGTGCAGTGACAAAATGCGTGGGTCTTGGGGTTGAAGGAGGGAGAAGGCGAGGGCATCCTGATGAGGTAGGTTGGAAGTTCCCTCCGCCAGGCTTCTAATCCGGCGATAACCAAAAAGAAGCCGTAACTAAAAAGAACTGTTTTTATACAGAAGTAGCCAAACTGGGAGTAATAGGTTGGTTTCTAGCAGATTTTTTTAAAGTTGTGAACAAATTCCTTTGGATTCATTTAAAGTGTTTAACTCTTGTTCTTGTCCTCAGCAGTTTGCTGTTTTTATCCCCGTCACGGGCATTTCCCGTAGTGATTTCATTGAAACGATTACTGCATGTGATGCTTCGAGATTCACGGTCTTGTGCGGATTTCTTCTCACTGATGGAAATATCCGTCTCTTTTCCTTCTTCGCTGTTCTCTGTATAAGTCCGTGTGCAGTTCTGTTTCAGCCTCTCGGCCTCTCTATCCTCGCCACTGATGATTCATTATCACTTCTTCCGGCGTCTCAGAGTTCCCGCACGGCTCTTCACGCTCACACGTCTTAAAGCTTTTGCATCTTTGGTTAATACAATCGTAAATGTGTTTCTTAAAAACAGTAAGATTCTTTGATTCTCAATACTGATGAATAATCCTTATAAAATGTTTTGTACTGTAATAAATTCAAAATAAGGGACATACGTTTAACCTTGTATACTGTACAAATTCCGTAATTCCATTTTAGTAAGAAAGTGTAGGGGCACCTGGGTGGCTCAGTAGGTTAAGGGTCTGACTCTGGCTCAGGTCGTGATCTTGTGATTCGTGGGTTCAAGCCCCATGTTGGGCTCTGTGCTGACAACACTGAGCCTGGAGCCTGCCTTGAATTCTGTGTCTCCCTCTCTCTCTCTGACACTCTCCTGCTCATGCTCTGTCTCTCTCTCTCTCAAAAATAAATGAATATTACAAAAAAATAAAATAAAAATAAAAAATAGAGTGCACAGCAATACATAAAATTCTTCTGAATACATATTATCTTTGTCATATCTCTTTGTAGATGATGATGATGATAGGCAACAATTATTGATGCTTTCTTTTTTTAGTTTGTTTATTTGTTTATTTGTTTGTTTAATTACTTTGAGACAGAGAGGCGGAGAGGGAGAATCCCAAGCAGGCTCCCTACTGTCATTGCAGAGCCCAGCACGGGGCCCGATCTCATCAACCTTCAGATCATGACCTGAGCCAAAATCAAGTGTTGGACACTTAAACGACTGAGCCACCCTGGCGCCCCATTGATGCTTTCTTTATGTCAAGCCCTATTCAAATCACTTTACGTAAATTGACTAATTTAATCACCACAAAAATATCATAGGGCAGGAACTAAAATTATCCCCATTTTACATATGTTCACAGAATGCTTATGTGTTCCCAAAAGGGAAACGTAGCAATGTCAGGCATGAGCCTGCCGTATTAGTGTACAGTAAATGAGTTTATATTATTCGTTCCTCCTTAAACTTTCAGAGTCAGTTCGGTTCCCCCTTCTTTGCCCCATTTTCTGCCTTTCCCTTTAGGAACATGTGCATCGCTTTCATCCTGTGATACCTGTCTCTTTCTCCTCGCTCAGTACCTCCAGCTACATCTATGGAAAAAGCAATGTCTGCCCTCACAAAACTAATGTTCCAGTTACAAAGAATCCAGTAACAAGTAATCACAACCAATAATATGACTTCAGGTAGTGAAAAATTCTGTGAAATGAAGTAAAGCAATATAAGGGAACAAAGAGGGACCAGGCAGAAAGAGCATGAAGGCCTGGCTGTATGAGCAGCAGGAAAGACCTTCCTGAGTAAGAGGTATTTGAGATGAGATTGGAGAGGCAGAGAACACAGTGAGTGCAAAGGCCCTGGGGTGGAAATGTATTGAATGTGCCTGAGGAAAAGCAAAAAGACCAGGAGACTGGAGTGTGTTACATAAGGAGAATTCTGTGATATGAATCTCTTCTCTGTCTTTCCTTCTTCGTTCTATGGCACTTGTTTGTTTGTTTTGCCTCAGACCCTGACTTCATTGAATTCAAAGAAATCCTGAAGTGTCATCCAGGAGAATCGGGCTACAGGGAAGTTCACAAGCAAGAGAATTGGACTGAGAAGGTTTACACTCTGTGGGTCTTCCACCTATTCTCAAATCCCACACATTTGTATCCTATAAAGTCGGGTTAAGATGAACATAGCGCATAAGTGAAATCCAGCCCTACTGGTACAGTTACTCACCCATTAGTCAGGTCTGCCATTGCACAGGGCCGATCTTAGACTTAATACTTATCACATATATCGTGACTGTCCTTTGTGTGTCCACCCCCGCCCTCCGACTAGAGTGGAAGCTTAATGAGGCCAGAGTCTATGTCAAAATCACTCTTCGATGAGTTTTCTTTAGTTTTTTTCATTTCTTCAACAAATGTTTCCTGAGTGCCATCTACGTATGTGCCAGCCACTTGTGCTGAGTCTCTCTTTTTTCACACACACAGCTTTGAACAAAAGAGGCTCAGTCCTTCTTAAGTTTCTCACAGTATTGCAGAGGGGAAATATGACGAAATAGACAACTGAAATAGAATGTGCTATGTGTGAGGATAGGTGACAGTAGGGGACACACCTTTCCCAACCTTGGGGGAGTCAGAGAAAACATGCCAGAGGAATGACAGTTGAGACAAGGCTTGGAAATGTTAATTAATCAAAGGTGTGTGTGTGTGTGTGTGTGTGTGTGTGTGAGAGAGAGAGAGAGAGAGAGAGAGAGAGAGAGAGAGAGACTTGAGGGGCTGAAATGGGAGGGAGGGCAGGCAGAATTTTAGATCTTGGGAACAAAGGATTCATGAACCCAGAAGTGAGCTCCGTTGTATATTGGGAAGAAAATGTGCATTTGAGTGAATGAATGAGTAAATTAATGCTTCTATCCTCACATGTGGTAGGGGCAGTTCATGAGATGAAAGCATAAAGCCAAAAGGCATTTTGTGAATTCACCTTGATAGATCACTATTCCAGATTTTTCCTGTCATTTCCCTGTAGGGAGACTCTTATGGAGACCCACCTCATTATCAAAAGATTGCTTGCCTAGTAGATTATTCAGTGATTTATTGGGAGAGCAGGCCAAGCATGCCTCTTACTTTGGAGGTGGCTTATCAATGGGATAGGACTGATTCAAAACCCAACGGCCAGCATTCCTTTCTTTCCTGAACACTGGTCGGATGAAAACTACGGAATGGATAAATGCTCAAAATAAGAAGTCATGACCTGAGAGCTGTGCATAGAAGGGACAGTGGCTGTTGGTATGTTTTAGATACCAGAGGCAGATCCCTGGCTTGGGAGGCAGGGATCTGGATTCCAGTCTTTACTCTACTGTTAACTTGTGTGGCATTGAGCAAGCAACACTTCTCTAACCTGTACGGTGAGTGCCAAGCAAGATCCAAGGTCCCTTCTGGCCCTGGAATTCTGTGTTCATTTTAGTTCCATCTGCTGAGGAACGGGAGATGATGAACATGTGTGGGCACCAGCCAGGCAGCCCCCTCACCTTTCCTGGCCAGCAGCCCTGTCCTAAGGTACTCGTTCCTTCAGGAGCAAGGGCATCTCCAGGCCCAGAGCACCCGAGAAGCCGTCCTAATATGCCACGTTCATGGCTAGGGTCTGGTTGTCCACTCCCTGTGTTCTGGCAGGGCCGTGAGTGACCACACTCCCGATGTTCTTCTCCATCCCCTTGTACCTGTTCTTCTAAAGGAACCTGAGAGGTGGGCTCTTCCCGATGTAGCCTTCCCTTAGATTCCACACGGGGAGCCTCTAGTCTGCCCATGTTTCCTTTCCTCTTCCTGCTCTAGAGCCGGACAGCAGGCATCCGGAACCCGGCCCCCCTGCTGACCACCCACGTGGCCTTGGTCGACTCCCTTCATCTCTCTGTGCGTCAGTTTCTTCAATCAGGAAATGTGGGTAACATTTGTTTCTACCTTGTAGGGTTAATTGTAAGATAATGAGATAATTTATATAAAGCAGTCAGAACAGTGCTTGGTACATCATAAGTACAAAGTACTTGGCTGCTTTCAGCCCTTAAATATCTGTGCCCCGTTCTCAGGCCAGAAGTAGGGCTACTGAGGTAAATAGGACACCATCTCTGCCCTGAGAAGTCCAGTCCAGGGCCATTAACTGAGTGCCTCCTGGGTGGTGGACACCTTGCCTGAGTTACCTCCCCAAATTCCCACCACAGCCCAGTGTGCCGCTTATTATTCCCATTTCAGCCCGAGGACACTGCAGCCCAGGGAAGTCAGGTGACACTCCCAGCATCACACAAATTAAATAGCAGCGCTGGAATCAGAGCTCAGTTCTCTTAGGCTCCAAATCCAGTGCTCTTTCCACCAGCTCACCCAGCTACCATGAGGCTGCCCTCGCATGCTTTGTTTTGAAAAGAAGCAGCAGCAGTGCATAATGGGAGTGACCCTGATGGGAAGTAAATCTCTCCCGCTCAGGGCTCCACGTTTTGATCTCAGAAACAGGGGGAAGGCCAGACCCGTGAGCCCAGCTCCCAGCAGCCCTTGCTTCCGCCCATCTGAAAAGGATCCGTCTTTAAAAGCAAGGAGCCAGAAAAAATAATTCATACTAAAAACAAACTCTGTCATGAGTCATTTGACTTTGCTTTCCCCTGAACCCATAGTTTATGTCTTGGGCGAGCTAAGGCTAAAGGAACATCTGATATGTTTTAGGCCAGCAGAGCCATTATTTAAGGAGCTTCACATCCAATACGTGCCTGTTGGACCCCATGGTTTAAATCAAGGCTTGCACCGATGGGGCCTGACAATTCGTTGTTTTTCTTGTGGTCTTATTGTGGTGTGATTGTGCAGTAGTTTTATCAAGATGACAAGAATCACTTTGGTCCGTGATTCAGAAGTTCTTGAGCCACAAACTGGCCTATGTGGTGGTTATTCTGAGTTAATGTGTGACCAAGAGGAATGTGTATGTGTTCCCTCAAGTTCAGATGTGTAAGCACCTTCGGAACTGAGGGAGAGAAGGAGGGAAAGACCGCTTCCCCGTGAGTTGCTTTCCGTTCCCATCAGCAGAGGAGGAAGCCTCCACCCTGGGTGATCACAACCCAGAGAACAGGGCAAGGGGCTCTGTCTCTGTGTCCAATTTGCTCTTTCTAGAGAGGTGAAAAGTAATAGGAATACATTTACACTGTGAAGACTTGCACACCCCAGGCCTACGGAGTAAAAGACAAACCTCTCTTGATCCTGGACATGATCACTATTTTACATTGTCTGTGTCTTAACTCTTTTAAACGCTTTTGCAGACACATATATGTGCATGTGTAAGATTAGATAGTACAAATGATCCTGCAACTTTTTGTTCACCTCTGAGATGTTTTGGAGTATGTTAAAGCACATAGAGAAGGCTCATGTCCGTTCCATACTGAGAGGAATTCCAGAGTCTGTGTTTGAAAAAATTAGCTAGCATTGTCTTATTGATAGACCCTTAAGTAGTTTCTATTATCTGGCTTTTATAAATGGTGATACAGGGATCATCCTTGCCATGGTGCTTGATAGCCAAGTGTGAAATCCTCTCCCGGAGCGACTTGAAAAAGCAGCATTGGCACTGGAAAGATTGTGCATTTAAAATGTTGTTAGCTGTGACCAAAACGTCCTCCCCAAGCACTGTCCCTATGTGCATTCCTGCTAGCGGTTCCCTGTGCCTTTGCCAGGGCCGGGTATCATCAGTCGGTTAACATTTTTGCCAATTTCTTAGGCAGAAAAGGACCCTTCGCTGTTGTCGGCCTTCGCTCTGTTACTAGTGAGAATGAACATTTTCTTCATCTCCTTGGTCACTTGATTTCTCTGTTCTGTTACTGGCCTCTTAATATCCTTTGTTCATTTTCCCTTGGAGTTCTCTTTCTCATTGATTTGGAGTTCTTGATACGCTCTGTATGTCAGTCCTTTGCTGTATATATTGAAGAGTTTCTTGGGGCACCTGGATGGCTCAGTCGGTTAAGCGTCTGACTTCGGCTCAGGTCATGATCTCACAGTTCGTGGGTTCGAGCCCCACATCGGGCTCTGTGCTGACAGCTACCACAGAGTCTGGAGCCTGTTTCAGATTCTGTGTCTTCCTCTCTCTCTGACCCTCCCTTGTTCATGCTGCCTCTCTCTCTCTCTCTCATTCTCTCTCTCACAAATAAATAAAAACATTTAAAAATTTTTAAAAAAGAGTTTCTTATAATAAGTCCCACACCATCTACCTTTGCCTATGATGTCTTCTACAGGAGTTTTAAGTTTTCATATACTCACATCTGCTGTTCTCAGTCTTCATGACTTCAGGATTTCTTGGAAATGTTCCCTGTAAACTGTTTCTTCTCCTAGAACCGTTTTTCAGAATGCTAACATTTTAGGCCAGAACACACCAGGCTAGCAGAATGGTCTGTGGGTTCGTGCAGACATTCTTGGTGATTTCACCATTAATTATGGGGAGAATTCTGAAACCATATGGATCAGTCATTAGACAAAGGAGAGACAGCAGAGGTCTAGCTAAAGTCACTGATATGGGCTTTGGACCATATCTAGGATCCTTTACTTGCCATTTGCTTTGGGGACATCACTTTGCTGCTCTACGCCTTAGTTTATGTCTCTGTAAAATGGGGTGAATCACAATTTCAGAGGTTATTATGAGCCTTAACAACTCCTACGTTTTAGCATGTGGTCACTATTCAATACATGTTTGTTTCTATCTTTCCTGACAAAAGGCCTTTCTCCTCCCTGGATATTTAAATATAACTGGTCATTTCAAACTGTTGACTTCCATCTCTTCTGAGGATTGTGTAGCTGAATAGTGGCCTCAGGTTGCTCAAGAGGCTCACTAAGGCAATTTCCTCATGATGCATCTCAGTGGGCCTAAAGGAAACAGAACACCTACACCATTGCTCAATGCTGGAAAATTCTCCAGGGTGGCCGACCCCTTTCGGAGGAGTGAGCCAAGGCTCTGGGGTACAGCTTCAGTCTATGTGGGTGGAGAGTTCCTTCTTCCAGAACTTTTGTTCTCACTGAGCCTCTTGCCCACGCAGAGATGGTTCTCTCTGCCTCTGAATGAACCCCTCTCCTCTTCCCCTCACCTCACCTGGCACCCTCCACTTCTTAAGTCAACATTGTGCTAGAGACCAGGAGCTCAGACACTTGAGCTGGACTGCATGGCTTCAAGATCCAGCTCTGTCATGCCTACTCGTGAGGCCTGGAGCAGGGGTTTAATTTCTCTCTGCCTTGGTCTTCCTATCTGTAAAATGGGAATTCTAGTGTTACCTACCTCATAGAGCTGTTACAAGAGTTAATATCTATAAAGCAGTTGGCACACGGTACAGTGTTCAAGGGGCTACAAAGAAAACGTATGTGGTGTCTAAATCCCATCTCCTCCTCTCCTAGCCAGTTGACTCTGCACGACATACTTTTCCTGACCTCAGCCTTCTCGTTTGTAAAATGGGTGTGAAAACATCTGCTTCATGGGCTTGCTGGGAAAGTCACCTGGGATAATGTGTGTACTGATTATAGGTATTCAGTCAGCCATTATCTGTGGTGATGATTCCAGAAAAGGACAGGAGTGAACATGCAGGGAAGCTGATGGTTTAAAAGAAAAGGCTCTTGGAGTCTCTCAGTGCAGACACTGGGTTAGAATTTAGCCTCCAGCACTTGGCCCTAGGACCTTGGACTTAACCTCTCCAACATGCAGTTTCCTGATCTATAAAACTGGATTGATAATGGTGGCTACCTCTAGCTAGGCTTATTCTAAAAGGGGAAAGTGATAATCAATTGGGCACATAGAAAATGCTTAATAAAATGAACCATTGTGGATACTTATGTCTCCTGTCCATCCATGGGAAGAGCCCTGTCTGCAGTCAGGGGTCCCTGGTGAGAAGGAATGGCGGGACAGCTGCATCCCCAGCCCCATCCACTCTCCTGCGTCTGGACCACAAGATAGGAAAGAGGATCAAACTCAGGAAGGGAAACTGAAACAGAAATTTGGTGTAACAATCCAAAATGATCAGAGCAGAGAGGAGGACACAATGGAGCACCTCCTCGGGATATCAACAATGCGTCTCATTTTAATGTTTTATTTATTTCTGAGAGAGAGAGAGAGACAGCATGAGCGGGGGAGGGTCAGAGAGAGGGAGACACAGAATGTGTAGCAGGCTCCAGGCTCTGAGCTGTCAGCACAGAGCCCGACGCGGGGCTCAAACCCACAAACCGCAAGATCATGATCTGAGCCAAAGTTGGATGCCCAACCGACTGAGCCACCCAGGCGCCCCTCATTTTAATTCTTAAAACAGTCCTATTGGGTAGGTATTATTATTTCCGGCTTTTACCTGGTGAAACTAAGGGTCAGAGAGGCTAAGTGACTTGCTGAAGGTCAACACAACTAAAAAGCGGAGAAACCGGGATTTGAGCCCAGTTCTGTCCGACCCCGAATCCCTAATGGTATGCCGTTAATATATGTGCTGCCTCTGTTGAGAATGACTCACAGGCCAAATGAGGGGGGAGGAGGAGAGAAGGATGACCCTGTCTCTCTGAGAGGAGGCAGGGCAGGAGGCCTGGAGCTGACAGGCTGTATGTAAAAATTTGGAAATTTTGCCCTAGAAGACAAAAGAGTGTTTTCAGCCTAGGCCATTCCCAACTGTACCCTATGTACTAGGCCAAGGGTAAACCAAAACACAGCCATAAATAGGATTCTCCAGAATTCCTGTCACAACAGCCCACTGTGCTCCTTCTGTTTGGAGATGGATGTTGAAACTCCCGCAGAAGAGCTGAATCTGTCCCTGTTCGTGAAGTCAGTCACAGCCCATTCCAGTGATCTGTGTGCCTTGGGTGTGAATCATCGGCAGTCAGGAGACGTACGCCATGGTGAAGCCCAAGGAGTATCCTTGGACTTGGGGCAGACTTCCTAAAGCCGCTGCTTTGAAGGGGCCCATCCTGGATCAGCAGGCATGTCCCAGCTTGTTACAGAATATGGTTTTACAGCTACCCTCTATCTATCAAAGCTGAAATAACCATGGACGACTTATCTAGTCTAATGGGTTGAAAAGACAGGGACATTTGGTTCCAGAGTAGGATGAGAAGAGAGAAAGGTCATAGAGAGAAGACCTGAGACTGGAATCTGGGCCTTCTGATTCTTCATCCGAAACGTGTCTCAGGATGTTCTCCTGAACCTTCCCAGAAGGTCTGCTGGCCTCTCCAAAAGGCAGGGAAGGAGGTTGTGTTTGTCCTTGGCACTTTCTACCCTACCCTTGATTTCAGTACTTTTTTTCACCAGTCAGAATAACTAGGCCTGTGTGCTCAAATCTTATTCCGGGAGAAGCATTTTTTTCAGATTTCCAGAGTCCTTGCTCCTCGCCTAGCCAGGACTTTTTCCTCCTTAGGGCGGTGCTGCCCCTTGAACAGTGGGAAGTCCCCTTGGCCAGGAGGATGCCTGGCTCAGCCCCTGTTAGGTGGCTTTTCCCCAGAGAAGACATTGCCCCCCCAGGCATTGTTCCTTATCTCTAGGGTCCAGGAGAGAAAGAAGAAAGCATCAATGTTAATTGATCACCTGTCACTTGCTTGGTTATATAGCCGCATTTTTTTTTTAAGTTTATTTATTTATTTTGAGAGAGAGAGATGGAGGGACAGAGAGAAAGGGAGAGAGAGAATCCCAAGCAGCCTCAGTGCTGAAAGTGCAGAGCCCAACGCACGGCTTGAACCCATGAACCTTGAGATTATGATGTGAGCCAGAACCAAGAGTCAGACGGTTAATCAACTGAGCCACCCAGGTGCCCCTATATAGCTACATTTAACCTGTAAATTAGCTTGTTGAGGTAGGTAAATATTAGTATTTCCACTTACAAATGAGGAATTAGAGAGATGCCTGGGTGGCTCAGTCAATTAAGCATTTGACTCTTGACTTTGGTTCAGGTCATGACCTCATGGTTGTGAGATCGAGCTCCCCATTGGGCTCTGCACTGTGTGTAGAGCCTGTTTGGGAATCTCTGTCTCCTTCTCTCTCAAAAACAAAACAAAACAAAAAAAAAAGGAATTCAAAGTCGAGAAAAAGGCAAATATGCTTGCTCAAAGCTACACAGCTGGAAAATAAGAGAGTTGGGACCTGAACCTAAATTTGCCTAGGAATCCAAAGTATAAATTCTTTCAGGTTCATCCAGCCAGAGAAAGGGGTGTGCACACACATGCACGCACACAGCAAGAGAATGCTTTCTAGACCGTGGAGTGCTGTCCCCCGGTGCAGGGTGGTAAGAATGGCTTTGTGCCACCCAGTCAGACACAGTGCTGAGTCCTTGGGGAAACTGGCCTTCCACAAGGAAGTCTGGGAAGCACAGCCCTTACTCATGGAGTCTATTCACGTGTGAGAGGAGGCGGGGAGCTATTCAGGAACAAGAGTCTACAAGTAGCCCAGTAGTTCTCAGATGTCATTGACGGCTACTGCAGACAGGGCCAACTAGATAATTTGTGGGATCCAGTGCGAAATGAAAATGTGAGGCCCCAGCCAGGGACAGGGAAGTCTCCTCTTCCCACAAGCCTGCTGCCTCAGCTCATGGCTGACAGGTGACCCCAGCATTTCTAGCTTCCCATCCAACACCCCATGGCGTGGAGGTAGCAGGGAGAGCCACCGCCTTACCCCACCCCGAGACTCCAGCCGCTTACTGCCTGGCCTGGCTCTCCCCACACATGTGTGCCCACTACCTCACATAGCCTATCACCACCCCAGAGGTGCAGGGTCAGCAGTGGATGTGGAGTAGGATCGAAGGCGGGGAGGAGACAGCCAAGCACCAGCTTGAGGAAAGGCAAGAGCCGGCCCCCAGCCCACATTCTGTCGTCTCATCAGCCTTTATTTGCAAAGCACAAATTCACAGATAAAATTCTTAAGAATTTCAGGGCGATGACTGCAGATCACTAAACTCCAAGCTTGGGCTCTTCCTGACATGGGGCCCTGGGCAACAACACAGAGGACACACCCATGAAGCTGGCCTTCACTGGCCCTTAACAAAGGGCCCTTTGCAAAGTTTCAGGCCCTTAACAAAGTTTCACCAGCCAGTGGGAATTGAAAAAAAATGCGAGCAGTGTATTGAGTTTTTAACAATGCCAAATGTAGACAATTTAAATATTTTACTTTCATTCTGAGATCATGGTACCTTTTTATTAATGTTAAAATCACCTATTTGTTATGACGTAATGGTCAGAGTACGTGTCTAGTAGGTGTTTTCTTTGGATTTTTTGGGGGGGTGGTATGTTTTATTTGTAAGGTCCTTATGTCACAAAATAAAAAGCTGATCATTTTTTTTGCTGGTTTCCAAAATTGATCCACAATTCGGGAGATCCTGAGCTAGGCCTTCCGAGAAGATAGCGCTTCATGCTTGCGGGAAGGAACCTTTCCCCCAGCTACCGGCATCAGAAAGGCTCCACCCTGCGTACACTTAGCATCGTTGTTACACGCACCAATATTTTCTTATAGGCACATCTTCACTGTCGTGAAGTCTGAAGTCTGGTGAGGTCTGTCAGAAGAGACAACACAGACTAGGGGCATCGAAACAAAAATTAAAAGTTTGAAACTTCATGGTTTCCAGAGAGAGCAGGGCCTGATGACCCCTTATTTCCTTAAACCTCCCATCCATCCACAGCCCCCGAGGAGAGGTGATAACTCACCAGGACAGAGCCAGCCGGTGTCTTATGTCCTAATGTTGTTATTCATAATTGATCATTAAAGGTGTTAGGACTCAAAGGTGAGTTTTACTGGGATAAGAAACTAGGACCACCCTGATTACACACCCGGTCATATCTCCTGAGATGGCAAGCCCCACACAGGCGGCTGTCTTCCCTGGGCACAAAGCCCATAGTGGCCAGTGGGAAGGTTGTATCTGTCATCCTGGAGCAGAATCCACTTCGCTTCTGGGCTTCAGAGACTTAGTGGTGGATGAACCTCTGTAGTTCCCAGCCCAGTGGCTCCTATCATTGCATTGTCTCGCAGGAACGTCCCGCCAAAGGCCAAGCCACTTTCCATCCTTTGATGAGGTAAAATACATCAACACAGTGGTCCACCCAACTCTGGGAGTAGACAGCATCCAGTGCCTTTGGGGTATGGCAGCCTAAATGGTTTTACTCCAGAAGATGTGGAATTAAACATAAAGCCAGACAGCTGATTGCTGTTACATTCACATGCACCAAACCCATCATTAGGGTGTCTTCTCAGCTATAGAACCAGAGAGGCTTCCCCTAGAATAGACTGGATGGGAGACGTGGCTTTAAGATGTAAGGAGACGAAAAGGAGGGGATAAAAATAACCAGTCTGATAGGTGGATAGTTTTGAAATACACAGAGTCCGTGCTATTTAATGGGGATTATTTCTTATTTTTATTCTATGTCTTTAACATATGGAAAGAGATCTTTGCCAGTACTGGCTTCAGAGTCTCAGGTTTAAGAAGCCAGTCACTGACCCGAGGAAAGAGTTTTTATAAATCACACTTTCAAGGCTTTCAGACAAAAGAACAATTTGGGGCAAGCTAGAGAGTGTGTGGGGCATTTTGGTGACATTTCTGGATGCCCTTTGTTTCCCCCTTTCAAGAAAAGCCCTTTCTTTTCCTTGCCTTCTCATATAACAGCTTGGGATTCTTGACCCCCAACCCCCACCCTAGAAATGCATTTGAACTTGCTGGGTTTGTTAAGAGTTGGGGCATGAAGCGTTTTTCCATGGTAGAAAAGTTCTGGCGTTCCAAAGCAGAACTAATGTGGGATTTGGGAAGGCTGCCCTATTTGTGCACTTAATTAGGGCTCCCCAAAGGCGGCTGATCCGTCGCTGTCGTAGGAAACCGACACAGAGGCCAGGGAGGGCTGACACTGTGTGAGCGCCCAAGAGGGCAGTGAGCATGGATTCCACACCTGTTCTCCACTGGCTGGAGTTGAGATTTAAAGGAAGTAAAGTTGGGGGCTTTCTGACAAGGCCAATTTGGATCTCAGGGCTGATTTCTGCATTCAATGTGTGATCAGTGTTTGAATCACTATCCACATTTGGAGAGACATAGGACTAGAGCTAGCCTCCCTTTGAGTTTGTGAAATAAGGTCTTGGTTCTGATAAGATCCTTGAAGTTGACAAAAAGTACAGTGGACACCTATACACTTTAGAGCCCCACAGGTCTGTGCTCCGAGTCTGACTCTGCTACTATTAGAAGATGCCAGATCTTGGAGATCTTCATGTCTAATCCTTTAAAAAAATTTTTTTAATGCTTACTTATTTGTGAGCCAGAGAGAGAGTGTGTGTGTGAACAGGTGAGGGGCAGAGAGAGAGGAAGACAGAATCCGAATCAGGCTTCAGGCTCTGAGCTGTCAGCACAGAGATACACGATAGGCATTTTACGTGACAGCTCACACAGCTGGTAGCTGATCGAACTGGGATTGGAACCCAGCAGCCTGGTCCAGGACGCGAGCCCTTCCCCCATTCTCCTATACATCATGTGTATGAAGCACCCAGCACAGCGCCAGACACACAGGACACTGACCACCTCCATTTCTGTAGCAAGTCTCTGCATTCTCCTGTAGAATGAACTCCTTTGCCTTCAGCCTTAAGTTCCTGTCATTTCTGATTGCCTTTTCCTTCTCTTCTGCCAGCTTGTTTTTTCAACTCAGCAGATTGCTGAGCAGTTTTACCCCCATTATCTCAATCGGTCAAACAACTCTATGAGGCTGGTATTATTATCTTCGTTTAAAAGAAGAAAACCTATGGAAACCAACTTGACAATAAACCATTAAAAAAAATAAATTTAAAAAATTTTTAAAAAATAAAAGAAGAAAACCTCTGAGCTCTCAGGAATTTTTACACACCATTTGAAAACCCTCAGAGTAAAAGTCACCAGGAGCTTTTAGAACGTTTGTTTTATGCCAAAAACTAACATTAAAGAAAAAAACATCCCAGTGGTTACTCAAGAAAGGATTACAGTCTAAGTGGGGTGAGAAAATCAAAATACTGGAACAATGGCAAGTATTTGAAAGTTCTTTAGTATACATTGTAGGCGGCTCTGACTCTGGTGAGGTGGACATGACAATGGACCAGGGGCAAGGGGTACATGGACAGTTTCCTGGAGATGGTCCACTGTGAGGGGGCCTTGAACACCGGGCAGGATCTAAAAGCAGCTCATATTGGGATATCATGGGAAGGAACCGCAGAGAGAGACACGGAAATGGAAATATCCCAGAGGGGCAAGCCCAGCAAATTCCTGGGAGCTGTTGGAAGTCAGAAGGGGCAATTAGCATGGGGAGAGAGTGTGCAAGACTTTGAAGCCCAGAGAGAGGGATCTGGATTTTAGAATAATAATAGCGATAATTATGATGGCACTTAAATATGCACAATTGCTGACCCAGGCATTATGTATGTATCCTTTCCTTTAACCCGGCCAACTGTTTTGTGCTGAATGTAATCTTTGATTCTGCCTGTGAAGTAGTTCCTGCTTGCTCTGATGTTGTTTTGTATTATCAGTTTCTCGTGCTTTCAGACAGGGGTGCCAGGAATTAGAAACTCCCCATGCCTCTCACTACAGGCACTGGGGAGCCTATGGAATGCTTTTGAGCAGAGGATGCCATAATGAAGGGAACTACTCTGCCCACAAAGGCTGGATGGGAGCTGGGAAAGACAGGAAGAAGGAGGTAGTATGAACCCGTATGTGTGAAATACACACCTGAAGCAACCTTGGATTGGGCCACAGAAGCTTGAATTTGGGATAACTGAAGAGGACATGATAAGACGACCAGGACACAGAGTCTGAAGAGATTTAAGTTCAAGTCCTGGCTCCACTGCTAAAAGCTGTACTGTGTAAAGGAGGACAAAGGGAAGAATTATATGCTGATGGGGTTACATAGCCTCTCACTGCGACTCCCCATCAGCTCTGGGAGGGGCAAGAACAAAAACAGAAGATAGCGCATAAATAGTTGCATGTGCCAGTGTTTTCTGCATTCTCTTCTAGGCATTTGCTATATATTAACTCATTTGATCTTCATAGAAACCCCATTAGATAAAGGGCATTGTTATCCCTTTCGTGTAGATGGGCCAGGGTGGGGGGAGGGAGACTGAGGCACAGAGAGGTTAAGTTACATGACTCTGGTGACACAGCTGGTAAATAAAGAAACTAAGCTTTGAACCCAGACCTCTGAGTCCATGCTTTTAATCATTTTCACACTGTCTCTAGGGTGATTTTATCGACAGGAGTGTTCTGGGGTTCAGGTTATCCCTTCCCATCTCTTTCTCTGTGTGTTTACACTTTGACTCCACACCATGGGATCAGGGACCTCCACAGGAAGGCCTGCTACAGTCTGGCATCTCCCACAGCCTGTCTGGAACCTTTCACTGCACCCTCTGACCCCAGACCCTCTCCCCTGGCCTCCTGGCTCCCAGCCACTCCCAGTGCCCTTGGTTCTGCTTCCGGAAGGCAGCCATAGGACTGGCACCTGGGACCACTCCCCCAGCTCCCTTTCTTAGAATAACTTGCTTTGCCCTTAGGGCGCTTTTACCTCTTTTATTCAAGATGGCGCTCCAGCCCAGCAGCCAGGATCCTCCTCCCCTGCCAGCCCACATGCGTGGCATCCCCACCAGCTGGATGCTGGCTCCTCAGAACAGAACTCGGCCAGCTTCTCCAGGCCAGTCCCTGGTAGCTGCCAGTCCAGATGGACGAGGCTATTCTGGGGAGTCACAAGAAGACTTACTCACCCTAGTTGAGTCTTCTTAGCAAAAGAAGTCAGAAGTGCCTTTAAAAAAAAAAAAATACTCTCTAAACTACTGCAGAAGGTGTTCTAGCAGTTAGGAGCGTGGTCTCTGGAATCAGAAAAATATGGATTCAGAATCTGATTCTGCTACTTGCCAGCTGTGTCATTATAGGAAAACTCTTCTCAGTGCGCCATTTGTAAAAGTAGAGCTGAAAGGCCTACCTTCTTAGGGGATTGTCGGAACTCAGTGAAGTGATGTGTGTGAGCATGTATCAGAGCGCCTTCCCTGCAGTACATGCTCAATAAATTATTGTTGTTATCATCATTGTAGTTCATATCATTACATAAAGTATCGTTCATGACTCCCTGGAGATATTACGTTCAGACAGTTACGTGTTCATCATTTATCAGGAGGCAGTGATTGACCAGATCCATGTAGAGTCGAATACAGGCTGGATAAGTGTGTTCATAAAAGGAAGCAACATGTGTCCATCACTTATTTTAAGCTAGACCCGGATCTAGGTGGTTAGGGACATTATTTCATTTGATCTTGACAAGGGCTTTGCAGGGAGATACCATAGTTGTCATTCTACAGATGAAGAAACTGAGATTCAGAGAGGTTGACTGCCTGAAGACATGGCCAGTGGTTGAGTGTGATACCAACTATTCTTAAAGACATCAAGATACTCTGAGATCAAATCCTTGCTATTAAATGGTCCATATTTTACTGCCATGCTCATGCAGTAGAATGCCTTTATTTATGTACATTCCTGGGTAAAGGAGAGTTCATAGAGAAGTGTTTTTGATTTCACCTCCATCGACGAGAGCTTTCGTGCCTGTCTTGGCATGCAAGTGATGAGCCTGGTGTGCTGTCCTCTGACGAGTGTGGATTTCGTCATCATCCATGATACCGTCTCTCATTACGTGGGTCTAGGAGCAGAGATGGGGAAGGAGGCTGGTAAGGATCTCATTCATATTGGACTCACCCAAGACACACTTTGCAAGTAATTTTGTGTTTTTAAACAAGTCCCAGTCATAAGCTCGCTTCTTGGATTGGTGCCCTTTGCCTGTAGCCATTGAAAGCCAAGTATGTCAAGGGGAAAAAAAAGGTCCTTCAGTTAGCTGAGGTTTTATTCTGGTTCTACTTTGGTGGTTTGAAACTAATTACAGACTCCGGGTTGTGCCTACAAGTACAAAATGAAATGAGAGTTTGAGCCAATTACTTTAATAACGAAGAGAGGAAAATCCACTTTTCTTTCCATTATCTAAAGATTTCAGGCATATGTAAGTTTCTTTTCAATTGAATTATGTGAAAAGTTGGCCTCAAGCCTTCATTTCACTTTGCCCGCTTAGAAACCATCTGAGATTTTGTTTCAGAGAGATGGCCTGCCTTAGACTGCTTCTGCCATGCTAAAGGGTCAGGTCAGCATAATTGCAGGCTAAGAAGTGGTGGCGTTGTTGTGATAGGATATTTCTGTGTACTTGGGGGGGGGGGGAGGTGTATCGAGAGGACTCTTCATTTACATTGAAGAAAAAAAAAAAAAGGCTGGAGTGCCTAGAATAAATTTCAAGATGAAGAGTTTTCATTCCTGTTCTGTACTGATTGACTTGCTTCATGACTGTGGCCTACAAGGCCCGCAGGGCCTGGCCCCCACCCCCTTTTCTGACTCCGCCACCTGCTCCTGGCCCAAGCTACACTACCTACCCCCCGCTTCTTTCTTTTCTTTGTGTATACTGAACACACCCCCAGCCTTAGGGCCTTCCTAAAGCCTGTTCCATTTGTATGGAATTCTCTTTCCCTAGGTATTTCCATGGGTCCCTCCCTCACTCCCTTCAGATCTCTGCTCAGATATCATTTCACAGATATCATTGAATCAGAGAGACACCATCTGGGCCACCCATGCAGGCGGCCTGCTCCATTCATCCTTTGTCATCATTGCTCTACTTGTTTTTTTCCTTCTAGAATGGACAACTGCCTTGCATAATGTATGTGTATGTGTATTATATATACGTGTGTGTGTATGTGTGTATTATTTTGACAAACTTTCTTTTTTAGAACAGTTTTTTATTTACAGAAAAAGTGTGAAGATACAGTTTCCCTTACTATTGACCTGTTTCCATTATTGTTACCAACATAGGTACGTTATGATATGTGAGCTAGTATGGGTGCATTATTAGCTAACGTCCCTACTTTATTCAGATTTCCTGCGTGTTTATCTAGTGTCCTTTTTCTGTTCCAGGATCTCTTCCAGGTTACCACATTACATTGAGACATCATGTATCTGTAGGCTCCTGGTTTTTGATGACCTTGACAGCTTTCAGGGGTACTGGTCAGATATTTTGCAGAATGTTCCTCTGTTGGGACTGGTCTGTTGGGATTTTTCTCATGATTATACCAGAGTTAAGGTTTAGGGGGAAGAAGAGCACAGAGACAAAGTGCCATTCTCACATTATATCAAGGCACATAGGTACATACTATCAATGTGACTGACCACCGTCAGTATGGACCTTGGTCCCCTAGCTGAGGTAAGGTTTGTCAGGGTTTCTCCACTGTAAAATACTTTGTTTTTCCTCTTTCCCTGTCCTCTTTGGAAGAAGTCACTATCTGCAGTGCAGAATTAAGGAGTGGACATTCTGCTGAATATCCTCAAGGGCAGAATATCTACATAAATTTGGAATTCTTCTTCATGGACATTTCTCTCTTCCAATTCATTTATTCATTCATCCAGTTGCTTTAGAACAGTATGAACTCATAGATATTTATGTGATATTTTGGGCTATAATCCATTACTACTTTATTCTGTTATTTGTTCTGGTTTTGGCCATTGGGACTCCCTAGATGGATCCTTTATCTCTCTGAAATAACCCCTAATTTTGTTTGTTCTTTTTTATTGCTTCCTTACTTTCTGACATTGTAAGATCCACCAAGCTCATTTTGTCTATTTCCTACCCCAGTATCAGCCACTTTTCCATGGAGCCCTAATTCTCTTTGCTGGAGGATAACAGACACCAAGATCTGGGCACTAAGTGTGCTCATTGCTACTGAGCTGTTGTTGCTTCCTAGACCCTCCCTGTTGACACTGTGAACAGATACCTGTATGTGTACTAATCTTGTGTATACCCATGTCTATAAATATTTATATATGTAATCATCTCTGTCCACATTAAGCTAACCATTAGTTTATACTTTATCTCCAACAATAATCTCTTATCACATGGATCATCCTAGCCTCTTGCTTATTTGTAAGCTCCCGCTCAAGTCATGAGAAACCTGGCTCCTACCATCTATCCTACATTTTCTTAATTGTCCAATTCCAGTATACAAGTGTAGAAATACCCGAATTGTTATCTTTATCAACTAGAGTATAGTGCTGATGTACGGTCTCTATTTCCCTGTATAAACTCTACTCATTTCCAGTTATCTAGGTAAACTTTGTCTTCCACAACCTTCAGTGAGATTCTTTCAGACGTTTGTAATACACTTGGATGGCTTGTCACATACAGCACATTCCATTATAGGTTATATACTGCATGATTCCAATTATGTGACATTCTGGAAAAGGCAAGATTATTGGGGCAATAAAAAGATCAGAGGTTGCTGAAGACTCAGGGAGAGTGGGGGGAGAATTAAATAGGTGAGAGAGACACAGGAATTTGGGGGGGACTGGTAAAACTATCATGATACTCTCATTGTGCATACATGACATTGTACGTTTGTTAGAACTACTGAACACTGTAGCACAAAGTGAACTTTAAGGTGTGCATTTTATCAAAGGCTTTTTCTGCCTCTATTAATATGATCATATGAATTTTATTCTTAAACCTGTGGATGTGGTGAATTCATTACTGATTGTTGAATCTTGAACCATCCTTGCATACCTGGAGTAAATCCCACTTAGCTGTGATGTGTCATTCTTATTAGACATAGTTGGATTTGATTTACTAATATTATACTGATGATTTTTACATCTATATTTATGAAAGATACTGGTTTTTGGTTTTCCTTTCTTGTAATGTAGTTAAATTCAGGGGGAATAAAAAGTTACATGCACATCTTTAACTTTGTAGGCTTTGGTGCCTCTAATGCCTGCAGTGTTCAGGGGCCAAGTGTTTATCTCCTTAATGTATTCCCTGACTTTCCATATCAGGATGTAAACTAATGAAAAACCAGGGGCTATGTCTCTTTTACTCACTGGTCTATCTTCCGTAGCTGGAATAAGTACCCTGCTCAGAGCAGGTGCTTAGTAAATATTTGTTAAATAAGTTAATCAGTTGATTTTTACAGAGCACATCATCGTATTAGGCACTGTGCTCTGTAGGGAGATACAACAATGAAAAAGAAAACATGTTGCATCCACAGCTGTTCCAGGGATGGTAGGGGGCCAGGGTAGACAGACACTTAAAGTGGAAAAAACAAGAGACTGTGCATCAGAGAATAGGGAGGTGTTGAAGTGTGGAGGACATGTACCTGAGCTAGTCTGGGCGAGAAGAAGGCAAAACATGTCCAGAAGAGGAAAGCATCACCTGAGCTGAGTTGTAGAGAATGAGTAGTGGCTACCCTCTGCGAGCGAGAGTGATCCTGGCTGCGGAGACAGAGCACCCCCGATAAAGTCCATGGCGGACAATGCGTGAAGTGGCTTTTTCTCACCCCACCTCACATAACCCGTTAGTACTCGACACCAGGCAGGGACTATCAACTCACTTCACAGGTCAGAAAGTCTAAGTGACTCGACAAAATGTCACCCGTGCTGAGTGATGGAGTCTGGTTTCCGTCCAGGGCTCTTTCTTTCTGTGACATGGATGACTCAGGCCCGACTCAGACGCTGGCGGAGGAGCCAAACACAGAAACAGACCTTTATGGTATCAGTGCTTCCTTGGAATGTGCTTTGTTGTTGTTTTTCTTTAAGACTCCGGCCCTAAAAGTAGCAAGCTGAAAATCAGGGCTACTTTGCGAATGCCCACAAACCGCTGGGGGAGTTGGGGGGAGTTTTGTCAAAGAAGGCGGGAAAGAAAAATAAATGTGGGCTTCTGCTCTTTAAACCTCAGCCCAGTGAGCCCGGCTTCCCGGAATACTTCAGGCCGCTTCAAAGGCCTATTGTGGAAAGTCTCCAGATGTCCGTGGAAAACCTCACTGGGGAGCTTCCCAGTGAAGAGGCCTTTTAAGCTTGAACTGAGATGAAGGAAGTTGACGTGATGAGTCCTACCAGGTGGCCCGTTTTCTGACGGAGCCCAGATTCCACCACGACCTTAGGAAGGCGGGCTAGGGGAGGGTGGGCTTAGCCAGCTCAGAATCTTTTGCCAAAACGGCATCTTCTTTGATTGCAGGGAGCAGTGGTCTTTTGGGCTGTAGTTAAAGGTAGGAGGCACTGAAGAAGTGATTTATCTACCTGTAAATCGCTAGCAGTGTCTTGTGAGGGTGGGAAGGGGTTTCAAGAGTGGAAAGAGCTGAGACCCTGCAGGATCCGCACCAGGCCCAACCAGCGATGCCACTCAGTGTTCTGAGAGTCGGCCTCCTTTGGGTTTTTAGCCTGATGCTTTGCCCTGCATCTCTGTTACAGCCTTGTACCCCGTACCCCATGTCTGTGCTCAGTTTGAGACCCCGTCTTCCTCTAGCTAGGCACTTTGAAGGCAGAGAGACCCAGGTTTCAATCCTGGCTCTCTGGTTAGCTGTGTCATCTGGGACAAAATATCATTAGCGGCACCTTGCCTCAGTTTCCTCATCTGTGAAAGGAGGGTGAATCTAGCCCTTGCATTATCCTCTGGCTGGGAGGAGGAAATGAATTACCGAGTTGACTCACACAAAGTGCTCACACGGTGCCTGGCACAGAGGAAGGATTCGGTGTGTTTTCATAGCCTTCCTCTTCGATCCAGTCCTACGTTTGGGAAGGCAGGGGCGGTCCCATTCGGCTTTGACTGTTCCTTCTGTAGCTCTTCAGATTCTCTCCCCACCCTGTCCATATGCGCTTAGCTAAGTATTTTGAGATCACAGTGTATTTGGGGGAAAGTCCTTTTGGCTACAGCTAAAATTAGGTCTCTTTTGCTCCTCTGTTTACCACCCCTCTTCCTATTTTAACTAATTAGAAGCATTGACACTAAGAAACACTTGAGAGAAGTTGGGAGAACAGCTGGGTTCTAGATACCAGCAGCTGCTCCCTCGAGGCTTACAGGCACGGGAAAGAATGATCCGGAGTCGGGGAGGTGGCAAGGAGAAGGTGATGGAATGCCAAAGTCGATCTGCAGCTTGGCAAATGGAGCAGGAGCCGGGGTCTTACCACCATGCCCTCTGTCTTCTGTTGAGAGGGGTAACGAGAGAGAGAGAGAGAGAGAAGAGAGAGAGAGAGTAGTGGGGACAGAGGGAGAGAGAGGGGAAGCAAGAGAGAAGGGAAGGAAAGACCTGAGAAGCTCCACGAGTTGATCAGTTATGTAACCGGGTACTTCATGCAAACCCCTGCTCCCACATCCCTGGACTGCTTGTGGCAGGGTTCTCCCAGCTGAGCGCATGCTCCACACTGGTTCCCTTCTGCAGCCAGAGAGGCCCCGTGAAGAGGTCAGTGTCACCACCACACCCACCCCCCTGCCCCGAAGACTCCTGCAATGGGTTTCCACCATCACATTTAGGAAAATTCTAGAACTCATCCCATGACCCCTGAGTGGCTGGCCGTGCCCTCTCCCACCACCCCTGTAATTGCTCCAGCTCAGCCTGTCGCCTTTTTGTTCATGCCCTTACTTTACTGGGTCTTCCTTTCCTGGAGCCAGATTACCTGTATGTTATCTAGGTTTCTCTGTCCTCCAGCTATGTGATGGGCAAGCTCCTTTATGTCTCCGGGCCTTATTTTCCTTATCTGAAAAATGAGAACAATCATGGTAAACTGCCTCACAGCATTGGTGTGAGGGTTTAATGAATACTTATTAGATTTTTTTTATTTTTTTATAGTTTATTTATTTTTGAGACAGAGAGAGACAGAGCATGAGTGGGGGAGGGGCAGAGAGAGAGGAGACACAGAATCTGGAACAGGCTCCAGGCTCTGAGCTGTCAGCACAGAGCCCGATGCGGGGCTCATGAACCATGAGATCTGACCTGAGCCGAAGTCGGACGCTTAACCAACTGAGCCACCCAGGCACCCCACTTATTAGATATTTAGAATAGTGACTGGTACATAGGAACTATTCAGTTAAGTCTTCCCTATTTCTTTTATCATCACTGTTATTGTTGTTATTGTTTCTTTTATTGCCTTGGCTGTAATGTTGCCCCTCCCCCCCACCCCCCCACCCCCCACCCCCCACAGATTTTTCTTGACCTAGGTTTTCCTCTTCCTTCAGCTGTGAGCTAAAATGTGACTTCTTGGGACAAGGATCCCTTGACACCCCTCATCCCCATCAAGCTAATGGGGTTCCTTACACAACCCTTTGTCTTTCTTCTTCATAGCACTTACTGTAATGCACAATGACGGATATATTTGGGACATGCTTGTCAACCATCCATCTCCCCTACAAGGCTCTAGGTTTCCCAAGGACAGGGACCGTGCTGAATTTTGTTCACCAGTGACTTCCAGAACCTGAAATAGTGACCGGCACATGGTAGATGTTCAGTAAACATATATGAGGGGAGGAGGGAAGAAGGAAAGGTGGAGAAAGGAAGAAGGAAAGAGGGAGAGCAGAGGGGGGCGGGCAGGAGAAAGGGATAGGAAGATAATTGGGAAAAATGAAAAAATACTTATAAAGCCCACTCTCCTTGGGATCTAGTTGTCTCCCACGCCCTAAGATACAAATGAGTTGCAGAGCACTTCTTTTGGTCCCTAGCTCCCTCTCATCTCTCTTTCCCATGTCCCACTCCTTTGGGACCTGCTCTAGGCTTCCCCATCTTACAGCTAGTTGATATAACAAACATGTGCCCTGTGGCATATCGACTATGACTATTCCACTAATCCTTTCTGTCCAGACATAACAAATATATAAGCATTCATCTTCTGGGCATACTGCCTTCATTAAACTGACTTATAGGACGAAAACTCCAGGTAGTGAGTCAGAGAAGTAGGCAAGCTTTTGGTGTCACCATTCCCTGGGGAATTTCCTCTTTAGGACCCTTCCCCCAACCCCACAGAACTTTTCAAAGGTAGCACGGCAGAATTGGGGGATCAGGAAACTTGCCATCTGACCTCATCTTTGCCTGTTCTCTGCTAGACTCCATGTCGCATTCTAAGCCATTCCATGACTGGCCGTGACGCCAGACCCCTATGTCCCTGCCATCACCTTATTGCTCAGTTCGTGCAGCCTCCCTCCTGAGATGCTGGCTTTGAGCATGAGGATTGACCTCGCTGTGACCCGCCTCTCAGAGGGGACCTGGGAACTCTTCTCTCACGATGGACCACCCAGAAAGGTTGCCTGGAACATCATTTTATTTTTAGGGGCGAAACACAGAAATATATTTTAAAGGATAAAAAAAAAAGAGGACACGATACAGCATGATACCTAGAATGTTTTACAAAGGATTACAGTCTTGTTTAACAAATGGGCTTGAAGAGGCCTGCCGAAGGGATGCTGACTCCATGGTGCTTTAGCAAAATATATATTAGTTTTAGCGAACTTGTAAACGAACATGCTCCCATTTCAAAATAAAAACAACGTCCCAGGTCCTAGAGATGTTTGCAGAGTTATATTTATCTAGCAACTTAGACACATGCCAAAAGCAAAATAGATTCTCTAAGGAACATGCTGGGGTCTTTTGTATCCTGATCTTAAGGATCGTCCTAAGGATAATCAAAAATCTGTGCCTCAGTTAAGTAGCGTCTGGCCCTAGACAGGTGCGGAAACTATCACTTCTCAAATATCAGTCCTAAGAGGAGAGTCTTTTCTTCCAGGGAATGATGGTTCCCTAAGGAGGGATGTTGGGGTGCCTTGAAGCTCAAAGCTACTCCAAGACCCGTGCTTTTCACACCTGGCAGAGAACTTCGAGGGCCTCTCTGGAGAGGAAGAGAGCCCAGCTCATCCTGACAGCTTCTTCCAATATCACCTGTTCCACCTTCCTCTCTGAAGAGCAAGGCTCTTCTCCCCTGAAGGAAGACTTCATGGAGGAAGTGGCATTTTAGATTGACCATTGCTTCACCCATCTGTTCATTCAGCAAATATCTTTTAGGGTGAGCACCACCAACCAGTTAAGCCAGGCACTACTTCAGCAGGAACTGCCGACAGCTGCTACCGTCATGGGGTTGATGGTCCAATGGCAAAGGCAAACAAGAAAGAAATACGTGCACATGTAACCAACATACTTGTTATTAGGGCACAGAGGAGCTGTGCAGAGTGCAGTGAGAGTGTTTGGATGGGACCTGAAATGTGCAAAATGTGACTTGTAATTCCTCCCTTCCAGAGTGGTTAAACCTGTGGCTTAGGAGGGGTGGGAGATACATCGGCTAGGAGAGGTTTACCCTAGAGGGGAGATTTTACTACTCATATATTGTTAATGTATATGAGAGCAAAAAAGAGATGGATCTTTTAACTGGCTTTATTATTATAATTCTGTAGAGACAGTGCACCCCCGCCCCTCATTGCCCAACACCCCAAGATGAACACCTCCTACTACCCTGCCCTTTGGTAGGTAGCCACCGAGTGAAGCAAATGGATCCTACTGCCTGGGTTTGAATTCTGGACCTACTGCCATTTATTAAATGAGTTATCTTGGACAAGTTACTTATCCCCTGGTCACCTCTCTTTTCTTCTCCTGTAAAATAGAGTCAATAATGATAATACTCATCTTTCAGAATTGCTGTGAATATTGATGAGATATAAAGCGTGGACACTTTTGACATGGTACCAAGCACATAGCGCACCCAAGGATGTTAGCCACTGCTCCTCGTGAGAGCTTCGTGTGTGGTGATGGTTCTTATTTCTGTCTCCACCTCTTCTACACAGATGGAGGTAAAATCTGGTCCCTGAATAGGAACCTGATGGGAGAGGAGTGCGTTCAGGTTCTTCTGCATTCGGGCCTTGAAAAGCTGTTGAGCACTGTGCACCCCTCTTGAACTGCCTGCCCAAATCTCACACACCGTCACTCCTGGCTGGAGTCCCTCCACCTTGATCTCCACACACACACACACCCGCCCCCCCGGCCCCAGATAGAGGCTTACAGGATTCGAGGCAGCCATAGTTTCTTACTTCAAGATGTCTGTGCGTAAGGGTCCTGCCTTTGCCAGTGGCCTCATATCTTCTCTCTTGACCTGCATTTTCCTGTCCACCGCCCTAAGGAAACTGGGAGATGCCTCCATGGAAAGGTCTTAGCCACCAGCAGTGTGTTGGGTGTCTAGAGGTTACATTTAAACTTCCCAGATTGGGGCGCCTGGGTGGCTTAGTCATTTGAGCATCTGACTTTGGCTCAGGTCATGATCTCGTGGGGCGTGGATTCAGGCCCCACTTCAGGCTCCGTGCTGACAGCTCAGAGCCTGGAGCCTGCTTTGGATTCTGTGTCTCCCTCTCTCTCTACCCTTTCCCTGCTCGTGCTCTCTCTCTCTCTTTCTCGCTCTCACCCTCTCTCAAAAATGAATAAACATTAAAATTTTTTTTACACTCCCGGATTGTCCAGAGAATCTGTAGCTTTAAAAAGAAAAAAATAAAATAAAATAAAAATACAAAGTGCCTTCACATCTCAGGTGTAAGTGCCAGATCTTGTAGTACTTACAAGGACAAATCCATTTCTTACCAAATAATAGAGCTTAAAACACACATGACTGGCTGATGTAAGCTTTGGCCAGGGCTGCGAGGAATTTTGCAACATTATTTCTCTTGATGTTCTTTTCTTGTAGCTGTTGTTCTCTGAACAGGAGGCCAGGCTGAGTCTCCCTTACCCAGTGACCCTGAATGAGCCCTTTCAGATGTAGAGAAGCCAACTTTAAGCCGATATCTCTAGATCCGAGTTCTCACTCTGCCTCTACCTAAGTGGGGCACATGCCCGAGCCCAGAAGTCTAAGGGTTCTTCAGTATCTCTGACAACTCTATCTCCCTAACACACCCGCCGGATCCATCACCAAAGCCTCCTGACCACTTCTCATATACCAGCACCACCCTAATGCCCCCCTGGAACTCTGTACCTGGCTCCTCCCAGACTGAATGCCACAGGGGAGCCAGTCAGTGGCACCTCTGGCTTCCCAGTGCTCTAGGAAATGAGAGTGCAGGATCCCTGCGGTGTGGCCCCAGCCTGCCTCTGGGTTCCTCACATCCACACTTGCCCTCACTCCATCTGCTCCAATCACACTGGCCTTTTCATTCCTCAAGTGTGTCATTTTCCTTCCTTGTATATAGTTCTGTCCTCTGCTAGATGCATGCTAAAGCCTATACATCCTTTTAATGTCAGCTAAGCCATTGCATACAGTAGGCATGCATGCACACATACCATACCAGATTATACCTACATACATATGTAACTGAGGCAGCAGAGGCCCAGGAATGCCAAAACCCTCCCCTCCTTGCCTCTCCATACTCCAAAACCCAGTCCCCAAGTCAGGAGAGAACCCTCATCTCTCAGATTCTGACTGCTCTTTGACAGAGGAAAGATCTAGAGACAGCTGCCCAGATCACCCTTACCACACTGCTTCTCCTCAGGCTTCTGACCAGAGAGGGCCACAGAAAGAGGCTGTGGACAAGGTAATTTCTTGTTCTATACTTGCCTCTGACCAGACAAATCATTTCTTAATTATCTCAGATTAATTTGGCTTTTTCAAATAAGCTAGTAAAGCTTTCCTGCCTAAACTGTCAAACGCAACCTCACCTGTCATTCTGGTCATATCCAGAAACATTCACTCAAATAATTTTTGTTCTTTTGGATTTCACTTTCGCGGACACGGAGACTAGTCAGGAAGGATTAAGGGCAGAAAGAGAGGGAAGGGGACAGAAGGTGAGAGAGAGAGAAAGAGAGAGGGAGAGAAAACCACTCAGAGCAATTTGAGGACATTCACAAAAAGGGGTCCACTCCCTCTTACCACCACCCCATTCACTTTTCCTGACTCCCCCGGGAATCTCTCTTCCACTTACCAGTGCTCTGGAATAAGGGTTAGGCCACCTTCCTTCCTTAGCCATCATTTGGTCTCCAGTGAATTCGACTCAGCCCCCCATTTTTTCCCACCCCTCTTTAACTCCTGAGAAAGATCTGCAGCCTGAGAGTCAGGAATCCCAAGTTCTAGTTCAAGGTTTGGCATCCATTGATTTTGTGATCTTCCCTAAGTCGTGTCAGTTCCCCCCTCTGAGGCGTTCTCAACACTGTGGCTTTCCACCACTGGATCCACTGTGTGCAGAGGTGACCAACATCTGTGATTACTTGCTTTACGAAAAACACCACAATAGGATTAATGGCCACTTACCGGCTCGCCATCCCTGCAGGGCACATGGTACCCCTATTTCACAGGGAGGGAAGATACCACTTAGGGAAGTTAAGAAACCTGCTCAGGGCCACAGGCTGGGAAGAGAAGGGGTGGGTTTCAAACCCAGGTCCGTGTCTTTCCAGAACTCATGAGCCATCACAGTAAGCTGGGGCCCAAATACACTGTAGAATAAGAAATCAAGGTAACTTACAAAACAACAAGTAGAGCTCATCCCCTTTATTCCTGCGTTATGCAGAAGACACAACAAGTGGCGGTGTTGTTCAGAAGACAGGATGCCTTTCTTGGATTTTTTTTCCCCCTGCACACCTCTGCTTGGGAGCTGCAAAGAAGGAAAGCACAATTGAGACTTCAGGTAGAAATCTGTAAAAGCTGGAAGTCCAGGACCAGAGGAGGGAAGGGGGCAGGGAAGGCTGTGGCCCCACGCAGGTGTCAGAGCATACCTAGCCCAAACCCTTGGATCTGCAGGGAGCAAACTGAGGCCAGAGAGTTACAGAGCTTGTCTGAATTCTCACCATTTACAGATGGAGAGAAGGGCCTAGAACCCAGGTCGCTTGACTCCACAGAATCACCCAGATCTAATAAGCACCCTCCATTCAAACAGAAGAACCTTCAGAGCATCACTTTGTACCTCCCTAACAGCCACACTGAGCTATGCTAACAGGCTCTGCAAAAAAAAAAAAAAAAAATGTTCTCACGGCAACTCCCAGCTGAGCACACAAAGAAGCAGGTCCTAAGGAACACTGTAAGGATTGTCTGAAGGGATCTATGCTGGTGAGATTACAAAAATCATAATATACGAATAAATGAACATATGGAAGAAATCAGCAAAGCCCTCTCCTCCTTCCCATATGTAAACTCGGCCTTCGCCTAAAGTCATTAAGCAAACACAGATGCGGCCAACGCAGGCACCAGATGGCAAACGAGAGTTGGAATAAGTGGGAAAGAAAGCTCTCAGTGTTTATTCAAAGAAGGGGGAAAGAAACCATGATCCGAAATGCCGCAGTTTCCACAGAATTGTCACCTGGGGTCACCAGGGCCCCAAGGTGGCCAAAACAAAACAGAAGAAGAAAACCAGGAGTGACCATGATTGGGAAGTGGTCGGAAAACCACTTTGAACTTCAGTGAATTGAAGGCAGCATCAGAAAAATGTGATAATGCTGGGAAATGAAAGAAATAGTTAAAGAAGAAGGAGCAGACATGAAGAGGGAATAGAAGGGATCAGGAGCTTTGCATCCCTGGGCTGATTTAATGCTCACAGTGACCTATCAGGTACTGGCCAAATGTTATAAATGAGTAAATTACATAAATAGGCCAAGAGATATTAGGCTCTTAGGTCACCTGAGGAATTCCAGCCTGTTTCCAGTGATTCCTAGGGACTGCTCATGGCTCTGCAGCCCTGATTTCTAATTGTTGATCCTGTTGTCAGACCATGTAATGTGTGACACAGCAAATGTGGCCCTTGAAAGACTGCATGCACCCCATCATCACTGAGCATTCACCACATGCCCGCCGCTGGGAAAACGCATGGGTTATCACTACGTGTCACTCACAGTGGCAGTCATATGGCACTTTCTCCCCATCGACCCATACCGCTGGGTGTAAAGAAGGTGACCTGGTCAGGTATTGCCTTAAAGGGAGGCCAGAGCAGACAGAGCGAGGAGCAGAGCATGCCTGAGAATGTGACTCCACTGTTATTTCACTAAAGACACTCACTCTTGCCTTTTCCTTACCTTAGCTCACTTCCTCTCTTAGCATGTGCATATGGGATGAGCTTCTATAATGAAACTACCCAAGGACATTCTTGCTTTTAAGTATGTATGAACTTTTCTTAAAATTTCTTTAGTGTTTATTTATTTTTGAGAGAGAGAGAGAGAGAAACGGAGTGCAAGTGGGGGAGGGGCAGAGAGAGAGGGAGACACAGAATTCAAAACAGGCTCCAGGCTCTGAGCTGTCAGCACAGAGCCTAATGCAGAACTCGAACTCATGAACTATGAGATCATGACCTGAGCCGAAGTCAGACGCTTAATCGACTGAGCCACCCAGATGCCCGAAGTGTGTACAAACTTCTGTATGTGAACTAGAGAATTCTAATAATGCTTCAGTTTCAGTTAAAAGCTTAAGTGAATATTAAAATATGCCCCTGCTCCCCAGTTCAGTCAGACTCTTTATTTGCTCATGGATGTATCAGCAAAGCAGAAGATGCTTTCAAACTGGTGTCTCCAGACCCCACCGCTAAACCTGTTATCTTGGGCAAACCACATTACTGGTTTGAGTTTCAGACTCCTTGCCTTTTGCATTGTGACGGGCTGGTTTTATTTCCCTCTTGCCCCTCTTCTCTCTTTCCCCATGGCCAGTGTCCATATGAGCATTCTGTTGATTTATTTATAATTTTCTCCCATTGTTTTTGTCTTCCTGAACCCCAATCCAAGATGAATTCAGCTTTTTGCCTACTTATCCCTTCCTAAAGGCCAATGAGCACTGTAAGAAAACACTGTACAACCGTAAGGCAAGCTTCTGTCATTGTATATTGTCCCTGGGCAGCCTCCCTTACCCTGGTGTTTAGTTGGGTTTGGCCCCTGAGAGGCACCAGCAGGAGCTTGGAGGAGAGATGGAAGGAACCCTTGCTGAGTTGACACAGGTTACCTGCTCCATCCACCATGGAACACCATTCCTGTAGGTGACCCTCTCCCTCTGTCTTTCTCTCTGGGTGTTGGGAGTCTCTCCCTCTTTTTGCTCCTTCAGGCCAGGAGGGTATTAATGGCTCCCCACTATTCCTAGTCATGGGGTACTTGTTTCCTTTCCTAACCCTTCTTTTAAATAACCCCATTATTAAGCTTTACCTCAGTTACTCAGTAGGGGTGTCCAGCTGTTTCCTGACGGGAACCTAACATGTCAATTCGGTTTTCCATTTTCTGTAATAACTACATCAAACCACCCCTTCCAGTCGTATCTTTCCTCTCACATTCAGGCATATGACCTAGTTATTCTTGGCCACCATCCACCTTGAAGAAAAACTAGAAGCCATTAGAAAGACCCCTGCCTTCACATCGTACAGCTTGCTTATGTCCAGCTACGTGCTGCAGCTGGTTCACACACAACTGGCATGAGGGCTGACCACGCCTGTCTCGTCCCCACTCCGTGTGCAGGGACATCACATTAGTAGCTTCAAGTGGGCCCCGGCGGAAGTATTTACAGTAGAGAAATTGGCAAACGCTATGTAGTATGGCTGGGGTTTTTTGTTGGTTGGTTGGTTGGTTGGTTGGTTGGTTGGTTGGTTGGTAGAGCCAGTTGCTAACATTTATCAGCACACCACTGCTTATATCCAGACAAAAACTTTGTCTCCTTCACATTTATGATGATGAAAGAGCCTGCTATCAGAGGCTCCTCCGTCCCCCACTGCCTCTGACAGCCCACTCAATCCATTATCCTCTCTTACCCCTGTATATGTGGTAGCTCCTTCTCGACACCATTTACGCATGCTCCAGCTTTGTCCTATCCAATACATCAGCCACTAGTCAAATGTGGTTATAGAGCGCGTGAAACATGTCTGGTCCAGTTGGAAATGTGTAAAATGTGCGCCAGATTTCAAAGAGTTACTATGAATAAAAGAACATAACGTGTTGAATAATTGTGCTGATTACTTGTGAAATGATAATATTTTGGGTTATTAATAACTTAAATAAAACATAGTAAAATTACTGGTTTCTCTTCACTTTCTTTTAAGTGGCTACTAGAAAATTTTAAATTGCATAACTCCCATTATTTCTATTGCACTTATAGGTCATTCCCTAACTCTCTCCTCTTCATGAATTCCCTTCTACCTGTCAGCCCCTCCAATTATTATCTTCTCGCGATCAAAAATGTTTTAAGAGATGGCTGTCCTCACTGTCCTGATTCTCCTGCCACTCCCCTCTGCCTCCTTAACCAAGGATGATCAGCCCTTTACTTCCACGATTCTGCTAAAATTGTCCTAGCCTCGGTCACTAATGCTAATGTAGGCCATTGCTCAGCACGGAGGGCTTGTCAGTCATTACCCTACTTTACCTTTAACAGCATTTTGCAACATGGAACACTCCCTGCATTGAAACACTCTTCTGCCAACAGCATACATTGATGATCTCCCTCTCTCTGCTCTGAACACTGCTTTCCCAGTTCATTTGCCAACTCCCCTCTCTCCGCCACCCAACACTACATGTTGGTCTTCTGCAGATTCCGTTCATCTCATCCGCTTCTAAGAATTCATTTCCCATCTGCATGTCAGCATCTCTGCAGTTACCCACATAACATGTCCAGTTAAAGCGCTCACAGGCATCTGAATATAAATATGTTCAGGTTTGATCTCCATCTTTGTCTGCAAAGCTGGCACTGGCTTAGTCATGGCGCCATCTGTAAACGGCGCCACGTCTACGAAATCTCTCCTGCCAGCACCTCGAGGACATTGGGAACCCACCTTTGCTTTCCTTTCCACTTCAGTCGCTCACAGTCACTTTCTAAACTACATCTCAGGTCTCTTGAATTCTTCCATTCAGCTATAATTACACACTTACCACCCTAGTCGGGTCCACCATCATCTCTCTCCTGGACTCTCCCAAGGGCCTGCTGAATGGTTTGCTTGCCTCCACTTTTACCATTCTCTAATCTACACGTCAGCCAAAGGGATCTTTTACAAACTTGAATAGGATCTCTCTGGCTGAAAACCCTCTAATGGCTCCCCCTTCACTTCCACATAAAGATTTACGAGGCCCTCCAAATTCTGACTCTGTCTTCATTTGCAGCTTCATCTCTTATCATCTTTCTGTTCATTATGTCTGCTCTGGGTTCCTTTCAGTGCTCTGAATGCACCATAATATCTCAACTTCAGATACATATTCCATCCAGCCTAGATCCTTCTTCATCAGCCTTCTGCATGGAATCAGCTCCTTTTGCACTTATAGGTCATTCCCTAAGTGCCCAGACTAGCTTTATATACCTCTGGCGCTCTCCTCTAGCACCTGTGTTACTCTAGCATCTGTGTTACTCTCCTGTAGCATCTGTGTTACTCTAGTAGAGTTTAAGCTCCATGGGGTCAGAGATCAGTGCTGTCTGGCTCAGCGATGTATCCACAGTATCCACAGGCCTTGCACAGTGCCTGGCACACAGTAGGTACTTACTAACTATTTGTTAAACCCTAAAACTAGTATTATCTGGCTCAAACTTCCCATTTTGGAGAAGAGGAACCTGGGATCTAATGAAAGGAAACAACTTTTTCAAAATTAGAGAGGCTAATTTTGAAGGTTAATGCAGGACCCGAGCCTCCTGATTTCCGGATCACTTCTCTTTCCAGTACATCATGTGTCTGTCTATAATTTGGTAACCAGAGAGAAGTGGACTGAATTCCCTATGTCTTGTGAAAGCCACAGCAAGCTCATATTCATAAACACAGCTGACATAGTTGTTGTTTTCTATGTGTGTTTTAGGTAGAAGGCCTAGAAGTCCAATCTAAAAATAAACTCCATGTTTCTAAACCTAGACTCTCCTAAACTTTTATTCCCTACAGCCTCCATTCTACTCACTGTTCATCTTCCTTCTCCTCATGAACCAGAGGCATCAGCCAGTGTTCAGTGTTGGATGGTGTCTTCGTTCCATGCTCTTTTTCACTACCCTGCCCAGGCAGCTTGTCTCCTGTAGCAGAAGATTAGGAAGTGCTGTCTTTAAATAGTAGCACTCAAGAAAATATTGCAGGGTCCTATGAAGTCTGGCGGTGGAGATGGATATGATAATTATAAGAATAAAAATAACCCTAATGTTTAAGCTATTACTTTCTGCCAGGTACAAATTTAAATGCTCTGCATGCATTTTCTTTTTTATCTCAATCACTCCGTGAGTAATTGTTTCTATTATTTCTACTTTGCTGATGAGTAAACTGAGGCACAAAGACGTTAGTAAATTGGCCAAGCCACTCAGTTAGAAGAGCCTAGGTTCTGATCTAGTTGGTTCAGAGCCCATAACCATAACCTTGACTATGACATCTGACAAGGAAGAATATATTGAACAGGCAATTAGGAAGTAACTAAAAAGCTCAATTGAGGGAGATCCCAAAGTTGCTTTATAGATTCCACACTCGTGATTCATTCATTATTTCCTTAATGCATCTACTCATTCATTTTTTCATTCTCTCAGTAGGCATGTACTCAAGAGTTACTTTATATCCGTTACTAGGAGTACTGATAAAAATTGATGGCCTCTGTCCTCTTAGATCTCATAGTCCCGTTGGGGAGATATATAAGTAAACAGATGCTTATCCTTCAGTGTACTCAGTGCTGAAATAGTGGGAAACCATAGGGCATTGGGAACAAAGAAAAGTTTCTAAACCAAAATGAAAGACTACCACAATTTATCCAGGACCTGCATTCTACACCTTTCCCTCTCTTTCTGATTGCTGCTTCCTCCCTGCCTTGCTGACCTCCTAGTTTCCCTCCAGCCCTTCTCGTGCTTTGTTCTTTTGGTGCCCTCCTTGGCCTCCTGAACTCCTGGATTTTAATAGAAACTCTCTCCTATCTTTTTCCTCCGGAAGTTGGTTTGAAAGGAATTCTGTCTTTGCCAGAGGGACTTCTGTACTGAAGACAGTCAAAGGCCAGCCCCAGAGGCTAAACCAGGGTATCCAGGACCCACCTTTTATACAACTTTGGCCCAAGAGAGTTGCATATCCAACACAGGGAGCTTTAAAGAGTATGGAGGAATGGATGGGTGGATAGATACCCTGGGTCTTAGATAATTTGGATATTTACTAGCCTTGACGTGGAAAAATTGACCCAACATTCCTTACATCTCAGTCATTGTGTACTATATGAATACCATCATGTTTTGATCCTTTGCTCCTAATTATGCTTCCTGATCTGTTGGCCAGAGAATCTTCTCTGTACAGAATTAAGTTTGAGGCAGACAATGTAAATTTCTAAGATGTTCAGACCCTGAGAACTTTAAGGATATTGCACTTTCTCAAGTTGCAGTCTCCCATTGGTCTGCTCTGTCCTAAACAAGGTTTCTCGCATACATCCATAAACAGAGCATATCCTAGCCAAATGATTTTTGTGAATTAGAAGTACCAATTGAATGTTGCAACTAAGAGTGTATTTGTGGCGATTTCTGTTCATCAATGTGTTTGATGTAATAGATGGTGGATTCTACCCTCACTACTGAAGAAATTAGAGCCAGAAGGGGTCTGTGGATTGAAAGAGAAGGAAGGGATTGAAAAGGAAGAGAAATTACATGAGGTAAAGGAGGACATTTGGTAGGAATGATGGAACAAATGAGACAATTGGCCTGATAGGCAGTTGAGGCCAGAAAGCGGCTGTTAGAGCATACGTAAGTGTAGCAGTTCCATGGGTGATCAGTTTCAGAGTATGGCTGTGGGCATGAATGCTGAGTAAAGCAAAGACGAACCATCCTAGTGTTAGAAGCATTGTGAAACCATAAGATTCAAACACTGGATATGTCTTGTAAATAGAAGCTTAAGTCTTTCAAGATAATTACAGATTTCCAGGTAGATGGCGAGACTAGGTGATCAAGGTCTTAGTTTTATTTAACATAGGGATGCAAGCAAGAGGCCAGGGGTCACAGCAGTGAGCTGCACAGGAGGTGAGTATGATTGTATGTCTGTCATCAGGTGGTATAAATCTCAGAGGAGCAGAGCTTTTTGCTTGCAGATGGAGGAGTGATTGTCTGGAAATGATTATGCAGGGCCATGTTTGACACCCAACAGCCTGTCAGCCCACCCACTCTACCAGCCTGAAACACGCACCCAAGTATATGCTTGTCAACTCCTGCCTTTTTTAAATAAAGTTTCTGGGAAAGGAAGGTTCGTTACAGTTGATGAGTAAATAGCAGTAGTAATAATAATGATACTGTAGACACTTAGGCAACTTAATCCACAACACAAAACTGTAAAGTAAGTATTAAAACTCCCATTTTCAGAATGAGGAGCTTGAGACTCAGAATGATAAATGGCAGAGTTAGGATTTGATTATGGTCTCTGTTATCACTGAAGCCTTTGTTTTACAGTGAGTGGTTGAGAGGACAGGTTCCAAAGCTGTGCGTTTTCCTCATATTTCAAGTGGAGATTTAAAGAAAGTAGTGTTTAATATAGTGCTGGACCATGGTAAGTACTCAATAAGTGTTAGCTACTACCACTGTTGTTGTTGTTGAGTTATAGTTATTGTCACTGCAGTTCCAGCCGACTGCAGAAGTCTCAGCCAGAAGTGGTGGAACCCTTTCTCCCTAGTCAATACTAGATTATTAGATGGGCAATGCCTTGCAGTTTTGAAGTCCGCAATGTCTGACGCTTTTAGTACGAAGCTTGATATTTTTGCTTTTAGAAAACCCATTAAGAGGCAAGTCGAGCTCAGGTAAATAGGATGAGAACTTGTTCACCTATTCATGTTTGGACCCAGCCCCTTAGCAGCCAGGCCATGTATTAGGATCCACCCTTGGAACATTGCAGCAATGGTAGGTAGCCTTTCCTGTCGCAGAACACTCCCCCGGGCCATGTTTGCTGTGACTGAATTTGGAATGACGCTGCCCCTTGCTGGGGAAACACAGTGGGTATGTTGCTTCTCAGGGTGGGCCTACGAAAACCCTAATAAAATATGCCACGGGGAGTAACTGTTTTACTTGTCAACTGAGAGTTAATCAAAAAAAGACTTGTGCATTGAGCCAACAGATTGCAGACCTGGCAAGACTTTAGAAATAATTTAATCCAACCCCCTCATTTTACTGATAAGGAAAGGGAGTCCCAGGGAGGGGAAAGGTCTCACTCAGGGTCGTACAGCTGGCAGTAATTTTGTTTGTTTCAAAAATTAATATGAACAATCTTTCTGTACATCAATGAGTCCACCTTCCTGCCTTTGTAAACACAATAGAATGACTGTAATTGGATTTGTCTTTGACAGTGGAGAAAGCAAGCTTTTAGGGTTTTACACAGCCCCAAAGTCATCAGGGGAAGATAAATTGTCATGAACTAACCTGGAGATCTGCCTATTGACTGACTGTGAGCTCCTCAAGGAATAGGACTGGTATTATTCACGAGTTAAAGCAAGTTTTAAATCCTGCCTAAGCCACTTATTAGCTTAGGCAAGTCACTTAACCTCGATGAGCCTCTGTTGTAAGTTTAGGATAATAAGACTTTTGTTTCAGAATGTTCGTGAGCACTGAATGAGGCAAGATATATACAGTACCTTGCTAAAATAGGAATTCAATAAGTATATACGTTCAGCAAATGTTTAATGCCCTGCTAAAAGCTGGGAATACAACAATGAATCAGAAAGCCAAGGACCCTGCTTTTATGGAGCTTAAATTCAGGAAGGAGGAGTAGAGGTGAGGGCCACAGAAGAAGAGATAGACAGTAAATGAGGATGCAAATAAATTAACAGTAATAATTTCAGGTCATGCTAAGTGCTATGAAGGGTTTTAACCAACTGAGCCACCCAGGCGGCCCTTATGAAGCATTTAAAAGACAAGGAAATGAAATGATCTGATAGAAGATGTTTGGGAGAAGTGGGACTATCTCAGCCAAGTGGCCAAGTCTGGCTTCTTTAAGATGATATTTAGAGAGGAACCTAGGGGCGCCTGGGTGGCTCAGTCGGTTAAGTGTCTGACTTCGGCTCAGGTCATGATCTCATGGTTCATGGGTTTGAGCCCCACATCATTCTCTGTGCTGACAGCTGAAGCCTGGAGTCTGTTTCAGATTCTGTGTCTCCCTTTCTCTCTGCCCCTCCCCTACTCGTGCTCTGTCTCTCTCTCTGTCTCAAAAATAAATAAACATTAAAAAAATTTTTGAAGTGGACCTAAATCATATGAAAGATCCAGACAGTCAGAAATCCAAGAAAAGGGCATTCTTGGGAGAATAAGCGCAGGCAGGAGCAAGTGTGACATGTTCCATCCATAGCAAGTTGCTGATGGTTTCCAACATGATAAGCACAGTGAGCGAGGACATAAAATAAGGTTGGCAGTAACAGCACAAGCATGATCTTGAACTTCTAGGCCATTCTGCAAAATTTGAATTTCATTCAAAAAGCAGCGGGGATCCATTGCAGTCTTAATAGTGGGAGTGACGGTAATAGAGAAAGAACTAAAGATTTGATCTTTGTCCACGATTCCTGGCACACAGCTCCTAAAACCCTTGGAATCTCTGGCATGAAAAGAGTTCTCTTTTGTATATTGATGAGATGACTGGCGGCTGGTGGCCAGGGGCCACAGACAGCTTCTGCGTGGGCTGATTGAGTCAGTGGCCGGTGGTTTTATCAATCAAGCCTATGTAATGAAACCTCCATAAAAACCCCTGAACAACAGGGTTTGGAGAGCTTTGAGTGGCACACCCCAGAGGGCATGGGAGTCCCACTGCCCCCCACCCCCAGACCTTGCCTATGTATATCTTGCCTATGTATGTTTGTCTGTTCCAGAATCACATCCTTTACAATAAACAAGTAATAGTCAGTGAACTGTTTTCTGTGAGCCATTCTAGCAAATTACCCAATCCAAGGTGGGATGGCAGGTCATGGGAACCTCCAGTACATAGTCTGTCAGAAGTACAGGAGAGCCCTGTGACTGGCGTTCAAAGCAGGGCGTACTCATGAGGGGCCAAGCCCTTAAACCTGTAGAGTCTGACACTACCCCCAGGTAGTGTCAGAATTGAACTGAATTCTAAGACACCCAGTTGGTGTCTGCAAAGGTGGAAAATTGATTGGTGTGAGGAAAAAAACCTACACGTTTGGTGTCAGGAGTACTGTGTGTAAAAACATCTCCGAGAGACAAAATCTAACTTACCCTATTCATTGATTCATTCAACAAATACGGATAACCTATTCTGGTCAGGCACGGTCCTTAGTGCAGTAAATGAATCAGATAAAAACCCCTGGCGGTGTGGAGTTTGCATACAAGTAGGATAATAAATATGTAAAATTTGCCTGTGTGCTGGTAGTGTTCTAAGTGCTTTGCCTGAAATACCTCCTGTTATCCTCACAGCAGTCCGAGGAGAGGCGTTTATTATTCCCATCCCCATTGTCAGAAGAGACAGATGTACAGAAGTTAAATCATTTGTCCAGGACAACCTAGCCAGTCAGTAGTAAAGCCCAACTTCAGACTCTGGCAGCCTGCTATCGTCAGTCTATCATCTTAATCCCGGCACTACATCTTCCCTTTCTGAAAAATCACTCTGACTGGCCCTGCTGCAATTAGGGCACCAAAGTGGAAATCAGGAGACCTAATAGGATATGGTGGTCAGAGAGTGGGGTACTAGAATTTTATTATTCCCACTTAAAATTTTTTTTAATGTTTTATTGATTTTTGAGAGAGTGGTAGAGACAGCATGAGCAGGGGAGGGATAGAGAGAGAGGGAGATACGGAATCCAAAGACAAGCTCCATGCTCTGAGCTAGCTGTCAGCACAAAGCCCGATGCAGGGCTCAAACCCATGAAGCATGAGATCATGACTCAAGCCGAAGTCAGACGCTTAACCAACTGAGCCACTCAGGCGCCCCTATTATTCCCACTTTATAAATGAGAAAACTAAGGCTTGGTTCAAACATCTAGTAAGTAGGCAGAGCCCAGATACAATCCCAAGATTATCTCAAAAACCCCAAAATCTTTACACAAGTACCTCCATTTCCTGTAGGATTGGAGAGCCTCCAAAAAAACCCTTCCTTTATGATCAAGAGGCTAATTTGAGGTCTCTTGGGAGTTGAGATTTCAGAGGTGGGCATTTACATTTGCTTATTTCTTTTTGATAGGCACTATATCATTGATAATTAAATAGAAATATTCCAACAATACACTCATACACATACACAGTGTTTTTCTTTTGTCTTTTATAATTTTTGTTATACATAAAGTGAAATGCACAAATCTTAAGCACACGGTTGGATGAATTTTGATAAATGTATATATGCCCATGTAATCACCACCCCCATGTGTTAATGTATTGATATATAGATAGTTAGAACTTAAAATTATAAATGAAGTGCAAATCTTCACATCATGATTAATAATTATGACTTCTCCCACTCATTCCTTTCTCTCATCCCTTCTTGCTTTTAAATTGACATTGTTATCATCAGTGCATGGAGGTTACACAGAATACCAGGTGCAAGTCAAAAGATGACTGTATCAAAAAGAAAAAACAAAATAAATAGAAGAACAACTAGCCATTTCTTCATGTTTGCTGGAGGAACAAAATCACATTGCTATACTTTCTGTTTTTCTATGGAGAGGTCATGTGCCTCAGCCCACACATTACCATGTGAACTTGTTTTCCAGTAAAATGACTCAGAGTTCGTCAAGAAGGCAGATTCATGTATTTCAGAGAGCTGTGTGTCAGCATCTCTGGGAAAAGGTACGGTATACTGTATTGTTCTATTATGCACGTACACACACACACACATACACACTCATTTTCACCCTGGGAGCTCACACAATTAATAAACAGCAGAAATAGGATTTGAACTCTCATAGGCCTGGCTTTTTGCATTACAGGGAAGACAAGAGCATCAAGTGTGAGGATGAGGCTAAGCAATGGCCCAGAGTCAGAGCTGGGCTTGAATTCTGGCTCGACTCCATATTGGCTTTATGACCTTGGGCAGATTACTTATACTTTGTTCACTTCCTTGATTCATCAAGTGGACATTGATGAAAATATCTTTGTCATAACGTCGTGTTGAGAATTAAAAATGTCCCTTATGTAAAGCTGTTAGCACAGTGGGAAGCACAGAATAAGCACCTGTGAAGTGTTGGCTTGAACCAGGAATATAGCAATGGCAATGGGAGTTGGCTGCTAAATCAAGGTGTGCCAGCCTTTTTGGATCAGTTAAAAAAAATTCAAGCTTGCGGGGCGCCTGGGTGGCTTAGTCGGTTAAGCGTCCGACTTTCGCTTAGGTCATGATCTCGCGGTTCGTGGGTTCATGCCCCGCGTCGGGCTCTGTGCTGCCAGCTCAGAGCCTGGAGCCTGTTTCAGAGTCTGTGTCTCCCTCTCTCTCTGACCCTCCCCTGCTCACGCTGTCTCTCTCTCTCTCCTAGAAATAAATAAAAAATATTTTTTAAAAAATTCAAGCTTCCATTCTCAGTACATGGAAACTTATTAATGCAGAGCCATAGATGCATTCTACTGTGCTTGTACATTATGTACACTGTAAAGCAGATGAAATATAGCTGAAATAAAATATTTTCAATACCTGCCTATTATGATACTTTCATACTAACACTATGCAGTGCCTAAAGGTATACTGTATATTCATGGCAAAGTGAGTTTCTAATGATTTTTAAAGTTTTTTGATGATTTCTGAAAGATTTTGTATGTGCCTGTGTATCTATATCTAGATAATTTTGATTTCCTCCCAATTCTTGTCTTATCTGACCAGGTCTTCATTGCTTTTAGATTCTAATATGAAGAGCTAGTACTGAATAAAAGTATCACTATTTTCTTATTCACTTGGCTCTGAATTCTCACCCTTACCTGTAATTCATCAACTGAATGGTTTTCAGCCACTTGCCCAGTTTGCAAAGGTTGATGTAAATAGAACTAGGTAATACGTGTAAAACCACTCACCTGGAACACTTAAGGGACAACATGGAGCAAGTCCTTGGATGCTGGAAACCTGGGGCGAGCACCATGTTGTCGGAGTTGTGGAGATCCCGTATTTCTTTTAAGAAACCTCACACATCTTACATGACTCCTGTCTATCCAACGGGTGGACCAACTGACCAATCAGCTGACAATCTGCATACTAAATGCTGGTAAAGTGTAACTAATTTCTTTAGGCTAGAAATCATATAAATGACACTTTAATATTTTCTCCTGGAATCCTACTAGATCATCTTGTGTACTCCTTGGAGGGCATGTATGCCATTTTACAAACGCTGGCTTCCCTGATCTTACGTCGCCCCTGTTACTCAAACCCTCACCCTTTCATTCACTGACTCAGTAAACATGAACCGTGCACCTGTGAGCACTAGGGCCGTGCTAGGCTTGATGCCTGCGGTGACGTGGTTCTTGCCTTTGGGGAGTGCACGGTGTAGCTCTCATCAGGCTAGATCCTAATTATTTTTCCCTGTAGGCTGTGACTCCGGACACTGCCAGGCTCGCAGTGCCCTTTGGTACCTAGGCCCAGACTACCTGAGAGCCTCCCCAAATTTTTAAGGCCACTGCTTCACTTCGCCGGGACTGGGGAGAAGGTACCAGTTCCCGCATTCCTCTAATTGCCGACATTCGTGTGCCTGCCACTCACTGAATCCCCATCTTCTCCGAGAGTGCTGAAAAGCCCCATTCTTTCCTTAACCTAATTTCTCTGGGTAACTCACCCCACGGTAGCCGAAAGCCCTTTGCTAGCTCCCGAGCCAGGCCCTAACACATGAGAACTGGGTGTGTCGCATGCCCACGCAGGCCTGGTGACTGCCAGGGCTGCAGCCGGAGAAGTGGTGAGCAGTGTGTGCGGACTAGTATCTCGGCCTTGACACACCAGGAAAGGGTCACACCCCATGAATGCAGTCTTTCATGACCAGGGTACAGGGCCCCCATTTTTTCCTACAGAAAGCCTTCACTTGCTTTCAGAAGTGACGATCCAATGTGAACTTTCATGGTTTATTTATAGCTCTGTCGTATAGAGAAAAAGAAAAGAACTGATGAAAATGTGCTTTTACAAAATATTTTTGTTTTTTAAAAGCTTTCATTGTGCAAGCCAAAAGGAAAGAGAAAAGTCACTGTATTCATTGTGCTGTCTAGACTCTCAAACAAAGAGGGTGGCGTGCTGCAAATTAAGATTGCCCAGCTCCTGCCTGCTGACAAGAAGTATGAATTTGGAGGCCAACTTCAAACAAACCCTTTTGAACAGAAATATATTGTGGGGTGGGGGGAGGTGACTATATTTAGCACGTGTCAGCATTCCCATAATAAATTCATATTGTTATGCTGTGGTAATTTCCAGATTTACTGCAGCCAGTGGGTTCCTGAGGTTTTGGCTTAATGTTAGTTATTTGGAGGAATTAGAAAAGCCAGCAGGGCTGTGCCTGATGAGAGCAGTGATTCTCTGGGCAGTCTCCATATTGGGTCCAACATCTGTGATGAGGTGTCCCCAGGCGACAGGGGAGAGGAGCACGAATCGTTTTGCGTGCCTATGGAAGCATAACTTTTTTTTTTTTAGAATGCACTTTTTTTTTTTAATTATCCTTAAATTATCAAATCCACACATGCCACTGTAGACAACTTAGAAAAGAGAAAAGAAAATTACCACCCATGCCCGTGAACCTGTTATGTTTCGGTATATTTTCACCCAGTTTTTATGGTACGTATACAACCTGTGTTCAGGACAGACACGATTGAGGAGACAGAAATGAGAAACCATGATCTTCTCCACTCCCACTGCCCCCCAGCCGTTGTGCAGTGGGGCTCTCTCGGCCCTGGTTAAATATTCTGGTAGTTCCATTGATTTCTTAGGTAAGTACACAGTCAGTCTTGGGTAAGTTTTATCGTCTCCTTGAGTTGTGAGACATAGCCTGGGTTCAGAAATTAGAATGTCAAGGAATATATAATAATCATGACGTGAGTTTTTATCCCAAGATAAGACATCGCCCCACTCCCCAGCTAGTGTCTGCCGCACATGAAAGGACATAACTGTGATCAGTCTTCTCTCTCCCTCATTCACTCCCTCTCCTGCATGTTTGTTTATATTTGTTTTTTCTCTTGCTCCTAGGTGGAGGGTGGAAGGGAAGAGAGGTCAGGGGTGCAGCACGTTCTTATCTGATCAGCTCCCTTAGCCTACCAGGTGTTTGTAGCTAGGCTCCATCATAGATTTTTTTTTTTTAATGTTTATTTTAGAGAGAGCATAAGTGGAGGAGTGGCAGAGAAAGAGGGGAACACAGGATCCAAAGCAGGCTCTGCACTATCAGCACAGATGTGGGGTTCAAACTCACGAACCATGAGATCATGTCCTCAGCCTAAGTCGAACGCCCAGTCGACCGAGCCACCCAGGCGCCCCCACCATAGAGTGTTTTTGAGGATCCCCCACTTCTGGAAACTTCTCACATATAATATTTTGTCCTTGTTGATGCAGCTCTACTCTAATAGATTATTTACTCTTCATTCCTCAGACATCCTGGAGGGTCATCTCAAGCTTCTTTATACAGACCCCCTATGCCTCATTAGGTGGCTGTATTAGACAGTATGTGACAGTCCATGACAGCTCTCTCACATGTGGGCCACCTAGGGACCATGGGAACCAGCCATGCCTTTTGGAGGCTGACAGACTTAGGCAGTGCTGGCTGATTCCAGTACTGGCTCCTTCACTTCTACGCTGACGCTGCCAGGCAGCCCTTCTCTTCCAGAAGGGAATCTCGCTCCATCCACTGTATCCCACAACCTCAGGGGCATGTATCAGGTTCTCTGTTGTTCTTATTGAAGCCCTGCTCTCTTGACTTCTGAAGGGGGAGGCTCCTCTCACCCCCCCACCCCCAGAAGTAGGGCTGATGCACAATAATCCAACAATTTGGTCCTAAAAATCTCTTTGTGTGTCCTTCCATGTGGATGAAAGTTCTAAGAGTTGATTAATGGGTCCTCAACCACCCTTTTTGTTTTTCACCAATTCTTCGGGGTGGTCTGTTTCCAGCTCACTTTGGTATCTTATATCTATCTGTCAACTTTAGCTCTCAGCCAAAACTTCCATTTGAGCATTCTGTCACATGTATGACCCTTAAGTTCATTCATCCCATAGACATTCCCTGAGTGTGCACAATATACCAGATGCTGAGGCTGGCAGTGGGAATACTTATAACAGATCCTGTCTTAAGGAGCTCACAGTTTAGTTGGGGAGACTGGTGTGCTAACAAAAATTTGTGGTGCCATGTCATAAATGCTATGATAGATGTTAGCGCAAGTTGCTCTGGGAGCAAATAATTCAGTCTAGATGGGAGGTAGGCTGCAGGGATGGGTCAGAAAAAGCCTCCTCAGGGGAGTCAACACCTCAGCTAAGTTTAATGTTTAAACCTATACTTTTTAAAGAAACGCCTCTTTTCAAACCTTTAAAATCTCTAGTGCTGGTGTTTGTTTGTTTCTCAATAATTTATTTTATTTTATTTCTGAAGTTTATTTTAAGAGAGAGAAAGAGTGCACATGCACAAGCAGGAGAGGGCCAGAGAGAGAGAGGGAGAGAGAGAGTCCCAAGCTGGCTCTGCGCTGTTGGCCCAGAACCCAACATGAGGCTTGATCCCACAAACTGTGACCTAAGGCGAAATCAGGAGTCAGACACTTAACCGACTGAGCCACCCAGGCGCCCCCTCACTAATTTATTTTAAAAACAGGCAAAAGTAATGTGAAAAAAAGAAAGCAAGCCCTGGTGTCTGTCATTTGTCCGGACAACTGTTTCAGTGGGAAAGGAAGGGCCATTTATGGAGCACCGTCAAAAATAAGTTTCCTGGGTCCCACCCATGAAGAAAGTCCTGGAATGTCATCTCAATTCCAAGGCTTGAGGTCAAGCAAGAGGAGTATTTCCTGAGGCCATTTTCAGGATTCCAAGGAGCAAGAGGAGGCAGAATCCCCTCTGGAAGGACTGAGGAGCACTACTCTGAGAGAAGAAGTGAGCACAGAACAAGAGCGTTGGCGCTGAGGATTGCTGAGGCCATCTCCTCAAGATATGGGGCTTTCTTTAAAGGGATCAGAACTTAGTCCATGAAGGAAAATATGGACTGAGCAGAGCTCTTAAAATATCCTCATAGGGTGGAACGGCAGCAATTTCACTAAAATGGCCCCAGAGTGTCCTTTTTAAGTTCTTTTAACCATGGTTTCCTTTTCAGTCATTTTTCCTAATTTAGAAAATCTCCCCCTTTCTTATGCCCGCCATTTTCTTTCGTTGTCACTATGCTTGCTAACCTCAGCATCTCTTATTTCCTAGTCAGGCCTTTCAAATCCATTGAGGGCTAGATAACTAGATAACCAGATAACTCATTCGGAACGTTCACGTCATCCTTGGGGAAGAGTTGGTAGAGATTTTAGCCAGAGTGAAAGTATGTGTCATTGATGAGCAGATGAAAAAGGATCAAGTTTCCTAACCCTCAAATAACTACAGAGAAAAAGCATGTCTACTTCTAGCAAAGTGTTTTTCCCACTCTATTTTGATCACAGCAAATGTCTCTTCCATTCTCTGATGAGCTCCTTGATGAAAGGACCCATGCGATCTTCATCTCTGTTTCCTGTGTATGTTGAATGCTGTGCCTGATACATAGAAGGGGATTGGTTTGTTTTATGAATATTGTAGGTGCTGAGTAAGCAGCAAGTAGACAGAGCTCCTGGCCTCATGTGGCTTGCATTCTGGTTAGGGCAAGGAGTGAGAGGGAAGATAAGATACACATAAACCAGTAAATACATATCATACTAGAAAGGAATCAGTGGTAAATAAAATATGTAATACAATAATTTATATAAACATAAATAAGTGTATATAAACAATATATAAATTATTTCTTCCCCTGCTATGTAACTTACTATGTAAGTTTCCCCAGGACAAAGAGTATGTCATATGCAAACCTAGCACAATGTCTGGTACATAGTGAGTAATTAATAGATATGCGGAATAAGAAGTTGTACATATGTTACCCCACAATGACTACATCCTTAACAATAAAAGTTCAATAACTGTTCCTAAGGCAGGCCTCTCTGAGGAGATGTATCATGCCATTGCCTGCCGTCTCCCTAGTCAAGTCTGCTGGACTCCAGGGTTTGGGTTCATTCCATTCCTCCTCACTTTTCCATCACCTTACCAGCTTTGGGAGACTGCCCAAGGAAACCTAAGCCTCTTGTTCCTATAATGGAGCCCACACAAGCTGTGGTTGAGCTTGATGCTGCACATATCAGCCATCTCCACCCACACACTGCAATTCACTGTCTGCCCAGTTGCCCCGTTGCAAAGACAAGAATGTCCTTAAGCCATATTCCAGAACTCAAGTAAATTAACTCAGCCCACAGGCCTCACATCTGTGCTCACAGTGTTAGAGAGTGCTGGAAGAAAGAGCTGACATTGAACTGAAGAGATCTTTTTTTAAAGTTATTTATTTATTTTGAGAGAGAGAGAGAGAGCAGGGGAGGGGCAGAGCGAGAGAATCCCAAGCAGGCTTCGCACTGCCAGTGTGGAGCTCGACATGGGGTTTGAACCCACAGACCCTAAGATCATGACCTGAGCCAAAATCAGGAGTCAGACATTTAACCTACTGAGCCACCCCAGGCACCCCTGAACTAAAGATGTCTTAAACATGTTATCCTAAACAGCAGGTGCAAGGTGGGTTCCATTCAGTTATTGTTATCTTGAGTTTAAGCAAGCAATGCACTTAGGCACTAATTATGTTGCCTTCTTAAGCCCTCCTGTCCAGGCAATGAGAAGGAAAAATAATTTCCTGCTCTCGGAGGTGATCTTAAAGGTGCTTTGCCTTTTGGGGTTGATTATGCCCAGGAGTCTTCAGTCCTCAATCATTTATTAAGCCCAGTCTTTTTGGTCAGAGATGTAAACTTTTAATGTTCATTTGGTTTTTTTCTTACTACCAAAGAGAAGCTGGGGGAAAAAATGGACCAACTGAATATCTTAAGGGGGGAGTAGATTCTAATTAGAATGTTCTTGCATGTGACAAGCCTCACTTTGATTTTAGCTTGCCAACTCAGCTCTTTGTGTTATGTTTTCCATTTGACAGGAAGCAATGGCTACAATGAGCAGAGTTGGGAAAGTCGTGTTTCCCAGACTTGAGGATAAAAGGTAAGTTTATATTTTTTATATGCACAATACCAAGGAATGAGGACATACAGAGCTATGTAAATGGAGAGCTAGAATAAACCTTGGGGGCTTCTAATCCAGTTCTTTCATTTAACAGTTGATACAACTGAGTCCCAGAGAGGTGAAATAACTTTGTTACCTAAAGTCACAGAGCTAGGTAGGGCCAGACCAGAGGGTCAAATACAGACTTCTGAACTCTCAGACCACTAATCTTTTCTCCAGCTCATTAGCAGCAAATCTGGTCTTTTGTTCTGAAATGGAAGTTCTCTTATAAAGGACACGGTAGCATCTGTCTGTCCTTCTACCCTTTGCATCTCTTGGCATTGAGGACTACAACATGTCGTTGATCAGTATTTTAACCCCATTCACAAAATACTACTTCTCAAGTTCCTGCTATATTCAGCACATTACGCTAATTTGCCTGTAGCCAGGGTTTACAGGGGAATAAGACATAATCTTACGTATACACGTAGATCATTTCAGAACAAAAAGAAAAGTTCTACAATAGAAGTATTACCAGATGACAGAGTAACCCAAGGAAGGAAAGAATGTGACCCTGTAGGAGTGAGAGAAAGCTTTTGAGTGGAGGCGAAGCTTTTGAGAGGAGGCAAAGTCAATGGTGTCTTGAACGCTTAAAAGAAATGGTCTCACAGGCCAACACAGGGAAGGGCGTTCTCAGTAGAGGGAATAACATATGCAAAGTTATAAAGGTGGGAACAGCATGCTATGTTCAGATTGGGGATACTGAACTTTAGGCAGTGGTAGGACCTGGACAGATGCAGATTTTAGAAAGATCCCTCTCAGAGAATGAATTAGAGGACCCCAGGGTAAAAGCAGAGAGGCCACATGGAAGTCTTTTTCAGTAATCTGGGTGACAGGTGAAAAACATCTACATTAAGTCATTGGCACTGAGTTTAAAAATGGAAGGATGGGGTGCCTGGCTCGCTCAGTGTAAAGACCATGTGAGTCTTGATCTTAGGGTCATGAGTTCGAGCCCCATGTTGGGTGTACAGATTACTGAAAAAATAAAATCTTTACAAAAAAATAAAACGATGAAAATGGAAGGACAGTTGTATCTGTGACTTTTATAATTTTAGAGCTGTATTAGAAGTTAAGCATAAAAACAAATTCCACCCCTGTCACCAGCAAAGGTGCTGACACCACTGAAGAAGTATGATCAGTACTTCACAGAGTTGGAAATGTCCATGGAAAAAGCAATCCAGTTCCTTTTCATTTTCTTAAAGAAGGTTTCCCCGTGGAGTCGGACTGTTAACCCTCTGAGTATAAAGCCTTCCCTGGATACTAGAGTCAGGGAGGCAGGCCATTTTCCAGGAGGGGGGAGCCCAAGTCAGGAACGTTGAGAGGCCTGAGTTCCCAGTGGCCTTGGGAGTCATCGGCTAGCAGCTTCCTCCTTTTGTAGATTCTTCTTCTTCATCTCTTCTCTGACCCTCCCAGGACATTTGAGGGAAGTCTATTTTTAAGCTCTTTTCAGTAAATCCACATGTTCTTTTGAAAAGCATCCTTAGCTTCTTGTCAGCTGGGAGCCCTCCTCTAGGGAGGCGGCACACATGGTGCTCTAGCACCATCTACAGGCAGCCCAAGGTTTGCAAGTAGAAAGCTAGCACTTCCTGATGAAAGGCTCTTCAAACATCTCAGTACCTCAAGTCACACTGTTATCTGTATGAGACATTTACTTAGGTCTGTGCCACACAGACGCCACTGACTAAGTGTGGAGAGAATAAGGAGAGGAGATTCAGCTGATTTTAACATTTAGGACCACAGAGAGCATAATCTAGTGACTCTGGTTCAATGTGCTTTTTAGGAAGATCCCACATCTCATCCTTATACCCAGACAGAATTTATCTATAAGCATAGTCACTTAAAAGTGTCTTGGGGAAAAAAGCTGTGCTTCAAAAGGCAGGATCAACAGAGTAATAAGGAAATCTGAAAAATAGGAAAAACTATTTGTATATCATATACCTAATAAAGGATTAATACATAGAATATACAGAATGCTCTTAAGACTCAACAACAACAGGGCTGCCTGGGTGGCTCAGTCGGTTGAGCGTCTGATTTTGGCTCAGGTCATGGTCTCACAGTTCATGCATTTGAGCCCCGTGTCGGTCTCTGTGCTGACAGCTCAGAGCCCTGAGCCTGCTTCAAATTCTGTCTCCGTCTCTTTGCTCCTCTCCCACTCATGTTCTGCCTCTGTCTCTCAAAAAAAAAGAAAAAAGAATAAACATTAAACATTTTTTTAAAAAAACAATAATAGTAACCACCCAAATCAAAAGTGGGTAAAGATCTTGAATAGCTATCCCTCTAAAGATTACGTACAAATGGCCAATAAGCACACGAAGAGATGTTCAACATCACTAATAATTAGGGAAATGCAAATCAAAAACTACAGTGAGATACCACCTTACACCCATGAGGATGATTACAATGACCAAAGAGAAAATAACACGTGTCAACAAGGATGTGGAGAAATTGGGTCCCTTGGACACTGCTGGAGGAATGCAACATGACGCATCCGCTGTGGTGGCTCCTCAAAAGTTAAAAATAGAATTACCGTATGATCCCAAGATTCCACTCCCGAGTATGGACCCAAAAGAACTGAAATCTGAATCTTAAACAGAAGTGTATACCCACATGCTCCTAGCAGCACTGTTCACAGTGGCTGAAACGCGGAAGCAGTCCATGTGGCCACTGGCGGGTGAATGGAGAAAAGAAAAGTACATACATACAGTGGAATATTATTCTGCCTTAAAGCGTTAGGACATTTTGACACATGCCACAGCATGGATGGACTTGGAGGACATGATGCTACGTGAAAAGAGCCAGTCACAAAAGGACAGATATTGTATGGTTCCATTTGTATGAAGTACCTAGAGTCAAAGTCATAGAGAAAATAGATTGGTGGTTGCCAGAGGCTGCAGGAAATGAGGGAAATGAGGAGTTAGCATTTAATGGGTACAGAGTTAGTTTCGCAAGATGAAGAGAGAGCTGTGGATAGAAGGTGATGATGATTGCACAACAGTGCGAATGTATTTAATGCCATTGCAGTATATGCTTAAAAATGGATAAATTTCATATTATGTGTATTTTACAGCAAAAATATTTTTTGAAAAAAGGAAAAAGCACAGGGGAAAATGTGCCTTGGCCCTCAGGTTCCCAAGTGTAGAAAAAGGAAAAATAGAATCCAGTCTATCCATCTTTTGGCATTCCAGGGTAATGGAAGGATGTCAGAACAACATTAGTCCCTGTTTGTGAGCACTTGACAGTTCACAGAGTGTTTCACGTCTAGAATTCGGTCAATCTATGATGTAGGTATGGTTATCATCCCTCTTGCAACAGGAAACTGAGATTCACACCATTTAAAGAAGTTGCCCAGGGGCACCTGGGTGGCTCAGTGGGTTGAGTGTCTGGCTTTTAGTTTTGGCTCAGGTCATGATCCCAGGGTCGTGGAATTGAGCCCTACATCAGACTCTGTGGTGAGCATGGAGCTTCCTTAATATTCATTCTCTCTCTCTCTCTCTCTCTCTCTACCTCCCTCCCCCTCCCTCTCTCTCTCCCCCTCTCCCTCTCCCCCTCTCCCTCTCCCCCTCTCCCTCTCCCCCTCTCCCTCTCTTCCTATGCCTCCTTCCCCATTTCTGCTCTTTCTCTCTCTAAAACAACAACAACAAAGTTGCCCAAAGTCACCCCAGCTTCTCTGCCAGTGAAGCCAATACTTCTACTGTGCAGAGAATAAGACCATGAACAAAGCTGCTGCAAAGTTGTTAGGATTGAAATTAAAACTCTTAATAAAACATTAAAAAATATTTTTTTAAAAAGGGATACCTGGTGGCTCAGTCGGTTAAGCGTCCAACTTCGGCTCAGGTCATGATCTCACGGTTCTTGGGTTCGAGCCCTGCGTCAGGCTCTGTGCTGACAGCTAGCTCAGAGCCTGGAGCCTGCTTCAGATTTTGTGTCTCCCTCTCTCTGACCCTCCCCTGCTCACACTGTCTGTCTATCTGTCTGTCTGTCTGTCTGTCTCTCTCTCTCTCTCTCTCTCTCGGAAATAAATAAAACATTAAAAAAAATTAAAATTGAAAATCTTCAGGGTGCCTGAGTGGTTCAGTCAGTTGAGTGTCCAACTTTGGCTCAGGTCATGATCTCGCGGTGCATGAGTTCAGGTCCCAAGTCGGGCTCTCTGCTGTCAGCAGAGTCCACTTGGGATTCTCTGTACCCCCTTTTCTCTCTGCCCCTCCCCTACTCGCATTCTCAAAAATAAATCAATCTTTTTTAAAAAATTAAAAAATTATAAAATTGAAAATCTTCAAGTATATGAGAAGATTTTTGACCCAAGCTCCCTTTAAGAAGTTTTGATATTCCAGAGTGACGATATCCATCTCATATAATGTAAGAAGTATTTAATGCTAAATTGTCATATAGGGTATCATTAGAAGGAGAAAACTTCTGTCCCCAAAATCATTCTATGATTGATAAATTTCGAGGCTCAAAGTATGGAAAGAGACCAAATGTCCATCAATGGATGAATGGATAAAGAAGGTGTGGTATAAATATATACAATGGAGTATAATTTGGCTATCAAGAAGAATGAAGTCTTGCCATTTGCAACTATGTGGATGGAACTAGAGGGTATTATGCTAAGCAAAATTAATGAGAGAAAGACAAATATCATATGACTTCACTCACATGAGGACTTTTAGATAAAAAAAAAAAAGATGAACATAAGGGAAATGAAGCAAAGAATATATAAAAACAGAGAAGGGGACAAAACATAAGAGACTCTTAAATATGGAGAACAAACAGAGGGGTACTGAAGGGGTTGAAGGAGGGGGCATGAGCCAAATGGGTAAGGAGCATAAAGAAACGCTCTCCTGAAATCATTGTTGCACTATATGCTAGCTAACTTGGATGTAAATTTAAAAAATACATTTCAAGGCTCATAGACTGGGTTTTAGTAGAATCTACTTAGCACAAGAGTGATGTTAATGTTGGAATATTAATTTTTTTTAATGTAGGAACCATAATTGACAGGACAATGCTTACCAGGATCGAGGCACTATTGCCAGTGTTTTTCATGCATTACTTCATTTAATGCACCTAATATCTCTATTGAGGTAGATCCTCTAATTATTCCCATTTACTGATAAAGAAATTTATTTTTTTAACTTCTTTTTTTTTATTTTTTATGTTGATTTATTTTTGAGAGAGAGAGAGAGAAAGAGAGAGAGAGAATGTGAACAGGGGAGGGGCAGAGAGAGAGGGAGACACAGAACCTGAAACAGTCTCAGGATCTAAGCTGCCAGCACAGAGCCCGATGCAGGGCTCGAACCCACAGACTGTGAGATCATGACCTGAGCCAAAGTTGGACGCTTACCAACTGAGCCACCCAGGCACTCCCGATAAAGAAATTTAGATACAAATCGATTAAGTAACTTACCCAGAGTCACACATGGCTTGGTAGATTCTGGAATGTTCTGGAATGAAGTCCTCTGGAAGAAAGTTGGCTTCCTCAACCCCTCATTCCATATCAGCTCCCCCACCACCACCACGTGGAGTAAGGACAAAGTTGCAAGTATTCAAGTATAATTTGTCTTAGCTGCTATTATCCCTTTCAGAATCGGGCTGTATCATGGCCAAGACCATCTTCTAACAGGTCCAGGGATAATAGGTCTACCAGGACCCAGAGGGAGAGGAGGGTGGGAGGGCAAGGGCCACCCAGGGGTGCCTAGATGGCGGGGCACAACTAGAGGGAAGGCCTTAGTGACATTTTCACAGGATTGTACTCCCAGATAAAGCAGTCTGCAAAAGAAATGTAAGGGTGATGAAAATGTTCAGTCCCCTCTCTGGTTAGGCTGTGGCTTTTAAACCAGTCCTCAAGCCTGGGGCTAGTCATACATAAAATATTTATGAAAGCTGGGAGTGAGAAGGGGCCTGTGTTGAGCCTGGGCCTCCTATACTAACAGCAGAGGCTGTGAAGTCAGACAGACCTCAGTCTGCATTCCATCCTTGCCAGTCTTTAGCTGTCCTACTTTAGATATGCCTCTCTAGCAAATGTGTTCACTTCTACGATGAGGATATTAACACCCCATGTAGGTTAGAGATAATAACTATGAGTCATGCTGATCCACATTGCTCAGGATGCTAGAAGCATTCACAAAATGGGAGATGTCTGCACGGCCATAAGAGATATATTCCTGTTCTTCTAAATATAAGAGGAAACTGCATCATGGTTTTGTCTGAGATCATTCAGCATATTCATTTTTCTCCCACAGATACTATGACAAGAAATACCAAGTATTCCTGAAGCTGGTTGAACACCAGAAGGAATATGCAGCAATCATGAAAGGGGACTGAACAGGGCGTGCAGGTGCCAGTGCCAGAAGCTTCCGCATCATTCCATCCGGGACCTCTGTCTTCTTATCTTATGTTCAAGACTCGTTAGGTATCACTCTACCATTTCTGTATCATCTTTTAATAAAGACACCGGTACGTGTGCAACCAGAGCTAGAGTCTTCCATTCCAAAATCCCACCATGATGTAGTTGGCAATTTCTGCAGATACCACTGCAAAGACAGAAGTTTTACAGAAGGTTATAGGGTCTCCCATGAGACCAGACCTTAGAGCCCTTTCAGTCCAGGGGAGTCTGTGTCAGCCATTGAATGAACGACTTGCATTGCTTTAGGTATGACAGCTAATGTTTATTTTGTAGGTGGCCGAAAGCTTATTATTAATGCCTGATTTGGAAATAATTTCAAACTTACAGAAATGTTGCAACAATAGGAACCATGCAAGGAACACCCATGCACCTCTGACCTCTAACATTCACCAGCCATTTATATGTTCTTTCCACATACATACATATATATATATATATATACGTATATATATACGTTCTCTCCACATACATACATATGTATGTATACATACATACACACACATGAATTTTTGAGTCATTTGAGAGTGAATTTCCTTAGACTTAACTTTTATGTAACACTTTCATTCAATTTTTCACTCATGTCCCAGTTTTGTCAATAACTCAATGTCCTTTATGGCATTTTTCTCCTCCTGTCCAGGATCCAGTCTAGAATCAGATACTGCATTTCATGACAGGATCGTCATCTTGCAATCATCATATTAAAAATAGACACTTGTAGGAATCCTCAGTGCACCCAGGCAGGAATTTTAGCAAATGACAGGATGTATGCATGGTCTTAAAATGTCCCCTCCCAGATTGTTGAGTAGTGACAAGAGGAGAAACATTAACTATACGGGGAAGAAATAGGACATCTTGATTGGGTGCTGATGGATCTTCAGATGAGTAGATGGACATCATGTGCCTCCAGATGTAATAGTCTGAGGTTGCAGCGTCAATTGGGCTGCGAATGCATAGCCTGAATCTAATCATTGAAAAACATCAGGCAAACCCAAAATGGGCAGCATTGTATTTTTTAATGGACTATATATTCTTCATAAGTGTCTATGTCATAAAGACAAAGAAAGGCTGTGTAAAGTTTCCAGATTAAAGGAAACTAAAAAAAAAAAAAAATATGTAATGACTAAAAGCTTTTGATGTAGATGAGTATTTGAGAAAAAAAAAATCTCCTTTGTTGATACCATAACACATGCATAAACACACACAGCCATACACATGTACATATACACACTCACACACCATTCCAGACCCAAGAGTAACCACTAATGTTGACTCCAGAGCCACCATGATTCAGGTGTGTTTGGATAGAGGACACATAGACTTGAGCAGATAGGGAAGAAAAGCCACTACAGGTCAGTCAACAAACATCTTTTTTTTTTTTTAATTTTTTAATTTAAATCCAAGTTAGTTAACATATAGTGTAATAATGGTTTCAGGAGTAGAATTTAGTGACTCATCACTTTCATGTACTCATCCCAACAAGTGCCCTCCTTAATGCGCATCACCTATTTTAGCCCATCTACCTACCCATCTCCCTTCTAGCCACCCTCAGGTTGGTCCCTATGTTTAAGAGCCTTTTATGGTTTGCCTCCCTCTCTGTTTTTATCTTATTTTTCCTTCCCTTCCCTTATGTTCATCTGTTGTGTTTTTTAAATCCCACTTGTGAGTGTAATCGTATGATATATGTCTGTGTCTGACTGACTTCTTTCTCTTAGCATAATACATTCTAGTTCCATCCATATTGTTGCAAATGGCAGGATTTGATCACCAAGTAATTCTCCATTGTATATGCCACATCTTCTTTATCCATTTCTCACTCAGTGGACATTTGGACTCTTTCCACAATTTGGCTCTTATTGACAATGCTGCTATAAACATTGTTTAGACGGACACGTCTCCCTTTGAATTAGCATGTTTGTATCTTTTGCTAAATACCTACTAGTATAATTGCTGGGCCAGAGGGTAGCTCTATTTTCAATTTCTTTGAGGAACCTCCATACTGTTTTCCAGACTGGCTTCACCAGTTTGCATTCCCACCACCAGTGCAAAAGAGTTCCCCTTTCTCTGCAACTTTGCCAACATCTGCTGTTTCCTGAGTTGTTAATTTTAGCCATTCTGACAGGTGTGAGGTGGTAGCTCACTGTTGTTGTGATTTGTATTTCCTTGATGATGAGTGATGTTGAGCATTTTCATGTGTCTGAGTCATCTGGATGTCTTCTTTGGAAAAGTGTCTATTCATGCCTTCTAACCATTTCTTCACTGGGTTATTTGTTTTTTGGGTGTTGAGTTAAGTTCTTTCTAGATTTTGGATACTAACCCTTTATCTGATGTGTCATTTGCAAGTATCTTCTCCATTCCATCAATTGCCTTTTAGTTGTGTTGATTGTTTCCTTTGCTGTGCAAAAGCTGTTATCTCGATTAGTCCCAATAATTTGTTTTCGCTTTTGTTTCCCTTGCCTTCGGAGACATGCCTAGTAAGAAGTTGCTGTGGCTGAGGTCAAAGATGTTGTTGCCTGCTTTTTCTCTAGGATTTTGATGGTTTCCTGATCTACATTTAGGTCTTTCATCCATTTTGAGTTTATTTTTGTGTATGGTGTAAGAAAGTGGTCCAGTTTCATTCTTCTGCATGTTCCTATCCAGCTTTCCCAGCACCATTTTGTTGAAGAGACTGCCTTTTTTTCCACTGGATATTTTCTCCTGCTTTGTCAAAGATTAGTTGGCCATACATTTGTGGGTCCTTTTATGGGTTTTCTATTCTGTTCATATGTGTTTGTTTTTTGCGCCAGTACCATACTGTCTTGATGATTACAGCGTTGTAGTACAGCTTGAAGTCCAGAATTGTGATGCCTCCCACCTTGGTTTTCTTTCTCAACATTTCTTTGGCTGTTCAGGGTCTTTTCTGGTTCCATACACAATTTATAATTGCTTGTTCTAGCTCTGTGAAAAATGCTGGTGGTATTTTGATAGGGATTACACTGAATGTATAGACTGCTTTGGGGAGCATTGACATTTTAACAATATTTCTTCTTCCAGTCCATGAGCAGGGAATGTTTTTCCATTTCTTTGTGTCTTTTTCAGTTTGTTTCATAAGCTTTCTATAGTTTTCAGCATACATATCTTTTTCCTCTGGTTAGGTTTATTCCTAGGTATTTTATGATTTCTGGTGCAATTGTAAATGGGATCTATTCGTTGATTTCTCTTTCTGCTGCTTCATTATTGGTGTATAGAAATGCAACTGATTTGTGGACGTTGATTTTATATCCTGCAAGTGTGCTGAATTCACGTATCAGTTCTGGCAGTTTTTTGGTAGAGTGTTTTAGGTTTTCCATGTAAAGTATTATGCCATCTGCAAAGAGTGAAAGTTTAACTTCTTCCTTGCTAATTTGTATGCCTTTTATTTCTGTTGGTTGCCTAATTGCTGAGATTAAGACTTTCAGTCCACCAACAAACATCTCAAAGTTCTTGCGCTGTGCCAGGTACTGTGCAAAGCACTCGAGCACAGGGATAAATAAAGTATGGCCCAGATCATCTCGTTTAATGAGAGACACAGACAAGTGACTATACTGTAAGAGGTGCTGCAATAAAAAGGACACCTGCTGCCGTGGAGTACATCGAACACCCAGAAAAGGAGGAAGGAGCAGAAGATTGACAGGTAGGATGGAAAGGAACATGGTATGATGACTTTGAGCCCTGGCTTGGGATTCTGGGCCTGGCTTTCCCTCTTATTAGCTGTGTCACTTGAGAAAGACCCTTAACCTTCCTAAGCTTCAGTCTCCTCATCTTCAAAGTGAAGACACCCATAGTATGTAGTTTACAGGATTCCATAAGGATTAAATGAGATGATATATGTAAAGCACTTAGCTCAACTGCCTGGACCATGCCTATTTTTTTGCAGGGCCTGGTACCTCAAAATTGTTCAGAACAATAATAATAAAAATTACTGAGTAGGATGACCCTCCTCACTTGTGAAGGCCAGCTCTACAGTGGCGTTCTGTGGTATCCAAAGGATGTGGACATCTTGGACGTGGTCCAGGTTGAAGGTGGGTATGTGTCCAGTCCAGCAGCAGGAGCAAGCCCAGCTAGCTGGACCCCAGCCAGCACTTAGGCCGGAGTTGAGGCGGATTGGGGGGTTGGACTCAGCACATCAGAGGACTAGTCAGGTACAGTAGGACCCAGGCAAGATGTCGGGACCACATCGAGACAGGCTTAAACCGGTAAAGCTGATGAGCACTGACTCAGAAACCAGGGCAGGCCTGGGCCCGCTCTGGCAAAGCAGAAGTGAATGCAGTGGTTGTGCAGGGGAGGAACACAGAGGTAGGGGAATGAAGAATTAGCAGCTATGTCCCTCTGTGTTCTCTCCAGGCCTTACTACAGTGCTGAGAGGCAGGCAGCCCTAACTGCACATCCCAGCTGAGGAAGTGAGGTTCACAAAGGGTGAACAGCTTGCCCGTAGTCCCCAGGCGATACAGATAGCATTCACCTTCAGATCTGTCTGGGTGCAGAGCTTCGGGGTCACCCCCTTGTCATAGCTGGAGAGGAATCCTGCCCCAGCACCTGTTCTTTAGCGACAGTGCTCAGGCTGTGGGTGACCCATCTCTCAAGCAACTGCCCTCCCACTCACACGTGACCTTGGGTTCCCTGGGCTTTATAGAAAATACACACAGATGAGGCAAGGACCATGGATCCCTAGGAATCCCCTGGCGTCTCTGCAGTGACGAACAGCCTAATAGAAAGGCTGAAAGATCTTGGACAACATCCTTAACCCCTGGGCCCCAGTTCTCCCCATGTGTCAACAGGATAATCCCACTACCTACCTTTTAGGGTTAGTGGGAAGGAACCCGTGCAAAAAAAAAAAATGATGTACAAAGTCCTTAGCACAGAGCCTTGTAGTAACAGGCCCTCCACAAAAACTGTTTCTACAGTGTTCTCTTCGGGCCACCTGGCCAGAGGGTTAATCCCTAAGAAAATAATTCTCATTCCTACTATAAAGCCAGTGCTTCAGGAAAATGTAAACATCTGTGTGGACTTCTATAGCCATGTGTAGCTTGAGAACAAAAATGTTAATGGCTCCAGTGCTCACCTTCTTGCACTGGGAAAGGAGGCTTTATTCAGTGCACACATGTAAAGTCTAAGAACATTTTGCTTTTATGAAAAAGAATTACAGCGTGGCCCGAATGGTTTGTGGGATTTTTGTTTTGTTTTGTTGCCTACTGAAAGCCTTTCTTTCAAGTTGAAGCCAGCCTTGCTGAATGAATTATTTTTCTGAGGAACACGTTATAGGTTTCTTGTTCAGACCCCAAATACTTGCCACATGTGAAGAATGTAAATGGGGCTTTAAAAAGAGCCTAAGAGAATAAAAGCGGGGAAGAGAGAGTGGAGAATGAGAGACAAGAGTGGCAAAATGGTGTGACATGTTCCAGAGCTGTCATGACCCTCAGATGCGACACCAGAATTTGCTGGTCTACATGAGGCATCCGGAAGGGATGCCCTCTCTTGAGGAGACCCAGACGGGGCATTGACCTTTACATTCAGGGCATAGTCCATGTGGTTGCCAGTTTCACTGGGAAGTAGAGGGATAAAGGGGTGTAAGTCCCAAAGGGAGCAGTTAAGAAAAAACAGGACCTCCTGGAAACTCCCAGCTGTGAAGAGATACCAAATCAGCAGGTGAAGGTAAGAAGCTGAAATATCAACATATTACCATGAGCGGCCCTTCCTCACACACCTGAGGATAATCCAGTTACTTGAATTTATTTGTCCTCCTTCACTGGCCTGTGACCTGCTGTATAGGGCACCAACCCTCTTAGAACCTTGTTCTCTGCGTCTAAAGAGTTCGTGGCACATGTGGGTGCTCCATAAATGAATAAACGCACAAACACAAGCTATGTGTCTGCGGAGAGATGACTAGTAGAACTAAAAATGTCTCAGAAGTACCTTGCTTGGGGGTCAATCTATGATACGTGTTAACATGCCTTTATTTAGGCAACGTCAAAGATGTTAAAATGTGCCATGGTCATTAAGTTAAAATGTGCCATGGTCATTAAGGGTTAAGAAAGTCATGCCTCGTACCTAAGGACTTGCTTTTAGTTTTTTATTGCACACGCATACGAATGGCCGCACACCTTCGTTTGGGGCTGTAGCTCAAGCGTAGAAACCTTTTGCAAATTTTCAGCGTTGTTACAGACCATTTCCCGTATGGCCCCTTAGGGGAAGCCAATTGCGTCCTAGTTTAGAAATGCCCATTGTTCAGAGGGGCCATGGTATACATGCTTTCAAAATTCAAGGGCATAGTTACAAATAATTACCATCAAAGGACTTAAAATGAAGGACATTATCACTAAATAAGAAACTAATGACTGAGCAGAGCTGTGTAATGTAATTATACTTAAGATGGGCCTTCTGATGAATCACAGAGGAATCTTTGTGCTGCCTTGTGTCTCCATAAATGCACGTAACTGCTATTGACAGTAATAGGAGGGAGTCAAATATAAAAAGTTTTTTTTTCTTCCCCAGTTTCTAGAAGAGTTAAAAAGAAAAAGTACATTTTTTAAACAGATGCTTTACCCAGTACCTCTGAATACTTGACAACTGTATGAAGTTACTGAACAAAAGTAATGTAAATGAAAAGAAAGCCTACTGCTGATAAATTCAGGCTACTCTTTGTCATGAACACACTCCTGAATCGTATGGCCAATTTCCATTCTGCACAGAAAATCTCTTCAACTTACATATTAAAATAAGGGTTTCTATGAACCTAATTTTTATTTACTTAAGTCATGCCCAAAGCCTTCAATTAGAAGCATTTTCTTACTAAAATCTGGGGTGAGCCTGGCTCCCTGCTGTTCAAGTTTAACACATTTGAAATGGAAAATGTTTTATTAATGTCTGATCCTTAGGCAAAGCCATTAATGATGCCTTCCCTTTGAATATTTCTTGACGGTTTCCGTATTGACTGCACATACATTATCTCAGCTACTCTTCATAATAAATTGGGTGAGGGGGGCCTGAGAAGGAGTGGGATCCCACTTCGCAAGATACAGAAACCATGGCTTCAGGAGTGTAAGTAACTGGCCTAAGACCGTGTAGCTGGAACTCGGAGGCGGTACCCTCCACTGCTTCTCCCTAAATAAATTCAATTAGCTTATTTGTGCAACAGAGGATGATTCATTAGTTTGCTAATTGCTCTCTCCTCCATGGTTCCCTTCTTTAGCAGATGTATAAATATCTAGGAGGGCCCTTCTGATGCTCATTGGTTGATCAGAGTACTGTGTTATTTCTTTGGCAAGCACAGTGGTAAAGTGAGAAAGCCTTGAGCCATGGAGTCACTGAGTCCTTCAGATCACAGCTTCACTGCTTACTAATCAACCTGGTATGTGAACTCACGCAAGCTAGTTAACCTGTGAGTCCCTCTGTCTTATCCTAGGAAGTAGGAGAAAAGAAAATCTGCCTCTTGACTGATGTGAGGAATAAATGGAATGATGTCTCAAAGTGCCTGGCACAGTGCCTGGTGTAAAGTAGAAGTGCAACAAATATGAATTTTTCTCCTCATCCAATCTATTTTTATATTATTTTCTAGAAGCATTGCTTCTGGTCGAGTTGGACAACTTAATATTCAGCTTATGTGGGTAAATCTTCTTTGTTCCATCATCAACAACCAACCATTATTGAGCTTTACTGTGTCAAGAGATCTGGAATAGCCCCCCGGGGACGCACAAAGAGGCCAGCAGTAGGTTCAAGAGAGGGGACATTCATAGAAAGAGATTTCATAGAGATTTTGAGCTAGGTCTCCAGCGAGCACCAGAGTTGATAGGCACAAGAGGTCCCAGGATGCCAGGAACATAGGTCTATCTGGAAAGGCTCATCTAGAAATGATGAAAGCCGACATCTGTCCAACACTGCCAATCTGCTCAACTATTGGTACTACAGGTCCTCTGCCTGAAGATTTGGCTCTGCTCCATCTCCGAGGTGACCCGGGCTGAGGCAGGCCATATGTACCCAGTTCAGACGAGCTCTACTTCCCCCGGCCAGTGGCTCTGGAATTCACCTTTTTGCCGTTGGCTAACTGGGCACCTGGAGCCTCACCAACTCATAGGCTTCTCCCCTAAAATACAAATGTGTATTTGTCTAATCTGCCACAATCCCTTGAAATTGTGCAATTATCCTTTGCTGGTCACAAAGCAAGATAAATGTTGACTCTTCTCATGTGGTTCACTACATTATTCCTAAACTATTTGTCAAAGTCCATACTTCACGTTCCATTTCATTCCACCTGTAATCCTTCTGCGCTCAGGCCTTGTTTACTTGTTCTCTTTTATTCTGCTCTCACGACTTCCTTCAAATTTGACTTTTCAAACTCTCCTTGGCTTTCCTTCAACCATAGGTTGGTTAAATTCTCCTTCCTGCTTCTCTGACCTAAAATCATCTTTCCCATCCCACTTGGCCCCAGAAAGTCCTGTCTCCAAGTTAAGTCATATGGAAAGCTTATCTCTCTGCATTTAGTAAATAGAAACCAATGCTAAGTGTCTCATTGGCCCTCCAGTTTTCCTCCTCTGGTTAGAGTCCTGCCTTGAATTTTAGGCTGCTTGGATAGAATCCAGATACATTATCTAACATTTAGCAGATGCCAAGTCCAGTTCCCTGTAATTCTCTAGCCACCTACCTAGGCCTTATTTTTGCCCAGACAAACTTCCCAGAAAAGAGCCAAGGTACTCAGGTATACTTTCTGACTAGAAACCTCTATTGCTAAGCCAACCATTCTGATGTGAGCAATAGCAATTGACGATGTTCTCGGTTTCCTATTCCTGACCCCTTGTGGGTGAGTGGGATCTTGTAACCAGTTCTGTTCAATGAGCTGTGAGAAATGGTGGGTGTTATATCTGAACCAAATTGTTTGATCATCAGGGCACAAATCCCAAGAGCTTTCATTGCTGCTACAGAACAACTCTAGTTTTCCAGTTGGGGATTTTCCCTCAGCCTGGTTTCCAGAGTAAAGATACTCTCAAAGCAGAGTACCCAACCAGCCCACAATAAACAAGTAGCTTGAGTGAGACATAACATTTTGTTGTGGAGAACACTGAGATTTTAAAGTTGTTTCTTACCTCAGCATAATCTATTCTATCCTTACTGATACATCCCGTACTATTTGAGCCACACTGACCCATATGAGGCTGATTTTGCCATGATCAGAACAGCAGGCTCTGTCTTGCATAGGAAAAGACTTGTAGCCCAGTTAATCCCCTGGGTCTGTGCCCTGAACAACCTACCCATCATGCTTTCTTTTCAAACATGCACTGAATGCTCAATCTCCCAGGAACTCAGCAGGACACCCCCTTACCTTATTCTATGCCAGGATTTCTCAGTAGCGGCCTATATGATACTTACTTCCTTCATAAGAAATATAGAGACTGGCCATCATCAAGTTGACTCGTGGATTCAACCATTGTATCAAAGATACAAGATCCAAGCTCTTTTTCCTTCTCTCCCCCCACCCTTGACCTCAAGTGTGTGACTTCCTGATTTGCAAGATGCTGCAACCCTTAGAGGCGTCTATTTTTCAGGTAACAGCATCCAAGGCATAATATGACCTTCTCTCTATGCCATCTTGTTTTTCTCCTTAGGCCCCACTAGCCACATTGTGCCTTGCTGACACTAGGGACTGCCAACGCTGGCCTAGAGACCTCATGAGGCACCGAGACTGGGCATGCTGCTATTGCAGTGAAATCAGGTTCTATCAGAAGAGAAGCACAGGGGGTCGCCTGGCGTGGCTCAGTTGATTGAACATCTGACTTCGGCTCAGGTCATGATCTCTCGGTTCATGGGTTCGAGCCCCACATCGGGTTCTGTGCTGGCAGCTCAGAGCCTGGAGCCTGTTTCAGATTCTGTGTCTCCCTCTCTGCCCCTCCCCGCTCATGTTCTGTCTCTCTCTGTCTCAAATAAACTATAAAAAAATTTTTTTAAAAAGAAAGAAAAGAAAAGAAGCACGGAAGCCAACGTGTCTGACCAGAATAATAATAGGTGTTCCTGGGAGAAAAGAGCCCTGGTCAACTAAGTTTGGGAAACAGTGAGTGAAACAGGCTTTGTTGTTCCACAGTATCTTAGAATAGTCTTTTGATGTGCTATGTGCCCTGAGAATCTCCGAGAGAGAAAAAGTTGTGAAGCCTATATCCCAGACATATTCCATCAGAGTTTTGTACAGAGCATCTCATTGTACTCCTATAGAACCACCCCAGTAATTTAGACGCTAATTAACCAAGAGTTCATAATCTTTTGACCAGAATTGTATGAATGTTTTCTTTCATGTTAACTGTGAATAGGAGGTTTATTCAGCAAATTAATGGCTACTAAAATGAAATTTGGTTGTTTTACCTAATTATAGAAACAAAATGCTATTCACTACTTTACTATATCAATTTACTATATTCACTGCTTTATCAGATAATGTCTTACAAATGAATGTTACTAATTATCAATGCCTATGCTCGTCGTTAAAAATAGGCTCAAAGAAGACCTCAATTTAGAAGTACATTGTAAGAAGTCTTTCAGTTAAATTATCCTTTCAGTTAAATTAAATCATGGCCCTAAAAGGACTGTAGATCAAGGGCGCCTGGGTGGCTCAGTTGGTTAAGTGTCCAACTTCGCCTCATGATCTCATGGTTTGTGGGTTCAAGCCCCACATCAGGTTCTGTGCTGACAGCTCAGAGCCTTGAGCCTGTTTCAGATTCTGTATCTCCCTCTCTCTCTGCCCCTCCCCCACTCACACTCTGTCTCTGTCTCAAAAATAAATAAACATTAAAAAAAGTTAAAAAAAAAAAAAAAAAGAACCGTAGGTCAAACCATTGGGCTAGGTAGTGCCAAATACTAATGATCCTGCATTTCTTTGTGATCTTTTCAAAGCTAATATTTCCATTTATTCTAACTTTTAAGTCTTCCTGCCCTCTATTCTATATTGCAAGTAGGAAACTCCCTACCCACATATAATAGGCTGAAAACATCTCCTTCGTCTCTCTTACGTCCCCTCCCTGCTCACTCTAACTCCGAACCACACAGGCACACAGACTGCACAGACCACCTTAACATTATGTTTAAGTCTTCAGCCAAAAAGAGTAAAACGTTCTTGCCTTGAGAACAAGCAAATATCAGAGGATAATAGATCTAACATTGGCTCTTTTGTGACACCTGGAATCTTTAATACTAAATTCCATGAGTTGGATTAAAGGTGTGCTGGTTAAATCCCAACATTGTATAGAAACTTTAATATCACACTTTTGACAATATGCTTCATAGATTTTATATGGTTATACTTTAATGATTGTAGAAGACATTTTGGCATATGCTACAAGATAAAAACTTGTTACAATTAAAAAAGATTTCAGGAAACCATAAAGAGTTATACTAATAGCAAACACATGTTTATTTTTTGTGCAAACGCACATTTTCCTTTTTGACATCTACATAGTCATTTTTAAAGTTTGATTTCGGAAACATATGGCTTGGCTGTTCCACACAGGTGTTATATAGTGCCGCAGAACATATTGTGCTTATAGATATTCAAGCATATGCTTCAGTCCTACACTTTTTACAACAAACGCTCCATAGACTTCCTGCTATTTATGTCAGGAACATACATTTGGCCTTGATATCACCTGCTCTTTTTAATACAGGGGCTTACCAGGAAACTTCTGGGAGGTTATAAAGTCTACAGGAAACAAATACAATGTTGACTTTGTCTTCAAGGTGATTGAGTTGGTAAGGAAGTGGTTAAAAAAATCCTTTATGACTATAAACGTAGCATGAGATAACAATGTGCTCCCCTCTTAAACCTTTCCTTATTATTTTCCTCTCCCCAGAAGCCTTTTGCCTTTGTATAAAAAGTTAACTCGGTGTTTTAAAAATCATGAGTTCTCAGACTATGCTTTCATCACAGCCTTCATTTTCAAGAATGTGACAGTCCATGTACCAATAAGAATAACTAATAAAGGTAGTAGCTGACATTGGATAAGTGCTATCAAAGACTATTAGGTCATATTATGACTGGAGCCAACATGAAGTGTTTTCCACTGGCCAAAGATAGGACAAATTTTGCATCAAAAAAGTTAATGACTATGATGGATTAACATACATATGTCAAATATATGCACATCCATGAGTGCCCCCTAAATATAAACATGACTTAATTTATACTTCCCACTAGATAACTCTGCAACATACGGTACTTAAGATTCTATTTATGCAAGTATATTCAGCCAAATCCTTCCATCCTGGACCTGAGTCTAGGGTGATACCAAACTGTAAGAAAGGTAGTCTTCTAACACTTTGAAAACCCACAGGATCATAAGAATATGATCTGTATTAGGGTTCTCTAGAGCAGCAGAGCCAATAGTATATATATAGATGTAGATAAAGATATATTCATCTATATACATATACATGTATATAGACATACGTACATAAATGTATATGTATATATAAAGAGATGTATTGTAAGGAATTGGCTTACGTAATTATGGAGGCTGAGAAGTCCCACAATCTGCTCTCTGCCAGCTGGAGGTTCAGGAAATCTCACTGAATATTCCAGACGGGGGACCAAGAGAGCCCATTGGGAGAGCAAGAGAAAACAATGCCCCAGCTCACACAGTCCAGCAGGGATCAAATTCTCCCTCTGCCTTTTTTCTTCTATTCAGGCCCTCATGCTGCCCACCCACTTAGGGAGGGCAATCTGCTTTACTCAGTCTACAGTTCAAACAAATCTCCTCCAAAAACACCCTCGCAGACACACCAGGAAATAATGTTTAACCAAATATCTGGGCAACCCATGGCCCTGTTAAGCTGACATAAAATTAGCCATCACATCATCCAAATTCAGATCCATGGTTCCTGTGCTCCAGTGATCTTCATTCCCAACTGCATATTAGAATTACCTGGTGAGCTTGGATTGCGCTTCCAGAGACTGAGTGAATTGCTCTGTGACATGGCCTGTCGTTATGTTTGAAAAAGTCTCCTGAAGTAATGCTAAAGTGTAGCTGGCATGCAGGACCATTGCAGTCTAACTGTGGATCCAACCTCACGCTGTCTCTGGGAAGAGGTTGGAATAAGAGAGACTATCCTTCAGGAAATATACTTAGAATCACCATCACCGACAGTAACAAGCCGCTAAATGCCAGACAGAGTGTGGCAGACAGTATTACTTATTTAGCCCTCTAAAAAACAAACAAAAAACACTGCAAAAGACATACTATTACCTGTATATTTACAGATAAATAAACTGAAGCACAAAGTTAAATAAATGACCAATGGTTACACAGCCAATCAATAGTGAAGGCAAGTTTCAGACCAAATCTGCATGAAAGCAAAACCCATTCTTCACAACATTACACTTCAGATATATTTCCTTCCTTCCTTCCTTCCTTCCTTTCTTAGCTAAAAATGATCTACTGCCTAAGCTCTGCAGATAACTGCTCAGTATCCGCCAGTGGTGATAAAGATTTTCAGTACTCTTCATCAAATAGCCACCTCTGAGGAAGTGAATACTGCCAGATTTATTTTTACAGGTGATGGAAGAAGGCATTTATGATTGTGACTTATTTGAGGGTACAGCATAAGACTACTGGTTCTTTTTTTTTTAATTTTTTTAAATGTTTTATTTATTTCTGAGAGAGAGAGAGAGAGAGCATGAACAGGGGAGAGTCAGAGAGAGAGGGAGATACAGAATCTGAAACAGGCTCCGAGCTCTGAGCTAGCCATCAGCACAGAGCCGGAGGCGGGGCTCAAACCCACGAACTGTGAGATCATGACCTGAGCCAAAGTCGGACGCACCCCTGGTTCTTCAGAATCATTAAATGGTAGTATTTTAAATACATGGTACCTAATGGTCGTGTTTTAAAATAAAGTATACATTTTAGGAGCGCCTGTGGTGGCTTAGTCAGTTAAGCGCCTGACTTGATTTCAGCTCAAGTCATGATCTCATGGTTCATGGGTTTGAGCCCCACAACGGGCTTTGTGCTGACAGTGTAGAGGAGCCTGCTTGGGATTTTCTCGCTCTCCCTCTCTCCTGCCACTTCACTTCGCTCACTCATGGTCTCTCTCAAAAGAAATAAAGAGAAATATAAAAATAAAATATACATTTTAAGTGCAGCAACCAATATTTGATAAACATAGACTACTTTCGGGGCGCCTGGGTGGCTTAGTCAGTTAAGCGTCTGACTTTAGCTTAGGTCATGATCTCGCGGTTCGTGGGTTCGAGCCCTGCTTTGGGCTCTGTGCTGACTTCCAGCTCTGAGCCTGGAGCCTGTTTCAGAGTCTGTGACTCCCTCTCTCTCTGACCCTCCCCTGCTCACGCTGTCTCTCTCTCTCTCCTAGAAATAAAAAAACAACAACAAAAAAACCATAGACTACTTTCAATAGGGAATCTAGAATTTCTGTATAGGGACTTCTTAGGGGCTCGATACAGTGGAAATGAGAACCTAGCAGGCTTGTCCTAAAACTGCTTTTGCAGAGCCTTTTCTGTAAGAACAAGAAAACGTCATGTGTCCAGATCAAAGAATTGAGGCGGAAAGCTGGTGGAAGTTGTAGAGAAACTAAAGTCCCCTCACCCTAGAAAAACCTACTATCACTGCAGCTGTCCCTTAGATAGGCGAGGATGTTTATGTAACCACCTGATTGGGGTTTATATTGTAAGCTAAGCTATACTGTGTCTCTATAATTAAATATTTTTACTATTCCTTTCCTCCTTTAAAAAAAATCTCTTAGACTTTCCATACATGTTCACGTCTTCCACTCTTGGAGTCTAGGTTTTTTTGTTTAATTTTTTTAAGTATTTATTTTATTTTTGAAAGAGAGAAAGAGAGCAAGCAGGGGAGGGGCAGGGAGACAGTGAGACAGGATCCGAGGTGGGCTCTTCACTAACAGCAGAGAGCCTGATGCAGGGCTCGAACTCATAAATGGTGAGGTCATGACCTGAGCAAAGTCAGATGCTTGACCAGCTGAGCCACCAGGGCCCTTCTTAGAGCCAGGGTTCTAATTACACCTAACAGCCTCTGAGCCAACTGTTTGCTTCTGTCCCTCTTTCCTTTACTCAAGCCTGACTGTGGCTGCCAGCCTCATCACCAGCTTCCCATCCTGTCCTTCATTTGGTTTCCTATTTTCAGGGGTAAAATAAAGTAAAAGGAAGACCATGGTGAGATCCTAAATGGAGGTAGAGAAGGAGACTCCTTCCTCAAAGTGGTGGATATAGGAGAAGCTGGAAGACAATGCCAGAATGATTGAAGTCCCGGAAGAGATGCCAAGGTTCAGGGTAGGATAGCTGACCAACCCACGTTCTCATTCCCAGGAGCTAGGTGAGGAATAGATGTGAAAGATGGAGCCCAAATGAGGAGGACGGAGAGCAAAGGACTCAAGTGGAGGGTGGTTGAAAGAAATGCCAGAGGCAAAATGCTGATGAAAGTAGCATCTTTTTGTATGAAGACCCAGTCTAAGTAAGCAGATTTTACAGAGGCTAGAATGGTATGGGTACCCTTGCTCTGGCTCCAATACTCTGGCATCCTTCTGAGCAGGGGAGGCTCTTCCACCCACATAACCCCTGATGGACCTGTCACGGGGTCTGTTGTTGTGTCGGGGATTCTGAAACTCCCCCACCCCTTCCATCAAATGTGTTAGGTCTGTGTGGGACTGCCCAGAAGGCAGCAGTGTATGAGTAATCCTAAACAAGCCCTCACCAGCACCTCCTTCTAAACTTCAGAATATCCTGAAGCCCATGCAAGTTCTCAGCACACTGACCGTATGATTGACACTTAGAGATACAGGCCACGTCTGTCTGTGGTAGCACTGGAAAACCTTCTCCAGGGTTCCAGTCAGTCTGGAGAACAGGGAGTTCCATCATGCCTTTTGCTTCTGTCAGAATCTAACCAAAACGTAGAAGCCATCCTGAGCATTCCTAAGAGGGATTTCAAAACTGGGGATAAGTTACGTAGGCAATAGAGGACCTGAGAGCCAAATAGAAGACAGTGAGGCAGCCCAGGGAATAATTACAGAAGGAAGCCACCAAGACCCTGGACTAGAGGGACAGAAGAAAAGTTGGTATCACTGGCGCTTGGCCAAAAGCTGAGATTGTGACAGGACTGTTCATGGATGACCTGTAGCTGCTGCTAGAATTGCTGCCCAGGACTGATAGGGAAGAAGAGAAAAACTCTGACCCCTCCCTTATTCCTACTCTCCAGTCTCCCACCAGTATGTCCCCTTGGCCACATTCAGCTGAAACCAGCTGAAGTAGGAGGCTGAGAAATGCAAGGGTCAGATCCCTGAAAACACAACAGAGTGTGGAAGAGTGGAGAACCTAGTGAAGGGCAGTGTGCCCAGAGGGGCTAACTGCTCTTGTTAGCCTCCACTACCAACAAGACATACTCTCATATCAATTTTGCTCTATGCTTCACTCCCCACAATTTACCCTCATGCATCTTCCATCCTGATGCCAACCACCTACTGTGCCTCATGGAGTCCCCATTCCATTCATCCTACTCCACCCCCTGAACCCCTTCTCCAAACTCTTCCTGATGTTGAGAGAATCGTGACTCACTCTTAGCCAAACAAAAACGAAAAGAAAAGCCTTCCATCATTCAATTCTCTCATTCAGTGTTGATATACTAAATGGAAATTACATCAGTGATAACTTGCACATATTTTACACATATTAAGGCCTCCAATTCTTCGACCACCTTCCATTCCTTTTTCAGATGAAAACATGTTGAAACATGGAATGCTAACAAAACTTGCCGATAACATGCCGCACCAGTGCCAGAGCCAGGAATCAAACACACAGCCAGGCTCCAGAACCCAAAGTTTTATCCAGAGCACACCCCTGTACCAGAAATAGGCATACACCAGTGATCATTACAGGAGACTCATGCTAATGGAGAAGACATTTTTTAAAATATCTCCTGAAACAATTTTGAAATAATTTTAGTTTAGAGAAGAGTTGTAAACAACAGAAATTTCCCTTTTTGTCCCTTAATGTTAATATCTTACACAACCATAACTTATTTATCACTACTAGCAATCCATGTTGATAGAATACTATTAACTGTGTTGTAATAGACAATATCATGATCATGTCTAGTCCTTTTTTAGTCTGTAACAGTTTCTCGGACTTCCTTTGTTTTTACATGACTTTGACACCTTTGAAAATTCTCGGTCAGGTATTCTGTAGGAAGTCCCTTGGCATGGGTTTGTCTGATATTTTCTCATAATAGACTGGAGTTATGGATTTTTTTGGATGGATAATATAAGGGTGAAGAGTCTCTTTCATCACCTTATGTCAAGAATGCATGCTATAAATGTAATTTATCACTGGTCATGTTAACCTTAAATGTTTAGTTGAGGGATTGTATGCCAGATTTCTTTACATTAAAGTTCCTATATTCTTGTTGTCATATTCTGTTAGTGACTAAATGTAGCCCACATTCAAGGGGAGAGGAATACAGTTCTGCCTTCTGGAGGAACATTTATTGTCTGTAATTCTTCTATAAGAAACATTTCTTCCTCCTCCTCCTCTGGTTATTTATTCAGTCATTTATATCAGGATGAATTCATGGACAGTGACTTTATTCTTTAAGTTATAATCCAATACTATTATTATTTCTTTACTGGCTCAAACCAGCCCGGCTTTGGTCTTTCTGAGCTCTTGCCAGGTTGACTCTGTGTCTTTTTCACATATCCCCATTTTTTAAAGCATTTCCCTGTTTCCTGTCACTACAAGATGCTCCAGACTCATCTTATATTTTCTCTGCCCCAGTCCCACAATCAACCATTTCTCCAAGGAGCCCTGGCTCCATTAATTGGAGAAAGGTATTAGAAACCAGAATCTGGGGCTAGATGTACTTCTCGGTCTTCAGTAGAAAGAGCCAGAAAATATATGTATGGGTGTATACTAACACATGTATATACTTTAAGGAAATGAAAGTACAAATAGGTTGCTTTTAGTGCCAGAAATGATGAAAAATGCCAGATGTCATGTAAAAGAGTTATAGGTGTGATTTAATATAAAGGGAGTGAGGTAGAGGTCAGTGTGGGCTTCTTTGCTGAGGGAATACTTAAAATCTATTAAATGAATAGAAATTATCCAGGTGGAAGGGTGAGAAGAGAGTACTTCCAGTAGAAGTAGTAGCATCTGAGGAAACAGTGAGTAGGAGGAACTCAGTGCATTTGACCAATCAGTAGAGGCCTATCATGGTGAGAGCAGAGTAATCCAGGGAAAATGTAAATGAACAAAAGCTGAATCACATAGGGCCTTGAAGGCCATGGTAAAAACTTCCAGATTTTTCCATGAATACAATGGATTGCCATCTAAGGGTTTTATTTTTTTATTTTTTTTCTTCAAGTTTTTATTTAAGTTCTAGTTAGTTAACATATTATAAAATTGGTTTCAGGTGTAGAATTTATTGATTCATCACTTCTCATCACAACAAATGTCCTCCTTAATGCCCATCATCCATTTAGCCCATCCACTACCCACCTCCCTCCATCAACCCTCAGTTTGTTGTCTGTAATTTTTTTTATTATAATTTATTGTCAAATTGGTTTCCATATAACACCCAGTGCTCATCCCAATGAGTGCCTTCCTCCATGCCCATCACCCATTTTCCCCTCTCCCCCACCCCCACCAACTCTCAGTTTGTTCTCAGTATTTAAGAGCCCCTTATAGTTTGCCTCCCTCCCTCTCCTTACCTATTTTTCCCCCTTCCCCTCTGCTATGGTCCTCTGTTAAGCTTCTCCTGTTCCACTTATCAGCGAAAATATATGGTATCTTCCTTCTCTGCCTGACTTACTTCATTCAGCATAACACCCTCAAGTTCTATCCACGTTGCTACAAATGGGCAGATTTCATTCTTTTCTCATTGCCATGTAGTATTATTCCATTGTATAGATAAAGCACATCTTCTTGATCCATTCGTCAGTTGATGGCCATTTAGGCTCTGTCCATGATTTGGCTCTTGTTGAGTGTGCGGCTGTGAACATTGGGGTCCATGTGCCCCTATGCATCAGCACTCCTGTATCCCTTGGGTAAATTCCTAGCAGTGCTATTGCTGGGTCATAGGGGAGTTCTATTGTTAATTTTTTGAGGAACCTCCATACTGTTTTCCAGAGGGGCTGTACCAGTTTTCATTCCCACCTTCAGTTTAGGAGGGTGCCCTTTTCTCCACATCCTCACCAGCATCTATAGTCTCCTGATTTGTTCATTTGAGCCACTCTGACCAGTGTGAGGTGGATCTAAGGGTTTTAAATAGGGAAGAGAGATGCATCCTTTTTCACCTAGAAATGTAGGCCTATGTGAAGTAGGAATCAACTTCCTCAGCTCCCTCACCGTACTTCCTCCCCTCTCTCTGGGGGCAGTCATCCTCGGGAAGATTTGGCCTACACCATAGGCTTACCTTCCCGGGTTTTGAATTTCACCAAGTCCTCAACTATAACATACACTTTTATGAGGGATAATGTTTCTCTATTTTTTACTCAGTTGCTAAAAAGCTCATGACTCTGTTTTCTGTACAGTTATATTTTCCTGAGCCGTGAATTCATAATAAAATATATCTCCTCTCCTCTTTAATTCGTTGGTTACCTTAAGAGGATGCTGGATTGTTCTTGTGGGTTTATTATTATCATTATTGTTATAAATAGCTGTATTTTCATTGTAAGCAGATCGAAGACCTCCTTTGAAATTAGGACAGTTACATACTTTGTAAAAACTAACAAAGATAAAGAGAGGCCCATCCTATTACTCGAAACAGGAATTTCCTCTTTAGCACCACCACCAGCCTCATCCTGAGGATTCCAGTCACATGGAACTCCTGAGGTGGTTGTGTTTCTCTAAACAGTTCTAATTACTGCAAAGTTTTTAGATGTTTATTCATTGTAGTGCCAGATGAATAAACAATGGTCTGTTGTTAAATAATGAGGCGCTAGTCGTTTAAAAATGTTTATAGTGTCTTCTGTAAAATCTGAATGTTTACTAAGTACAAAAACACAGAAGATAATTTGCTTATTAAAAAGCAAGCTTTTAAATTGCACGCATCAAAAATGACTATAAAAATGAAAATAGAAGGTTCTACATCATCTATAGAATGCATTAAAGACAAATAATTATCCCCAGGGGAACATTGTTACAACCATTGCTTAATTATGGTTTATTTTTTCTTTTCTCCCGTGATAATTATTCACTCCTTCAGACTAAGAGATGCTGACAGTTCACTAACATTACGGTTGTTTTTGTTCCACACACCCTGTGGTTTCCTCTAATTTTAGCCCTAAAACAATGTATTGAATTACTTTCAGGTTCTAAATTTGTTTTAATGGTGTATCTATCTGTTTAGATTAATGAGCCTCTAATTTAAGAAATTACACCAACTCTATTTTGATATTTAAAAAACATACTGAGCACCATTTAACACGTTAAGGAATTCTCAGCCCTTCCCCCATACATAAATTCAAGTTTGAAAGTCAAGCCAGGAGAGTGTGGGGAATTGGAGTCTCAAGGCTTGGGTTTCGATGCAACTCTACACATAACACATAATAATCGTGACTGGACGTAGACAAATCAGTCAATCCCTGGAGGTTGCTTCCTCCCCCTACCCTCCATGTTTAAGGTAGAGTTGGTAATCATTTCTCTACCTTCTTCACTGGGTTGTTATGTGGTTTAATTGGAACAATGACTAGAAAACTGGTTTTTTTGTACATTATAAAGTTCTTGTCAATTATCAGTCATAGTATATGAATATGCATTCATCTCAAAAACAGTGAACACACACTAAGTGCCAGACCCAATGTTCATGCCAAAAATGGGCAGATGTTTGAGTAGAAGATTATGGTTATAATAATGAGGAGGAGGAGGAGGAAGAGGGGGGCTATGATGATGATGATGATGACCAAAGTTGCTTAGGGTTAAAAATATGTGTTAATAGTTCTTATATCTATATAACAACTTCAGAATATTATAATGGAGTTATGATATTTTGTCTATTATATCTCTTACATTTATGTTTTAGTCATTTAAAGAAGTTAGTTTATTCTAAATTTGTCATGGATTATTGTATACTGAATGTTAACAATGTAATTGAAACCCCAGATTTGCAAACAGGATATAATTTATGGTTCTATTATTTCTAGTAAAAAAGTGAAAAACAGTTAACTTTTTATTTAACTGGCGATTTCTGTCAGGTTTTCTGTTGAGTTCCCAGTGTTTTCTCTGATTGGTTCATCCTATTTTACTCTGATAGTGGGCCCAAGCAGAGTTTCAGTACAAATTTTCTTAGGGAAAGACTTTTGAGACCTTCTATATCATCTGTTTTTCAGGATTTTATTTGAGAATCAGAAGCATAAATGGTAATAAGGACCCTGAGAGTAAGAGAAATGTGAGCTGTAACTGCTTGGGGCAGCAAGAGACCATTATCACATGGACAGCAAGATACTAAGATACTATGCTGAGTTCACACAATTAGTCAACAGATTTGCCATTCACAAAGCACTGTGCTGGTGACAGAGAATATACGAGTAAATCCAGCCTAATACCTCTTCATGGAGATTAGAAAAATTAGGAAGAGTTTAGAAAACTTCAGAAGAGTCTTCTGGGCTAGGTTAGGAAGAATCTTCTAGAAGAAACAGCACATGGGAAGGCCTGAGGGTAGGAAGGAATATATTGCCTTAAAGTTACTCCTGGAGCATAGACGACATATTCTGAGTGTTCTGTGTATCCCTCACAATGTCTGGTATTGTGTTGTACACACAGACAAACAATGGATATTTTTGAATCAATAATAAATGATGAACACCAGTGACTATGACACCATGAGATCATTGGGCCCTACCCGAGCTTGTCTAGTTCTGAAAACTAGAACATGAATATCTTACCTGGGAAAATGTGCATCATGATATCTACTACTCAGGACTATATAGAAATATAATGAAGTAATACATGGGAAAGCAACCTTTAAAAATGCAAAAACAGCTTCTACGTGCCCGTTGTTCATCTTTGAAACAAACATGGGAGTAGAAAAAGCATGGAAAATAACATCAAGAAAGATTCTGATTAGAAGGTCAGAATCCTTGGGGCACCTGAGTGGCTCAGTCTATTGGGCTCCCAACTTCATCTCAGGTCATGATCTCGCAGTTTATGAGTTTGAGCCCCGCACCAGGCTCTGTGCTTACAGTAGCCTGGAGCCTGCTTCACATTTTGGGTCTCCCTCTCTCTTTGCCCCTCCCCTGCTCATGCTCTCTCTCTCAAAAATAATAAATATTTAAAAAAAATTTTTTTTTAAACAAGGGGTCAGAATCCTGAACATCTTCTTAATTTAATTCTCAGACACGTAAAATAATAGAATGTATCTGAGAAGCAAAAATAGTCACATCTGTGTCAATGTTAAAGCCTCATAAACTTGACTTGGGGAGGAGAAAGAAAATACTCAGGCTACCAGCTTAAGTAAAGGCATTGTCATCCATCATGATCAAAGCTCACAAGCCAATGCACCTGAGTTTCCACACAACAGCATGGAAGTTGAACAATTTGGTTAAAGAACATATTAATGATGCCAGTGAGTGATTTTAGAGAGATTTCTCCACAGACTCAAACTCTTGTTTTGATTCTACATTTATAAACACACAGAGAGTGTATATGTGTTAAAAAGAAATTTGTTAAAGCTTTGTTTTGGGATTATGGGATAATATACATGAAGACACATAATCTACAAATACTTCAAGAACTCCAAGAAACTACTATAATCAGTAATGCTTTTATGGTTATATTATTGCCGTATGCCATTATAATCTTATGGGCACAGCTTCTTAATAACGATCCTTTGGGAGCTTTCACTAAATGATCTTGAATAGAATCCAAGTCTTGAATTGCTTAAATGAATTCCACTGTCTTCTTCTGAATGGTATAATGCTGCTTCAGGATGTTACTTAATGGAATCGTGACCCTACAACTTTAGCAAAGCTAACTCTATTAATAAGGCCAAATAGGCCTTTATCTAGGATGATAAAAACAAATAGCACAGCACTTTTTTTTAAAATAACCATTGAGATATCCTTGGAATAATGCCACAAATTTGAGACTGGAGAAGAAAAATTAATTACTTGGAGAGGGAGTGCATTCCCATATTGCTCAGCCTGCCTTTTATTAGAGTATTTGCAGTAATGGGAAGCAGTCAATCTATACTGATGCTCACTTATCACATACAGTGAGCTTGAGTAAAAGGCTCCCAGGATGCCTGCTGTTAAATATAGGAGTCACTCTCTCCATAGGGCATTTCCATATTAAATATCTTGCAGTATTATCAGTTAATTTACAAGTCAGATTACACTAAACATTGTAAATAGGTTTCATTTCCCCTGCCAGGACTAATTGATTGGTAGTGGCAGTTGGCGGCACTTTGTTGAATAGAACTGTGATGGTAAAATCAAACTCTAAAGCAAAGAGCTTGGGTGTGTGTATGTGAGGGTGGAGGTGAGGGGTTGGCAGTCTCTATATAGTGAGTCATGGCTTTAGATTAGGGAAAAAGGTTGATTAAGCACAGGCCCGTGGTTACATACTCATTGATTCATTTTTTTATCCTTTACCTCTTCAAAAAAATGGAAGAAAATATTTAATATAAAAAGATGAAGAAATCAGGAGAAAAGGAAAGTAAGGTCAAATAATAAGAGAAGGCTGCTAAGAAATGCAAGCCATAAAATCCTGCAACCCTTAGCAAACGGGGCTTAAAATTTGATTCTGAACTTCATAATAACTACCTTAAAAATGGGAATCACCATCGTTTATAACATCCACATTGTCAAAAATACAAGACAGGTCCTATACGGAAAGTGTAAGACAGACATTTTGGTAACAAAAGAACAGAAGTGGCACTAGAAGGCATGAATTTAAATCCTAGGTCTGCCATTTAGTAGCCTTGTGGCTTTCAGAAAATTACTCACACTTGACCACCTCAACGTCTTCATTTGTAAAATTTGGATAACATTGTTTCATGAATTGTTTTGAAGTTAAATTCTAAAGTGAGCATGCTCTTTATTTTCCTTGTAGTCACCTAAATCGATACCCCTTGCGTCTCTGCCTCCCACGGGCTGACACTGCAAACTGCGTCATCCAGGATCTCTTTGCCCTCTGGCTTCCTGCTCGGTTCAGCCAAAAAGAAGTAACCTCTCCCCACTGCCTCAATGCCAAGCTCCCTCCATAACTACAGATTCTGATGGGCAGTAGGCTTCCATCTTGTCAGTTCTTGCCAGTCTCCAAAAATACTGCTGTCTCCCCTTGCCTAAGGGTAGTAACAGCTTCCAGATGCCTGGTCCTTCAGATCACTTGTTGGTTTCCTCAAGTGCATCCATACTTCTATAAATAGTCCATTAAATTCTCATCAGAATCCAAAATGAGAATGTATAGTATCCTATTTGTGGCCAGGTCCCTGACTGATAAAATGAATATTTATAAAAAGGTAGAAGAGGGAGGGAGTAGAGTCCCAGTTTTTAGCCCCTACAATAGGCCAAGCACAGACACTGTTTATAAAGATATTCAATAAATGCTGATAAATCTGAACAAAAGGGTATGAGCAGGATTTAAAAAAAAATAGACATCACAAGAACTTGAGACAGGACTCATATCCTTTCTAGCAGATGACCCCCTTTCTCTAATATGGAATGTGAACAGAAGAAAGAAACTCAGGATTGATTTAGTCTGAACAACAACAAAATGAAGATGTAAAATATTGTTCTCACTTTTAATGCAATTCAGAGAGAAATGATGTGGCAAATGCATGATTTTTCTCTGTGCCATTTTATATACTTGGGTGTATGATGGAGGTGAGTGGGTATAACATCATTAATGGAATGACTGGTATTCTTACATCCCTAACCACTTTTTGGAATGATTTACAATTTTCTTTTTTTAATGTTTATTTATTTTTGAGAGAGACACTACAAACAGGAGAGGTGCAGAGAGAGGGGGAGACGGAATCCAAAGCAGGCTCCAGGTTCTGAGCTGTCTGTCAGCACAGAGCCTGACACAGGCTCAATCTCATGGACCATGAGATCATGACCTGAGTTGAAGTTGGACGCTTAACCCACTGAACCACCCAGGCACTCCTATTTTTTTTTAATTTTTAAAAATATACTTATTTTGAGAGAAAGAGAGCACAGTGGGGGACAGGCAGAGGGAGGGAGAGAGAATCCCAAGTAGGCTCTGTGCTTAGCATAATTTTCAAATAATATGCCATCAGAAAATAAATATTTTGCCACCTTTTCACATATAGAAAGGGGGGAGGTCAATTTAAGCATGACTAAAACAAGGAAGTAACCAGTGCCCCCAAAATGTATTGTTCACAGGATCTAGCACAGGCACAACAAAATTTTGTGGGTATCCAGAAAATTCTGTTATTATTCCCAGAAACCACCAAAGTCAGCTTATTCCAAGCATTTCTCTTAATAAATTATCCTACATGTGACTTGGTCAGGAGAGGCCCTTTTCCTCAGATCCTCTTTATTGATGTGTGTGTATGCATATATGTTTTTCTCTTTTGATGTATGCTTTTTACAGGAGAGCAGAGAGGTCTTTTGGATCCTTTGTGTACAAGGTGTCTCCATAACCAGACAGATCTTGTATAAAACAACCACAGCATAGGGGAGAACTCACAAAGAAAAAGACTCATAAAGTAAAACATTTTGCTTTGCTTTTTTGTCATGTTCATCCTGTTTTGATTTCCAGCATGTGTAAATCATTCTGTTGCTATAAAACTTATTAAGTGAAGTCGAAGAGCCAAGACAAAAATGTAATAATGAAGCAGTGTTTTAATCCTTTACAATTTTTTTGGCATGATCAGCTTGATTATACTTGATATACACTTAACGGGTTTTGTGTTTCATAGGGAACTTTTCTTAAAACTGTTCATGTGTCCCAGATGTGACCTAGTTTCATTCTGGGAAAGAGATGCTGAGTACTCGCTCCACAGGCAAGTGAAATAGACATGGGTATTTTAGGAACCATTAATGCAGTATACTTACAGGAACCGAATATAAAATTTCAGCTGGCCACTGAAAACCTTTCTTGAGCATGTACTATGTGTTGAGCACAGAAATGTAAAAACAAAGGACAAGTCCTGATTTTAAGGAGTTCATAGACTAGTTAAGAGAGACAATAAATATGTCACATTGTAAAAGAAAACAAATGTAAAAATAAAACCAAAGCATAATATATTCAGATATCAGAACGTAGGAAGTGAAGAAGCATTCATACCATGTGGCCATTATTTTTTCTGCTTAAGGAGAATTAAGAAGATGCTTCATAGAGGAGGTAGAATTAGAGCAAATGCTGAAGTTTTCAGCTCAGTTTGCAAATTCTCTTCAATTAAGTCATGACTTGTTTATGGACAAACGTCCACTTGGATCAGTGAGAAAACAGATGGAAAAGGACTAGCACAAGTCTGGATGTAAAATAAGAATTATTAAATGTTCCCTCTTCTGTAGTTTTTAATTGAGGTAAAATTCACATAACACAAAATTCACCCTTTTAATCATCTTAAAGTGTACAATTCAGTACATTCAGAATGTTTTGCGGCTATTATCAGTTTCTAGTTCCAAAATGCCTTCATCATTCCACAAAGAAACACTATCCATTGAACAGTCACTGGCCATTCCCCTCTCCCCACAGCACCTTCCAACCACTAATTTGCTTTCCGTGCCTGTGGCCTTTTGTGTCTGGCTTCTTTCGCATAGCATGATGTTTTCAAGGCTCCTCCACGTTGTAGTATGAATCAGTACCTCATTCCTGATGACTATCCCATTGGATATGGATACCACATTTTATTTATGCATTCATCTCTTGGCGGACACATTTTGGGTATTGTAAATAGTGATGCTATAAGCATTCACATTTAATTTTTTATTTAAAAACTTGTATATATAATATATTCGTGTCATCTGTGACTAGAGAGTTTGGCCTCTTCCTTTCCAATTTGGAATACCTTTATTCCTTTTTCTGTCCTCATCGCTCTGGCTAGAACGTCCAGGACAGTGGTGAATAGAGTGGCAGGAGCAGACATCCTTGACTCATTTCCGATTTAAGGGAAAGCTTTCAGTCTTTCACACTGAGTGGGATTTTCATAGATGAACTTTATCACGTTGAGGAAGTTGCCTTGTATTCCTACTTTTCTGAGTATTTTTATCATGAAAGACTATTGAATTTTGTTGCATGCTTTTTCTGCATTAATTGTGATGATTGTGTATATTTTTCCCTTCCTTCCATTAATGTGGTAAAATATGTTGACTGTTTTTCCTATGCTGGGACATCCTTGTATTCCTGGGATAAATCCCACTTGGGTATGGGATATAATCCTTTAAATATGCTATTAGATTTGGTTTGCTAGTATTTTGTTAGGGACTTTTGCACCTGTATTCATAGGGGATATTGCCCTATCATTTATTTTCTGGTGATGTCTTTGTCTGGTTTTGATATCAGGGTAATGCTGGCTTCAGAATAAAGTGCTCCTTCCTTCTATTTTTTGGAAGACTTCAAGAAGAATTGGTGTTATTTCTTAAAACAAACGGTAGGCTCTACCAGTAAAGTCATCCAGTCTTGAGCTTCTCTTTGTTGGGGGCATGATTATTGATTCAATCTCCTTATTTGTTTTAGGTCTATTCAGATTTTTTTATTTTCCTTCTTGAGTCAGTTTTTATAGTTGATGTGTGTGTAGTTTGTGTGTTTTGAGGAATTTGTCTATTTCATCTTGGTTATCCAATTTGTTGATATATAACTGTCCATTGGTTGATGAATGGATAAAGAAGATGTGATTGATATATGCATATATGTATACATACTTATATATGTATATACAATGGAATATTATTCAGCCATAAAAATAATGAGATCTTGCCATTTGCAATGACATGGATGGAACTAGAGAATATTATGCTAAGCAAAATAAGTCAGAAAAAAAACATATACTGTATGATTTCACTCATATGTGGAATTTAAGGGAAAAAAATGAGCAAAGGGAAAAGAGAAAGAGAGAGAGAGAGAGAGGCAAACCCAGAAGCAGATTCTTAACTATAGAGAGCAAATTGATGGCTACCAGAGGGGAAGTAAATGGAAGGATAAGGGAAATCAGGGATGAGAATTTAGGAGTGCACCTGTCGTGATGAATGGCAGGCTCGTGTGGAAGTGTGGAATCACTATATTGTACACTTGAAACCAATATTACACTGTGTTTACTAACTGGAATTTAAATAAAAGCTAAGGGGAAAAAAAGAGAATACGCTTCTAGGCTTGGCTGGCAACGGACCAGGTATAAAAAGCTCATGGTGTAACTGCATGTGGTTTGAAATGGGCGGTGGCTATGTGAGATCATTACGTGTAAGCTGTGTACTGGGTACATTATGGTGTGAGCTGCTGTGCAGATGCTGTGTGTATTTAACAAAATAATATAAAATATCACATTGAAATGTTAATAGTATTCTCTTACAATCATTTTATTTCTATAAAGTCAACATCAGTGTCCCATTTCATTTGTTGTTTTAGCAGTTTGAGTCTTCCCCCCCGCCCCTCACCCCTTGATTAGTAGAACTAAATGTTTGGTAATTTTGTTACCTTTACAAAGAACCAAGTTTTTATTTCATTTATTCTTTTTCTATTGGCTCTTTCATTTATCTCTATTCAAATCTTTATTGCTTTCTTCCTTCTGCTTGCTTCAGGTTTAGTTTGCTCTTTGCTAGTTGCTTTGAAGGTTTGATTATTGATATAAGATTTTTCTTTCCTTAAAATGTAGGCATTTAGAACCATAAATTTCCCTCCAAGCAAGCACTCTTTAACTGCATCACATAAGTTTTGGTGTTGTGTTCCCTTAATTCATCTCACAGTATGATCTAATTTTCTGTGACTTCTATTTTGACCCATTTGTTGTTTAAGAATGTGTTTAATTTCTATATATTTGTGAATTTGCCAGCTCTCCTTCTGTTCTTTCTGCCTTCCTTTCTACGTCTCTCCCTCTCTCTATTCTTTCCTTCCAAAAGGATTTGTGTTTATGCATGTGTAGTAAGAACTTTAAACAGGAAATCTACTCTCTCAAAAACTTTTAAGTGCAAAACACAGCCATTAACTATAGGCCCAATGCTTTATAGCAGGTCTCTAGAACTTATTTATCTTGCATAACTGAAGCTTTGTACCCATTAAACAGCAACTCCCCATTTACCCTTTCTCCAGGCCTCGGCAACCACCCTTCTACTCTCTGTTTCCTAAGAGTCTATTTTATTTATTTATTTTTTATTTTTTAATGTTTTTTTTTTATTTATTTTTGAGACAGAGAGAGAGTCAGAGCATGACTGGGGGAGAGGACAGAGACAGAGAGGGAGACACAGAATCTGCAGCAGGCTCCAAGTTCTGAGCTGTCAGCACAGAGCCCGACGCGGGCGTCGAACTCAGGGACTGCGAGATCATGACCTGCGCTGAAGTTGGATGCTAAACCAACTGAGCCACCCAGGTGCCCCTCCTTCTTTTTTAAGCTGAATAATACCCCACTGTATGTATACACCACAGTCATCTGTTGGTGGACATTTAGGTTATTTCTATACATTGGCTGTTGAAATAATGCTGTGATGAATGTGGAAGTTGAAATATTGAAATATCAATCTCAATGCCTTTGGATATGTATTTGCTAGATCAGATGGTAATTCTAATCTTATTTTTTAGGGGGGTAATCCCATCATGTTTTCCACAGGGGCCGCACTATTTTATATTTTACATGTACCAACAGTGTATAAGGGCTCCAATTTCTCCATATCCTTATGACCATTTATTATTTTTTTAGCATAATAGACATCCTAACAGATGTGAGTGATATCGCATTGTGCTTTTGATATGCATTTCTCAGATGACTAGTGATGTTGAGCATCTTTTCAGATATCTGTTGGCCACTGTACACCTTCCCTGTAGAAATGTCAACTCAATTTCTTTGCCTATTTTTTAATCAAGTTATTTGTTTTTTGCTGCTGATTTGTAGGAATTCCTTACATGTATTGGATATTAATGCCTTATCAGATATATCATTTTAAAATATTTTTCTCATTCTTGGTTTGCCTTTTCACTGTATTGACTGCTTCCTTTGCTACATACAGAAGCTTTTCTGTTCAATTACTTTTGTAATTTTCCTTGTGTTGCTTATGCTTTTGGAGTCATACGCAAGAAAGCATTGCCAAACACAGATGTCATGAGCTTTTCCTCTGTTTTCTTCTAGGAGTTTTACAGTTATTTCTAATTTTGTTCCATTGTGGTCAGAGGAAATGCATTGTATGGCTTCAGTCTTTTGAAATGTATTGAGATTTATTTTATGGCCTAAGGTGGGGCCTTTTCTGGAGAATGTTCTATGGGCACTTGAGAAAAAATGTATATTCTGCCATTGGGTAGGGTGTTCTATATATATATCTCTTAGATCTCAGTGGTTTATAGTGTTGTTCAAGTTTTCTGTTTCCTTGTTGATCTTCTCTCTCATTGTTTTATCCATTATTGAAAGTGGAGTATATAAATGCTATACTGTTATTGTTGAACTTTCTATTTTTTCCTTTGTAATTTTTGCCTCACATATTTTGGGGCTTAGTTTATGTGTTTATAATTGGTATATCTTCTTTATGGGTTTTTTAGTCATTACGTAATGTCCTTCTTTGTTTGTTGTAACAATTTTTTCTTAAACTCTATTTTGCCTGATATTAATATAGCCAATCCAGCTGTCTTTTGGTAGGTATTTGCATGGAATATATTTCACATCTTTTAATTGTCAACTTAGCTTTCTTTGGATCAAAAGTGAGCCTCTGGTAGATAGCCTGTGGCTGAATCATGTTTTTTACTCCATTTTCCCATTATTTGCCTTTTGATTGGAATTTCATTCCATGTACATTTAATGCAATTACTGATAAAGAAGGACTCCTGTTTGGCTATATGTTTTTCATATGTCTTCTATCTTTTATTTTTCCTCATTTTCTCCATAACTGCCTTGTTCTCTGTAAAATATATATTTTCTAGTATGCCAAATGTTGATTCCTTTCTCATTTTTCTACACACTTCAAGCTATTTTCTTAATGGGTTACCATCTAATTACAGGGTTAGAATTAGCAATTTTATTTATAGAAATATAGTTTGAGAATAAAGTTCATTTCAATTATATGTAAAAGTTTTCTTCTATACAATTCCATGGTTCTCTTTATGTTGTTATTGCCACAGATGACATATTTATACATTGCATATCCATCAACATAGATTTATAATAATCTTACAGTTTTTTTGAATCATGTAAGAAAAGTGAGAAGTTCCAAATTAAAATACAGATATATATTTACCTATGCTATTACCTTTACTGCTCCTTCTATGTCTTTTCCTTCCCTTCCCCTCTTCATTTTCACTGATCCTTTTGTTCTGTCCTTCCTTGTTCTTTCTTTCCTTTAGAACATTGGTAGGAGAAAAGAGAAAGTTGCATTTTATTATTATTTTCAATTGGGAAGCTTATAATACCCTCAGTGATTAATCCTTTCTCTTGTCTTTGACACGCACATGATTTGTTACAACTATTCTGTGTGATTTATTTGACTTTTTTTTATGTGCAAGTCCAGCACCCCTAATTACATGGTAAACTCAGTAAGGGTAGAGACTCTGCCTTCTATTTCTCCGCATTTCCAGTGTCAAAGGAAATGTTCTATTTATAGAATGCACTTGAAATGTGGTTGTTGATGTTGCCCTAGATACCCTGCCTCCTTTCTTCAGGCAGGCAAGCTCTTATTATCCCCATTTATAGTGAGAAACTGGGAACCAAGAGAGTTCAGGAATTTCACCAAGGTAATAAGGAGAAGGGGAAAAAACATGTGTCTCTGGGCTTTGTACCCAAGATTGTTTTTTCAGACAGCTTGCCTCAGTTCTCCCTTACGAGCCTGCGACAAGCTTTCCCACCACAAGCGCTAACTTCTGGCAATGGGCAATACTTGTAATGAATAATCCAACTGAGACAGCGTTCAGTCTGAGATGCTTATCTGTTCTTTTTGAATCAACACCGAAAGCAAATGAAATAGAATTGCTTCCCACAGACTTCCTGAGTCTGAGCCATACAAACACCTGAAGGTATTTTTTTCAACCGAAGGACAAAGTTTGTGAGGGTTGCTGGGCATGTTAAGTCACAATGAATAAGTTCAAGTGAAATAGGAAATCAGCATGTTCACAGCTTGCCCTTCCTAAACCTTGAAGAGGTTGAACTTTGTCTTCTTAGCCCACGGACCTCCTTGTTTGGCCTGTAGGATGGCATGGTGTAATAAAAGGCACAGATGAGATTTCTAGGATTAAATTAAAAAGGGGGTTGGTTCTGGGATATCTGCCATTCCCATGGCAACTTTGAATAAGTTACTTCCTCAGTTGCAAACAATAAGGATTTATGTGAGGATGAATTTATGTCATGCGTGATGGTGCCTGGAAGAGAAAAAAATTGACACCAGCCTTCTTTTCTTCCTTCTCACCTCTCCATTGTCCAGTGTCGTCATTCTCTGAGCTTCCTATCCCTTATAAAATACATGGGGTATTAAATGCTTTCACCATAAAGTATCATAACTAACTAGGGGGTTCAATATTGAATTTTTACAGGAATGTCCTTATTTAACAGGGAACTAAAATCTAATGTCTAAGGAATGAAATTACAATCATAAAATGGAACCTGATTTAGTTATAGAAACTCAGCCATGCTAAACATCATTTCTCACAAAATGGAGCCAAGGTCTCTTGGAGAAATGGATGATTCCAGGACAGGGACAGGAAATCACAAAGGAAATCTGGAACCTCTTGTCCCAGGAAGTACAGAAGTACTTAAAAAACAGGGGAGGTATTCAGAAAGGACCAGCTTGAAGGGGTTCCCACTGGGTTAAACTGGGACAGTTTGATGATTAAAATGAGTAGTGACAAGAATGGATTATATCACATCGGATAAAAATAAATATATGAATCCATATTTACACTTAAAAATTAAAGGTGGGTAAGGACAGAAGAGGAAAACTATTTTTTATTATTAACAAAACCCAGAATAATAGCAACTAATAGATGTAAAAGGAATAACAGAAATAGAAAATCACCATTTTATGACCATCACAGTAATAATTAATTCAGGCAGTAATTAACATGGATGCTAAAAGCATTGTGTGATAAACTTTTGAGGAACCATATATTCAGTCACAAATAACTTATTAATTACAATGGGAGAAATATCTTTATAGTGGAGAAATCTAATGGACACCAACCTAACCAAATGATCCAATTTAACATCTCCCATAATTGGACAATCCAATACCATGTTCCCGCCAAAGTGATGCACTGAGCTCACAATATCTCTACTAAACAATATCATGAAATAAATCTGGTCATGAAGAAAAAATCTGACAAATCTTGCTGGACTGGACTATTCAAAAATGTTGTCATGAAATATCACAATACGTACACAGACGTGTGCACGCATGTGCCCAGCTGGGGACCCGACCTTGATTAGAGGAGATAAATGAGACATGGCCATAAACACAAGGCCATATGTTTGAGTGACTCCTTGATTTTGGATACTAGAGGGAAAAGAAGGGGGGAAAGGGGTTACAATTAGGTAAATTTAAAGTGGGATTGCATATTAAATAAAATATTAAATTTAAATTTCACAAGTATGATAATTATATATGGTTATCTTAAGAGATGTCCTTATTTTTATAAGATAGACGCTGAAAGTATTTAAGGGTAAAGGATAATTAATTTTGTTACTCTTGAAATATATACATATAAAGAGAAAATGTAACTATAATAAAAAAAAACACTTTGTACATAAAAAAAATAAACTCTTCAAGAGTAGGCCAGTATTTAATCCAAATGGCCAATTTAGGTTTTTTTTTTTTTTTTTTTAGTGTTCAAAACATATTTACTAAATCATTTTGAGGTTGATTTGTAGAAGATAATTTCAGCAAATAAAATGTTTAATGTAAAACTGTGGTATACAATGTACTGGGCTCAAAAAAAAGTCTTATTTACAAGTTAAGGAAGAAAGGAATTTCTCTTAATTAACATAGGTTTCAGAAAAAACATTCTTTATTATTTACTAGCATAATAAAATGGATTTCCTAAGAAAAGTTCAAGTATCCAGTGAAATGTTAAACGGTGAACCAAAAGTGGTTTTCAATCATATTCAGAAAATCTAATATGTTTGCTTGCTTGTTGAGTCTTTGCCAGTCTAATCTTTTCAGCTTTGGTGATTAACTTCTCAGTGCCTCTTTTCTTTTCACGAGGCTGATTAAGTTTGGCCTGCCTATCTACCAAAATCTTCTGCCAATACCTCTGCTCATGATCACCGGAAAGGATCTCGAGATTCCAGGAGTGTTTCTTTTCAATTTCTGTATGTGCGTTTGTAACTGCTTGAGCATCCTCAGGGGTTTTAAATCTAGCATGGCATTCTGTATCTCCTTCTAGCAAGTCCACATAAACAACCTCCGAGATTGCAGCCAAAGTATCCCTGACTTGTTTCCTGCCAGGTAGAGGCTCAGTGCTAACAATCTTCACAATCACGCCACTCACAAACTGGGGTCCTGTTGCATTAACCTTTTCCTGGGGACAACACTCTTCACTGTTGGTTTTTTCATTTTCTATTCCAGAGTTAGGAGGTACTCCGTTTGTTTCCATTTTTGACTCAGATTTCATTTGGGATATTGTTTTTTTTAAAGAAGCCATGCTGGCCTTTTGCAGTGCTAAATACTCTTTTTTCAAATCCATCCATTCGCTCTTTGAAAGTACTCTTAATGGTATAACCTCTTCTCCCATTTTATGCCTCTCTTTGTGTTTTTTCTTATGCTTCCTCTTTGCTTTTAAAAGGGATCCATCCTTTACGTCTCCCGTGTCTTTTTCCTCTTCAGTAGAGACTTCTACATCTTAAAATGTCAGAAGACTAGTTTTAGATTATTATTTTTAATTTTAGATAAAAATTAAGCTTTAATTTGTCAGTCAATACCTTTGTTTTCTTTGGGAACTTCTACATCTTCTGTTTTAATAGTGTCTTTCTGCGTCATTTTCTTTACTTTTGACCTGGGAGTTGGGTGTTCTGCTTCTTCAGAGATACTTCTCTTCCTCTTCCCCGTTCTGACTGTAGGTAAGCTGGATACTTCTGCTCTTTCCCGTTTTTTCTTTTTCTTTGACGGTGGCTTCTGGGGTTCAGTAATTTCTACTTCAGATCCCTCAGATGCGGTCCTGGTTCTTTTCATTTTCCCAATGCTCTCCTTACTCGCGTCAATACTGGACTCTTTGGTCTGGATATTGTCTTCTTTCTTCATTCGGCCTTTCTTCTTCTTTTTCTTTTTCTTTTCTGATGTTCCAAGGACAGGAATGGGCTTATTTTTTACTGTCTTAGGAAATATGCCAGGTTTTCTTGGTGCTTCTTCTGGTGGGTTGTTAAGAAACTCAATAGCTTTTGCTGCTTGTTCTTTTGTTTCAAATTCCACAAAGGCAAATCTTCAGAAAAATCATGTGAAGTTAGGGGCACCTGGGTGGCCCAGTCAGTTGAGCATCCAATTTCTGCTCAGGTCATGACCTCACAGTTCGTGGGTTCGAGCCCCGTGTCAGGCTCCGTGCTGACAGCTCAGAACCTGGAGCCTGCTTCAGATTCTGTGTCTCCTCTCTCTGCTCTCACCCCCCCCCCCCCGCCCCGCTTGCACTTTGTCTCTCTCTGTTTCTCAATGTAAATAAATGTTTAAAAAATTTTCTAAAGAGAAATCATGAAGATTATAAGGAAAATTATGTTTGAAGTTTGAAGTTTACACTTGTGGTGAGCACAGCAAAATATACGGAGCTGCTGAATCACTGTGTTGTACACCTCAAACTAATGTAATATTGTGTGTCAACTACATTTCAATTTAAAAAAGTGTCAAAATATGTTTAAGGTCTCTGAATCATCTATTGTAGTCATTAACCTTCAGTCAGCAGATTCTCTAACAGGTAACAATTAACTTCACTCAACTAGATGGGATGGCTTTGCTTGCCTCACAGTGTTGAACAAAAAGAAAACTGACTGCCTGAAAAAATATTTCTGTAACAAGGGAGACTATACTTACAATAATGACTGAAGAATTATACATGCTATATTTTATTTTGCCATGATTATTTTAAATATCAGTTCTTTTCTTAAAAAATAATTTTAATGTTTACTTATTTTTGAGAGACAGAGACAGAGTGAGCAGGGGAGGCTCCAGGTTCCAAGCTGTCAGCACAGAGCGGACTCAGGGCTCGAACCCACGAATCGTGAGGTCATGACCTGAGCCAAAGTTGGACGCTGAATTGCTGAGCCACCCAGGCACCCCTCTTTAAAAATCACTTCTCACCACAAAACACACACAAAGAACACAAGGTAGTTTGGGAGGCTATGGAAATGTTTAGAACCTTGATTGTGGTGATGCCCGTGTCCAAACTCACCAATATGTATATAGTCAACATGTGCAAATTTCTGTGCACTGATTATACTTCACTAAGGCTTAAAAAGGACATTCTGACCCCATACCCCCAGGAGAATTCTCCTGTTTATATCTGGAAAGAGATTTTCTGAAGTATTCAGCTTGTTACATAAGCTTGGGGATGCATCAGTTTTTTCATCTATAAAATAGAAAGTATTATTACCTTGTCAGATTGTTAAGGATAAATAAATGAGCACAGATGGAGCCCTTCGAACAGTGCATAACACCTATTAAATACTCGATAAACTTTAGGTGGCGTTGATAGCCTCAGGATTGGGTGTCTTCTTGGTTACCAGTTATGTTCATATAAAACATTATCAAAGTGTGAAGTCCCCTACTTTAATGAAACATGCAGCTTCTCTTTTTCTCTGTATAAAGGCTAAGCTCTGATCAGTTTTTGGTTGTTTGATTGTTTGTTTTTTATTTTATTTTTTTTTTACAATCTCTGGAAAATATTTCCAAATTGCCATATTACCAAATGTTTGTTTATCTGGTTAAGTAATTTCAAAAATTCCAGTAGCCACCTACTACTGTTGGTATTTTCTACAACTGCTCATATTAACAAACCCTTCACACATCTTTCCTGGCTCTTCCTTCTTTGTTCTTACAGCCCACTTACTATTGCTCATGGTTAGGTAGCCCCTCTTCTTCCCTCCTTAAATGACCCAACCATTTCTTCTTTCTAGGAGTTTGGTATTTTAAGATAGATTATGTTATGTATAAGTTATACTATGTAACACATGGAGAGAGGGAGCAAGATACATTTCCTCCGGCAAATATCACCTTAATATATTTTCAGTTGATACATGTGTAGAGGTTTCAGAATCCTGTGTTTGGTTAGCCACAGTGGATTCAAATACAGTTTTCTCAGGCCGTAATAACATATAAACAGTATTCCTAACACAGAGTTCCCTATCCTCTTTAGAACTCATTCTCTTCTTATTTCTGTGAATCTTGTCTCAAGAACATGATTCTGTTCACTTTCCATTTATATAGATTAAAGATTTCGTTTTGAAATATTAAATTTCAATACCCTTGGAAACAACAGAAGGTACCTTAGGCAGTTATTCTGTGTAGTTAGATTTTACTTGTTTTTTAGAGACAAACATCTGTGGATTAAATGATTAGCCACTCTGTGTCAGTGTTTGGCCTTTATTTTAAAAATCTGCTTACATGGATTAGAAGGATTTTTGTACATAAAAAATAGGTCACCAATGGAATAACGAGAATGGATCATCTCTCTAACAGAGTGCAAAATGATGACATGTCTTGTGATTCACTTAAACTGAAATTTGAAGAACAGAATTTATGTTTCAATGATACTTTAGATTGGTTACATTATTAGTACATTTTATTAAATGTTTATTTCTATTATTGTTTTTAAGTATATGAAAATATACATCTTTTTATTAATTTTTTCCTATCTAAGTAACTTTAAGACAAGATAAAATAATTATTTCCAATTTTATTTCACTTAGAGGTGGATTTAACTTATTTATTTATTTACTTACTTATTTATTTATTTATTTATTTATTTTAGAGAGAAAGGCAGCGTTAGCAGGGGAGGGTCAGGTCAGAGAGAGAGAGAGAGAGAGATACAGAATCCGAAGACAGGCTCCAGGCTCTGAGCTAGCTGTCAGCACAGAGTCCGTCGTGGGGCTTGAACCCATGAACTGCAAGATCATGACCTGAGCCAAAGTCAGACGCTCAACCGACTAAGCCACCCAGGCGCCCCTGGATTCAACTTTTTTTAATGTTTATTTTTGAGACACATACACACATACACACACACACAGAGAGAGAGAGAGAGAGAGAGAGAGAGAGAGAGAGAGAGAAAGCATGAGTGGGGGAGGGAAAGAGAGAGAAAGAGAGAGGGAGATGCAGAATCTGAAGCAGGCTCCAGGCTCCGGGCTGTTAGCACAGAGCCCGATGCTGGGCTCACACCCACAAACTGTGAGATCATGACCTCAGCCGAAGTTGGATGATTAACCCACTGAGCCACCCCGGCACCCTGGGGTGGAATTGAATATGTCTAATAAATAAAATGGTTATGTTAATTCAACTCAATAAATGGCAAACTAAACATCCCTTTCCATCAGCTTATACTACAAGCTATAATATTATCCTGTGCTGTGATTATCTTTTTGTCATTTTTGTTTCCAGGTATTTCAGTCTTAAATTCTCCAAGGTGGTATTTGCTCAGTTATTTGGCACCAGGCCCCTATATGAAATTATGGGTGGGACTACAACTCCTTTCCATTTTGGAGTTTTTTCAGTGTAAAAAACAAGAATGCCAACAGTTTTCCTCTGTGACCATCTTAACTTTGCAGTTACACTCTTGCCACAGTTAGAGATGCCTGTCGGTTTCTGACACCACGCTTTCCCATTCTGAGTGATGGCATAGCAACTCCACCAAAAATGTCGGTGGATGCCGTTCAGAAGATAGCGGGATGGGATCCCCGCATCCCCAACATCTGCGAATGCTGTTGTGAATGGCCTTGGTTGCCACACCACCTTCCAGAACAGCTCACAACCAGGGATCCAGCAGCATGGAGGCAGAAAGACTGACCCTTTTTCATCCAAACTCAGACAACCTGGAAGGGCTCCTCTGGCTTCAGAGCTCCCCAGGGGTTGGTTGAAACTTTCATTAGGACTGCAACACAGCCTACTTTCTCCCCCTGTGCACTTCGGCTTCCAATCCTTCTCCTCCAAACCCCAAGCTCTCAATTCCCAAGACTGCTTCTTAATAAACCTCCTGCCTGCTAACCTGTCTCAGAGTGTACCTCCTGAAATGTGTCTGTATAGTGTAATTTTAAAATCCCTTATACTATGGATGTACATGACCCAGTAGCAGAGATGCCTTCACCCTTAATTCAAACTTCTCCATTGAAATCTTCAAATAATTTCTCTTTGAGCAGCCCCACCAGGTTAGTGTTAACACTGCTTGCAAGTACTGAACTAATATGTACTAAAAGGCAGTTTCACTAAGTGATATAAAACTTTCGTAAACTTAAGTCTATAAAGGTGCCAGAAGCAAAATTCTCAGTGTCCTATACAGTCTCCGAGTAAGCATTAGTTTCATAACAGGACTCAGTTCCTGGCCAGTGTGTGGAATAGATAAGTATTTCCTTTTATGCAGTGGGAAGCAGGCCACGGTCTTGATCCTCTGCCTCTAGACTCTGTCCAAATAGGAACCCAGCTGGAAAATATCTATGGAGATGAAATCTGTCCCAATCTCATCACCTAAAAGTTCAGACCTACTGAGTATCCAAGTCAATTCTGTCCAAGACTTTCTTTTTTATTAGAAAGCCAGGGCTTACCTATAGTGTTTGCAATTGGTCTTGCTTCCCTAAACCCAGTACAGTAGTTTGAAGTGCTACACACTCCTGCCCACTGGGATCGCAGGCCTAAGAACAAGTAGCAGGTTTTTTTTTTTAATGTTTATTTTTGAGAGAGGGAGAGAGAGAGAGAGATCATGTGAGCAGGGCAGGGACAGAGATAGGAAGACACAGAACCTGCAGCAGGCTCCAGTCTCTGAGCTGTCAGTGCAGAGCCTTATGCAGGGCTTGAACGCACAAATCGTGAGATCATGACCTGAGCTGAAGCGGGACACTTAACCGACTGAGCCACCCAGATGCCCCGAAGCAGTTTTACAGTGTCAATTTTTTTTTTTTTTGTCACCATTTCTCTTCCCTAGAACTCTAACTAGGGCTTGTAAATCTTTTCCAGGGCCTAGACACTATCATTCCAAAGTCTCTCTCAGATTCTGAAAATTATCAATCTAGAAGTGTCTGCTGTTGTGTTTAACTGCCCATGGACCTTGATGCTGATTGAATGTAGCCTGAGTCTGCTATAGTTCTTTGGATACTGTGGGCTGCAGGCCCCTCCTACAGGTTATCATCTAGAATTAACCCCTATCTATGGTGGATCTTACATCATTCTGGCTTCTTCTATCTCTCTGTTGCTGAGATCTGGCCTATGTTGCCATTCTCTTTTCTCTCCTTCCTTCTTCCCTTCTTCCTTCTGTGTCTAAAGCATCTGTAGGATTTCTGTTTGGGGGACTGTGGGAGTTACAGCTGCACCAAAGCAATGCTATAAGAATCCTGTGGGGGAGGGGAGCAGGGGCAATAATTTGCTTCAGGAATAAGTGCTTCCCTCGTGAGATCCACTTGTACCATTTGTGGCTGGTATGATCACTCTACTAGAGTGGCTGCTATGCCTAAATATCTAGATCAGTGCCTGTCCAGGCCACAGTTTTCCTCTAGCTGATATATACTCTCAGCCATTCAAGCTATCCAGGTATCAGCAGGGGAAACCTATGATGTCTCCACCCCTTTTCACCATCACTTGTGCAAGGCACAGATTTTCTCTTCACAAGTAGAGCCTACTACAGTTCTATTTTGAGAATACCTAATCAGGGATTCTCTTTTATCGTTTCTCCATCTACTTATTGCCCAACTCAGTTAAAAAAATTTTTTTTAATGTTTATTCTTCAGAGAGAGAGAGACAGAATGCGAGCTGGGGAGGACAGAGAGGGAGGGAGACACAGAACCCAAAGCAGGCTCCAGGCTCTGAGCTGTCAGCACGGAGCCCAGTGCAGGGCTTCAACTCATAGACCGTGAGATCATGACTAGAGCCAAAGTCAGACACCTAGCCCATTGAGCTACCCAGGTGTCCCTTAGCCCAATTCAGTTAAAATCTCATCCCAACCCTTCTTTTTCTCTCTTAGGTGTTTGTTTCTTATTTTACTTTTATTTTTAATTGTTTTTAGTTTAATTAAAAAGGTAATATTTGTTCACTTTGATGGAATTGGAAAATAATTATTAATAATCGTGAATATATGCTGATAATATTTTAATATATTTACTTTGTTGCATGAGTGAAAACAAGCATGCACACACAGACATACACATACCGAAGACATACACAATGTCTATAATAGCTAAAATGTATTGAGCAACTATTATGAGCTAGGATATCTGTTAAGCATTTTACATGCATTTGATTTTCACAGCAACCATGTGAAATTACATGGAGAAAATTGTTTTTATTTTTGTCTGCAGGCATCTAGCTCTCCCACCCTCCATCTACCCATGATTTCACCTTGGGTCTGCAGTACTGATGGGACAGACCATCAGGGGGCTCACGCTGTTCCTGGAAAAGGGCTGGACACATATCCCATGACAGGCTAATTGGATGCCCTCTCTGGAACTTGAGCCTTGAATAGAATGACTCAGAAAAACTTAGCAACTATTTAAGCATATTCATTTAGGTGGTGTTCTCCTGAAAAGGCTTCCATGGTTTCGTAACCTAGATCTAATAAGTGGCTCTGGGACCTGCTTTTGCCCATGCTGGGTTCTTCAGATATTCCTCTGAGTCTTTAAGATTTTTCATTCCCTTGCAACAACATTTTTTTCTTTCTTTTCTTTTTTTTTTAATTTTTTTAATGTTTTATTTCTAGGAGAGAGAGAGAGAGAGAGAGAGAGACAGCGTGAGCAGGGGAGGGTCAGAGAGAGAGGGAGTCACAGACTGAAACAGGCTCCAGGCTCTGAGCTGGCAGTCAGCACAGAGCCCGACGTGGGGCTCGTACCCACGAACCGCGCGATCATGACCTAAGCGAAAGTCGGACGCTTAACCGACTAAGCCACCCAGGCACCCCTACAACATTTTTTTTCTAAATATAAAGCTACCCAGGTTTGATTTCTTCTACTTATCACCAAAAAATCCCTAACCAATATAGAAATACTCAGAAATATACAAGTATTATTTTACTTTGCAGAGACTGAAACTGAGGCTTACTGAAATAAAGTGATTTGCTCAAGATCACCTACGTAATAAGAAATCATATTGTCTCCAAAACGCTCAAGTCTGTGCTTAATTTTAACCAAATCTCTTTTCAGCCTCCCTCTGTACAGATACACAGGTGTGTGTGTGTGTGTGTGTGTGTGTGTGTGTGTGTGTGTGTGTGTATTCTTACATGTATTATTCCACATTAAAATCTGGCCATATTCTTACTTTGCAGGGCACATGCACCCCAATGTTTATGGCAGCACTATCAACCGTAACCAAATTATAGAAAGAGCCCAACTGTACATCAACTGATGAATGGATAAAGAAGATGTGGTATATATATATGCAATAGAATATTATTCAACAATTGAAAAGAATGAAATCTTGCCATTTGCAACAACATGGATGGAACTAGAGTGTATTATGCTAAGCGAAATAACTCATAGAAAGACAAATATATGATTTCACTCATGTGGAATTTAAGAAACAAAACAGCTAAACATAGGGGAAGGAAAGGAAAAATAAGATAAAAACAGAAAGGGAGGCAAACCATAAGGGACTCTACAGAGAACAAACTGAGAGTTGCTAGAGAGAGGGTGGGTAGGAAGATGGACTAAATGAGTGATGGGCATTAAGGAGGACACTTGGGATGTTATATGTTAAGTGATGAGTCCCTGGGTTCTTCTCCTGAAACCAATACTATGCTGTATGTTAACCCATTATTCTAATACCTAGATATCATCAAAATTACTATTAATGTTTTGGTTTATTTTGTTCAGTCTTTCTCTCTCTCCTAGTATATATAAATATGCTCACATGCATACACAAATAGGATCCTTACATAAATTTTAGATTATATTAAACATATAATGGGGAGAAAGAAAGAGAGGGAGAGACCCATACTGTACATACAGATTTCTATCATCAATTTTATCACTGAATATTATTCTTCAAGCATTATCTGAGTAGTTAAACTTCCTTCCCAGTGTTTTATTTTTTTTAATGTTTATTTATTTTTGAGAGACAGAGAGAGCGAGCATGAGTGGGGAAGGGCAGAGAGAGAGAGAGGGAGACACCGAATCTGAAGCAGGCTCCAGGCTCTGAGCTGTCAGCACAGAGCCTGATGCTGGGCTCAAAATCATGAACCGCTAAATCATGACCTGGGCCAAGGTCAGATGCTTACCAACTGAGTCACCCAGGCGTCCCACTTCACAATGTTTTAATAACCACAATATATTTCATTGTATGGATATACCATCTTGTATTTAATGACTCCTTTCATTTAATGGCTGTTTCTTTTTTCTTTTCTTTTTTTGCTTCGATAACTAGCACTGCAGTCAACAAATTTGTTGTCTTCTGATTATTTTCTTAGAATAGATTCTAGAAGTGAAATTATTGGCTTAAAGGCTTTGAACATCTTAAAGATTCTTGATATATATTGTCAAAGATTTTTCAGAAAGATTGTATTAATTTACAACCCCACTAGTGTTTAAAAATCAGTTTTATTCAGTGTTCCAAATATAAATGCCAACATTTAGAAATGAAAGTCAACAGTTGGAAAAGGATAGAGTATACTGTATTAGGCATTTCTTTTAATATACTATTTTCTGATTATAAAGTAATAAAAGCTAATTGCAAGTTGAAAAATATAGAAGATTACAGAAAATAACATCCATAAATAAAAATGACAGTTTGATGAACATTTCTTTGCCTTTTGGGTGTGCACATATTAAATACATAAATATTTATTACGTTGAAATCGTATGGCTCATACTTCTGTTTTATATCTAAAACCTTTATCTATTTTATTATCTGTATTTTATATCTAAATTTTTAGTTTAATGTTATATAACATGAAAAGTTTGTATTAGATATTGCCCAAATCATTATTTTTACTAGTTGTCAAGTATTCTATCTTATACATTGACTACAATGTAGTTAACCTTTCTTGCTTATTGGATGTGTATTGATCAGTATATACAGAATTGCAATACATAACATTGCTCATAACCTCTGACTACATTTCTGATTATTTCAGTAGAATTTATGACCAGAAGTGGAATCCTAGAATCATGGGTTTAAATAGTATGGATATTTTAAAGTTTCTTGATAAATATTGATAGAAAACTAGAAAAATTCTTCTAGAATATTTGCTCCAGTTTTGTATGAAAGTTCCCTCACTTTTCTCAACATTATTTTTTGTTGTTTCATTTCAATGTTTCGTGTTTTTTCATTTTTCTAATCTTTTCACATTTGCTTGAATTGTATTTCTTCTTGTCTGAATTCACTGACCCTATGTTTCACATATTTTTTCCAGTAGATCTAGTTTCATGAAGACAACTGAGGATCCTTCCCTAAGGATCTGTTCTCTGCTCCTACAGAGCTCAGAAGGATAACTCAGTTGCCTCCTCTCTCACCCCCATTATTCTTCTTAAATATTCTCAATACTTCAATCATCTGTGACTCTTAGTGATAAGCATATATGATTGTATTAACTCATATTTGCAAAGGGGTTTATAAACTCTTCCACATGCATTATCCGTTTTGCCCCTGTGAGGGAAGCAGTGCAGGTCAGTGTCATTAGCATCATTTTGGAAATGTGGATGTTCGATTCCATAGGAGAGAGTTGTCACAGTGGGGAGTAAAGTCAAGATTCAGACCAGGGTTTCAATTCCTAGATCTTTTCCCTTTCTTTTTCCTTTTCAGTTATGTCATATTACTGATGTTGCTGGTGTCCAGAAATATAAAATGACTCCACATGGGGTAAGAAAGTTCTAGAATAATGTTGAGATTTGATAGCAACTGCAAGTACTGTATTTTTAGACTGAGACTGATTTACATTTGAGGGCTTTTAATTGCAGTTATCCATCCCTTTTAAACTTTCAATGTCTAAATATAAAGACGTGGCAATATAAATGAGCCAGCTGCATTTTTACACAGAGCATGAACTGATGAGTTTATGAATGAGTGAAGTGATGGAAATCAACAGCAAGAGTAAGAATATCCCAACCCATTTCAACAGCCTAAGCCATACATCAGTACCTTGGAGAGCTTCCAACTCTACGCCATCCCCTCCCTCACCAACACTCAGGAAAGACAAGTTTTCAACCGCCAAAGGAAAATCGGAAGCACTGTACCCTCGTATCTTCCATGGTTTTTGAAAACTAAAAAATCATTTCATTTTTCATTTTCCTACCTGAAAACGGTCTTCCCTTCCGCCCCATTTAAAATAAAATTGCCCGTCTCTGTGGTCTTGGGAGCTTATTTCACTTAAGCAGCTTTACGGTATTTCTCCCCCTTAGCAAACACATTTCTTTGCCATGTCTGCAAAGGAAAACGTCCTTTTCCAAGGAGCGACCAGGAGAACCTCAGCTCTCCCTGTCTCTAGTGGTTCTTATTCTCGAGGAGGATCTATCTGCGAAGACACGATGGCCGCACAGTGTGGATCTCCACAGGTGTAGCCACGGGCTGCCCGGCTGCGGAGGAGGAGGCGCGAAGATGCTAGAGCCCGCCCTACTTACGCTGGGGGCCCCGCGGCCTCTTCGGCCCTTGGGACAGCGTGAGCTTCAGCCTCTACGAAGTCCTGCCGCGCACGCGCGCTCCCCGGTCCCCACCGCACCTGCCAGGTCACAAACCCCTTCCCACCCGCTCGCGCTCCCTCCCGGAGGCTGTCTTGTTTCACACTGATTGGTCGGAGCCCAGAGGGTGCGTCCAATCAGCAACCCCTCCTGCGCAACCTATCCCCGCTCTTCCCGCCCCCTCCCGCCCCGCACGCCCCTCTCGGGCACCGACTTTCTTTGTGACTGGTGCGCGCCCTGGTCACTCAGTGCGGCGGGGAGAGGTGTGCGAGAGCGGGAAGGGGGGGGGAGTGGGCGGGGCGGGAGGGGACGGGAAGGGGCAGGAGGGGGCGGGGCTCAGGTGCGGAGCCGCGCAGCCGGGCCAGCCCGGGGAGGGGGCGAACGGCTGAGCGGGGCGGAGCGGGAACGGGGGCGGTGGCGAGGAGGGGGTTACGCCGGCGACGTCGGCCGCGCGAGGCTTCGCGCGTGAGCCGCGCGGGCGCTGGGCCTGGCTTCCGAGCTCTCCCGGCCGGCGAGCAGGTCGTCGACGCCGGCTCCCGGAGGAGCGCGGGGAGGAGGGAGGTGTCGGTGTCCGCGGGGGCGTAGCAGACGGCGGCCCCGGCCATGGAAGAGACGCAGCCGCTTCCGCAGTCCGAGCTGCCGTTATGCGACAGCCTCATCATCTGGGTGAGTACGAGGGGGCGAGGGGGGCCGCGCGGCCCAGGCGAGTTGCCCGCGGCCCCCGGTTCTCCGCAGGTGAGCCTGAGGCGTAGCCGGGCCACCTGCGCCGCGGACTCGGCGCGTCGCCCTCCGAGTCTCCTGTCGCCCTTGACCACGAGAGTGCCACCTTGCGGGTCGCGAGGCAGGTGTGTCTGTGTGGGTGTGTGGACGTTTGTGTCTGGGGACTGGGGGAAGGTAAAGGGCGCTCTGGAGGTGGGGACGGAGGAGGCTCGTCCTGCTGCCGGGATCTTGCTTGTTTGTGACAGCTGTGGCTGGAGCCAAGCGTCCATCCTCTTTGCTCTTCGCTGCGACTCTCTCGCCTTCTGTCTGCTCAACGGCTTTCCTATACGGACCTTCGTGCCACTGGGAGCGAAGGCCCCTCCGAAAGTCCCCTGCCACCCAAACCACTTTGCTCTGCTTGGACACAGGTGGCCAAGAGGTGCTTTTGGTTCCTGGATCATAGCTCCTCCAGGATCCCAGAACATCCGTTTTTGTAGAAGTCGTCCAGAAGGGATATTTCCTCTTATTTCCTGTGTGGGGAAAAAGATATGTTGGAGGTGGGGGCTCCTATTCCTCTTTTATTACTGTCTCCCCATTCTCCCCTATAGCTGACAGCATTTTCCTTCAAGAAAAAAAAACTTGGGATTTTCATTTGCACTTCGGGCATGTTTGGTATTTCTAATTAACTTGTGTGATATTTGGACAGGCAGGATCTGCCCCCAGTCTTCCTGTCAGTAAAAGGATGTGTCTCACCTTTTGGAGGTGCTCAGCGATCAGAGAGCTGGCAATTCAGGTGTAGCTTCTAACCCACATTGGGCAAGGCTGATGTTTGATGGTCTGTCCACAAGGTGCTTTTGATGGTGCCCATCCCCAAACTAGTTGTTTGGTTGGGTGTACAGAAGCGTGTGCATAATGGAATGTAAACAGACTGGATCAAGAGTCAGTAATTGGTTGATCCGATTCCCTAGCGATTTCCTCATTTGAGTAATTCAACAGAATGAGAAATCAGAGATGGTTTCTGGCTGTGTATGAAGTCTATTGGAAATAACCATAATTTAAAGCAACTTTTACAGTTTAGAGGTAAGTAGCTTGTTACAAGTGGAATGCAGGTATATAGGGTTTCTGAGTTAAAAGCACTTAGCTAAGTGCTCATCTGTATTTTCATTTAGAATAAGTATCGGGATTTAGATGCTGTATTTTAAAACAAGTGACCAATTAAAGGGGGTATCCTAATCTGTTACATTATTGCTCTATAAATATCCGACTTAAGTAGTAAACTTCGTCTTTATGATGTCATTGACTTATATGAGGTGGTAGAAAAATAATTTTCTTGAATTACATTGTAATATTTTAAAATAGTATGTGACTATATCCATTCTTTTAACCAGTATTTATTGAGTTCCTACTTTGTTCAAGGCACTGAGGAAGACATATCAAGAATAATCAAAGAACTTTCCATTTTTTTGTTGGACTGGTTGGCAGAGCTGTGTATTTGTATAATGAGAGGCAAAATTCCTTAACTGCAAAAATGTTATAGATGACAGAGTATAGTAGGTTATTTGCTTCTCCAGTTCTAAGGCTGCGAAGACACTGTGGAGAAAATGGAATTATTGTGCAGATTGTTGCCTTTATAAATGCTCTACAGCTAAATATACTTATTCCCATCACAATGCCCAGCTGTATAAAGACTAAGAACAACCACACAAGTTCCCTTCGCATTTCTCGTTGCAAACCTTTATCGGTACCCTGTTTGAACTTCCAGCTTTTCTCCCCTCAGGAAAATGATCACCTCGTTTTGTTGGCCCTAGCTCTAGATCCCATTCCTTCAAACTTTGCTCTGTATTTCACTTCTTCCCTTCCTTTGGATACTTCCTTTTTACACATAAACTTACTCAAATCTTCCCTGTCTTAAAAAGAGAGAACAAAGGGCCACCACTCCCTGTTAAAACCACACTCTATTTTCCCTTCCCTCTGCAGTCAAATTATTTGTATACTCATCCTTTATACTTGAACTTTCTTTCATTCCCTTCTCAACCCACTGCACATGAGATTCTTTTCTCTAAGGCCTTCACCTACTGGATTTGGCAGACCGTTAACTATTCTGTATTATCTTTATCTTGCTTGATGGTTCTTTTGTGAGATCATCTTCTGCCTCAGTCTCTTGGGTAGCTGTCTCTTGGCTTCTCTTTACCTCTCCAGATGATTCCCACTGAACATTGGTGTCTTACTTTGCCAGTCACTGCACTGTTGATGCCACCTCAGTTCCGCAAGCTTTTCCAAACTCTCCCAATGACCCAGTCCTCCATGCCCACGATGCTGCACTGACTTTCCATTTCTTGAGGAATATGGGCTTCTTAATTATTATTTCCTCTACCCAGAATACTCTATTTCTAGTGAGTGACTGGCTTCTTCTCACCATTCAGTTCTTGGATCTGTTGTCATCTTTCAGAATCAGTAACAGTGAATGACTGACCTGTCCCCCAGTCCTATCCCTCTGTAATCTGTTACCCCCATTCTATGAGTCTGTAACACTTAACACTTTGTGAAGTCAACCTATTTGCTCCTTGGGATCAGAGCCCCTGTATGACCTGTTTTCTGCTCTATCCCCAGGAACAACAGCTGGCTAGGATCTCTAATACAGCATTGAATCAAAGTGGTGATAGTCAGTATCCTTGTCTTTGGTCGTGACCTCAGAGGCCAATATTTCACCATTAAGTATGTAGGTTCTTATGGATACCTGGGGTAAACTCTTAACTGTATAATAGAGGATTGATGGATTTCAGCCTGTAGAAATCAGGGCAAGTGAATTTTCTAGACACAGGAAAGAACCCCTGGGAGTAATGTAAATGGTCTCCTTTGGCAGTAGATCGAAAAGCGGTAGGGAAGACACATCCTTGTCATGATATGTCTCATCTCTTAATGTGTTCCCTTCCACAGTAAGTAATGTTACATGTTGAGGGGATGTAGTGGGAGATATAAGATTAAAAAGTTATGATGGGGTAAGTAATGGAAGTGAAAAGACAGTTGGTAGTAAACTGTTCTTTCAGCACTAGACAGTATTCTAGGACAGTAGAACCGACATAGTAGAATTTGAGAGGTCATTAAGAAAAGCTGGTCAGTAAAGAGATGCTTCTTTCGGCGATTATTAAGAAGTTATATTTTATGGGGCACCTGGGTGGCACAGTTGGTTGAGCGTCTGACTCTTGATCTCAGCTCAGAACATGATCAGGACATTTTGGCTCAGGACAGAATTTCATGGTCATGAGATTGAGCCCCACATTGGCCCCAGTGCTGGGCATGGAGCCTACTTAAGATTCTCTCTCTCCTGCTCCCCAGCGCGCGTGCACACGCGCACACACACACACTCTCTCTCTCTCTCTCTCCAAAAAAAAAAAAAAGTTTTATGATTTGGAACTTGTCTTAAAATAATAAGTTCCTAGGGGCACCTGGGTAGCTAAGTCGGTTGGGCATCTGACTTCAGCTCAGGTCATGATCTTACTGCTTATGGGTTTAAGCCGTGAGTTGGGCTCTGTGCTGACAGCTTGGAGCCTGGAGCCTGCTTCAGATTCTGTGTCTCCCTCTGTCTATGCCCCTCCCCCACTCAACCTCTATCTCTCTCTCAAAAATGAATAAATTTTTAAAAATTAAAAATAATTAGTTCTTAGAAATGTTATATTGCTGCTTAGCAAAAATTTTAGGGCTGAAAGAGAAATTTGGGCAACATTTCCATTGTAGAGGGGACTGTATGAGAGTTTGCAGTATTTGTATGAAGGTAAATTTAATGGATTTAATAAATTTAATTCTGCCCCTTGGCTTTGCAACATTTGGAGAATTTAAATTTGGGGACTTTACTTTCACCAATAAAATTAGAATTGAACCACATTTTTAATGGTTTTCTTAGTTCCTGTGTTCTTTGACATTGACAGGCAGGTGAAGGAAAACCTAATGCCAGGTAATGCCCAAATGAACAAAAACTATTAAAGGCTGAATCGTTTTTTATGAAAACCTTAAAACTCAGGGGCGCCTGGGTGGCTTAGTCAGTTAAGCGTCCGACTTTCGCTTTGGTCATGATCTCGCGGTTCATGGGTTCGAGCCCCGCGTCGGGCTCTGTGCTGACTGCCAGCTCAGAGCCTGGAGCTTATTTCAGAGTCTGTGACTCCCTCTCTCTCTGACCCTCCCCTGCTCACGCTCTCTCTCTCTCTCTCCTAGAAATAAATAAAACATTAAAAAAAATTTTTTAAAGAAAACCTTAAAACTCAAAACATTAATCTTTCTGAAATGAGTATTTAGAGGAGGAGAATGTGAGACTAAAACTGACCCAAACTTGGACTTTTTTTTGGCTGTCAGTTGTGAAGATCCCCTTTTCTTCCTTGATTCTGGTGACATTTATATTGAAGCAATTCAGGAACAACATTTGCACATTTTTTATTATTTGCTTTACTTAAAGAAGAAAGTAAGTTGATTATTTGCCAGAACCTGTGGTTACTGATAGAAGCCCAGTCTGCCTCTTTTGGGCCACTCACTAAAAAAGACCTCTGCTTCTTTACTTCTGTGAAGAGTAGTATGAAAGGGGACATTTTCCTTTATCCTTCTTCTTTGGCGTCACTGCCTAACTGAGCCTTTTAATTTATTCACTCTTCTTGGTTATAAAGCCTTTCTATTTGGCCAAATGAAATTACATTCTGTGTTATCTAATTTATTTTGCAGCTAGTTTAAGAACTTTCAAGAAACACTCCAATCTAAATTTTTTAAATGTTTATTTATTTTTGAGAGAGACAGAGAGAGAGAGACAGAGAGAGAGAGAGAACACAAGCAGGCCAGTGGCAGAGAGAGAAGGGGACACAGAATTGGAAGGAGGCTCCAGGCTCTGAGCTGTCAGCATAGAGCCTGACTCAGGACTCGAATTCATGAACTGTGAGATCATGACCTGGGTCAAAGTCAGATGATTAACCAAGGAGCCCTAACTGAGCCACCAAGGAGCCCCAACACCCCAGTTTAAATCCATGTCTAAAAGAAGGAGAAATTGATCTTAATCTGGACTTGGTAGGCAATTAAGGCAGTACTTATTATATGTACTACTTTTGCACCTTTCTTTACTATTTTGCTAATATTCTATGCTTCTCAAGTCATTCGTTTAAAATAACCAATCCTAGGGGCACCTGGGTGGCTCACTTGGTTAAGTGGTCAACTTCACCTCAGGTCATGATCTCATGGTTTGTGGGTTCCAGCCTCGGGTTGGACTCTGTACTGACAGCTTGCTCAGAACCTGGAGCCTGCTTCGGATTCTGTGTATCCCTCTCTCTCTGACCCTCCCCTGCTCATGCTGTCTCTCTCTTTCAGAAATAAATAAAACATTAAAAAATAAAAAAATAACTAATCCTATCCATTTTGTAAAAAGTTAATGATGTAAATTGTAAGTGGGAAGGGTTGGAAAGTGGGAGCCAGAGTTTACCTGAAAGTATATGATTATCTTCTTTTTAAAGATGCCCTAAACCTTGGGGTTTCTCTTTCCTGTACATCCACTTAATTGCAAAATCCTTGTTATTTTATATTTTAAATTCTATGAATTTATTCTGTCCTCTTAGTCAGCATTACGCTATCTGTAAGCCACCTGTTTTATCAGTAAGACCATTGCTCTCTAACAGACTTAGGCATGAAAGTTACTCTCTTTCTTTCTTTCTGTCAGTATTGTTGCTACCCCAAATATACTGAAGTTATCATTCTCTTTCTTCTTGTTCTTCAGTGATTCATCATCACCCAGAGCATTGGTTCTAAAAAATTGATGTGTCTAAGAATTGCTTGGGGAGGGGCATGTGTGTGGCTCTGAAGGTTAAGTGTCTGACTTTTGATCTCAGCTCAGGTTGTGAGTTCAAACCCCACATTGAGCTCCACACTGGGCATGGAGCCTACTTAAAAACAAACAACAAAAAAGAATCACTTAGGAGTTTTCTGATTTAATATGTCTAGAGATTCTGATGCGTATTGTTCTAAGACCCCAAACTTTGAGGAACTCCGGATACTAATTGCCAACAGCTGTTGAACTTGTACCAGGTGCTGGTCTCAGTTCGCTATGTTTTCTAATTCTCTGGACCATCTTGTGAGGTACATAGAAACTCTTCTGCTTTTTCCCATTATAAGGATGATTGGGATGAGTCCAAGCTTCTTGTCATGGCCCCCAGAGTCCTGACCCATGTCTGTTTTCTTACCCCCCCCCCCTTTTTTTTGTCACCTCTTCCCCATTCCTCTTTGCACTGGAAATGCAGTAATACTGAACTGTGTGTTGCCTAAAAATACCGTCCCTTTTCAGGTATTTGTGTTCAGGTATTTGTGCTGTTACCATGTTCCTATTTCCTGAACCTTCCTTCCCTTGGTCTTTTTTTTACTCAATACCTTCTGTTCAGAAATCATCTCTGAGAAGAATTTCCTAAATACAAGCCCTAATTAGTTAACTCCTGTCTATTTCGGAACGATTTGTGCATACTTTGGTCATGAGACTGGGAATGGCATTTTCTAGAAATAATTTATGTCTTCCCATCCTCTCCTTAACTCTTGATTGAAACTGCTTGAGAGTAGAAAATGAGTGATTTTCTTTTGTAACCCCATTCTATACTACAGTGCCCACGTGGAGTAGGATCTCAGTAAAGTATCTTCTGGACTTTGAAAGTAACTGTAACTAGCATTATTTGTGCGTGTCATCCCTTCATGTCATATTAGGATCATGGAGACTTATTTGTAGAATCTCAAAACCACTAAAGGTGAATCATGGGTAGAGACTTTTGTCAGATTAAGATAGTTAAGTGGTAAACTAAGGAACTATAATTGAATAGTAAAGGAGCTAAATATGTGTAGGAAAAGAGAATCATAGTATATTTAATTTACGATCATTATGGGTCGAGATTAGATTTCCAGGAAGTACATGAACCGTTGTAGCTCTGTTGTAACTTGCTTTTCAAAAATTCTTCTGTCTTGTATTTGCTTATCAGAAAAAGATGCCACAATTTCACTTCTCTTTTTACTGTGTACATGCATGTTTAACAAACAGAGATTTGACAAGAATAATATGTAAAGCCAAACTAGATAGAAACAAGTTGATGTGGCGGGTGGACCCTGGACCATTCATGCCCTGAGACTACTTGTTGGATGGCAGGCTGAGGTCCTTTCTTATATAGAGCTCACTGGTTAAGTTGTTTCAGACTTGACATTTCTAGCCTTTGTTGTCCTACCAAATGATGTGAGTGAAATTTTAACCTGAAATAATAAAGTTATTTCTGATGTGATTCTCCTAACAATGAGCACAGTACATTCAATCTTAAGATCTGTACATCTGGCTTTCAGAAACTCTGAAGTACTTCATACATTGCATCAATATATTTGACTGTTTTAGGTGTGATTATTTGAATTGTTAAGTGTTTATTTTTGTAAGACTATTACACAACCATCGAAACTTACTAGTATAGTTTCATTTGTTTGGCACAGTCTGAATTTAAGCAAAACAGGACAATGTATAGTTATTTTTCTCTGTAGTGCTCATATGTTTGGGGAGGCGGGTTGGTAACACCATCCTGTAAGGATAAAGGAGCAGTAAAGTCATTTGCTTGGTGTCATTTTAGCTGCAGACATTCAATACTGCTGCACCTTGTCAAGATGTCAAACAGCTGACTAACGGAGTTGCCATGGCTCAAGTTCTTCATCAAATGTAAGTAGTGGTCCATACTCTTCTGAAAGAATTGTAAACCCAGTACCAAGGAAGAAAACTTAGACTTGTATTCTAAAAGTTGCTGAAACCTTATCCTTTTAAGTTGTGACAGGCATATGGTACGGAGGCATTATTACATCTGGAGCACAAAAAAGTTTAGCACCTGATTATTCCTTGTTTGTTCACGGAGGTACATCTTCATTAAATGAGCAAACAAGATTCTTATCTATTTAAGAGATTTTCATTTTAAACTTGTCCTGGTCACATTCACAAGCTGTAGTAACTGGAGAAGAAACCGTTTTAATGAATGGCATAATTGCTTATGATGTTTTTGAGGTATTTTACTGTCATTGGAAGGAATCAATTCATGGAGATTATTATTTTAGAGATAGTTGAAGTATAAAATACTGAATTTGGAAAAAAGTATTAAAATTTAAAATCTATATTTGAGTTAAAAGTAGGACTTACATGACTCCACCAATAATAACATGAGTCATAAATGAATTTTGTAGTCACAAATATCGGGGAATCTTAACTGAATAAATGATTCTGTTTGGGTTAGGCCCATTAGATATATAGTATCAAAAGTTCCTAGGTCCATTATTTCTTAATTTTTGCCATACATTGTGCAGTGATTACGGTTATAACATCTGCAGTATGAGCTCTACCCTCAGTAGGAACAAAGAGGGCCAATTTATTAATTGATAGTCACATTGATTTTGTATTAGCTTATTTTTATGATAATGTATCTTCATTGAGACCAGAATCCTAGCTCTGCTCTTTGTTTAATAGTCAGAGATGTTTTTTTCAGTGGTTGCCATCATTTTGTCAAGGTTTGATGTTGGGCCGCCTGGGTGGCTTAGTCGGTTAAGCGTCCGACTTTAGCTTAGGTCATGATCTTGCGGTTCCTGGGTTTGAGCCCTGCGTCGGGCTCTGTGCTGACTGCCAGCTCAGAGCCTGGAGCCTGTTTCAGTCTGTGACTGCCTCTCTCTCTGATCCTCCCCTGCTCACACTGTCTCTCTCTCTCTCTCTCCTAGAAATAAATTTAAAAAAAAAACATTAAAAAAAAAAAGAAATGTTTAATTAAAAAGCAAAAGGTTTGATGTGATTGACATTGAAAATCCTGTAGACAGGTTTGCAGAAATCCCTTAACATCCTCAGAAAAGCAACGTAAAATTTTAGAATTGTAGTTACTTGGAGTTTTCAACATGATCTGATTTGAATAGACAGATTTTATGGTTAACTCAAGATTAACCATTAACACTTTAAGAGAAAAACTGAACATGTTAACTTTTTTTTATTGGCAGTTATTCTAAAATATGCCTTTTTTCCTTATTTTCTCAAACATGTTTCTAAAACATTTTATTTACTTATGCCCTAATTTAATTGGTCAGAACCAAGAATTCTGGATATCACCCTTTATTGATGATTTGGGAAAGTTGTCATTATTATTTATTGTTAGAATGTATGCCTTGCCTTTTGTCATTGCAATATGTTGTGGGTATTGGTGTAGACATAGCTGCATTGTGGTTGGTATGGATATAAGGCTAGTACACATTCATTGACTTCAACAGTGCCATCCAAAGCTGTTATTTACATGTATTGTGGTGGCTCTAGTAGCTTTTATACTACAATACAATAGAAGAGACATGTTTTTATCATGATAGGATGTAATGGCTCTTTGACTCCCTCTACTCTACCACTGTACCTGATGTTTAGAATGGGGTCAGTTCAAATTTAGTTAAATTCTACCCTTTATCACTAACTCATTTTCCATAATCTCTTGGATTCTGTTGTTATTGTCGAACCTCTGTCTCTCTGATTTTCCTTTCTTCTTTTCATTCTCTCATTTGTTTTTTATTGTCTTCTAATAGGTTTTCTGCAAGAATAATAAAATCATCAAACAACCAGAAAGCCCTCTTTCTTCATAAAACATATGACAGTGATCTAAAATTGGAGAAACCTCTTTTTTGCTTTGCCTGTTTTGACGTGGACTTAGCTGTCTAAGTCTCCTTATCATCTAAGACTTATTTGAACTTTATTTTTTCTTTTTGAATCCCATTCTAGTTTTATAGCTTTCCAGAAGTCTGGATCTGGATAGTGAAAGTTACAGGCATACATTTTTCTCTAGTTGAATCAGTATATCATATTCCTACTCAAAGGGCATATTTTACCTTATTTCTTTGAACACTTAAAAGCATTTTGTATATGTTACACTCTATTATGAATTGCATTGATTTCTATTGTGACTCACATCAAATCATATCAAAGTTGTTACTGAAGATGAAAAGGGAAACTTTGCTTTCTAAGGAAGTAGCAAAATTTAATGAGTAATTATTATTTACCTGAGGCAAGTATGGTAAATAATAAAATCTTAAAAAATCAATGCCCTAACTGTATGACTTATATTTGGGGAGTCATGGGATTATTGCTAGGGTTTTACAGCTGCTTAATTATTATCTTTGGCCTGAATACATTGTATACATATATATATATTCCTTTTTAAAATATATGTAGATATTTTAAAAATACATGGGGAAAATCTATAATTACAGCTGCATTAGTTTCTTAGGATTGACATAACAGTACTACAGAGTGGGTGGTTTAAAACAACAAGAGTTGGTCAGATTCTGGAGGCTAGCAGTCTAAATCAGGTAGCTGGCTGGGCCATGCTCTCTCCGTTGTCTGTAGGGGAGGATCATTCCTTCCAGATTTTGGTGCTGCCCCCCTCAACCCCTCATTCCCTAGTCTGCAGCAGGACGGCTCTGTCTCTGTCGCTTCTCCACGTGGTTGTCTTCCCTCTGTGTCTGTGTCTATGTGTCCTCTCTTCTTCCAGTCATATTAACAATTTAGTTTGATCTCATCTTAATTAGATTGCATCTGCAGTGACCCTATTTCCAAATAAGGTCACATTGACAGATTTCGGGGGTTCGAATATGAACATATTTTTTTGGAGATACAATTCAACCCACAACAATTATAAATATTATATCATGTGACTTCTCCCAAAAGAAAGCCTTAATTTGGCCACTTTAAACAAGAGATAACTTCTCTGCTTATTTCTTGCCTGTCTTGACTAGACATTTTTGCAAGAGAGAAAAGAATGAGACCAAGAATGTGGAGACCCAGAGACCTCAAGTATCTGCACTTATTTTTTCATTCATTCAGTCAGATATTTGAGCATTTGAAATGATAAATCATGGTAGCCACATTTGAGTATTTACTAAGTTATATAAGACATTGTTATATACTGTACACATGTTATTTCAGTTCATTTTTACTGTTCTGTGAGATAGATATTCCTCAGTCTATACATCAAACAGAGGTTTAGAGAGGTGAAATAACTTTTGTAAAATCAAATAACGAGTTAATAGCAAAGGCAGGATTGGCATAGCCTTGACCCGACTCTAACACCTGTGCTCTCAGGCAGCTGTAATCAGTGAAATATAGTACCTTGACTCTCTCCTGTTAGATTCTTACTTTGGGGTGTTAATACATAAAAAGCTAGGTGTGCATGCCCAAAGTACAGATCACAATTTGATGTGTTAAGCACAGTAGGTAGGCCTTTTGACATTATTCTCCCCTGAGGGAGAATAATGTCAGGGTGTCTGTTGAAACAAAACAACTATGTTTTGCAAACAACAAACACTATGGGTGGAGTTAAAAAATAACTTTATACTCATTCTTTCTTACTTTTATTAGAAAACAATTGGACCATATTTTGCTTCCTCAGTCTTGTGTCCCGATATTTGGTGTCTCTTGAATTTCACTGAAGTTCTGGGACGTATAAGAAAAGGAACTAATTATTAGGGCCAGAAGTCTAGTTAAGACCTGTAGATGTAGCAGTGCAAAATGTAAGGAAGGATATGCCCAGAGAGTTACAAGATTGGATATCAAGTTTAATAGTGGGGGAAAGATTGGCTGCCATTATAATTGTTTAAGAAGGTTGATTTGTTTATGAGAAAAGGAAGAAGACAGAAGTTAGAAAGTATTTCTCAGGATACACTGAATGTTTGTATCCATCCCAAATTGCTGTGTTGAAGCCTTAACCCCTAGTGTTGTAGGTCTACTGGAGATGAGGCCTCTGAGAAGTAATTTATGTTAAATAAGGTCCTAAGAGTGGGGTCCTGATCTGATAGGGTTGGAATCCTTAGAAAAGAAGCATGTGATCATACCAGGAAGAGGTCATGTGAGCACACAGAGAGATGGTAGCCACCTACAAGCTTCAAGAAGAGGGCTTAAGTGAAACCTACCTTGCTATACCATCTTGATCTTGGATTTCCAGCTTCCGGAACTGTGGGAAGTAAATTTCTGTTATGTAAGCCACCCAGTCTGTGATCTTTTGTTATAGAAGCTTGAGCAGACTAAGACGTAGGGCTGAAGCTGATTTGGAGTAGAAAGACAGACAAGGAGGAACACAAGATAAAAGGAGGAAAGCTAGAAGAGGTTATGTCTAGATCCATTTTCTAGAGGTAATTATAACATAATTCTAGAATCACAGATGATGATATCTTTTACAAGATTAGTGTAGTGGTCAGGGTTCTCTAGAGAAATAGAATCAATAAGACATGGATAGGTACAATAGGATGTATACACACACACACACACACACACACACACACACACGGGACAGAGAAATTTGTTTTTAGGAATTGGTTCACATGATTGTGGAGGCTGGAAAGTCCAGAATCCACAGGTCAGGCCTGTAGGCCAAAGATCCAGGGAAGAGTTGATTTTGTAGCCAGAGTCCACAGGCAATCTAATGGAAGAATTTACTCTTTCTTGAGGGGTGTTAGTCTTTTTCTTAAAGGCTTCAATTGACTGGATGAGGCCCACCCAGATTATGGAGGGTAATGTGTTTTACTTAAAGTCTACTGATTTATTTTTTTTATTAAAAAAAATTTAATGTTTACTTGAGTGAGAGACAGAGAGAGAGACAGAGAGACAGAGTGTGAGCAGGGGAGGGGCAGAGAGAGAGGGAGACACAGAATCCGAAGCAGGCTGCAGGCTCTGAGCGGTCAGCACAGAGCCCGATGGGGTGCTCGAACCTGCTAACTGTGAGATTATGATCTGAGCCGAAGTCAGACACTCAACCGACTGAGCCACCCAGGCACCCCTAAAGTCTACTGACTTAAATGTTAATCTTATCTAAGAAAATACTTTCATAGCCACATCCAAGCATGTTTGAGCAAAAACTGGGTATTCTGACCCAGGCAGGTTGATACATAAAATTAATAATCACAACTGGCTTACCTCTTTTACTTAATCTGATGTCAAAAAGAAATGAATTTACTTTGATGACAGTTTTGACTTATTACTAAATCAGACTTTTCAGGTAAATGCTTGGTTAGCAATACACCATTCATATATTTAGCCAAATTATTTTGGTAATTGTAGGCTTAGCATCTGGGAAAAATTGAATATAATTAACATTAATATGCTCAAAAGAAAATGGCAACATGTTCCACATAGATGAATTAGAAATGATGAAGTCATTTTTGATTACCCCAGTCAAAGCAGTGTCTTCTGTATTAGAACATCTGAGGCAGAATGATTTGTGAAAAACTAGGGACTGTGTTCTAGTTTCAGCTTTAGGTTTTTAAATCCAAGCCTTGGAAAAGGATCCGTTTAACTTCTTCCCTCACTTTTGTTGGCTTATGTTATAAAGTAAAAATTTAGACAAGACCTTGAAGACCTCTTCTAGCATATTCTTTGATTTTGTAGTGTTTAACTCTTAAAGCATGTATCACATTCTCCGTTGAGTAGAGTTTTTGTGCTCTTTACTTTCCTCCTTTAATAGCTATTTCCCTGAGAGTCATGGTGGTAAAGTATTCAGCTTCATATTTATCTTGATTAGTTACTTACTCAGAGCAAGCATCCAAATTTTTGTTTAGAATATATATGATCTGTTAGTGTAGTTCACTATAGTCAAATGTTATTCTTTAAAACCTTATTAAACACAGAAAAAATCGATACTACAGTTCATTGTTCTGGCTTTCCATGTTAATATGACTTCACGAGCTTAAAACTCGTGTAGACTTCTCATTACACTCTGCTCACTTACAATCAAATAATTTTGGGCTTTGCCATATAATAGTGTGGTTTTGGGCTAATTACATAGCTTCTCTCGTCCTTAGTTCCCTGAAGAGTAAGATTGAGAATAATCATAATCCTTTGCCAATTACCACAATATTGAAATATTGCAATATGGGAAAACATCAAGCACAGTGCTGGATACAGAGTAGACAATTTCAAATGTTGGTTTTCATTTTTCTCCCCCTTTAGGATTGAGACTTTTACATCTTCCTGCTACCAGAGTGTCTAGTATGAGACATTTAGTAAATGTTTATTAAATTGAAGATGTTAATGAATTAAGTAACTTATTATGAGAAATTCCAAAAGAAATCCTTAGGAATCACTAAAAATTCAGTGGGTTCAGTTAAATAATATTTACTATTACTAAGGACAGGCTCTAAGATATAAAATCACTTCGTTGATCTAATTTGGTACTTTTACAAAGTAAAACATTTAAATGTTTTGCATTTGTATTTTCATTTCAGTGATGTAGCTTGGTTCGATGAATCTTGGTTAAGCCGAATTAAAGAAGATACCGGTGACAACTGGAGAATAAAGGTATACAGAAGGAGCAATAGAAGCATTTAATTGAAACAGTGGTTTTAAAATTAGCACTAAGCTCAACTAAATCCCTTTTTTATAAAATTTAAGGGTGCATTTTATTGTGTACAGTTTGAGTTTTGACTCATGTATGTTCTTAGGTAACTACACTCTTAATTAGATGTGGAACATTTCTATTAACCCAGAGCCCGCACTTACTCCCTTTCCCACACAACCCCCACTACTTGTGTGGCCCTATGGGTCTGCTTTCTGCCGCTGTGGATTTCTAGAGTTCCATGTAGATGGAATCAGACGTTATATATTCTTTGTTACTCTGTGCGTCTAGCAGCTTTTACTCAGTGTGATGTTTTTGAGACTCATCCATGTTGCCTGTCCTAAGAGTTGTTATTATTTTTTTCTGCATATTATTTCATTACATGGATATTCTACAGTTTGCTTACCCATTCACCTCTTGATGGATGTTGGAATTGTTTCAGTTTTTACCTACTATGGATGCAATTACAATGAATATTTAGTGTGAGTCTTTGCATAGATATATGTCTAATTTCTTCTCTTAGATGAATTCCTGAATGTGATTGTATCCAGTTGTGTAAGTATATATATTTAACCTTATAAGAAACTACCAAACTAATTTGGTTTCTTCTTAAGTCAGTTTTGTTGTGTATTATAGAGCATTTGTGTGTTTCACTTAGGTTGCCCAATTTGTTGGCACACAGTTGTTCTTAACTGTGTTATTTTGCTAATAATATGCTGATAACTCTGTGAGCTTTCGTGATGTATCCTCTTTCCCGATGTTGGCAATTTATGTGTTTTGTCTTTTTTTTTCTTGAGAAGTTTGGTTTGATGTTTTTCAAGTTTATTGTTTTTTTTTTAAGAACTAACTTTTGTTTACTATTTTATAGATTTCTTCTCTGCATTAGTTCCTTTCCTTTACTTACATCTTCTCTTCTTTTTTATGCCTTAAAGTGGGAAATTAAATCATAAGTTGTAGGTCCTTTTTTCCCGTAATTTAAGCATTGCCTTCCACATCTCACACATTTTGATACACTGTGTTTGTATTTTCATTCAGTTTAAAATACTCATTAACTTCCCATGTGATTTAGAAGTAGGTAGTTCAAATTATAAATACTTGAGGATTTTTAGGTATCTTTCTTATATTTATTGATTTTTAATTTAATTCAACTTTTGTTTGAAAATATAACTCTGTACTGAGAAATTCTTTAACATTTATTGAGACTTATTTTATGACCTGACATATGATCTGTTTTGGGGGATGTTCCATGTGCACTTGACATGTATTCTGCAGATGGATTACGTCAAATTTATTGATAGTACTTTTGTATCTTTTATATCTTTATTGTTTTTTCTGCCTGACCATTCTATAAGTTATGGAAAATGAGTCATTAAATCTCTAACAGTGATTTTGGATTTGCTGATTTTTCCTCTTAGTGCTCTTAACTTTTTAAATCATGTAATTTGAATCTCTGACGTTAGGTTTATATACATTAAGTTTTATATGTCTTCTTGGTGAATCAATCTATGTATAATCATAAAAGGCTTTGTTTATGGGTTTGTTTGTTTTTTTTTATCCCTGGCAATATTCCTTTTTCTGAAGACTAATTTCTCTTATATTAATGAGCCACTCTAGTTTTATGATTATTTTTTGATTTAATGTACTTTTTTTATTCTTTATATTTATCTTTATATTAGGTCTTTCATGCACACATTCTAACAGTCTTGCTTTTTTTTTTATCCAGAGACCATCTCTTTATTTTTTTAAAGTTTTGATTGAAAAATTTTTTAACGTGTATTTATTTTTGTGACAGAAAGATGGAGCATGAGCAGGGGAGGGGCAGAGAGAGAGGGAGACACAGAATCCAAAGCAGGCTCCAGGTTCTGAGCTGTCAGCAGAGCCCGATGCGAGGCTTGAACCTGTGAACCATGAAATCATGACCTGAGCTGAAGTCAGACACTTAACCAACTGAGCCCCCCGGGAGCTCCTGTTTGTTTTTTTCTCTTGTAGTTGTTTTTAAAGAAATTCTTCCATTTTTTTATGTTTCTATTTTCATTTAAATCCTTGAATATTATTTTTAAGCAAGCAGTTTTAACATTATTATCTTCTAGTTCTCTCATTGCTCATTTCTTGGCTCATTTCTACTATTGACTGAGTTTTCTCCTCGTTATGATCCATGTTTTTTTTTTTTAATGATCCATATTTCCTGTTTCTTCACATTTGTAGTAGTTTTTTATTGGCTACTAGACAGTGTGAATTTCATTGTTGAGTGCTGGATTTTTTGTTTTCCTTTAAAGAGAGTTGGACTTTGTTCTTGCAGGCAGTTAAGATACTTATGAATCATGTTGATCCTTCTGAAGTTTTAGGGATGGGAGGCAGCTCTAGGGTTATTTTACTTCAAGGACTAGTTTAGACCAACTACTAAGGTGTGACCTTTACAAAGTCTTTAGTGAATACTTGTCTATACAGCATTGTCTCTTCACTCTGGCTGGTGAGAATTTCAGCCATTTCTGGCCTTGTGTAATCTTTGGGAATTGTTCTGCTGAAAGTTCCCTGGATTGTTTTTTCCTTGGGAATTTTTTTTCCTGGGGGAAAAAAATGGAAAAAAAGTGAAGTTCTTTTTGTTAATTTTGTTTAATCTCACTGAGTTTCACTCATGCACATGTGAATTAGTACTCAGCTGAAAGAGACAAACCACTGTGCAGATTTCTGGAACTCTTTTCCTCCATCGTGCTCACCTCTTCCTTTGTCTGCCCTACAGATTCTAACTACCTTGACCTTCCTGAACTTCTGATATCTAACTCCTCAACTCAGTGAGAACATCAGGCTTTGTTCAGGCGCTACCACTCCATTCCATGGAATGAAAATCCCCTCCAGAGAGAAATCTTGGACTAGAGTTGGCTCGTCTTTTTTTGTTTTCCTTCTCTCACAAATTAGAGTTCCATCCTGGCCAGTGGCTAAAGCTTGGAAACAATTGTTCTTTGTATTTTGTCCTGTTTTCTGTTGTTTTTGGCAAGAGAATAAGTAGAAACCCTGTTACTCACTCATGACTGGAGGTGGACATACTCAAAACTAAATCTGAGTTGGTACTTCTCTTCATTGCAGCTCACTTTAAATAGAATCACCCTAGTTAATCTACTACATAAGCATGAATGCACTTTTAAACTCCGATTAAAGCTTTCATGTTTAAAAACTATCATATACTTGTGCTTATTAAACTCTAATATCTGTTTTTGTTGTTATTTTTATGAGGCCAGTATTCTGATGTCTTTCACATTGGAATAAATTTTCTTTCATTACTAATGTGAAATAATTTATTGAATTCTTATTTTTTCTCCATTAGGCTAGTAATTTAAAGAAGGTACTGCAAGGAATTATGAGTTATTACAATGAGGTATGAAAAACATCTCACTTTGTTTAAGTACCAAATCATATATGATAATTATATTGACACCAAAAAGTAACTTACATTTTCGTTAAAACATTTTACTGGAATTTAGCTCATAGCTGGAATATTATTTTTTTTGTCATTTTCAGAACACTCAAATTTTGTGAACATGAACAGGCTTAAACTTAATATATTGGTTTGTAAAATAATGTTCCTTCTATATTGATACTCTTGAAATTGGTTATTTTCTGCAATAGAATTACCATAATTTCTGTATGACTTGATTTTACACTATGCAAAGTCTATACAAAGTCACTTTGGATAGAACATTATTCAAGTAGGGCTTTTTCCCCCTTACTCGATACCATAACAAGTTTTCTAATAGGGTTATTTGATATAAGAAAGTTAATTGCTTATTTTTGGAAGCTGTTAACTTGGTTTCCCATTAAAATGTTTGGTTTCTATTTTTATTTTTTTTATTTTTAAAATTTGTCTTTATTTTTGAGAAGGAGAGAGTGCCAGCAGAGGAGAGGCAAAGAGAGAGGGAGACTTTCAAGCTGGTTCTGCGCTGTCAGCTCACAGCCCAACTCAGGGCTTGAACTCACAAAACTGAGATCACGACCTGAACTGAAATCAAGAGTTAGGTGCTTAACTGACAGCCACCCAGGCGCCTTGGTTTCTATGTTTCAAAGTTGTCACATATTTATACATGTAATTTTTTCCAAAGAATTTTAAGATTGAAAAATTTCAATTAATGCCTAAAACTCATTTTGGAACTTTTTTTTTAATGTCAAGAAAACTTTTTTATTATGCTAAAAAAAAAAAAGGACAAGGAAAGATTAGTCCAGTAGGTTTGTTAGATTTGCTGTTCTTTTGTAAGTGTGATGATTTATTTTATGGTATTCTGTTATTCAGTCATGCATCAAAATTATTATGCATGTCCTTTGGCTTACATAAATCTATTTATTTTTTTATTAAAAAATTTATTTTAATGTTTTATTTATTTCTGAGAGAGAGAGAAACAGTGTGAGCAGGGGAGGGTCAGAGAGGGAGGGAGATACAGAATCCGAAGCAGGCTCTAGGCTCTGAGCTGACTGTCAGCCCAGATCCCAACGCGGGGCTCGAACCCACGAACTGTGTGATCATGACTTGAGCTGAAGTCGGACGCTTAACCAATGGAGTCACTCAGGCGCCCCTAAATCTGTTTATTTGTGGAAAGGCATAAGTTTTGTCATAATAGATCAAGCTAGGGGTTTCTTATTCCCTTTGACAGTGAGATCAAGGATATTAGGTGTAAAATCATTTTAGTTGCTGTTGGTTGGTTGCTCAGCATTTTAGGATGCTGCTTGAACTTTGCTAACTGATTTTAGTAAATAATTATGGATATATCAGTTTGTTGATTTATCTCATGATCCTGCTTATAGTTTATTTCCCTTGTGATAAATAAATGTAATAAATTCTTTGTGGCCTAAATAAATGAGTGATGTACTTTATTGTCTCACTGTTGCAGTTTTTGGGACAGCAGATTTCTGAAGAACTTATCCCTGATTTGAACCAAATAACAGAATGTTCAGATTCTGTGGAGCTTGGGAGGCTGCTCCAGCTTATTTTAGGTTGTGCTGTCAATTGTGAAAAGAAGCAAGGTAAGGGAATTTCAATCAATTCAAAGTCAGTCTGGGGATATTTACTTTCCAGAAACAGCCTACATTGTTATAGAAAGTAGCATAAGAATTTACTGTTGCATCTTGCCCCAAATCACCTGGAAAGGTAACTCAGGAGATCTTAATTCTATCCCAGTTCTGCCATTAAAAAGTTACAAATTGTATCCATACCTGGATTCTGAGATTTATATTCAGGGCCAAATTAAATGTATTTTAGCTTAATTAATTTAATTTGTAATAAATAGTGCCAGGACATAGTGGATACTCAGTAAAAATTGTACTTGTTCATCTGATACATTTTCTGATAGAAGATAGAAGTGGATCCTATTTTTATAAATAAATATGCAGATAACTAAATTACAGTCCAAGCTTCAGATGGTATTCTGCTCTTTTCAGAAGAATGTCTGTCCAGTGTATCCTACAGTTAAACAATCTGATGACACAAATGGAATTATTATATTGGCACATCCAAAAACAGTCATCCATGTCCTAATGAGTACAGAACAAATATTTTTGGTTGCGTGTAGTGAATAAAATAATGATTGAACAGACAGAAATTTACTTCCTTCAGAGGCTTGCATCAGTTTGAGTGGTGAGATTTTTGATGCTGACTTTTTTTGCATGATTCATCCATACTTGGGCTTAGTACAGCACCTTTATGAGAGTATGTTGGGTGCTTAAGTTTGAAAAAAACTTTAAGCCTGGATGCTAGAAGACAAATTCAGTATTATCTAGTGAAGTAAGAATATGAGGCAAGTTATATTCAATAAGAACAAATTCAGGAAAGAGAAAAATAAAATGCATGAAATTAATTGCTTCTTTTTTTTACGTTTATTTATTTATTGTGAGAGAGCTAGAGAGAGCATGAGCGGGAAAGGGTAGAGAAAGAGGGAGGAGAATCCCAAGCAGGCTCTGCACTGTCAGCACAGAGCCCAGTGTGGGGCTCAAACTCATGAACCATGACTTGAGCTGAAGACGGATGCTTAACTAACTGAGCCACCCAGGCGCCCCAGAAATTAATTGCTTCCTAGTAAAAAAGGACAGTGACTGGGTATCAGAAAACTGGTATTAGTTCATCTCCATCATCAACTACCTATTTTTTCTAGGGCAAGTGAGTATTTCTCCACAGGCTTTTATTTCTCACTTAGAGATAATGTCAAAGATCTATGTATTGGGGTTTTTCACAAAAATAAGGAGAATTTGCTCATGGAAAGTTAACACTTTCATAAACATTTCATTGCAAATTGACAAATAGCAATTAATTTATAAATCAGTAATTTTCTGTTATTGTGATCCTTTTTATTTTTCATTTAATGCTTTGTCTATTTCAGTTACTGGTTATTTATAACATGTATTAGGTTAATTTTAGCACATTTGTTACTTTTTTATTAAAGTATAATTGACATTCAATTTTATATTAGTTTCCAGCGTACAACATATTGATTTGACACTCAGTGCTCACCATGCTAAGTGAAGTCACTATGTATCACCATACAATGTTATTACAGTATTATTTACTACATTATCTATGCTGTACTTTTCATCACTGTGACTTATTTATTTTATAACTGGAAGTTTGTACCTCTTAATCCCCTGTATCCGTTTCACCCATTATCCCATTCACTCACTCCTCTGACAACCATATAGGTGAAATCATTTATGGTATCTGTCTCTGTCTGTCTGACTTTTTTCACTTTCCATCGTACCCGTTAGGCCCATCCATGTTGAAAATGCTAGCTCTCATTCTTTGGTTATGTCTGAGTAATATTCTGTTTTATGTATATATACTACATCTTCTTTATTCATTCATCTATTGACAGATATTTGGGATGCTTCCATATCTTGGCTATCATAAATAATGCTGCAATCTACATAAAGGTGCATGTATCTTTTCAAATTAGTGTTTACATTTACTTCGGTTAAATACCTAGTAGTGGAATTACTGGATTGCATATTATTTCTGTATCTGTGCTTTTGAGGAACCTCCATACTGTCTTCCACAGTAGTTGTACCAATATATATTCCTACCAGCAGCTCATGAAGGTTCCTTTTTCTCCACATCCTTGCCAGCACTTGTTATTTCTTGTGTTTTTTATTTTAGTCATTCTGACTGATGAGTGATATCTCATTATGGTTTTGATTTGCATTTCCCTAATTATTAGTGATGGCGAGCAGCTTTTCATGTATCTGTTGGCCATTTGTATTTATTCTCTGGAAAAAATGTTGAAGTCCTCTGCTCATTCTTTAATCAGATTATAGTTTTGGTGTTGAGTTATAGAATATCCTCATGTAATTTGTATATCAACCCCTTCTTGGGTTATCATTTGTGGATATCTTCTATTCAGTGAGTTGTCTTGCCTGAGGAGATATATCCATAAATATGTTCCTAAAGCTGATGTTCAGGAGATTACTGCCTATGTCTTCTGTTAGGAGTTTTACAATTTAGGTCTCACAGGTTTCCCAGCACCATTTATTGAAGAGACTGTCTTTTCTTCATTGCATATTCTTTTTTTTTTCTTAATGTTTATGTATTTTTGAGGGAGAGAGAGAGCAAGCACGGGAGAAAGAGGGTCAGAGAGAGAGAGGGAGACACAGAATCCAAAGCAGGCTTCAGGCTCCACACTGTCAGCACAGAACCCGACATGAGGCTCAAACCCACAAACTACAGGATCATGACCTGATCTGAAGTCAGACCATCTGAGCCACCCAGGCACCCCTCCATTGTACATTCTTGACTCCTTTGTCATTGATAATTGACTGTGTAGGTGTGGATTTATTTCTGGGCTCTGTATCCTGTTGAATTAATCTATGGGTCTATTGTGTCAGTACCAGACTATTCCAATTACCACTGCTTTGTAGTATATCTCAAAACCTGGGATTGTGATCCCTTCAGTTTTGTTGTTCTTTCTCAAGTTTTTTTGTGGCTCCATACAAGTTTTAAGATTATTTGTTCTAGTTCTTTGAAAAATGCTTTTGGTATTTCGATAGAGATTGCAGTGAATCTGTAGATGTTTAGATATTATGGACATTTAACAATATTAAATTGTTAAATTTATATTGTATATATAATATACAATATACTATATATTCTTTCAGTCATGAGCATGAACTACTTTTCTATTTGTGTCATCTTCAATTTCTTTCATCAGTTTCTTATCGATTTCAGAGTATAGGTCTTTCACTTCATTGTTTAAATTTATTCCTAGGTATTTTATTTTGGTATAGTTGTAAATGGGATTGTTTTCTTAATATCTGTTTCTACTACTTCATTGTTAGTATGTAGAAGCACAACAGATTTCTTTATATTAATTTTGTATCCTCCTTCTTCACTTCATTTATTAGTTTTAGTAGATTTTTTGTGGGGTCCTTAAGTGTTTTCTATACACAGTAGCATGTCATCTGCAAATAGTGACAATTTAACTTCTTCCTTACCAGTTTGGGTGCCTTTTACTTCCTTACTTTCCTGGCTGTTGCAGCTAAGACTTGCAGTAGTACTGTGTTGAACACCAGTGGTGAGAGTGGACATCCTTACCTTGATACTTACCTTAGAGGAAGAGCTTTCGGTTTTTCATCATTGAGTATGATATTACCTGTGGTATTTTTTTTATATGGCCTTTATTATGTTGAGATATGTTCCTGCTAAAACTACTTTGTTGAGGGTTTTTATCATGACTGTATATTGCACTTTGTCAAATGCTTTTCTGCATCTGTTGATGTGATCACATGGTGTTTATTAGTCCTCTTGTTGATGTGATATATCACATTGATATGTGAATATTGAGCCACTCTTGCCTTCCCGGAATAAATCTCACTTAATTGTGGTGAATGAACCTTAAAGTGTTATTGAATGTGGTTTGCTAATATTTTTGAGGATTTTTGCATCTGTGTTCATCAGAGTTCTTGGCTTGTAGTTATCTTTTTTTAGTGGAGTCTTTATCTGGTTTTGGTATCAGGGTAATGCTGGCCTCATGGAATCAATTTGGACATTTTCCTTCCTCTTCTATTTTTTGGAATAGTTTGAGAAAAATAGGTATTAACTCTTCTTTAAATGTTTGGTAGAATTTACCTGTGAAGCCAGCTGGTCCTGGACATTTGTTTATTGGGAGTTTTTAAATTACTGATTCAATTTCATTACTAGTAACAGTTCTGTCTAAATTTTCTTTTTCTTCCTGATTACATTTTGGAAAATTGTATGTTTCTAGGAATTTATCCATTTCTTCTAGGTTGTCCAATTTGTTGGTATACAATTTTTCAAAGCATTCTGTCTTAATTCTTTGTATTTCTGTGGCATGAGTTGCTATTTTTCCTCTTTCATTTATGATTTTTATTTATTTGATTCTGATTTTTTCTTTTGACTCTTTCTTGATGAGACTGGTTAAAGGTTTATCAGTTTCATTTTTCAAATAACCAGCTCTTGGTTTCATTTCCTTTCTATGTTTTTTTTAGTCTCTTTCATTTATTTTTACTCTAATCCTTATTATTTCCTTTCTTCTATTAACTTTAAGCTTTGTTCTTCCTTTTCTGGCTTCTTTAGGTGTAAGGTTAGGTTGTTTGGGATTTTTCTTGTTTCTTGAGATACGTCTGGCTTGCTGTAAACTTCCCTCTTAAAACAGCTTTTGCTGCATCCCAAAGATTTTGGACTGTTATGTTTTCATTTCCATTTGTCTCCATGTATTTCCTCTGATTTCTTTGTTAGCCCATTGGTTGTTTGGTAGCAAGTTGTTTAGCCTCCTTGTATGTGAGGGTTTTTTTTCTATTTTTTAAAATTTGCTTTCTAGTTTCATACCACGGTAGTTGGAAATGATGCTTATTATTAGTTCCATCTTCTTAAATTTATTGAGCCCTGTTTGTACCCTAACATGTGATCTGTCCTGGAGAATATTCCATGTTCACTTAAAAAAAAAAAATGTATATTGTGCTGTTTTGGGATGGAATGTTCTGTATATATCTGTTCAGTACATCTGATTGAATGTGTCATTCAAAGTCACTGTTTCCTGGTTGATTTTCTGTCTGAATGATCTATCCAATGATGTTAGTGTGATGCTAAGTCCTCTACTATTATTATATTTCTGTCAGTTTTTCCCTTTATGATTGTTAATATATTTGCTTTATGTATTGAGGGGTTTCAATGTTAGGTGCATAGATATTTACAGTGATTATATCCTCTTGTTGAAATGATCCCTTTATTATTATGCAGTGCCCTTCTTTGTCTCTTGCTGCAGTCTTTGTTTTAAAGTCTACTTTATCTAGGTGTTGCTATCCAGGCTTTTTTTTCTTCTTCCATTTTCATAGAATATTGTTTTCCATCTCTTCACTTTCAGTCTATTTGTGTCTGTAGGTCTGAAGTGAGTGTCTTGTAGGCTTGTATAGATTTAGCATGTAGACAGGTCTTGTTTTCCTTTTTTTCTTTTTTTAATGTTTGGTTTTTTTTAGAGAGAAGGAGAAAATGCATATGGGACAGGGACAGAAAGAGAGGGAGGCAGAGAATCTGAAGCAAGCTCCAGGCTCTGAGCTATCAGCACAGAGCCTGATGTGGGTTTCGAACCCACAAACTGCAAGATCATGACCCGAGCCACAGCTGAATGCCCAAAAAACTGAGCCACCCAGGCACCTCTACATGGGTCTTGTTTTCGTATCCATTATATTAGTCACTCGTTGTCTTTTGATGGGAGCATTTAGTCCATTTATATTTAATTATTGATAAGTATATATTTATTACCATTTTGTTGTTTTCTTACCGTTTTTGTAGTTGTTCTTTATTCCTTTCTTCTCTTGCTCTCTTCTCTTGTTGGTTTGATGGCTTTCTTTAGAGTTATGCTTGGATTCCTTTCTCTCTGTGTTTTGTGTATCAGTTATAGGTTTTTGATTTGTGGTTGCCACTGGGTTGATATATAACATCCTGTGCTTTGGGCAATTTATATTATGTTGATATTTATATTAAGTCACTTAAGTTTGAACACATTCTGAAAGCACTAAATATTTACTTCCTTCTCCATGTTTTATGTATATAATGTATTTTACATCTTTTTATTTTTTGTATCTTTTGGCTAATTTTTGTAGATATAGATCGTTTTACTGCTTTTGTGTTTTAATCTCCATACTGGCTTTATAGGTGATTAATTTACTGCCCTTAAAATATGTTTGCTTTTACCTGTTAAATGCTTTCCCTTCATAATATTCTTGCACCTGGTTATGTCTTTTGTTTCCCCCTTAAAGAATTCCCTTTAAAATTTCTTATAAGGCTGGGTTAATGATGGATGAACTTGTTTAACTTTTGTTTGTCTGGGAGACTGTTTATCTCTCCTTCACTTCTCAGCATTAAACCTTGCTGGGTAGAGTATTCTTGGTTGTAAGTTTTTTTCCTTTCAGTGCTTTGAATATATCATGCTACTTCCTTCTATTCTGCAAAGTTTCTGCTGAAAAATCAGCTGATAGCCTTATGAAATTGCCCTTATACATAACATTTTTATTTTCTCCTGCTTTTAAAATTCTCTATCATTATGTCATTTTAATTATATTTATGATGGTATAATCCTCCACGTATTCGTTTTGGAGGATCTCTTTGCTTTGCAAATTAGGAAAGTTTCCAGCTGTTATTTCTTCAAATAATTTTCTGCCTCCTTTCTCTCTGTCTTCTCCTTGTGGGAACCCCCAATAATATGAATGCTATGCTTGGTGATGTTGTAGAGGTCCCTTAACCTTTTTTTTTTTTTTTTCTTATTTTTTGTTTTTGATGTTCAGCTTGGGTGCTTGCTTCCACTTTGTCTTTCCAGATCACTGATTTGTTCTTTTGCATCCTCTCATCTGCTATTGATTCCCTCTAGTGCATTTTTTATTTCAGTTATTGAATTTTTCAGCCCTGACTGATTCTTTTTTATATTTTCCATCTCTTGAAGTTTTCACAGAGTTGATCTACTCCTCTCAAGTCCAGTGAATGTCTTTATGATTGTTAGTTTGAATTCTTTATTAGGCATATTGCTTATCTCTGTTTCATTTAGCTCTTTAACGATGATTTTGTCTTGTTCTTTCATTTAGGACATATTCCTCTGTCTCCTCATTTTGTCTAACTCTCTGTGTTTGTTTCTGTATAGATTAGGTCTGTCAGCTACTTCTTCTGGTCTTGAAAATAGTGGTCTGGCATGGAAAAGGTCTTGTAGTATCTTACAGCACAATCCCTCCTGGTCATCAGAACTAGGTGCTCCAGGAGTATCCCCTGTATGGGCTGCCTATGCCCTACAGTTGTGGCTGGGCCATGATTACCTTCAGCTCAGCTTGCTGCAGTCACCTGCTTTGCCTGCTGTGGATGCACTGGTCAGGATTTGCTCCCAGTGCTATTGAGAAGCCAAGCTGAGGCTTCCATGGGCTAGTAGGTGGATAGGCTGACAGTCAGCCTAGCCACCTGCAGTGAGTCTCTGTGCCACAGCTGTAAGTCTAACTAAAGGGCAGGGTTTGCTCCCTGTGAAGCCAACTAAGAGGCCTCACTGCAGGAACTGCAGTTGTGCTCATGTTTGGGATTATTTACCTGCCTCCCCAGAGTTGGAGTACTGTGGAGTGGCACAGGCCTGGCCAGGGCTACCTGTCAGGTGTGGCAGGGCAGGAGCTAATTTGCAGGGTTGCCTACCAAGGCGGACAGGTTGGGCGTGTCTGCAGGGTAGCATGGGGCAGAACGTGGCATTAGCGAGCTAGAAGGAGAGTGTTAGAACGGGCTCCCAGAAGCATCTCCTTAGGGGAGAAGGGAGAAAAATGGCACTAGCCAGCACTTTTTTCCCTGGGAGGAATCTGCAGATCCTGCCCTTCATGCACACATTCCGAAATTAGTTACTAAATCTCCATGTATACCCCAGGTGCTTTGCACACTGCTGCATCTGTGCTGTGTCTAGAGCTGAGTTATTTAGTGTGCTGGCTCTTTAAGATGGGGGGTGCTCTGTTTCCTGTTGCCATCAGTAGGAAACTCTTGGAGTTGCTGATTTTTATAGCCCCCAGTGTTCAGTCAGATGTTATAGGGACTCATCAGACCCAGGGATGCCCAGTGTGGGGTCTGAGCTCCTTCTCCATCCTTGTGTTGCCCTTCCTGTGTGTGATTGGTCCCACTGGAGATTTGGTTCCCAACCAGGTCTCTACCCCTCCTACCCTTTCTACATGGCCTTCTCTGTGAGACGAGCTCTGGAAGGTCTGTTCCACCAGTCTTCAGGCCATTTTCAGAGCTGGTTTTGTGTAGCTGTAGCTGTTGCCTTGGTGTGTCTGTGGGACAAGTTCAGCATCCTCTCACTCTCCCGTCTTTTCCACGTTTGTCAGTTTCAATAGTCTTTTTCAAAAAACCAACCTTTGGCTCTGACTGTATTTTGTCTTTCCTATTTAGTATCTATTCTTTTATCTCATTTCATTTTTTTTTTGGTGAATTAATCACTTCTTCCTGTTCTAAGTTATAATTGACACTTTCAAGTGTAATTTTCCCTTGTTGTGATTTTGTTACCTTCCATGAATTTTAATAGTATTTTCATAATTTAGTTCCAAGCATTAATAGCATTTTTGTCCCCAGAATTTTAAAAGGAAATGCAATTTCTGTATCCATAAATAAAAGTTTAGCAAGTAGTAAATTTAAAGAAATAGTTTTACTGTCTTGTTAAACACATCAGTGTTACCTAATTGGATTTAATTTTGGAGATATGTGGGCTCTCAGTTTTTAGGAGTAAGCAAATAAATGAAAGAAAAATGAAAGTAATTTAATTAAACTTATAGTACATCCAGGATATAAAACAGCTTCCACACCTTTATACTTTGCAGTGAGAATTTATTTCAGAATGATTTCAAGGTATTGCAGTAGTCTCACTCTTGAAAGAATAAACTTGTTTGGCTAATAGTACCCTATTTATCTTGGTGGGAAAAGAGAAATTTTTTTTGAAGGTTTCAGCAGACTTGAAACTCTCCTTTATCCATAAAATCCAGTTAAAGGAAATCCTTGCATTGACTGTGCTTTTTCTCATTAACTCTTCCCCTTCCCTCCCACTCCCACCTAGTGGTCAGGTGCATACCATAATCTATCACAATCTTTGTCCAGTTTTTGGCTTCATAAATAAAAGAAAGTTTTAGAGAGCTTTCAGGAGTTTTCCAAACAATCATTTAAACAATAAAAATATTTGAAAATAGTAAGTTTTTTTTGGAAATTTGGAATAATATGGATATTGTTTTAGCTGGAGAATATACAGTCAAAGTGGAGTATGCAAGTATATGAAACACTTTTTCTTTCTTATGGTTCCTCATTTCATTTTGGGACAGAATCAACTTACTGCATGTGTGTTTGTGGTAAGGCATAAGGATCTTCTTGAGATGAGACTTGCTGAACGTTGAGTACGTGTTTACAGGGGGCTGTATAAGTCCCTTCTTTGAAATCCTTCTTGAAATGAACTTCGTAGGTGGTAAGATTTAACTCTCTGAGCTGAAGATTTAACACACATTTAGTATGTGGGAATTCATTCCATAAACTGAATATCTAAGAAGAGGAAATAAATTGTCATAATTGTTTTAAGATTAATCATAATTTCTTCTCTTTCTCTTCTTACAAGAAAACTGGAGGTTTTCTTCTTTAGGAATAATAAAACATTTAAAATTTGGGTATTTAATTCTGCTTATATAATTTTATTGAACATATTTCTTGTGGAACAATATACTTGCATAAAGAAGTATGTGTAGCAAATGATATTTTATGCTGTTAATTGAATGGCTAAAGTAACATGGGAAAGAGTAGATTTTTTTTATCATATTTTTTTTTAAATCACAGAACATATTCAAAATATAATGACACTGGAAGAGTCTGTTCAACATGTGGTCATGACTGCTATTCAGGAGGTAAGTGTTTTTCATGTTTGCATATGTATGAAAATCCTAAACCAATTGGCACAAAAATGATCACATACATCTTATGGATGTATATTTTTCTACTTGTATAAACTTGCCCTTTGTTGCGGATTCACTTACCTTAAATTAGTGTGCCTTCCCTTCTTTTCTTTCCCCCCCATTTTTTTTTTTAAATGTTTTATTCTAGGAGAGAGAGAGAGAGACAGCATGAGCAGGGGAGGGTCAGAAAGAGAGGGGCTCACAGACTGAAACAGGCTCCAGGCTCTGAGCTGGCAGTCAGCACAGAGCCCGACGCGGGGCCCGAACCCACGAACCACGAGATCATGACCTAAGCCAAAGTCGGACGCTTAACCGACTAAGCCACCCAGGCGCTCCTCCCCCAAATATCTTAAAAGGACTTCAAGCCCAATTTTAGTACTTCTGTATTTTAAAAGAGAAATTAATATTGTCAGGTTCCCTTATTTTTTAATGTTTATTTATTTTTGAGAGCAAGAGAGAGCACAAGCAGGGGAGAGGCAGAGACACAAAATCCGAAGCAGGCTCCCAGGTTCTGAGCTGTTGTCAGCACAGAGCCCAACATGGGGCTCAAACTCACAGACCACAAGATAATGACCTTGAGCCGAAGTTGGATGCTTAACCGACTCAGCTACCTAAGTGCCTCTGTCAGATTTCCTTAAATAATTTCACCTAAGCAGAATAACAACCTCTGACCAGATAGGAATTCTTATTTTTTCTTTTCTTTTTTTTTCCTGCCAATTAGAGCACTCTTTCTTGAGATTTTAAAGAATTGAAATGTATTGTAAATATATCTTACTTTCATTTTCAGAATGGAGAAACTGTGAGCAAATATGGTGATAGGTTTGGGAGCCAGGTAGCCTGGGTTCAAGCCAATCTAGTTGTATAGGTTGAACCAGAGAGATTCAGAATTCACATGGTACGTGTTGAATCTTAACATCAGACTGAAAGGCCAGGATGAAGTGCAGTGCAGATTATGTCCAAGGGGATTATATGAGTGAGGATTAGTGACTACAAACAGTTTGGCAAGGGCATGATTTGGAAGGAGGCATCTTGCAGGAGGTTAGCAGTTTGTGTGCTCTGAGTTTGCATTGTTGACTTGAATTTAAAGCATCACAGCACAGGGGTGCCTGGGTGGCTCAGTTGGTTAAGTGTCTGAGTTCAGGTCCGATCATGATCTCACAATTTGTGGGTTTGAGCCTCACATTGGGCTCAGTGCTGACAGCTCAGAGCCTGGAGCCTGTTTCAGATTCTGTGTCTCCCTCTCTCTCTGCCTTTCTCCTACTTGGGTGCTCTCTCTCTCTTTCTCAAAAATTGAATAGACATTAAATTAAAGACAAAAACAAAAAGAAAAAAAGCATCACAGTACCTAAGTTTGCCTTTCATATTACTTTCATAGAATCTTTTTTTCATATACTTGTAACTCCTACATTTAAAATGACTTCTCTAAGAATTTTGCCGTATCACTCATTTACAGGCTGTGTTTTAAAAGTGTTTATTTTATGGGAGAATCTCTTTGTTTATTATTATTTGATGTGTTCAGTGTTATTCAGTAGTTCATCTTTTAGAACTTGGATTGTAGGGGCGCCTGGGTGGCTCAGTTGGTTGGGTGGCCAACTTTAGCTCAGGTCATGATCTCGCGGTCCGTGGGTTCGAGCCCCATTTCAGGCTCTGTGCTGTTGGCTCGGAGCCTGGAGCCTGCTTCTGATTCTGTGATTCCCTCTCTCTCTGCCCCTCCCCACTCAAGCTCTGTGTCTCTCTGTCTCAAAAATAAAATAAACACTATAAAATGTTTTTAGTAAAGAACTTGGATTGTAGTTTTTCAGTATACAGGTATTTTATTTTTAAAAATTTTTATTTATTTTTGAGAGAGAGAGAGAACACAGTGGGGAAGGGGGAGAGGGAGAGGGAGACACAGTATCTGAAGCAGGCTCCAGGTTCTGAGTCATCAGCACAGAGCCCGACACGGGGCTCAAACTCACAGACCGTGAGATCATGACCTGAGCTGAAGTTGGACGCTTAACCGACTGAGCCACCAAGGTGCCCCACAGTATACAAGGATTTTAAATATATCTGTGTATTTCAAGTACACTTTACTTCTTATGTCCCCACTGATGTAATAGTTGAATGTTGTGTTATTTAGCTTAAGCCTCTAATAAAGTTTTTATTTAAATATTCTCAGGATCATCAAATTATGGCAAGGGAAAACTAAATATAAAGCATTTACTGCCCTTTCAAGTAAACCTATTTTTATTTCATAATGTCTCTTTATTGTACTTAACGTTGCTACTTTAATTCCCTAGTTGATGAGCAAAGAAATATTGAGCTGTCCCACAAATGATGCTGTCGGAGAGTTAGAGCAACAGGTAAGTATCCTAGTGTGTGGGGAGAGTATTGAAAAGAGTCCTGCACTTCCTTAGGCAATTACTGTCGTAATGCATACATAGGAGAACATATAGAAGAATACTTGCCTCCATGAAACGTAGCTTGTTTATTCTGTAATATCTCAACTGAATAGTATTATGAATTCCTTCATGAATGCAAGTAGTGTTGGTCTCCAGAAGTTTTTATGATCGTGTTCAAAGAGATGAGTGACATTGAACTTTCCTTCTGAACCTTCTAATATGTATGTGGCTCATTCTAGATGGTTGCACAGTTAAATAGCAGACAGTGTAAAAAATTCTGCTAAGCTGTAATTTATCTAGTAAGGTCATTTCCGTCATGTTGCTGTCCTCTCTCCTGATTGTGAAGAAGCCGCTCCATGCGCTGTGTTCAAGGCTCCTTTCCCCGGTTCTACTGCATACCGTTTCACATGGGGGAGGACACTGTCCTGGGCTGTAGGGAGGGGCTCAAGGAGAGGCCGTTGCATCTAGCACTTTTCCTGCTTTACCTTGGAACACCTATTTTTCATGAGTGTCACCAGGCATCTCACCAGGTATTTCAAACTAAAACTTTCCTGTGAGATTTTTATTTGAATTTAAACACTGTGTTTCTTCAAAGTCTTGTGTAGTGAAATTAAACAACATCCTCTAATACTCTGCTGTTTGAACATCTCATAATGAGTGCTGTGTGCCCAGGGGAGAAGGTTAACACTCCCTATGACAAGGATAAAGAGCACCCCCCCCCCCAGCACACAGCACAGTTAAGGCCGTGCCACCACTTCAGGGCAGCTGACCATCGTTTTGGTGTTGAATCCCTGTATGACCTGTCTCACTAATATGGCATTCTATGTTAATAGAACTTCAGATTTTTTTAAAAAATGCACATTGAAGTGAAAAACAAATTTTTTTTCTTAAAGATTTACCTAAAATTTTATTTCTGTGGAACTTTTGCTTTAAATATTAATGAGACTATGTAAATATTCATACAAAAACAACAAATTGAGATTTACTCATTAATAGATAAAATTTTTTAATGTTTTTATTTAAATTCCAGTTAGTTGACATACAGTGTAATATTGGTTTCGGGTATACAACTTAGTGATTCAGCACTTCCATACATCACCTGGTGCCCATCACGAGTGCCCTCCTTAGCCCCCATCTCCTATTTCCCCCACCCCCCCACCCACCTCCTCTCTGATGACCATCAGTGAGTTCTCTATAATTATAAAACTTAATACCCAAAAAACAAATAATCCAATTTAAAAGTGAGCAGAAGACATGAGTAGATATTTTTCTAAAGAGGACTTGCCGATGGCCAACAGACACATGAAAGGATGCTCAGCATCACTGATCATCAGGGAGATGCAGACCAGAACAATAATGAGTGCCTTCTTCACTGCTGCATCCATGCAGCTGAGCTATGTTAGAGAAAAGCACAGCCATTTATTTGAATTGAAGTCACTACGGATGCATGGTTTCCATCTGCAGTTAGGTCTTCAGCAGTGTTTTATACTAATCAGTACCTTCTCCCAGGACCAAACAGCTATCTCACATGACTATCCATTTGTGTCAGGTCACCACAGTACAGTCTTCCCCCTCACTCTGACTAGGAGTCACTTATTTTTGAGTGCCCACTGTGTCCCAGAGACACTGCTGAGTGTTTTTCCTGTGTTGTCTCATTTGAACAGTAAGTTTCAAATGGAGACTTAGAGAGAGTAGACTTGTTAATAAATTTTAATAACCATTTTAATATCCATGTATTTATGTCCATACATCTGTTTTTTAATTCGTGTCACAACACAGCTTTCTAAGAATTAGAACATTTTCTGTTTCAGCTTAAAAGGGCCTTGGAAGAACTTCAGGAAGCACTGGCAGAAAAAGAAGAACTGAGGCAAAGGTGCCAAGAACTGGATTTGCAGGTGCGGAAGAGAAACCAATATGAGGAAAATTTCCTTGCTAAGTTTACAAAGGTTTTATTTTAAATAATTCATTGGCAAAGTGTTTTGGAGGTTGGGTTCCACTCCATGGAGGGAAAATTTAAAATATTTGTCATAGGCTTGAGTATTCAAGCATGAATTTCCTAATTACGTTTCTCTTAGAGTTGAAAATTGCAAACTACTTCTTTGAGAAAATCATTTTAATTGTGGAATTTCAAGTATTTAGATGAGCCCTTAGTTTCTTTTGTAAAACGGAGAAACTAAAATATCTACTAAACGAACGAATATTTAAGTGAAGTCATTTATGGAAGTATTTAGAAATGCTTCTCTCCCCCTCCCAGTTAAATGCAAGTACCAAGTTTGTTTTGCTAACATGTACATGTATCTAAATATATGTGTGTATAATTCTTACATTCATATGTGTGTACATGCTAGCAAAGTAAACTCGACACGAGAGACAAGAGTTAATGGTTAATAAGGTAGATTAACTCACCTGTATTCAGAACCTACCTGGTTGTATCCTCTCAAGCTAATGACTTAATTTCTTTATAGTTTGGCTTTCTCTTTTGAGAAACGTAGTGATGATAGTGTATATCTCCCAGAGTGACTATGAAGATTGAGTTACCATGCATTAAGCACTTAGAGCAGTACCTGACACATGTAAGCCCTAGGTGTATTTGTGTGAATGTTATTATTATATGAAAGTGTAAATGCACCAGTTATGCAGTAAGTCTTGAAAAATTATGCAAAAGGGTAAATGTGCTGTCATAATACGCTATATGTAAATTGCATGTTTTTGTTCAAATAGTGAGTTACATAAATAATTTACTCCCTGAAAAGTATGAAAACAAGGAACAAGGGTTGTGAGAGCATCATCATGGCTTGATGAGATAAAGATCTAGACTGACAGGACTGGGCAATATTTCTAACCCATAAGGGCTTGCACATAAAGAAAAGAGAAGCAACTCGGTCAAGCTGACTCAGCTGCTTAGGGCAGTGACAGCATTGCAATTCTGGTCCTGTAACTTCATCTTTAAAACATCAGTCCCTCCCTATGTGTTTGAACACAGCTAATGTTTATATTTGAACAAAGCCAGTGTCTCAGAATTAGGGGAATTTCTGTCTGTTCTTCCTTCATGTTTCTTGATCACACTCATGTCACACATTATAACACATGTGCACACATACACAGAGCATCTGAGATGTATTATTACCAAATAGGATCTTACTCACCTTCCAGAATACATCCTATAAAGAACAGAGGATTGAATCATTCCAGCATTACCAGTGTTATATAGGATCTCTGTACAGTTTTCTAGAAATTCTTATTTAATAAAGAACACAAAATTCTATGTTAGAAGATGTACTTGTTATACACAGTGAAGGTCATGTGATCACCTGATTTTAGCAGAAAAGTACAGAAACTCAAGTTTTAGCATTTTGATTCCAGTATTAAAACCCTCAGATTATCTGCACACATGAAATGAGTGCTTATATAATTAGAATAAAAAGTAACTTATTAACAACATGGAATCCACATAAGTATACATGACATATATCCCAATTTTATAAGGGACCTTGTTTTTTTTTAAATTTTAAAAATGTATATTCATTTTAGAGAGAGAGAGAGAGAATGAGAACACAAGCAGAGGAGGGGCAGAGAGACTGAGACACAGAATCTGAAGCAGGCTCCAGCCTCTGAGCTGTCAGTACAGAGTTCATTGTGGGGCTCGAACCCATGAACCATGAGATCATGACCTGAACCAATCAGACACTTAACTGATTGAACCACCCAGGTGCCCCATAAGGGAATTTGTTTTTGAGAAATCTTTACTTTTAATCATATGTTCCTTGAGAGTCATTTTTAAATTGGGACAGAGGAGCATTGTTTTTAATACGTGACCAAATGTAACAAAAAAAAGTAAAATAAGCTGCAAAGAAATTCACAAAGGACAGGTAAACAAGAAAAAGGACATAACTTAATGGAAGTTAAAAAGCCGATAGTCAAGGAAGGAAGCAGGTGTGTGATGTTGACAGAAGTACAGCATAGCAGGTATCTGCTCTTCCTTCCTCACCCCTGGCCCATGCAGGGGGGCCTCAGACGTCCTGATGCTTCTACCTGCAGTCTACCCAATCCGAAGGAAAAGTCACCCTTTGATTATTTTGTTTTCTTTCACTGGACTGAGGAGGAGCGGCGAAGACACTGAGGGCATAACTCCTTCTGATAGAAACAGAGGCTGTACACACTGCATCGGGGGGATGGTCTGATACCTAATGGAGTCCCTCCCTGGGAATGGGATCCACTTCTCACCACTCTGATATGAGGTAGTTAAACCTCGGAAGTGAGAGCGTAGCCCAGGTGTTGTAAAGACTGCACACTGCCTCGGCTCGCCAGCCCCTTCCCTGACCATTCACAAGCCCTAGAGTGGTGTGGAGGGAAAACCACCTCAACCATAACTGAGAAAGGAAAACATACTGGGTCTTCACTGCAGTGGACAGGGTGTCGAGAAGTCTTCAACCCACTCCGGAAAACCTAGGGTGTCCTGACTGCCAACAAAGCATGGGTTAGATGAAATGAATAGAAGCCTGACATCTGTGCAAACATTGCAGATTAAAGAGCATGTAAAAGACTTTAGCCAAGCTTAGAAAAATAACGTTTGCTTCCTCTTGTGTAACCGCTTCATAAGAACATACCAGTAAAATAGATTGGGTTGTAAGACAACAAAGTGAGGTTAAAAAAAAAATTCCAGATATAGAAAAACAAATCACTGAATATTGTTAAACAGTAAGCTTATCCTAGGTAAGCTATTGAACTTCATGAATAAGAGAAAAACTAGTCCTTGGTTGTTCAGATAGCAAAGGCAAACCGCCCGGAAAGACAAGACACGCAGGCCCCCCTACAGCTTCAGTGGCACGACATGGAAGTACAACATCTACCGTGTGCTTAGGCCGGGAAGCCAGGGAAAAGGCTTGGATGCAGACTCCTGAGCCGTTCTTGAAAAGACTCCTTGTTGACTCAGTCTAGCTGGCAAACCTGTTTTCAGCAAAATAAAGACGGCAAGAGTGAAGGATCTGGTGAAGCTTGAGTCCTTTTACATATAGAACTGTTTTGGTTCTGTGCAGATTATGGTTATAAATTCTGATTCACTAAGTCAGGAGGCCGGCGCAATTCTGTGTACTTTAAAAAAAGAAAGAAAAATCTCCACATGGTATTTTGATAGGAAGTTTTGAGAAACTCTGTTCCAATCAGGATAACACGGGACCTTCAGGCCAGTTGTGATGCATTTGCCAGGTGCTCTGACCCTGCCTTTCCCAGCCACTATTCGTGCCACCGGCCTCAGTCGGAAACAGTCCTTCGCTGTTGCAGGAGGAGGGCCATAGCAGCGGTCACTCTTGCCGGTGGCGTGTTAGCGAAGACATGCCCCTGTCCACCATTGTACAAGATAAGTTTATATCTGAGGCAGTATTTTCAAACTTTTTATTTATTTATTTATTTTTTATTTCTAGGAGAGAGAGAGAGACAGCGTGAGCAGGGGAGGGTCAGAGAGAGAGGGAGTCACAGACTGAAACAGGCTCCAGGCTCTGAGCTGGCAGTCAGCACAGAGCCCGACGCGGGGCTCGAACCCACGAACCGCGAGATCATGACCCAAGCGAAAGTCGGACGCTTAACCGACTAAGCCACCCAGGCGCCCCAGTATTTTCAAACTTTAATGTGATGAAGTTTGTATTTATTTAAGTGGGCTTCGTGCCAAGTGCAGAGCTCAATGTGGGGCTTAAACTCGTGACTCTGAGATCGAGACCTCGGCTGAGATCAAGAGTTGGATATTGAACCAACTGAGCCATCCAGGCACTCCATATATTTTTTTTAGATAAGCATTTAGGACACAAGTGTTACATTAAAGCTGGGTAATGTGAGAAAAGGAGTCCTTTGTTTTTTTTTTTTTTTAGCTTTTTGAATTTTTCTGTCTCATTTTTAAATAACTCAGAGACAACAAAGAGAGAGATAAAAGAAATGGAGAAGAAAAAAACCCAGAGAGGACAGACGCAGGTACATAATGAACCGAAAGAGAATATCACTATGGATATTAAAGGAGATGTCTAGAACCTCTGCTGGACCTCTTGTGTCATTAGATGAGGGGGGGAGAGGGATAGTGTGCAAGGAATTTGCATGTTTACTACCCACTCCTCTAGGTCTGTGGTTAAAGGTAGCTCTCGAGTCTCACTGCAAAACATGGATAGGAACCAGGTTGGTTACCCACCAGGTGTTGAAAACTGATCTTCCCTTACACCTCAATGTATTTATGTGGTTCTGACACAGGTTGGAAGACTGGGAGTGTTGTTTCTCTTTTGCGAGTCTTTTTGTGACAGCCTCTTCCCTCCAGCTAGAATGAGATTTTGTTTTCTTTGTGTCCCAACTCCTACCCTATGGTATGCTTCCGTCAGAGCACCTTGGACATTTTCTGTTGTGTAATTATTTACATTTTTACCATAAGGATCCTAAGGGTACAGATTCTCATTCTTTTTCATATCTCAGTCATTTAGGATTGTACATGACAGGTAATAGTCACTAAGCTGCTTGCATGACAAGAATAGAGGCATACATTAAATTTAGGGAGAGAAATGGCTTTCTCCTGTAGTCTGCCCGGGAAGAGTTTTCTGAGCCTTTGTGTTGCTTGTTTGGAGGACAGTATCTGTAACTTGCCTGTACTGTGTCTAAGGCACTCACTTGCTTTTAATTTCCTATTACTAGTTCACTGTGTCAATATATAGTCTGATTCACTTGACCCAGTTGAGTTAGTTACATCTATTGACAAAATAATCACAAACCTATGTAGTCATATGTTGAAAATCAGAATAGGTCGACTTTTTTTCAAGCGAATCTTAACAAAATCACTTGTAAACTTTTGATCTTCTAAAAGGTTACAGCCTTTTAAAAAGGCTTGTAAAGATGTTTTTAAATGGAAAAGAAAAAGAACTGAAGGAGCAAACCATGCTTGTTGCGTTAATATGTAAGTAAAGTAAAAATGTATCAGATACTGATACTGATGTGATTCTAAAATTACATATTTTTAGTCATTTTAAATTATACGCAAACAGTCTCAATGTGCAGATGGATTCAGTTCAGCTTTTTGTTGTTGATTCATTAACCAAGCAGTGTGCTTGTCTCTGTAGACTTGATATGTAACAGATAATTATCTGCTATGAACCTAAAATAACTTTGTGCATATGTGTGTGTATTTTAGCTTACTAGGTAACAGCATCCTAATAGTAAATTTGTAACTAAAAGAGGAGCAAATCCATTTTTCAAAGCTTATCAGTATATCAGATTTTAAAGACTTAGGAACATTTTCTTACCAAAACTAGGATGAGCACAACATTTTAAAAATATTCTCCTTGGTTGAAAATATTAACTTGATTTTTTTCTGTATTAAATTATTTTGATTTCTTTTGTTTAACTCAAACCTCCTAGACCCAAAATTCCAGATTTGGAAGGATACTTAGGAATTATGTTGTCTGATTGACCAAGCAAATTTAATGACTCCGTCATAATAATAATGTGGGACTCTGGACTCTAAGCTTTTTTTTGCTATTGATGCTTATATTTACATATTTGTTTTTTAGGTGACTGCACTTCAAGATGAAAAGAATTCATTAGTTTCTGAGAATGAGATGATGAATGAAAAACTTGACCAGTTGGATGGCTCTTTTGATGATCCAAATACAGTGGTTGCAAAAAAGTATTTTCATGCACAGTTACAACTAGAGCAATTACAGGAAGAAAACTTCAGGTAGCATTTTTAGTCAAAATCGTTCCATAGATTTCTGTGCAATCAGGAGCTAAGAAGTCCTATCAGTGACTAATGATTAAGCATTTTATAGTATGCTTAGGACACTGATTAAGCTCTGAAAATACCAAATCGTTTAAGTGGTTCTTGCTTTCACAGGGCTCGTGGCCTAGTTAGGCAAGTAGGATATGCATATAAACAAAACCGTTCAAAATGACTTGTGATTGGGGCCACATAAAAGCTATAGGCTAGTTCAATAGGAGTTTAAGGGAGTGATCCCTGAGGCCTGGGGACAAGGGGTGTTTCTTACATTGGAGAAGGAATCTGATAATAAATGGAAGAAATGGAAATCTTAAGCTAAAGAGATGCTTTTCATTTTAATTTTTATATTTCTTCTTTGGGAAAAAAAAAAAAGGGTGTACATCTTACCTTTAATAAACACGGTCTCTTATGTGCTTGTGGCTGAGCCTTGGACTCTAAGTCCTGGGGAATAGGCACTCTAATTGTACTATATGTATTTTTTGTTACTTTTTAAAATATAATTCAAACTTAAACACAAAAACAGTTGCAAGAATAGTACGAAGAACTCCTGTATACCTTTTAATCAGATTCTGCAATTGTTTTGCAGTGTTTTCTATTTGTTTTAGTAGTCTCTACATATTCTTATAGATGCATATATTTTTTTCTGAACCACTTGAGAGTACTTTGGAGTCATGCACTTTTATCCCTGTATACTTTGGCATACATTTCCTAAAACAAGATCACTGTCTTATAAACGACAATATAGTGATTAAAATTAAGGAATTTGTCATTGATAAAATATTACCATCTAATTCACAGATTGTATTCAAATTCCAATAGTTGTCTCATTGTCTATAGCTATTTATTTTTCCTGTATCAGAATCCAGTCCAGGATCATGCACTGCACTTAGTAGTATTCTTACTCAATGGACTATAAAGACATTACTGTCATCAGTTATTTGATGCTGGAGTCCCAGATTTGACCACTGGGAAGCCTTTCAGTTGGCCCCTACGTCCTTTTAACCTGCTGCTATCCTTTGAGCACGTTTTTACTTTCCTGCACAACAAAATATTCTAGACTCATTCTCCTTCTTTCCAGACTCTGCAATCAGTCATTTCTCCAAGGATTCCTAATTTCTTTTAGTGGAGAATGTTATTTAGAAACAAAGATCTGTGCTCCAGACTTGTTATTTGATTCTTGTGAAGTACAGAGCTAGGAAGTACACTAGCTCAGGTTCCTACTAGCCGATGTTCACCCTTGCCTGTGTCCACACACTGGAATATACACACATCTGCCTTCTTCTCTCTCTCAGTGTGAACAGTGCATTCATATTGACATCTTTCATTGTAGTCCTGTGTCTTTGGGGTTCATTCAGATCTGCATTTCCATATTGTCAACTCCTCCAGCAGTGAGAAACCTGGCTCCCATTTCCCTCAATACATTTACTCATATATTTAATCCTAAAACACACAGAAAGTAATTTAAGAATTGCTAACCTTACCTTTGTAAAAAGCAAAATATTATTAGACTTCAGTATGTTTATGTTTCTGTTACAAGGTAATGTATACGTGTTGCGAAATGAATAAATTCGACGTCTGATGTTTTAACAAATGCATACATTTGTGTAATCACACCTTTATCAATATATAGTTCATTTCAGTCATTGAACAACGTTCTTTTATGCCTTTTCCCAGTCAACCCCTACCTCCCAGAGGCTAATTAACTCTTCTGATTATTTTCCATTATAGATTAGTTTTCTCTGAACTAGAACATCATATAAATTAAATCATGCAACATGAACTTCTTGGTGACTGGTTTCTTTTGCTCAGCATTTTTGTGAGCTTCATCTATGTTTTGAATGTATCTATAATTCATTATTTTTTATTGCTAAGTAGTACTCAAATATTTGGAATTATTCTATATTATACCACACTTTTATTTATCCATTTCCCTTTAGATGGGCATTTGGGTTAATATAAGTAAAAGTATTCTGAACATTATAAGACTTTTTATAGACATTTTTTCTTATTTCTCATTAGTAAATGTATAGAGCATTACTGCTGAGTTATGCAATAGCTCTCTGTTTAAATGTAAAAGATACTGCCAAACAATTTTCCAAAGCAGCCACAACATTTTATACTCCATGAGCAGAGTTTGCTGCTTGTTGCTCTAGTTGTCCTGTGTAGGATAATTTGTTCTTATCTGTCTTTTTAACTTTAAATATTTCAGGGAAAGTGTAGTAGTATTTCATTATGGCTTTAGTTGGCATTTTTCTGATAACAGATGATGTGATAATCCCCTTTTCATGTGCTTATTGGCAATATATCTTACTTTGTGAATTGTCTCTTCACACTGTTGAACTGTTTTTAAATTGGGTTGTTTGTCGTTATCAATTAGTTGTAGGAAGTTTCAGAAATTTGGATACAAATCCTTTTGTGGGATATATGCATGGTAATATTTCACTTATTCTCTGACCTGTCTTTTCATATTTTAAATGGCATATTTCAAAGAGGAAAAGTTCTTAGATGATTTATCAGTATTTTTGATATTAGTGTTTTTTGTGTACTGTCCAAGAGGTCTTTGTCTACTTCCATGCCATGAAAATACTCTCTATTATACTGTTGTAGAAACTTCACAGTAATATCTTTTACATTTAAAGCTATGGTGCATCTTGAATTATCTTCTTAAAAAAATAGTGTAAGGTACGGAGGTCAAGCTTTATTATTTTTTAATTTATTTTGTTACTACTTTTTTTGAAGTTTATTTATTTATTTTGAGAGGGGAGAGATCATGAGCAGAGGAAGGGTGGGAGAAGGGAGAGAATGCCAAGCAGGCTCTGTGCTGACAGCACAGAGCCTGACACAGAGCTCCATCCCATGGACCGTGAGGTCATGACCTGAGCCAAAATCAAGAGGTGGACACTTAACTGACTGAGCCACCCAGGCGTCACTATTTTTATTTTTGTTTTCCATATGGATATCTATTGTTACAATTGCATCATTAAAGCGATTTTAATTTTACTCCAAATAGCTTTATATCTTTGTGAAAATGGTATCATAAAATTTGGGTCATTTTCTGGGCTCTTTAGTTGCTTTCTATTGATCAGCTTGCCTTTATGCCTATATGATGTGGTCTTGATTACTTTAGCTCTAAAGTAAGTTTAAAATCAGGTAGTTTAAGTATTCCACCTTTGTTCTTTCTTTTCAAAATTTGTTTTGGCTATTCCAAGTCATTTGCATTTTCACTTAAAATTGATAATCAACCAGTCAGTTTCTGTTTAAAAAAACCTTTTGTGATATGATTTAGGTTGTATAAAATTGATATGTTAACTATATTGAGAATTTCCATCTATGAATGTGATATCTTCATTTATTTAAGACTTTAATTTCTCTCACCAAGATTGTGTTGTTTCTAGCAGAGAAGTTTTGTATGTATCTTGTTAACTTTATTCCCATTTAGATGCTATTACAAATACAATTAAAATTATTCTGAAAATTGGCTGCTAACATGTACAATTCATTTTTATATATTGAAACTTGAGCTTATATTTTGAAACTTTTATGTCTTCTGAAGTTTCCTATTTCACTTATTGATTCTAGGAATTGGTTTAAATAGAAAATTCTAAGGCATCAATAGTCATCTAACCTATTGATAGAGCTTTACATCTTCTCTTTATTATTTCTGCACTGTATTTATTTTTCTTGCAATGAACAAGAGAAGACATCTTACTTTATTCCAGGTCTTAGGGGGAAAATGTTCAGTTAAGTACCATCAAGTATGAACTTGCTGTAAAGTTTTGTAATTGTTTTTTTTTTTTTTTTTTTATCAATTTGAAGGAGTTACCCATTTTTGTCAAATGATTTTTCTACATCTTGAAATGACAGCATGGTTTTCTTTTTCATTCTTTCATTATGACTTTCAGTGTTTGTTGAACAATCATACTTCAGGGTTAGACCACTTTGGTCATACTTATTATTCTGTACATAATATATATATATTAACTAGATTCAGTTTGCTAATATATTGAGAAGTTTGTGTTTTTTATTTGGTTGTCTTTGTAATAGATACTGGTCTGTAACTTTTTTGATTTTTAATGCCTTTTTTAGGTTGTCAGAGTTCTGCTAGTCTCAGAGTAATTGGGAAGAATTCTCTCTTCCTCTGTTTTCTGAAAGAGTTTATGTATGAATGATATTATTTCTTCCTTGAATGTTTGATAGAATTTATCAATAAAGCAATCTGGACCTATGGTTTTCTTTGTGAAAGGGCTTTTAATGACAAATGCAATTTCATCAGTGGTCATAGGGCTTCTTAGATTTTCTGTTTCATCTATGTCAATTTGTTAAGTTGTGCTTTTCAAAGTATATGTTTATTTCATTTCAGTTATTGAATTTATTGCCATTAAGTTGTTTGTAGTATTCTTTCATTGTCCTTTTAATGACTGTAGGAGCTACACTGATACTTTTTTTTTCATTCCTGATACTGGTAATCTGTTTTTTCTCATTTTTAGTGATCACTCTTACTAGGGTTTCATCAGTTTTATTAATCTATTCAAGTACTTTATTAGATTTCCATATTGTTGTGTGTCTTGGTTCTTTCTTTCTTTCCTTTTATTTACTTTGGATTTAATTTGCTCTTCTTTTCCTAGCCTTTTAAGGTTGAATTCGGACTGACTTTAAGTCTTTCTTCATTTCTAATATATAAGACTTTAAATTCTCCTCTAAGCACTTTTTCTGTGTTCCCAAAATGTAACTGGTTGTCCTTCTGTTGTTATTCAGCCTCAGTATTTTCTAATTTCCTTTGTGATTTCTTCCTTGATGTATGGGTTGTTTAGAAATGTATTATTTACAGTGAGAAAGAATGAAATCTGGCCATTTGTATCAACATGGATGGAACTTGAGGGTGTTATGCTGAGTGAAATAAGTCAGGCAGAGAAGGACAGATACCATATGTTTGCATGTATAGGTGGATTAGGAGGAATTTAACGAAGGACCATGGGGGAGGAGGAGAAGGGGAAAAATAGTTGGGGAGAGGGAGGGAGGCAAACCATGAGAGACTCTTGAATGCTGAGAACAAACTGAGGGCTGATGAGCATGGAGGAGGGCACTTGTTGGGATGAGCACTGGGTGGTATATGGAAACCAACTTGACAATAAACTATTTAAGAAAAAAAAAGAAATGTATTGTTTCATTTCCAGTATTTAAGGCTTTTCTAGACTTCTTATTGTGACTAATTTCTAATTTAAGTCTCTTATGGTTAGAGAACATATTTCATAGATTTCAGTCTTCTGATATTTATTAATACTTATTTTGTTGTTCATGTTTCATTGTGAAGGGTGTTCCATGTGCACTTGCAAAAAATGTGTATTCTGTCATTTTTGACATGTACACATGTCAGCTAAATCGAGTTGGTTAATAGTGTTCAAATCTCTTCTTTTTAGTTTTTTTGTTTGTTTGTTTAGTTCTGTCATTTATTAGAGACTGGTATTAAGCAATGATTGTTGACTTGTGGATTTCTACCTTTGATTCTATCAGTTTTTGCTTCATGTCTTTTAAAACTATTTTTAGGTATATATACATTTATAATATGGCTTTCTAGTAATTGACCCCTTTATAATTATGAAATATTTCTATCTTTGACTATATTTTTTGTCTTGGAATTTATTTTGTTTGACATTAACATAACCACCCCAATTTTCTGTGCTTACTCTTTTCATGGTGTTTTTAAGTCCTTTTACTTTTAATCTGTGTCTTTATGTTTAAAATATCCCTTATAATTAGCATATATTTTAGCCTTGCTTTTTTGCCTAGTCTGATAGTCTCTGCCTTTTTAATTGGTGTTTAATCTATTGGCCTTTTATGTAATTTTTGTTATGGTTTTTAGGTTTTTCAGTTCGCTGTTTTTCTTTTGTCATATCTATTCTTTTGTTCCTTCTTTCCTGCTTTCTTTTAGGTAAATCAAATAAGTTTTTTTTTTTTAGATAAGTTTTTTTAATATTTGATTTTAAAGACTGTATTGTCTTTTTCCATTTTTTTTTTTTTTTTTTTTTATTTGTTTTTTGAGAGAAACCAAGCATGAGCTGGGGAGGGGCAAAATCCCAAGCAGGCTCCTTACCATCAGTGTAGGACCCGACACAGGGCTTCAAGTCATGAACTGTGAGATCATGACCTGAGCCGAGTTCAAGAGTCAGACACTTAACTGACTGAGCACCAGACTACACGCACTCCCGCCCCCCCCCCCATCTTCTTTTTGTTTTTGCTATAGAGTTTGAAGTATTTATCCATAATTTATCATAGTCTACTTAGAGTAGACATTTCACATGTGATGTATATTTTTGAGTAACTTTAATATATATTTATACATTTTCTCTTCATCTTTTGAGATTAAACCTCTTATAGAATAGCAATAGCCATGCACCATGTTTCAGAAGTGAAAAATGAAAATTCAGAACATTAAGTTTATTCTTAGCCAGTTTTAAATCCAAGAGCCATAAGTTTCTTATTCTTTCTTTTAGTTTTTCTTTTGAGTGTAGAATTTTAAAGAACATTTTAAAAGTATGTCTTGCTAAGCTCATATCTCAGTAAGAAAACAAATAATGGAAATTATATAATAAATACTTTGTTTATGCAAGGCTTGAAGCTGCAAAAGATGATTATCGTGTTCACTGTGAAGAACTTGAAAAGCAACTAATTGAATTCCAGCATAGGAATGATGAACTGACTAGTCTTGCTGAAGAAACAAGAGCCCTGAAAGATGAAATAGACGTCCTTAGGTATGCCGTGTCTAAATATAATTACATCACTTCTAAGTTATTACTTAGTCATTTCAGTATTCCATATTTTAATCAGGGATTCTTAGGGTTATTTCTGTATATCAAATACTGATCAGTTTTTTCCAGACTCCTAGTCTTTACTTATTTTATGCTCTTTGATAATAATTGCAGATTAAGGATAGCATTCAATTCTTTTTAGCATAATTTCATATTAGAATTCATAAACCCAAAATAATATCTTTTTATTTTTTAAAGCTTATTTATTTTGAGAGAGATAGAAAGCGAGCATATGCACATGCATGTGCACAAGCAAGGGAGAGGCAGAGAGAGAAAGAGAATGGATCCCAAGCATATGTGACAGCACAGAGCCCGATGGAGAGTGATGTCATTTTCTAAAAATTGTGTAAGCTGACTTACTTTTAGATACGTTCAACTTGACCCTCTTGTACTTGTTAGTGTATCATGTGAGCTTTTTATGTGAGGGAAAGTATTCTGACAGTCCATTTAGCATTTGATATCAAACAGATATAGGTAAGTATCTTCACATTTATTTCAGGATTATCTCAAGGTTCTCTTATTGTCTTAGACAATATAAAATTTATATTTAGTTTTTGCCTATGAATTGTTAATCAAGCAACAGACTATTCATATGCTGTTTATATTTTCTGTTAAATTTTCTTTTTAAAAAATTTTTAATGTTTTATTTATTTTTGAGAGGGTGTATGTCTGGGACAGCTGGGTGGCTCAGTCAGTTAAGCATCCAACTTCAGTTCAGGTCATGATCTCGCAGTTCCTGGGTTCGAGCCCCGCGTCAGGCTCTGTGCTGACAGCTTAGAAACTGGAGCCTGCTTCGGATTCTGTGTCTCCCTCTCTCTCTCTGCCCCTCCCCTGCGCATGCTCTGTCTCTCTCTGTCTCAAAAATAAACTATAAAAATTTTTTTTTAAAAAGGAGAGTATGTGTGCGTGTGTGTGTGTGTGTAAGAGAGAGAGAGAGAGACAGAGCACGAGCAGAGGAGGGGCAGAAAGAGAGAGGGAGACAGAATCCAAAGCAGGCTCCAGGCTCCAAGCTGTCACCACAGAGCCCGACGTTGGGCTCGAACCCAGGAACCACAAGATCATGACCTGAGCTGAAGTCAGACCCTTAACCAACTGAGCCTTTTCTGTTAAATTTTCCTAATTAGCCTTTTTGTTACACTGTTTTTAATGTCCATTTGAAACAAAATCTTTTTGCTATTTATTTGAACCTGCACGAAATGGAAAGTGATTTGGTTTATGTATTTATTTTTTATCTAGTTGGCCAGGTAAGCACAACTCTAAAGGGAAGTGCTTTGTCAAACAAATTATCAGTTGAATTAACTACCTTTGTATATCAACTGCTTAGAACAAAACTGTACTAAATGTTAAACACAAAGCATAGTTGGCCTGTAAGCTTCAGAGAGACTTAGAATTGTTCAGTTACATTTGCAAAAGCATTCTTTTTTATACATTGTGCTGTATGAAATGGTTTGATAATTTAGTGTGTTACATTTAAGGCATTTTTGTTTTGATACCTTTATAACAAAAAGCTTCAACACTGGACTTGAGTCTTTTTCCAAAGTTCTCACAAAGTTTAATTCTTTTGTTTTCTCTGATTTTCTTTTTTATTTGCTTCAGCCAATTGATCGTACATCTGGCTGACTACTTTTACAGCCAGAATAAAAATGTTATGTTCATTTACTAGCTTTTACCCAGTAACGTGCAGTCTTTATTATCATAGGGCTACCTCTGATAAAGCAAATAAACTAGAATCAACAGTGGAGATATATCGTCAGAAATTACAAGATCTGAATGACCTTCGCAAGCAGGTGAAAACTTTACAAGAAACAAACATGATGTATATGCATAACACAGTCAGCTTAGAAGAAGAATTAAAGAAGGCAAATGCAGCACGTACTCAGTTAGAAACGTACAAGAGGCAGGTAAGAAAATATCTCCATTTTTTTAGTCAATGAAATTGAAGGGCTCAACTTTCTTATTCTTTTTGATACTTTAAGAATGATAGAGATAGGAAAAATATTACCTATAATGAGCTATAAACTTAAGATGATAGATTTCTCCTACCTGAAATTTTAATTCTAGGATTGATAGTTGAGTTTGAAGTTTGAGCTACCTAGGTCTTTCCCCTTTTTATTGTCTTCTGAACTTGTATATTTTGGGAGGCATGTTATCGCTTGTTAGCATTTCTGGTAACCAGTAATAATTGCCTTGAGAATGGAGCCATACCAATAATATGCTGTTTTGCTATTTATCAAGCAACCTCGAGAAACATTAGTAGAATGATTTTTTTACTAAATTATTATTTGAGTATTTTAAAATTTATGTTAACTTTTATCTAAATGCTATTTTCGCAACTATTAAGGATTACTAGATTATATTCTTACTATAAGTTTTATTTCCAATCCATTTCTCATTTATTGACCTCTGAAAAACTATTAATGTTATGTACTCTTGTTTTCTACTTTTGTTTGTGACAAAAAGGTTCAAGATCTTCACAATAAACTTTCCTCTGAATCCAAAAGGGCAGATACACTAGCATTTGAAATGAAGCGGCTTGAAGAAAAACATGAAGCATTACTTAAGGAAAAAGAGGTAAACGTAAATACAGTTGATAAGTCAAAGGTCCGTCTTCTTTCAGTTTTTAATATTATATTTGTTATTCTAAGGTTGGAAGTCACGTCAGTCAGTTCTTCTTCTTTCTCCAAATTGGAGTGTTGGTGTCAAAGAAAGTAGGAAGAATTCACCATGCAGTTTTGTTACTTTGCTTCACAAGGGAAGACGGAGTCACAGAGGCAAGGCTATACATCTCAGTGTGTGTTCCCATTCTAGACCGTTGGCTCCTTGAGAGGAGGCACCATAGATGTGATTTTTTAAAAATTTTTTTTAATATTTGTTTATTTTTGAGAGAGAGAGAGACAGAGTGTGAACAGGGGAGCACAGAGAGAAGAGACACAGAATCAGAAGCAGCTCCAGGCTCTGAGCTGTCAGCACAGAGCCCGACATGGGGCTCGAACTCACAAACTGTGAGATCATGACCTGAGCCTAAGTCGGACACTTAACCGACTGAGCCACCCAGGCACCCCAGATGATACTTTTTTGATGGATTTATTGAGATACAATTTATATACCATCAGTTTTGCCTACTTAAAGTGTACCGTTCAGTAGTTTTTAGTACATTGACAGTTGTGCAGCCATCGCCACACTCAGATTTTAGAACACTCTCCTCACACCATCAGTGTGCCTGCCAGCAGCTACTCTGCATTCTGGCTCCCTCCCGTCCAGCCACTGCAGCCTTTACTCCACTTTTTTTCTCTGTAGATTTGCCCAGCCTGTCCAGGATATGTCAGTATACACTTTGTGGGTTTTGTGACTGGACTCCTTCATTTAGCTTCATGCTTTCAAAGTTCATCCACTTCATAGCAGGAATCAGTACTTCATTAGATTTTGTGCTGAATAATGCCCCATTCTGTGGTTATACCACATGTTATCTATCCATTGATCATTTTATGGACATTTGTGCTATGTCTGCTTTTTGCCTATTGAACAGATAATGTGGCTGTGAATATTTATTTACAGTTTTTATCGACACGTGTTTCATTTCTTGAGTATATACCTATGAATGGTACTACTGGGTCATAGGCTAACTACATTTAACCTTTTAAGGAACTACCAGACTGTTTTCTAAAGCAGATGAACCATTTTTCATTGTCAGCAATTTGTAAAGGTTTCCAATTTCTCCACATCCTGCCAACTCTTACCAGCCTTTTAATTTTAGCTATCTTAGTGACTCTGAAGAGGTATGTCATTGTGGTTTTGATTTGTATTTCCCTAATGACTGATGGTATCGAGCATCTTTTCATGTACTTGTTGGCCATTTGTATATCTTTCTTGGAGAATTATCTCTTCACATCACTTACTCATGTTTTATTTAAATTATTTGCATTTTTATTTTTGAGTTGTAAGAATTCTTTATATATTCTAGATACAAGCTCCATTTCAGATATGTGATTTGCAAACATGTTCTTTTATTCTGTGAGCTGTTGTCTTCTCATGTTTTTATGGTATTGTTTGCAGCAGAATAGTTTTTCATTTGATGAAGTCAGAGTTAACTGTTTTATTCTTTTGTGTAATTTTTGGCAATATTTTAATGAAATCATTGAGTAATGAGAAGTTATAAAGACTTATGCTTATGTTTTCTTTTAATTGTATAGTTTTAGCTCTTATATTTAGTCTGTGATCGATTTTGAATTTTTGTATGTGGTGTAAGCAGGGGTCTCAACTATATTTTTTTCTGTGTGGATATTCAGTTGTCTCAGCACTATCGTTCTTTCCCTGTTGAATTGTCTTGATGCCCTTGTTGAAAATCAGATGACCATGAGACTGTAGTGATGGATACATTGTACGTTTGTCAGAACCCACAGAAGAAAAGAAGAAAAAGTTAACCGTAATGTTAATAATAGTGTATCAATAATGGCTCATCAATTCTTTTGTGTTTTAATACTTTTTAAAATGTTGATTCATTTTAGAGAGAGACAGAGACAGAGCATGAGCAGGGGAGGGACAGACAGAGAGGGAGACACAGAACTAGAAGCAGGCTTCAGGCTCCATGCTGTCAGCACAGAGACTGACACAGGGCTCAAACTCAGAACTGTGAGACCATGACCTCAGCGAAGTCAGAAGCTTAACTGACTTAGCCACCCAAGTGCACTCTCATCAATTCTTACAAATAACCACAAACTTTACCTCACTCATTACTCAAAACACCTTTGCAAAGGCCTAAGTATCAGCATTTCCATTTTGATGGTGTGGACACTAAAGCCAAAGAACCAAATAACTCACCCTACATAATATAACTAGGAAATAGTGAAACTGGAATTCAAGCCATGATCTATTTGCCCCCAAAGTCCATACTTTTTTTAAAATTACTCCACAGTTGCATAGTTGTACTCTGTTGCATAATTACATCAGTTTGGTTCAAAGGTATATAACCTTTGAAATCATGAGATTTGTGTTGTATAAAGATTATTTATGTGATTTAGCACTACAACTAAAATATTGTCATTTTTAAGTAAGCAACGATTAGGAAATCAGTGTGCGAAGGTACGTTATTATAAGCATAAAGTACATTTCTTGCGGAGAGAATTAAATATTTTGCTCATATAAACAATTATTTTTTAGAGACTAATAGAACAACGTGATACTTTGAAAGAAACGAATGAAGAGCTTCGATGTTCACAAGTACAACAAGACCACCTGAACCAAACAGGTGAATTTTCTTGGATTTAAGAAAGTTTTTTTTAAATGATAAAAATACTGAAATGTTGATCTGTTGTTGTTGTCGTTTAGATGCATCGGCTACAAAAAGCTTTGAGAATCTCGCTGCTGAGATTATGCCTGTGGAATACAGGTAAATGTGTTTTTATTAACTGATAATATTAGAAATGTGATTTCTTTAAAAAAAAAGTATTAGCCTTTAAAATGTTCCATTTTATGAGTCGTAGAGCTCAAAATACTTTGTCTTGTCTGTTTGAGCTTCTTAGGTTGTTATTGCTACTCTAGCAGTTTTAGATCTTATCATAAGTAAAATTTCACAAACTAGCTGAATGAGATATTATTCTAGTTTTTATAATATGACTTCTACTGTGTTGAACTTCTTTTCCTATGCATAAACTCTATGGAAAACCCTTTTTATACATGGCCTCTAAATCCACACAAATAGGAGAGAGGCTGTCAGTTATAGCAGGAGGATTAAGGAGAAGTTAAATAAAATGTAAATTTTAAGTTCCTCTTCACCAGCAGTTATCTTGGTATTTTACTGCTATGTTTACTTATAGGCATTTGACTAATCTATTTTTTATGGTTTTCTTTTCCTTTCTGTGGTCACAATTTTATTTATTACTTTATATTCTACTTTTTATAGCAGATTTATTGAGATTCAACTCACCCATTTAAAACTGTACAGCTCTGGGGCGCATGGGTGGCTCAGTCGGTTAAGTGTCCAGCGTCGGTTCAGGCCATGATCTCATAGTTCGTGAGTTTGAGCCCCATGTCCGGCTCTGTGCTGACAGCATAGAGCCTGAAGCTGCTTCGGATTCTCTCTCTCTGCCCCTCCCCCGCTCATGCACATGCACGTGCGCACACATACTGTCTCATAACTAAACATTAAAAAAATTAAAACCTGTACAGCTCGGTTGTGCAGCCATCTAATGTGAGAACATCTCACCCCCCGCCAGATACCCTGTACTAGTCGCTCCTCATCCCTGCTGCCCCTACAGCTCCAGCCCCAGGCAACCAAGAGCTGACTCTTTGTCCAGTTGCTTGTTACGGAATTTAATATACATAGAGTCATACGATATGCAGCCTTTTGTGACTGACTTGATTCACTTAGCATATAGTTCACAAATGTGCTGATTTTCCTTTTGTTCAAGTTTTGTTGTTAAGATAGAGCTCTTTACATGCTGGACTGGAGAGCAACTTTTTAGTTAGTATCCAGTGATATTAATATCCCTTTAAAACAGCCATATGAGTCTATACTTTAAAGGCATGATGCTGGCATTCAGAAGAACACAAACTGAGATTAATTGAAATTAGTTGCTTCTGAGAAATTGCATTTAGGGAGGCAGCAGGTAGGAGAACATTACCTTTTTATTTAATATCATTCCTATCATTTGCATTTTAGAATATATGTATATGTAAACTTTTAATAAAATTGTTTTTTGAAAACAAATAATCTAGAGACAGTCATAGGCCTGTCATCATAAAAGTATATTTAAAAATATTAAGCAAAATAGGGGCGCCTGTGTGACCCAGTTGGTTAAGCATCCAACTTCAGCTCGGGTCATGATCTCGCAGTTCATCAGTTTGAGCCCCGCATTGGGCTCTGTGCTGACAGCTCAGGCCTGGAGTCTGCTTTGGATTCTGTGTCTCTCTGTCTGCCCCTCCCCTGTGCTCTCTTTCTCTTTCTCTCTCTCTCTAAAATAAATAAACATTTTAAAAAATAAAAAATATTAAGCAAACTAATTTCTTTCTTTAAATTTATTTACTTATTTTGAGAGAGAGAGAGTGAGCACAGATGCTTTGTCAGTGTGAAGCCCGATGTGGGGCCCAAACTCAGAAACCATGAGATCATGACCTGAGCCAAAATCAAGAGTTAGACCTCAACTAACTGAACCACCCAGGCACCCCATAATTTAATTTATGAAATTAAATTTCTTAAACATTTAATTAATGCTTTCTGGGGATGTAATATATATTACGTTTAGTAAATAGTTTTTAAGTTACCAGTAAAAGAACTATTTCTCTTTGGGATTTGCATAATAAATATAATATAATATAATGTAATGTAATATAATATAATATAATACTTGTGCTTTTAAAAATTTACTACTTGATTTTCAAGACAGTCTTACTATATAGTTTTTTTCTTAAAAACTTTCAGAAATATTGCTAACAGTTTTAAAGGACAGCTATTGAATGAACAAGGAATTTTCTTTTCTAAAAAGTAAAAAAAATGTAAAATGTATATTTAGAAAAAATTACAAATAAATTTTGCTTTTCGATGTCAGGGAAGTGTTTATTCGACTGCAACATGAAAACAAAATGCTTCGCTTACAACAGGAAGGTACTGAGAACGAGCGTATTGAGGAACTTCAGGAACAGCTCGAGCAGAAGCAGCGCAAGATGAATGAACTGGAAACCGAGCAAAGGTGACATGCTCTTTTGTAATTGTCATAGTGACCCCATTAGGTACCACCAAGTCTTGACTCACAGACGCGGGGCATATCATTGTATTGAAAATAGTTAGGATTTTATGCTCTCACTCCCATTGCTTCTAGCACACTTTAGTAACCAGGTTTCCTATTCTTGAATTTCATTTATATGTATTCATAACTCTCAGAAAATTTAACACATGAGTAAATTACATTCTGGGTTTCGACTTCAGTCAGTGCTTGGATGGAACATAGACTACAGGTCAAATTTGAGTCCCACTTCTATTTAAACCTGTTAACTGTTTTGTTCTGGGCAAGTTACTTAAATTTACACCTAGTGTCCTCAGCTGTAAACTGGAGGTGATACCTATTTGCAGGTTGTTATGAAGATTCACAAGTAAGGTACCTAAAACTAATGGTGTACTTACCCAATACCAATGAGGTGCTTAAAAGTTATAATATTAAAAATATATAACATTGATAAAGTGTTTACTATATGCCAGCCACTTTATTAGCACTTGTTTGGTATTAACTCAGAAATCCTCACAGTAACTCTATGAAGTAGAAACTGTAATTATCTCTTTTATGGATAAAGAAGCTGAGGTTCAAGGAAGTTAAGTAACTCATCTAAGGTCATAAGCTACTAAGTTCACATTTGAACTTTCTGTGATTCTGACTCCAGAGTCTGGACTCTTCACCACTATGCTAACTTGCCTCTTATATATGGCATATTTTGCAGTAAAAGTATTTAGTTTTATTTGACCAAACTTTATTGGATCTTTGAGACCATCAGAAATTTTAGATACACTTGAACCTCATTTCTCAAACTTGTATATGTGGTATTACATCAACTGTGGTTAAAAAAAGAATAACATCTTAGCTCTGTGACAGGATCATCAAATATTACTATCCTCTGTAGTTCAGTATTAGCACTGGAGATACAAAGTTTCAGCTCTTAGAAAGTTAATACAGGAAAATAGACATAAATAGATAATTACATTATCTGATAACTGGAACAGTAGGGCATTATAATGGGCAGGTGTGCTGGGTCATATATATGTGAAAAGAGAGACAGATGTTCTCCTTTGCTGGAAACCTCAGCAGAGGAAGTTCTCAAGCAGGGTTTTAAAGAATGAGATTTTGTCAACTTAAAAGTCTGCATGAATTGCTAGCATCAGTCTCTTTAATTTAAACAAAAAGTTATGAGGAAATGGTTGGAAAATGGTGACCTTTGTCAGTGCACTATGAAATCTGACACGAGAAAAAGAACCCTAGTTCCCAATCATTAAAAATACAACTGTAGGAAAATTGAGTTAGTTTTCTAATTTTTTTCTTTTTTTACCAGTAAGTACTGTGCATAAATGATGTGCTTTTGCAACTGACACATAAGTATCTCAAATTTTTACATGTGGGTATATGTACTTCCAGGGATAATTGTCTTTTTTGTAAAAAATACTTCCTTGCAAGTAGCCCTCTGTATTGTATATTATACCTAGCCACAGATAATTGTTCAGCGTTCATTGTTACTATTAAATGCACAAATTGCACCTATGCATCTTTACAGATCCTTAACTACTTTGACTTTCAATACAAATAAGTGCATATGACCCATCTTACAACAGGCTGAGCAAAGAGCGCATCCGAGAGTTGCAGCAGCAGATTGAGGACCTCCAGAAATCTTTACAGGAACAAGGCTCCAAGTCTGAAGGAGAAAGTGTAAGTAACTTGAAAACTGTAATAATTCTGCTGTGTGAGGACTCTTTGCGATAGGTCCTGACACCCAAATTAGTCTCGTATTTGAAATTGCCCTTATCACTGAGGGTACCCATGAATACCGTATATATCTGCATAACAGATGCTGCAATTTTGCCAGCTTGGAGCCTGTAAATTAATTGTATGTATTGGAAGGTGATTTCTCTCTGTCCTACTTCAACAGCTACACCTAAGTTCATGGTTGTGAGTGTGCTGCAGGTGAGGCCTTCACGGCTCTGCTAAGACATCAACAGGGTGGGTCTCAGAAAAGTCCTGGTAGAGAGTACCGGGTGGTCAGAATTGAAGAAAACTTCTAACAGGAAAAGGGAGGGGGAGAACATGATCTCTACCAAAGAGCATTAAAGAAGTGGATCATAGTAACCACCAAAGGACAGAAACCTTAATGCAGTTTTGAAGACATCACCCCATATCTCTTCCCTTCTTGCATGCTGACCCATGACCTTGCTGCTTCTAATGGGTTTCTGAGGGCAAACATCATGAGGGCAGACAGAAGAGGACTCAGCAGAGCTCAAACAGCCCCAACCTGAATACACCTGGCCGTGTGTCTGTAGTTTGAGCTCCGTCTTCAGGGGGGAAAGAAGTAGCAGTGGAGGGAGGAACAACAGCAGAAAGACAGGGCTCCATGTGTGCTGGATACCTGGCAGACAGAAGGTGAGGTGGTTATACCTGTGTTGATGGGCGAGAAAGCTTGGGAGAGTGAGAAAAGGGATGAGAAAGAAGACTGAAAGGGCTGTGTTTCCTCTCTGTCTTTTATATGCTTTATATGATTTTCTCTTTTTTCCCTGGGGGCTTGGAAAATAGAAATCGTCTCATGCATGGCGGCATCTCATATGTGCATATATACGGTATTGTAACCTCTCTAATATGAATATTTTTTTTAAGCCACATTAGAGAATACTTTTGAAATGTGATCTCTTTGGGAGAGTACATTTTTTTTGATGTTTATTCTTGAGAGAGAGAGAGAGAGCAGGGGATGGGCAGAGAGGGAGACACAGAATCCGAAGCAGGCTCCAGGCTCTGAGCTGTCAGCACAGAGCCTGATTCAAACCGTGAGATCATGACCTGAGCCGAAGTCGGTCGCCTAACTGACTGAGTCACCCAGGCACCCCTGGGTGTGTACATTTTGGATTGCTGTGTTTTTAAAGATGTTCTATTTATCTTTTTAAAATAAATTATTAGTGTCTGAGTTATGTTTCAGATTATATCTTTTAGACCCTTCAACGATTCAGTAGATGATACGTAACTACTATTGCAGTTTAAACTCCTGCTTTTTAAAGAGGAAGTTTTATGTTTTGAATTTTATTTTTTAATAAAATCCACTTCATTTTGATGTTAATATTAAAGTGCTTGCTTTATAATGAGAAAGCTTTATTATAAAGATAATTATTTAAGTCTATTCTTCATCAAGGGCCTAACATCTTAAACTATGTATTTTAAATAATGATTTTTAAATGTTTGATACTCCTCAATATATCACATTCAGCTTGCATTTGCTGTTTTTCTTCAAGTTCAAATTTTATTTTCATGGTATTCAGAAATATGAAGCACTTTTGTTTTTACTCTTGTACTCATCCTTATTTCATTTCCTAACCTCCTTTCCTTTCCCTTTGAAGTAAAAAACACCTAAAATTTTATGTCTTTATAAGTATGTTATTAGAAATACAAATTGTTAAAAAAAATTTATAATTTTAAATAATATACTTCAAAAGGAGGTAAAGAGATTTTGATATCTGGAAAATTTGTCACAATAGTCATCTTACAGCAACTTTTTTTAATTTTTATAGTCCAGCAAACTAAAGCAGAAGTTGGAAGCTCATATGTAAGTAAAACTGATATTTCATTTCAAATATGAAAGGGGAAAGGTTGTAAAAACTTCTGAAGTTAGTATCCTTTATCTGATTTTGTTTATGAGAAAAATCCCCTGATGCCAATAGAATGTTCACCACCACCACCAAGCAGTGAAAAGAAAAACGTGCTAAAATGTTCAGCCTGCTCGCCAGTGATCTCAAATCCTACATTTTGCCATCACTAATGTCCTTTGAAGAGTTTACAAAAGCAAACAACTGTCACAACTTGGCGGAGATGTGGGATGTTTCGCCAGTAAAATATTTCCTCTGACTGTCTTAGGAGGCAAGGATGAAAAAGGGACATCATTAGCATTATTAGCACCCATCACGTGCCGGGCGGCTTACCTTCTCACAGCAAGCCCTGTGATGTGTGTCAGGTTTTACTCCCGGTTTACAGGTGAGGAGATGCAGAATCAGAAAGTGATTTGCCCACAGTCCACAAATGTCCTGTGGCAGAAATCAGTTTTCATTCTAAGGTCTGTTTGCTTCCCAAACTCCATGCTCTTTCCACTACTTAGGGAAAAACTAACTGAGGTCCAGGAAGAATTACAGAAGAAACAAGAACTCATCGAAGATCTCCAGCCAGATGTAAACCAGAATGGTAGGTATTTGTAAAAACCTGAATCAGACTACATCAGAGGACTTGCCTTTTTTAGTTCAAAGATACAAGAGCTGTGTATAAGTTTTCAGACACTCCATTAATACATACGTTGCAAATAAGAACCATGCTAACATTTTAGCAATTTCAGTAGTTAATAATTAAGCTGATTTTAAAGCAAAAAAAAAAAAAAAATCTAATACAATGAACTGGTTGATATATAGGAGTATCAAACATTGTAAAATATAATAGGATTAATACTATGAAAATGTAAGTAAAATAATTTATAATCTAATTAAATCAAGACTTAAATAGTATATAGAGGGAATGCTTTATTTTCTTATGATGGTTGTGTTTACGTGGTAAAGTGTATTTGCTCATTGAAACACTTGATGAAGGGAGAAAAATATCTGGCTATGCAGATTATAGATATTTGTAAGAAAAAATAATATGAAATGATTGAGAATATATTAGTCATAGTTCAAAAGTTTTAGATACAAATTTAGTACAAGAAGAAATAAACATTTCTCATTTATGTTCTCATCAGTCTTTAGAAAAAAAATCAGATAAATATAATTTTTGTGTGAAGAGGGAATATTTTAAATTGGTCACGTTTCATTTCATTTTCCATAATAGTACAAAAGATCAATGAACTTGAAGCTGCTCTTCAGAAGAAAGATGAAGATATGAAAGCAATGGAGGAAAGATATAAAATGTACTTGGAGAAAGCAAGGAATGTGAGTGACTTACCCTTCAGAGCTCAAGTCTTCTGACTCAGGTTCTCATGAGGCCCATCCGCCTATGAGGCCATCCCTCCTAAATATGCATCATGTCACTTCCCTCTCCCCCTTCGTGGGTCAGTCTTCACACACTCTGCCTCTCACTCATCAGCATCATGTAAAACATAGACAGGGCTGGGCACCCGGGTGGCTCAGTCAGTGAAGCAGCTGATTTCAGCCTAGGTCATGATCTTGCAGTTTGTGAGTTCAAGTCCCGCGTTGGGCCCTGTGCTGACAGCTCAGAGCCTGGAGCCTGCTTTGGATTCTGTCTCCCTCTCTTCATGCCCCTCTCCAACTCGTGCTCTGTCTCTGTCTCTCAAAAATAAACATTAAACACACACACACACACACACACACACAGCTGTCCTTAGTTTCAACGAGAATGCAGTGATTTCATTAGAGGAAATGACTAGAAAGTATGGAATCTTTAGCTCTTTTTTTTTTTTTTAATGTTTTTTATGTATTTCTGAGAGGAGACAGCATGAGCAGTGGAAGGTCAGAGAGAGAGGGAGACACAGAATCTGAAACAGGCCCCAGGCTCTGAGCTGTCAGCACAGAGCCCAACGTAGGGCTCAAACCCACAAACCGTGAGATCATGACCTGAGCTGAAGTCAGACGCTTAACTGACTGAGCCACCCTGGCATCCCGTAATCTTTAGCTTTTAACGTGAACGTTTGTTTGCCTTTGTGAAAATTTTGTTCTTCAAACTTGTTTAAAATTGTTTTACCATTTAGTTTAGATAGTTACACACTACTCTAATGTTTACCAGACTATTCTTTTTCCCTGTTTCCAACTTAAATATCTGTAAGAACATTCTCATAAATGATTTTATTTCCATAAATACCATGTATTTTCTTAATTAAAGTATTCTTAGAGAATATTAATATGCTCTTTTCTATTTGTTGAATAAAAAAAGAGGATTACATGATGACACTTTAAAATACTGCTAATATGTCTGTTCTTTTTATGTTTAAATTTTATGTTTATTAAGTTGTCCATAGTACCTGCCACAACAGATAAACCTCAAGGTCCCAAGGCTTCACAGGAAGTCCATTTTTCAGTGGGGGAGGGACTCTGTTCTGTGCAGCGTCCCCGAGCCCCCAGCTGACAGAGTCTTTGCCTTCTTGAACACAGCATTCCCAGGTGCACTTGACTTGGTCCAGCCTGATGGCACCTGATGGCGGCCAGCCTGATGGCACCGGAGGTAGTAGTGCGGCAGGCCTGGGGGCCACGTGAGCCGCTTTCAGCCTCACGCCAGTAGGCAGGACTTAGGCACACAGCTACCCCCCACTTCTAGGGAGGCTGGGTAAGTATCCAGGCCATCCCTGCCACAGTCTGGTTTCTCTCAACCACAAAAGGTTAAGTGCTTTTAGTAGAAAATACAAAACATAGAAAGATTCCCAGGGATAACTGCTGTTAACCTTTTGGTGTATTTTCTTATACACCTTTCTTGGTGCCTTTATCTCAGTGCATACTATCTCCATGATTAATGACCATAAGACAGACACAGACAAACACACACATAGCACATAGGATTATATTTTAAAAGTTAAAATAGGGGCGCCTGGGTGGCTCAATCGGTTAAGTGTCCGACTTCGGCTCAGGTCATCTCACGGTTCGTGGTTTCGAGCCCCGCATCGGGCTCTGTGCTGACAGCTAGCTCAGAGCCTGGAGCCTGCTTCTGATTCTGTGTCTCCCTCTCTCTCTGACCCTCCCCTGCTCATGCTACCTGTCTCTTTCTCAGAAATAAATAAAACATTAAAAAAAATTAAAAAAAAAAAAGTTAAAATAATAATTTTCTCATGTTATCTAAATATAATTTAATATTTATTGAGCACCTGTTTATACTAAGCACTGGGAATACCGCAGTAAACAAGACAGACGCTTCTAGAGCAGACTTTGCAAAGTAAAAAAAATAGCTATATAATATTCAGTTGAATGCAGTGTATCATTTTAGTCATCATCCTTTTGTTGAAATAGTTTGTTTCCATTTATTTTTCCTTCTTACTCCTAGAAATAAGACTGTAGGCAACTTATTTTTACAGAAAGCTTGCCCCTTATTTTGGTTTATCATCATAGCCTTGTTCCTATGTTAATGGGCCAAGTAGAAGTTTTAGGTCAAAGGATAAGAACGTTTTAATAAGGTGCTTGATACATATATCTAAATGATATTCTAAGAAGGTTACAATTAAGTAGACAAAAAAAATAACCATGAATACTTTTCATCATCAAGTACTATCATTTAAAGAAACAACTGCTGGGGCACCTGGATTGGCTCAGGTCATGATCTCACAGTTTGTGGGTTTGAGCCCCTTGTCCGACTCTGTACTGACAGCTCAGAGCCTGGAGCCTGCTTCAGATTCTGTGTCTCCCTCTCTCTCAGCCCCTCCCCTGCTTATCTCTCTCTCACTCTCTCTTTCTCTCTCTCAAAAATACATAATAAATAAATATTTAAAATATAAAAATAAAATACAATTGCTTGTAGGACAAACATGATTTCATTTCTTACCTTTACATTATTTAGAGGGAGATATTAATTATAATAACATAATGCCCACCTTGCAAAACTTCAGAAAATATAGAAAAGTCACGATCATACGTTTTATCACTTAGATGTAACAAATTATGATGTGTTCTCTGTAATTAAATTGTGACTTAAACTCTGCTTTTATAATGTGAACTCCTCAAAGGCAGGGACCAAGTCTCCTGAATCCCACTTGCCAGAGTCAGTGGCTGCCACATTCAGCACTCAGCACTTTGTTTTGAATGAACCAGAGTAATTTTGAGGCATATGAACTTTCATTCTTTTTCCTTTACCTCAGTGAATGTAGGTGAAATCTTTAAATCAGTTTACATATTTTTAAATAGGTTTGTAATTACATCATACAGCTGACCTTATAATTGGAAAATTTTTTTTGCTTCTAATTTACACTTCAAATTTTCAAGTTAATTTCCTCTTCTACTGCTGTTTCCATAGTTTACTTGACTCTATGAACTGCATTCTGAGCAGACACCTCTTTTTAACTAACTTTTAGCGATTTCCATAAATGTGATTGAGCTACTCTATGGGTTATAGACAAAGTCATCAGTTTCTAATAAATTGATTTTAGATATTGAATTACGTTTAACTAGATAATGGTAGTAAAGAGAGTTGTTGCTAAGAATTTGTTACTTTGTACAGTAAGTTCCTATATAAGTAGCAAAATCATTTTAATTTTTTAAAAAATATATCAGATAAATATGGAAAGTGTTGTTTCAGGACCTCAGTGCTCCAAGTTTAAAATTTTTTTAATGTTTTATTTATTTTTTGGAGAGAGAGATAGAGACAGCGTGAGCAGGGAAGGGTCAGAGAGAGAGGGAGACACAGAATCTGAAGCAGTCTCCTGGCTCTGAGCTGGCAGTCAGCACAGAGCCCAACGTGGGGCTCAAACCCACAAACCGTGTGATCATGACCTGAGATGAAGTCAGACGCTTAACCGACTGAGGCACCAAGGCGCCCCTCTCAGTGCTCCAAGTTTAATAAGACTAAATTACTATCCCTGAGGACTGAGCCTTGGAGGAAGGAAATTTTATTTTGGAATAGAGATCTTCCCATTTTTGTACTTAATTATAATACCATTCTACCTCTAAAGAATGTTGTTTTTGTTATTCAAATTTAATTGTAAAGTAAGTCATGGTTCACACCTGGATCACTTTCTGGGTAATTTTCCACTTTATTTATGGAGATTTATAGGTTATGTTCTTATATTTCAATACTTGATAAAGCAGATAAAAATATTTGGTTTTTTTTCTTTAAACAGGTAATAAAAACTTTAGATCCCAAATTAAATCCAGCATCAGCTGAAATAATGCTACTTAGAAAGCAGTTGGCAGAGAAAGAGAGAAGAATTGAGATTCTGGAGGTAAAATTTTCATTTTCACATGTCTCCTTTTAAGTGTTCTGTGTAATCCTGGTAATTCATTGCTGTCCAGTATCTGCCATTAATGATCAAGTTTCACAAAAAGTTGAAATCAGGAGGTGGCAGTGTCATGTTTTCGCATGTAGTGTGTTTATTACAAAGCATCCCACTAGCCCCTAGGAGTTTGTGTACTCTGCTACATTGTCTCTGTCTCTTCCACAACAGCCAATCAGGTGGGTATCCCTTAGTGGCTGATAGAGTTCTGCTATAATATTAGCTCCTTTTAAAATTATGTGGATTAGTGTTCATTCAGAAAATAAATAAATAAAAGAAAAAAAAGGAACCAAACTCACCTTTTAAAAAGTACTCCACTCCACTCTGTTAACTAGATTTTCCTTCTCTTTTCTTCTCCTTATTCCTCACTTAAACCTGAGTAAACTCATTAGTTGCAGTTCCTGGGGGAAGAAAGTGCTCATCAAATCCAGTAAGCACTTGCACTAAAGTGGCAGTCTTGGTTATTAATCATGCACAGTTATGTTAGTGATGACATCTTCACATTAATTAGCTGAGTCTTTAAAAGTTGATTTTTGTACTAATGATGATACCATTTTTACTGGCTGCGCTAATAAGTATGTCAGTCTGGAACTGTATATTCATAGATTTTATAATTGGGCAAGTTCTAGTTTCCTTTGCAAAGTATTTTACAAAATGATTTAATACTATGGTGAGATGTGATACTATTCTTGAAGTCAGTATGTGCTTCCTTATAATAATGTATATGTAATTGCAGAGCCATGATGAGTTCTGAATACTAGCCTTGAAATTTTCATAATCAATAGTTGGTTTCTTTTTAAATCAACTAGAATATTGTATTTCAGAGAAACACGTTCTATTCATTTACCATTTTTTTCATGTTATATCTGAGCCAGTAGAAATGGACTATAGTGGAAATATTTTGTTTAAAGTCTTAAAGACTTAACATTCAGAGTACATACCAGCCTTCTGTGCACTTGCTAAGTGCTTGTCCAGACCGTGTCAGGTACTGTAAAAAGCACTGGATAGGTGCATCTCTCTGTATCAATACTATCTGTTCTTCAGCATCCAACTCACATGTGTCTTCCTCCATAAAGCTTTCCTGAATTCCTTAGACAAAGTTGGTAATTTCTCCATAGTGGTTCCATATATTTTGAACTCATGAATTCATCCCACAATAGCATTGTTCTTGCTGTGTGTCACACTGTCTGGAGGGCAGAGGATGTATCTTATGTATCTGTACTCCCAGCATTAAATATCACATAAAGGAAGAGGCCAGGGTTACTGCTTTATTGGTAAATTCTCTTAAAGTTATCACCTTTCCTCTCTGGTCCTAGATCTTCTCATCTGTAAAATAATGAGACTTGGACTGAAAAAAATCTCTGAACTCTGAGTTGCCTTGATTATTCACCTCCCAGTGAAAGCCAGTGAGCATACACCTTTGTTGATGCTCTAAGTGTGGCTTCCTACCAAGTAGAAAGACAGAGTGGCACCCCTCACAGGGCTGTGAGGAGAAACTGCGGTTACGTCACAGCATGTGGGCCTTTAGTTCATGTGTACTTTTCTGTACATACTCTGCAAGACGCAAAAATGAGAAGAGTAATATCAATAGCAGATGTCACTCTGTCTGCCATCCCTCTTGGGGAGTCTTGTCCGGCGTCGGCGTGGGCCAGCAAAAGGCCGTCTTGCCCCCGTCATTTCTCGTGTCCTTTTGTGTTGGGAGCACCTCTCTGTAGGAACACTCGCATGTGTTCGTTTATAACTTTTTATGTGAGCCAACTATACCTGGTTCTCCATGAAATTACAAAACTTCCTACATCTGAGGAATTAAGAAATGGACGTCAGTCTCTAGGGCAGCATGCAAATATGGCTGCAGGCCATCTAGTGTACAGATGACCAAGGATTGAGAGAGAAAAATCGGGGTTAAGTGTTATAGGAGATTTTAAGAATTTTCTGGGATATGTTTTACTACATCCTCCTTCTCCTTAGTTTTGAGTCCTCCAGAGATGCTGGTCTGTTTTGTCATTTAACCCATTTATTACTTTCGTCTTCATTACAGGGGACAGTAGCATGAGAATCATGAGTTTCTTATTTGTTGTTGTTGCTTAAGATCTGTCCTACCAGTAAAATTTCTGAAATAAAGATTTCCTAGTCATAGTCTTACTCTTTCTTAAAGATATCGTACATGCTTTCTCCATGATTCAGCTCAGATTTTGACTCTTTTATGTGCCACACAATGCGTCTTTCAAATTCTCTCAAAGAGCATAGTGAAGAAATTATTCCATTTTTGGTAGTTTGGGTTTATTTCTGGGATTTTGATAATTCTTGTGTCTTTTTCCAGAGTGAATGTAAAGTAGCAAAATTCCGTGATTATGAAGAAAAACTCATTGTTTCTGCCTGGTACAATAAGGTGAGTTGACATTCAACCAGTGATTGAATGTTGTGTTTATCAAGGGTTTGACCAGGAGCCATAGAAAGAAATATATTTTCTACCACAAATCATTACATATGCGTGTTTACATACATAACTGCACAGAAGGTACCCTGTGTGCTTTGTACTCAGGTGTTTCCTCACCTATTCTCTTCTTTCTAATGCTAGTTTTAATCCAAATTATATATTTTAGTTTAATGTTTTTAGTTGATGCACATGAAGCACGCATACAACAGTTCACACTTTGTGAATAGTTCACAATTTTTAAAATTGCCTTATTTGAGCTAAAATATTTAATTTCTGCTTCATAAAGGGCTTCTGCAGAAATATGAATATCTGTGAAATGAAAATCACGTGTTTCTGGTACTCAGCATTTGTGTTAACAACGCATGAAGCCTCTGAGTGTGTCTTTCACTGTTCTTTTGTTCAGTAGTTGTACATCTGTGTTATCAAGGAGAAAATAGTGTAAAATTATTTGAAGTGTATTTTATTTTGTCATCCTTACTATCAGTGTGATGTTTTCAAGTATTTCATGATGTATATGGTTCTTTTGGATTATTTTCATCAAAAGAGAGAACAAAACAGCTGTTATCTGCCTTAGCTGTTGCTTATTTAATATGAGAGACTATGAGTTTATGGACTCCCCATGTCTGAGCCCCATGCTTCACCGCAAAGAACAGGGTGTCCTTCCTCAAACATGCCTATTCTTTCATGCCACCTTACTTCAAGTCTGTGCTCTTTTCTCTCCTTCTCTGTTTGATAAAATCTGGCTTAATTTAGCAAGGCCTTGAAGGAAATTCTATGTGAAGTGTTCCCAGAACTTTCCCTCATGAGTCAGTCATCCTAGTTAACATTGGTAGCTGTGCATTATTTCCTTTGTTCCTCTGTAGCCTCTTGATACATAAATCATTAAAGATATTAGAGCCAAATAATGCATTACTTATTCATTTTCTACCCATTTCCTTTGAGCATTTATTATATTCTGTGTGATACTAATTCCTATTAATTCTAAGCTTTGTAAAATTCTGTTATGTGGTTTAGTGAGAAAAAGTAACTACTTTTCTTAATAAAAACCCGATATCCCCAACTACAGTAACTTGTCATGTCTCAGTATGTAGATTGACGATAGTGAATTTGAACTGTGGTGGTTCTCACACTTTGGCATGCATCAGAAGAATTGTTAAAGCGTAGGTTATGGGACTCAGCTGCTGAACTTATGACTTAATATGTCCGGGTAGAATGTACAAGAGAGAATTTCCATCTTTAACATATTTCCTGTGGTGCAGATGTTAATCTGAGGACTGCATTTGAGAATTTTGATCTAAGCTTTTCTGATGTGTTATGTGTGCTCCCAGTGGGTGGAGTAAGGTCCAAACACAAAAATTTACTTTGGAACCTGTTTTTATTGTGATAATTAAGCCTAATTTTAGAATATTAATTTAAGCAGTTATTTTTGATGATCTCAAATTTAGTGAGTTAAAATAGAGAAACTGGAATTTATGCCTTTGTTTCCTGCTTCTTGCTAGCCTGGCAACGTACAGATTAGTTAGCTTCTGAATGCTTCGTTTTTCTATAAAATGAGGAAAACATCAGCCTTATAGTATTGTTTTGAGGAAATGACTTTATATTGGTCAGGTGAAAAGCACTTGACAGACTGAATAGGCTTGTTGGTTGTTTGCTTATGTTTGTACAGAGTCTCGCGTTCCAGAAGCTGGGGATGGAATCTAGGCTCGTGAGCGGCAGCAGTTCTTGCCGGGACCCTGGCGCATGCGTTCCCGCTCGGTCTTTCCTGGCTCAGCAACGGCACATCACCAACACCAGAAGAAATCTCTCTGTTAAGGTTCCTGCTACAACACCTGATTAAACTACAAAAGAAAACATAAACAGAAGTGCCCTTAAAATATTTTGTATCCTTCAATTAACTGCCAGATTGAAAAAGAAATTTGTGATGCTGGATACCAGCTATTTTAAAATTAATGTGCACAAAATTAATCTTTCAAAATTAATTTTGAAAACAAAATATGGAATTAGCTGTTTCTCTAAGGGAGTATATTTGAGTAACTGGAAGGTGTAATTAGGCACACATCTCAAACTTTTGGTGTTGAAGAGTATTACAATTTCAAATTGACTTTGTATATTTTAGTTTAAAGTTCTCAGTTGTACCAGTAACTTGGTTCATTTGCACTGTATAACCAGTAACAAGTAATTTACAAATATATCTACATTTGGTTTCTTGCTTGGGTCCATATAAAAATAGTCTTGGGTAGGTTCATGGAGAACTATACAAGAGTTATGCTTTTTGACTCGATACATACAAGGTTTTACCTCTGGCCTCAAATCTGTCATCAGATGGATCTACTTTATCATGTAATGGAAGATACAACATTTGGAAGATTTGACTATTGAAATGACTTTTTGCCATAGTAAAAGTGACTGATTAGAGATTTTGCAAATTCAGGAAACTTCATAGTTCTCACATGTACCTACTGTAGATAAGGGCTTCTGTACAGCATGGTTGAAATGTTAAGGGTATGGAAATAAGCCTACTTTTATAAGTGATTTTTCTGAGGGGAAGTAAGGCAAAAAATATAATTTGTGTGAAACGTCCACACATGTTTTAATATAATGATTATAACTATTGCTTTTAAGCATAAAATTATCAGGGCATTTGCTAAAAAAACATGCTGTAATAGTTTCTCCTCTTGACTGCAAAGACATGGTGCAGTGATGGAATCATCTGGAATCAGTCTGATTTTGTTTACAAATTAAGGAATCTGTCTGGGACTGAGTTTATGGTATTCAGTTCACTTCTCTCCAGAGCTTTTATTTTCAGTGGTGTTATTTTCTAACTTTTTTGGTCATTTTTTGGAGTCACACTTTAGATCTTGGGTTGAGTCTGTGCTGTCCAGCATTATAGCCACAAGCCACATGTGGCGATTTAAATAAGATTAATTAAAATTAAAAAATTCAGTTCCTTGGTCACATCAGCCACATTTGAAACGCTCAACAGCCACATGTGGCTGATGGCTCCAGTATTGGAAAGTGCAGATATAAAAAATTTCCGTCATTGGGAAAAGTTCCTTTGGACAGTGCTGTACTAAACCTTTCTTTAGTAACTTGGAAATACTCTTTGATATTAGAACACAAACTGAAAAAGAAGAAAGCTGTTTGGACTCTCAGATATGAAAAGGAATTGAATTGTGGCATAATTAGTATTTTGCATTCCTTATAGCTGAATACCTTACGTTGTGACCTTCGTAGTTAATCTTTCCAGTGCCGTTCAACAACTGCATACCTGTCGGCATATCTCTGGACTAGGGGTTAGCAAACTTTTTGTAAAGAGATGGATGGTAAATAGTTTAGTAAATACTCAAGGCTTTTTGAGCCATATGATCTCTCCCAAGTACTGGACTCTGCTTTCAGTGTGAAAACAGCAACCATCAACAACATATAAACAAAATGGGTGTTGTTGCATTTCAGTAAAATTTTATTTACAAAACTGGCAGGAGGAATGGATATGGCCTGCAGGCCGTAGAACCCTGGTCCAGATTTTATATTCAGCCTCTCTTTGCACACGTGAGTATTGTTCCATTTACAGTATTATTGATTTCCATACTTGGTTCTTAGATTATCTACTGGTACATTTTTTCTAATCACTGAAAACACAAGAATTTCATACTGCATTTAGGTCTTTTACGATTAGGGAGCATCTGTCTGGATATATTGTTTCATCAGGGTTGCTTCTGTTGACTACCTCTTAGATTTTGATGGTTTTTATTGGTGCAATTATATTGTTGGTTTGCATTTTTGTATTTTCCTATAGTCTGCTTGCCTGCAACTTTTAGTGAAATGAAATAGCCCTTTGAAGATATTTTAGCATGCTAATTGAAATTTTCCAAATATTATGACATTTTGGTATATTTTTGTCAGTGTAAGACATCTGCTCCTTTGGTGTTTACTACTTGCTCATGTTTGAGATTTTACAAGCTCTTCAGGCTCCCTTTTATTGGAATTTGTTGTAAAGCATCAATTTCAATAAATTAGTATTTTCAGTCAATTGCTCATAAATTTTCAATTATTATATTAGGAATTTCTAAACAATTTGTGCAATTTCTGAATAAAGACATAAAGCTAGATTCTTTTTTAATAGAGAAAAAGCAAATTTTGTGATTTATCACTTTTCTAGTTGATAAGTAGAATTTAAAATGCTTGACACAGAAGTATTTTTACAAGACTAATATAAAGTTCTGTATTATTGTGATTAACCTTATGGAAATTCAGGAACTGATCAGAAGTGAGAGTCTTTTCCACATCTGGTTAATGTAGTGAGATTGACACCCTGTGGGTGGCACAGCATTATAAATATTCATCACGAACTATGATTTATGTCTGTGTTTTGAGGCTGGAGTGCATATGCCGGGGAAGAGAAAGCCAGCATCTATCTGTTTGATAAGGAATTGAATGCCCCACTGATAAAAGAGTAAACTCACAGACCAATTTGCAAATGATCTTTAATTTTGAGGATTTGCTCTAAGGTTAATATTCCTTTCTCTTTTTTGGTTAAAAGTGTGTATACATTTGACAATGATCACTTAATGTATTGAGAAATATTTGCAGTTTAATTCTATTTTTTCAGTGAATAAGGCTGTTGAACTCTTATGATTTAGTACAGACTAAGAATTAATGTCTTATCTAGAAACAGTAAACTGAGTATCCCTCATTAAGATGTCATCATCTGATAACTGGATTGCTAATTTGAATGTTTACATAATGCTTCTACATCTACACCTGTTTCTGTTTAGTGGCACATTTGGCTCTCTGGGGTGGTTTTTAGCCACAGTACTATGTTAGGTTCTCTATAGGCATATTTAATGAGAAGCATTCCTATGTAAAAATGTGTATGTATGGTTGTATACGTACATTCCTGTTGTGAACTTGTACATTGCAAAGAAGTAGTTTGGGAATTTGTAAAGCACAACCATTAAAGAAAATAGCGTGCAGTTATTAAACTTGATGTAGCTTAAATGTTATGTTTAGTTTATAAATCTTTCTATTTTCTATGGCAAAGACTTTGACACTTGAAAAAAATAGAAGCAATACTTGATTTATTTTTGTAAGTATTTAGGATATTATTTTAAATAAATGATTGTCCAATACAATATAATAGTTGTGAACTGTTTTAAATAAACTTTCTGATTTCTGTGTCTGATGGTGATGGTGGATTTTTAGTGGGTACAACTGCACATTCATTCGCTGCTTTAAATAAAGGTTTTAAAATATCTAGTTTGTTAAAAAATAATTGCATTAATTCTTCTAATTTAGTTTTTCATTGAATTTTTTGGTGAATGAGGAGAGGTGTAAAAGTGATTTTTTGATGTTCCCTTTTTATGTCTCCAGTTTCACCATGGGGATCCTAGATGTTTTCCATTATCATGAAATCCACAATATTTCTGGGTCTTGAGAGATTGCTACTTATCCCTCAATATCCATTCTTCCCTTCTTCCTTTAATAGCAGAATGCCATATTTTGGCTTGTGATTTCACTATCCAATGACGAAGGGTGGGAAGAATAACTACTTTCCAGACCCCACTGTAACTAGGTTGAGGCCGTTTAAGGTCTGGCCAACGAGATGTGAACAGTAGTGAGGAGGCAACCCTCAGGCACGGTGGAATAACAAAGATGAAGAAACTTAGATCCCTGATACCGCCCTTTAGTCATATCACCTGCCACTTTCCACCTGAATTTCTCCTACTTAAGCAATGTTTTTTAAAGCTACTTTGTTTTGTTTTGTTTTGTCTTCTTGTTTCCAGCATCCTTATTTCCCATTCTTACATGTGTGTCACAATGCATTGTGAAATTTTTAGAAAAGTGCAGGTGTTCTGTATTCATGCAACATGTCTTGGAAAGGCTTAAGTCTGTTGCTGCTAATGGATGCTCAGTAAATATTTGTTTTATCACATGAATGAAGTTCCTGTGCCAGATATGCAAAAATGGAGAATAAAATCCCACCTCACTTTAGATAGATCCCCGTGTTGCCAAAAGAACAGGATTCCATGAATTTGACTTTCTGAACTTTATAGGAAATGCTGGCCCAACATCATCCCATAATTTTGTGAGTGGTTCACTAAGAGCAACCAGATACTCTTGACCTATACTGACCATTATGGTGGTTCTAGCCACAATTGGTATTTCAACAAATTTTAATTAAATTGTATTCCCACATTTGCCTAGTGGCTACATTATTGGACAGTGCAAGTAAAGAACTTTCTATCATCACAGAAAATTGAATTGGACAGCTTGTTCTAGATGCCTCGGTTGAATGGACACATTTGACATCTCTGAAGTTTCAGGTGATATGTGACCGCAGAAATGGAGCGAAGTGAAACGTTCAGACATCTTCCTGCGCACAGTGACGCGCTCAGGGAAAGAGCAGAAGTTCGACTGTTGTGAAGCTGGCTGTGGTTCTGATGGTGAGACACTTGGTCGCCTTGCCCAGCTGGGCCGCAGCCACTTGCTCTCCGTAAGTAGTAACATTTGCAATTCAGACTTGTTACTTGCTTCGCCTCAAATATGTCCCTCTTCCATAAATCTTTCTAAGTTTTCTCAAATAAGACAAGAGATTTGTTTTTTGCAAGTTTTCCAATGCTTCGTCTTAGTGACCTTAATGTGATACACCTTTTTTTTTTTTTTTAAATGTCTGTCCCACTACACTAAGTTTCTTGAGGTCATTGGCCATATCTGGTTTATCTCTGTTTCCCCTACAGCACTTGGCATGGTATCTTCTACACAGTCAGTACATACTGCTAGACTTGCCGATGATGGACAGAATGTTTTCTTTAGAAATCCAGTCTCAAGATGCTCTGAAGAGATAAGGAAAACCACATTGAAGGAGTATCTGAGTAGGCCAGAAATGAAGAAATGCACTGCCCGTGGATTCAATACACTGTCGGACATGGATCGATATCTCAGAGAGAAATCCAGAAAAACACTTAAAAGAGACTTCTGCATACCAGGAAACTAAGGAAATACCCACATTGAAACAGGTAAGAAAAGCTGAGACACGCTTGTACCATAAACCCCACCCCCCGCAATGTGCCACACAATTGGGTGGAGATGCCTCCCCCTCAACCAGCAGCTTCATCCTAGGGAGTGAAAGGCTTGGCCCGTACATCTAGCATCCCAACTTATATGACCTCTACCTAAAGAACTAGCTTCTAACTAAGGCATCATCTCTGGGAGCTGATGAGGCCTGGGATTTGCTAGTGTCCTGGGACCTCAAATAACAGGCACATGGTTTTAAGTGGACACACAAACACTTCTCAGGGCTCTTCCCTTGGCTGTGTGCTGAGTGGCAGGCAATAAAGCTCTATTCCCAGCTTCACCTTGGAGTGGTCTGACTGCGTATCTACCACTCTTAACTCTTCCAGCTGCTGCCTGAGGGTTGGCCTAATAACTGGCTTGCATGGGATAGGCAGCTGATGGGGTAGGCAGTCCCCAGTCCTCTGAAAGCATGACCATACTTCCATACTTGTGGATACTTCCTTCCTGTAGTTACCCTCCAACCACCCCTCCCACCCCGCCACCCCTGGCTCACTCCAGTGAAAAAGCCCAGGCTTCAGCTTCTCCCTGGAAGGAGCTGAACCCTGCATCTAGAGCCCTGACTTTTGCAGCTGCTGCCTGAGGGTCTGACTTCAAACTTTCTTCTCTCTAGGAGCTGACAAGGCCTGGCCTTCTGTAGTCCCTTCCGGTGTACAGAGAAAGTGACAGCTTTCATTGGTCCTGCAGGGTCCTCTTGGAACTGCAGGGTCTTCTTGGAACTGCTCATCCCAGCTCGCTCCAGCAATAAAACCCAGCATCTCTCTGGAAGGTAGACTATACAACCACCCTGACTTTTCCAGTTGCTGCTCGACAACCTGGCTTCTAAGTTGCCCGTTTCTGGGAGCTGATTGCACAGGTAATGACTAATCTCTTGGGATTTTTGAACAGGTATATGGGCACTTACTTCCTGCAACTCCTAAGCCCGGCATGCTGCAGCAGTAAAACCCAGTCCCCAGTTGCTCCCTAGGAGATGGACTTCACACCTAACCTCCCTCCCCTCAGCCTTTTCAGCTACTACCCAAGGGACTGGCTTCTAACCCAGCTATGAGAGCTAACATGACACAGCATTTGTGAGGACCCTGGGGCAACAGAAGTAGCCATTTGAAAGAGTGTGTGGTCTAAATGAGGGAGGAGGAATTTGCCACAGTGATAAACCCCAGTTCCTAGCTTCTCCCTGAGGAGAGAAGGAATTGGACCACACACGTAATGTTCCAACTGTTCCAGCTGCTGTGTGAGGAACTGGCTTTTTACCTCACCTGTCTGGAGGGACTAACAGGACTTGGCACACTCTGCTCTCCTGGGGGCCACTAAAACCAAGGATGGCAGCTTAGACAAGCACAGAGGTTTGAGAGGCGTCCAGCATCTCCAGCCAGGCTGACTTGCGAGGCTCATCTCCTATATGAGGCCAGTCTGTGAAGACTGGGAGATGTAGGTGTTCTATCTAATGTGCAGAAACCAACATAGAGTGTCAAGGAAAATGAAGAAAGAGGTACAACTGTTCCAGATAAAAGAACAAGGTAAATCTCCAGAAACGAACCCTAATGAAATGGAGATTTGTGATTTACCCTTACAGAAAATGAAAAATAATGATCATAAAGATATTCACGGAACTCAGGACAATAATGCATGAGCAAAGTGAGAATGTAAACATAGAAAATATTTAAAAAGTACCAAGCAGAAATCATGGGGTTTAAGAATATAATAACTGAACTGAAAACTTAAAAAATGAGCTTCATTAACAGAGTGGATGAAGCAGACAAAAGGATCAATAAACTAAAAGGCCATTGGAAATCATCGGTAAACTGGCAAAAAGAAAAGAGAATGAAAATGTGAAGGTAGCTTAAGGGACTTATGCAATACTTAGTATGGGAGTCCTAGAAAGAAGAAAGAGAAGTGGGTAGAAAGCTTATTCAAAGAAATAATACCTGAAAACTTTTCAAACCTGGGAGAAAAAATAGAAAAGCAGATCCACAAAGCCCAAAGGATACCAAATAAGATGAAAGAGACTCACACCAAGACAAACTGTCAAAAGTTAAAGACAATTTCAAAATAGCAAGAGAAAAATGACATGTCACACACAAGGGAACCCCCTTAAGACTGGGCAGATTTTTCAGCAACATCTTGCAGTCCTGAATATATGGGGGTGGGACCGTATATTCAGAAAGCTGAAAGAAAAAAAAAACCTACCTACTGGGAGTACTAATCCTGACAAACGTGTCCTTCGAAAATAAAGGGAGGTAAAGACTCTTAGATAAACAAAAGCTGAAGGAATTCAGTAAAACTAGACCTGCCTGACAAGAAATACTAAAGGGAGGGGCGCCTGGGCAGTCACTGGGTTAAGTGTCAGACTCTTGTGACCTAGCAAGGGTCAGACTCAGGGTGGAGCATGCAGTTTGCTTAAGATTCTCTCTCCCCCTTGCCTTCTGGCCTTCCCCCTGCTCACGCGCTTAGGCTCACGCTCCCTCTCTCTCTCAAAAAACTAAAGGGGGTTCTTCAAGTTGAAATGAAAGAATGCTAAATAACAACACAAGAACATAAGGTATGAAACTCATTGGCCAAGAAAAATCTAGATAAAAACAGAATACTGTATTAATATTACAGTGGTGAGTAAATGACGGAAGTATAAAGAACAATCATAAATGATGTTAATGGATACACAATATAAATGGTTGTTAATTATGACATCCTTACTGTATAGTCGGGGTGGGGGGAGAGGTATAAGTGTAGAGATTGGCTTGTAAGTGAAGTTACGCACTTGAAATAGATTGTTATAACCATAGTTTATGTAAGCCCCACATTAACTACATAGAAAATACTTATAGAAGTTAGACAAAAGAAAATCAGAAAAGAATTATACCCTATCAATAGGAAAAAAATAAGGAAATATAGCAGGAGAGAAGATAAGAACTATAAAACAAACAAATCAGCTAACACAATGGTAATAAATTCTTCTGTATCGATATTTTAGATGAAAACTGATTAAACTTTTCAATCAAGACTGTGTGCTATCCATAAGACATAACAGGGCAGGCTAGAAAGTAAAAGGATACTAGAAATGAAGGACTGTCCTTTGATATGGCAATAAGAAGAAATCAGGAGTATTTTCATCCTTTGAAAAAGAAGGAAACACAGCCATTTGTGACAGAAGGGAACCTGGAAGGCATCATGCTAAGTGAAGTAAGACAGACAGACCGAGAGAAATCCTGCACGATCTCACTTAAGTGTGAAATCTAAGAAGCCCACCTCATAAATGCAGAGAGTAAAACTGGTTGCCAGTAGCTGGGGGTAGGGGAAACGGGGAGATGTCCACCAAAGTGTACAAAAAGGCTCAGTTATGCGGGGTGAATAAGTTCTGGAGATCTAGTATACATCGTGGTGATGATAGTTAACGCTACTGCATTTTGTACTTGAAATTTTCTAGGAGGATAGATCTCAACTCCCCCTCCCTCACCACACACACACAAGGTTAGCTAACTATAAAGATGATAGATAAGTTATGTAGCTTGACTGTGGTGATTTTTTTCAGAGTGTGTACTTACATATAAAGATAAGTTGTATACCAAAAATATGCACAAAAATATCTCACATTAAAGTCTTCTAAATTGAATTAAAGATTAGTTAGAATCTTTAATAATTTAAAGTTGTTAAAAATAGCTCATCTTAAGTTTTTTGTTTCATAAACCCACTGTCTGGGCATTCTCAGGAGTTTCTTTTGTTTCTTCTGGATCCTGTGTGTTGGCTATAGCTTCCTGTTTCTGTACGTGGTTCATAACTTATTAAAAATTTGACATTGTAAGTGATACAGTGGGCAAACTCTGGAAATCAGGAACCACCCAGGTCTGTTATTTTAACTGTTGTTATTTTTGTTGCTTGCTGTTTGGTGGCTTTCTGGGGCTGATTCTGTAAAGTTTCTGTTCCTCGTCCTGTCCATCCAGTGGGCATTCTGTTCTGTTAGCACTGAGTTCCAGTTACTGCGTAGACAAGAGGTTTTCTTAAATGCCTTGAAGCGGTTAGCCTCTCAGGCCTCTGCTTGGGACTTGGGTTACATCTGACACTCTAGCACGTACTTTACAACCTGTATTAGCCTTCCAATTCCTGCTTTATGCTGAGCCTCAGGGTTAGCCAGAGTGAGAGATTAAGGGCCATGCACACAGTCCTTGCGTGTGCCTGGCCTTTAGATGCCCAGCAATATGGTAGATCTGTTGGAAGCCTCCATGGACAGTTCCTTCCCCGGTTTTCCCTTTTCACCCTCTTGTTAGCACCATTGGGTACTGCCACCTGGGGTGACTGCAATGTGGTACAATTGTTACCGATTTTTTTTTTTTTAACAAATGCCTTACAGTGTGGTTCACACAGACTGAACTTTGAGTCAGGTCAAATAAAGATACATCCTGAGAATGAGCCTTTTCGAGGAACTGCCAGACAGGTCAAGGAGTGACCGCTGCCTGGGCACAGGCCTTCAGGCTGCTCCAAGCGCCCCCGCCCCCCTCCTTCCTCTAGTGGTTGCTTGGCACTTGGCTTTCTCAGCTCCATAGTTGGGAGGCTGCTGCTTTTCAAGGAAGACTGTAGAGCTAGGGAGAAGAGAGCAGAGTAGGACAGGTTCAAGTGCCACAGTGCTTGCTGTTCTGATTGAGATCCAGGTCTTTTTTTTTTTCCCCGCCTTAAACAGATGCTCAGATCGTTGCAAGACTTTGGTTACTTTTCAGAGTTCCAGAAATGCTGATTCGGACATCTTTCGCTAGTTTTCTTGTTGCTCTTATGTAGGAGTGGCTTTTTGGAGGTCTTTGCCATTTTGGAAGTCTTTCTCTCCAGAAATTGGCTTCTGGAATTAGAAAGGACCTTGGTATGCAGTCTTTGAATGTGAACTTGAGGCACATGGACCAAAGAGGCCTGCTGCATAGCAGCAGGAAACGCTTGACACCCTGCACCTTTAGAGCTGCTGCTCTGCCATAGTCACTTGGCTGCTCAGCCCCAGCCAGGAGGTCCAACAAACATTTACGGAGCATGGTACCTAGAGGCACCAAAACCATCAGGGGGTGGGCCTGCGTGAGCAAGGTACAGGCAACCCTGAAAAGCTCAGGGTAACTGGGGAGGGATTACACAGATATAAGAATTTAAAGCTTTGGAATAAAACTCTCAGAGAATAGAGGAGGAAGCAACCAACCAGCTGAGAGTCCAGAAAAATGTCACTGAAAAGCTTACATGTAGACTCGGTATGCCACGTGTAATGAGAGCTATCTTACAGAAAAAAAAAAGCTTACATAAAGACGTGAAGATGACAGAGGACCTAACCTGTCCAGGGAATTTGATAGGAGTTCACTAGTTTGGCAGAAATGCTAAGAGACCTGATGGATGAGGTGAGCAGCTTTTAGATCATAGAGATTATCCTCCTCCGGGCCAATGAGCAGGCCCTACACGTGGCCATCCACAGTCCACCTCCAGAGGGCGCCACTCACTATGCGTGGAGGAGGCTGGTGGTGCGGTGCCAGAGGGTCTATGCGGATCCTGGAGTCAACCGGGGGAATGGAATGTATTGTTCTGCGACTCCAGTGAGGAAAAGATCAAATTGTCTAGGAAAAAAGGTGAAGAAATAGAGTTTTTGTCTGAAACAACTATAACAGCATTGCAACTACAATTTAATCTCTTATATGCCAGGCACACTGCTACTTTGTTTAATATAATAGATAATTATATGATACATATAATATACACTATATTTATATATAGCATAAATTTATATTTATGTATTTAATATGTATTAAAGTAACATTTTATATGTATTATGCATATATGTATATATAGAGAGAGACATGCGCATATATTGGTGTTCACAGTAACTACAAACATAAGTTTCTGTGGCCCTCACAATTAAAATGGTGATAGTATCAGACAGTTGAGGATAACTTATGCTGCATAACTAATGATCCCAGAGTCTTAGTGGCTCACAACAAAATAGGTTTGTTGTATCTCGTGTCCATCTTGAATCAGCCAGGACTCCACTTTATGTCTTTGTCACCTGGATGTAGGCCGTAGACCCTTATCTGGGACATTGCTGCTCTCATGGCAGAGAAAAAAGCAATGTTGAACTTGTGAAACTTGCGCTCTCATTTTACTGAGCAAATGTAATGGCCATACTTGGATGCATCAGGGCGATTATATAAAATTGTCCCGTGGAAGGAGTACCACAAAGAAAGGCAACGCAGAGAGGGATTGTGTGTCTTTTGACCAGTTTCATAATTTCCCACGGTAGGTGTTATTTAATTCTATTTTGCAGATTAGGATGTGGATTCGGGAAAGTAAAGTAGCCTATTTAAGTCACAAGCAAAAATGAATAAATGGTAAAACCTAGAACTGAATTCAGGCCTGGACCTCAATTCACCTGATGCATGCTACACTCCCCCACCGCCATCTTTTACTGTTGCTTTATATATATTAGAGCTTTGTGATATCTTTGGACCTTTGATGTATTGAGGCTAAGAGAAGCCTCACTTCTGACCCTGAGTGCTGCAACAGGCATCATCAGTAATTATGTGCCAGTTCCTGAAAGTGACCCTTTGCATTGACCCTTTATTCTTAGTTTAATTTCTTCTCTGCTTCAAAAGCCCAGGGCAAAGTTCTTAGCTTTTCAGAGCACAACATGTAGCTCATGGTTAATGCACAGAAACAGCGTGAACCATACAGTACAAAATTCTCATCCATGGACATCAGCCCATTCTTGAGAACGAAACCTGGGAAAGAGGAATTGGGGTCCCATTTCAGAAAGCCGCCTGGGAAATGGAAGGAAACACTGATGTAAGAACAAGCCTCTACTCCTCCACTGTGTTCCTAAAGGATTGTAACAAAAGTTGGCATGAAGACTGAGAAATAGGTCATTAGAACGAGGTGACAAGGACAGAGGGCAGTGGCAGAGATCTGATTTGGAGCGATAGGTCCAATCTAGCATTACCCACAATTATTCTACCTTATATTATCCACTAATTCACTATATTGATCCCTATCATGTTCCAGGCACTGTTCTTCAACAAGACGGATACTTTCCCTGCCCTGAAGGAATGTATTAGTTAACTGTTGTTGTATCACAATACTCTTGGAAACATAGTAGTTTCCAACAACCATTTAACTCACAAATCTAAGGTGAGCAATTTAGGCTGAGTTCAATTGGGAGATTCCTGTCTCAGCTGGGATCCCTCATGCATGTGCATTCAGCTTCTGGATGTGCTTAGATCCAGCTCTCATCAGAGGACCTCTGGTGGTCCGCTAGCTGGCAGCCGGGGCAACACAACAGCGATTCCTGGGCCATGTGTTTCTCATCATCCATCATGGTAACAGGAAGGTGATTAAATTGTGGTAGCAGAGTTCCAGAAGAGCAGAGAGAAGCACACGTGGGTCTCTGCCTTAGGGAAAAAGAATCTTCTATGTGGTTTAGTCCAGTTTACCAGGTGTTTTGTGTTTGTTTGCATTGGGGTTGGCTTCAAAACTCCATGGCCCATCGATGTTACCTGACCTCCCATTGTATGGCCATTGTCTCTCCTCAGAAGGGCTGAGCAGGATTCTGGCATTTCTGGTTCCCTACTATAAACTACTGTATCAGGGCTCAATTGAGTTTAGACTGGTAATACTTACCCTTCAAAAGCTGACCCATCTACTTGCAAGAAAAGTTCACACCCACCACAGAGTTAAATCCAATGTGAACAGCTTGAGAATAAATGCCTTACAGAGGAATTAAGGCAAAGAGTTACCCTCAAAGACAGAAGATGATTCCACATTGTTTCCCAAACCTGTTCCCCGGGTTTAGTTGACAGTGGTCATGCCCTCTTTGCTCCTGAGTTCAAGGCCAAGGTAGTGTTTCTTTAGGTAAACCTTACAAGCTGCTGCTTCTTAAAAACCTGCCTATAAATAGGGTGTGATAGCTTCCCCGCTGACTTGCCAGAGGGCCATTCTGAGGCCAGAGCAAGATAATGCTTGCACAGTGCTACCATGTGTGAGCGCATTTGTGGCCAGCTTCTGGCTGCCCCAGGGTCTGCATTCTCTGACCAGCCATTTGAAACCACTTTGACCTGAGCCACCTCCACAGGCCAGAAGCAAATCCATGTCTAAGGAAGTAAGCAGGAAAGAGGCAGATTTCAGCTAGAACTTTTATGATAAGCGTTATGGTTTCCAAATCACCCAAAGTCCATTCTCCTTCTGGTTATGATACCAGGTCTTCCTTTAGAGCAGGAATCATTATTTGCTTTTCATCTCCTGCCACAAAGGTAAATCATTCACAACACAAAAATCTGCTCAAGGCTCCCTTGGAGGAGATAGCAAAGCTGGGATTTGCATGAGGCTTCTGGAGTCCAATTCCTAAATCGTCTCTCAGAGTCACTTTTTATTCTGAGACCCTTCTGAGCAGGTGCCAGTGCCTTCAGAGGACACACATTTCTGCTCTCCCTCCTTGACAGCTTCAGGACCGAGGGACCGCACAGAGGCGGTGGCTGACTGGGGAGACCGTGATGCCCATTCTGAACTTCAGGCTCAACTTCTCATTGTCAGGGGCCCTGAAGGTGAATTTTTGCAGAAGGGAAGTGAGGAAGATAAACAGCTCAGACTTGGCCAACTGTTCTCCAAGGCACATCCGCTTTCCTGGAAGACAAAAACATGAGACAGGTAATCTTCCCATCTATTGTGGGTGCCCAGCAGGGGCTGACTTCTACTTCTTGCAAAACCTGAGTAGAAGGGGCTGGTGTGTCCCATGGCTTTACGTAGGGAGGCTCATTTAATCTGATGGCCACCCAGGCCACAGTATAAGTCTGAACTCCAGTGCTTTCAAGGGTCAAGCAGCTGACGCACAGGGCGAAGGTACAGGGTGCGGGACAGAAGAGGAGAGAGGCCTGGTGGACGTGTAGCCTAAAGTCTTTTCAAAATCAGTCAACAGACAACATTCCTTAAAACTGCTGAGAAATAGAAACTAGTAAATGTCAGAGCAGGTTTTCTAAAATGCAGGACATCTTTCCCTTGTGTCATGTTTTCCTTCTTAATGACTGGGACCTCACGGCCATGGATGGCCCTTTACATTGGAATTATCTCAGGTTCCCTCCTTGAAGAGTCCTTCTTATACACACTAGTCTTTTCCCCAGTGGGGTTTTTGCTTCTAATGTGGGGCCCTTACTGGATCCCTTGGCTCACACTTGGCACCACCCTAGCCCTAGAAGAAGGGAGATCTAGTTCAACTTTTCCAATTCTAGCCCTAGTCCCAAATTTTAGTGATTTGGGACTAATTAACCTCTCCAGTTATCAAGGGAAACCTGTGTGTGTGTGTGTGTGTGTGTGTGTGTGTGTGTGTGAGTGTGTGTGTATTTAAGATGGGAACCTCATTTTATATATTGTGTGGACTACATACTAAATCCAAATAGACCAATGAATTTAATAACTTACACAGCAGAACAAAGTATTTTAACATATCACCTGGATAATAAAACACATTCTAGCTGTAAAATAGCATTAACTTTACCTGGTTAATTCTCAAAAGATGGAAGAGTATGATTGAAAACACTTCTTAAAACTTTTTGGGTGGCAGCATTACTAAGATAGCTTTCTGCACATTACAGTTATTTACTGTTAGACTTTCCACATCATGCCTCTTATTCTGAAACACTTTCAAAGTACAGAAAACTTGCAAGAATAATATAAAGGGCTATTTTCTCCCATGTTGTCTGAGTGTACGCTATCTACAGTACCTGTGAACTCTTTTGTATGTATTCCCTACAAACAGGGACATTCTCTGACATAATTACAATATCACCACCAACTCAAGAAAACACAGATGCATCACCCCACCTTTGTTGTAAAAGGACCAGTTGAGTATCAGCTGTTGCATTTGGCTGACATGCAGGTGATCCCTCCACTTTCATGACTGGCCTTTCTTTTCAACGAAGCTTTTTAATTCCAGGATAGCTAACGTACAGGGTCCTCTTAGTTACAGGTGTACAACACAGTGCTCCAGCAGTCCTATTCATTCCTCAGCACCCCTCACAACATGTGCTCCCTGTAATCCCCATCACCTATTTCACGCCTCCCCCCCCCACCTCCCCTCTGGTGACCATCACTTTGTTCTCTGTAGTTAAGAGTCTGTTTTGGGGCACCTGGGTGGCTCAGTCGGTTAAGCGTGTGGCTTCAGCTCAGGTCATGATCTCTTGGTTCGTGGGTTTGAGCCCCGCGCCGGGCTCTGTGCTGACCACTAGCTCAGAGCCTGGAGCCTGTTTCAAATTCTGTGTCTCTCTCTCTCTCTCTGACCCTCCCCTGCTCACACTGTCTGTCTCTCTCAGAAATAAATAAAACAAAAAACTTAAAAAAAAAGAGTCTTTTATGGTTTGTCTCTCTCTTTTTTTTCCTTTGCCCATTTGCTTTGTTTCTTAAACTCCACATAGGAATGAAATATGGCATTTGTCTTTCTCCGACTTATTTTGCTTAGCATTACACTCTCTAGCTCAACCTATTCTCCTACTTGGGATCTTATTGCTAACATGTAAACCAACCCAGGCTGGCTTGACAGAGAATGAGAGATAACATGGAAAGGCCGGTGATTGCAGCTGAGGACGTCCCAGATCAGCCTTTCAGCCAGCTGACCTCCCAAACACATAAACACACCCAGCTGAGACCGGCAGAACTGCCTACCTATAGATTTGTAAGCACTAATATTGTTTCAATAACATTTCATTTTAAGCCACTGAGTTTGTGGCCTGTGGGTTATGCACACATATGCTGACTGGCACCTGTGAAATGAACTCTGAATCGAAGTGAAAGGGACTTGAGGGGGAAAGATGAGTTACATTCACGTTGTGCTAAAGATAGCAGTAGACTAGAAGTATAAAACCTTAACTCATAGGCCCTGTTCTGCCTCATTCCTTGGATAAGAGGCCATGCTCTCTTATTCTTAGTTTCCCTATATGAAGAAAGGAAATACTGATCGCTTTCCTAATTATTAATAACTGGGTTGCTGCAAAGATTAAATGAGATAATGTGCTTGCAAATGAAGTATGTAATTAAGAGGGTGTGGTAAAATTCTCAACAGCAAAGCACCGGTGAGGTCAGAATAATTGTAATTCTTGAAATAGATGGCTGGGACTTGGTACCGAAATGCAAAACTTGAAGCTACCACAGACAGAAGACTGGAAGGTATTCCTATATCCCATACCAGCTTTCCTATCAAGGAGGGACGTGTCCAATGTGAGCAAAGATGACATGGAATCAGGTGAAGAAAGACAAAAGAAGATCTAATCAGGATCAGCCCAGATAACACTCAGGGTGGTGCTGCACCTTGGACTTCAGGTCATATCACATAGGTTCTAATTCCAGTTCCTCCCCTTCGGAGCCTTAGTGTCATCAACAGCACAAGGATATTGGATCAGGAAACCAATCTGTGTTTATTTTCAAGTGAATTATAAGCAGACTATCATGCATTTCACAGTATGGGCTCTGTGTAGCATTTAGTTATATATAACTACATATAGTTATATATACAACTATATTATATGTATAATATATATAACTAAATAATATAACTAAATTATATATATGTATATATGTGTATATGTTTTGGAGACAGTGTTAGGAAGAACACAGGCTTTAGTTTTTTATAAATCTAGTTAACATTGAGTTCTGGCTGTGCCACATGAATTTAATGACTTTAGATGCCATAGTTATCCCTTTTAAGCCTCTGTCTCATTATCTTTGAAGTGTTTATAGTAATGTGAACCCTGTAATGTTACACCAGAGCACATGCTTAATGAGCAGTTTTTTTCTTTTCTATTTCATTCATTGTTAAATCCTCAATGATGCTTGACCCGTGACAGATGCCCAAGAAATCTTTATAGAATTCAAGAATCAGGGAATTACCTGACAACATCTAGGCAACATACCTAACTCAATACCTGGAATATACTATGAATTTTTGTTACTCATTTTACAATGTTAAGAGTTAAAACATCTTATTGGAACCAGCTAGCTTGGAAACATGTGAGAGTTTTCACTACAGCCTCGTTTGTACTTTACAAGCTTTGTGCTATATAAATGTTATTAACCAGGTTTTTAAAGGGTAATTAAATTTTTTTAAATCTAAAGGGCTTCTTGGGGTAGAATCCCATCTAGTTAGGACAGTGGCGTCCAGAGTCAATCCTGACGGCCATAATGATAAACAAGTAGCTCCTCTCCTTGCCGCACACCCACCCTATTATTATAAATTGGCTCTAGGTCTGTGTGAGTGGGAGGCTTTTAAAAATAACTTGAGACATTTAAAAACTCTATAAAGATGGCAAGTATCCAACCTTCTTTGTGAGCAAGAGACAGGGATTGAGTCTCTGTCCCCAGTGTCCCGGGGACAGAACAGAGTAAAGCTAAAACCTCCATCAGATGCAAGCAAAGGCTGAGGACGTAAGGGATCCGCAGGTGTGAAGAACTGCAGGAGGGGCGTCACGCTGAGCAGGGCTATCTGGAAACCTTCAAAAAGTCCAGGATGATGGGGAGAAGAGTAGGGAAGGGCAAGAAAGAGACTGTGGATTCTGAGCCTCCTCTTTGTCACAACTCACCTACTGAGAAAGGCAGAAAGTATTCATTTTTCTTAAACTGTCCATTCTCCAGAAAATGCTCCGGATTGAACGTGTCGGGGGTGGCCCACTCAGCTGGGTCCCTATGTAGTGCAGTCAGGTTGGTAAGGATCATGGTCCCCTAGAGAAGGCAGAAAAGACTCAGGCAAGGCTTCACCCATGCAACACGCACACTCAGAAGGGTAGCAGTCACCTGACTCCCAGGCCACGGCTTGACTACACCCCAGACTCCCTCACCCTCCCACCTCACTGTCTTCTGAGCCCAACCCCTCCCCGCCCCAAGTACCTTGCTCTTTGCAATGGTACAAGGAATTTTACCAGGGAAGTGTAGCTTCTACTGACTGCAGAGTGTATCTTTCTACAGGGACATGTCTACACCAATGAGAGAAGAATGCAAACGCTAGTTAGCCAGGACCATACCCAGTCAACCCAGCCGCTCGGTGAAGTGATAACTGTGGCAGCTCTACCCAGGTAAAAGATGTCCCATCCATCTCTTTTTCTCCCAATCTCTTTCCTCCAGTGTCTGGTACACTCCACAGGAGGCTGAATAATAGAATCAGGTCCCCCAGTGAAAGGAACCATTACCCATCCAGGGACACAGCAAGAAACCCAGAAGGCCTCTGTACTGTCTCCCTTTCCCTCATTCTGCCTTCATCCTGTCCTTCAGTGAGGCTGCTCGGTTTTACTTTGTATTTCATTTATGTATTTATTTATTTACTATTTTTTTAATGTTTATGTTAGAGAAAGAGAGGGTGAGAGGGAGAGAGAGAGACAATGCATGAGCAGGGAAGGGGCAGAGAGAGAGACACACACACACAGAATCTGAAGCAGGCTCCAGGATCTGACCTGCCAGCACAGAGCCTGACTTGGGGCTTGAACTCGTGAACCGTGGGATCATGACTTGACCCGAAGTCAGACACTCAACTGACCGAGCCACCAGGCGCCCCTCAATTTTACTTTACTCTCTTGGTCCTGTGTCCAGCCCTGCCTCTGATCCAGGCTACCAGCTGCCTTGCCTACACTCTTGTCAGCGCTGCCCACCACGTCCTCAGCCTTTCTCCCCTTTCAGTCTGCTCCACGTTCTAAAAGCAGAGCGAGCTTTGAACATGATGGATGATGCCACCCCCAGCCACCCACCATCACCTTGAACAGCCTTCAGTGGCTTCCCATCGCCCTTAGGGGAGAGACCCATCTCCTGCCCCCCCACCCCCTGTCTGAACCACTCTCTTCCTTTCTGCCCTTGCACCACAGACGCCTTCTTTAGACGCCTTCTTTCAGCTTCTCTAACATGCTATGTTCCCACTCGTTTCCAGGCCTTTTTGCCAGCTGTTCTCCTTGCCTGGATGCCCTCCCTCCCTACTTCGTCACTGCGCTCTCAGTTGCTCTCTGATCCTCAGCTCACGACCACGTCCCTTTGGAAGCTCTCTCAGACCACTCGCGCTCCTCCTCCCCACTCCAGCTGGACTGTGTCTTGACAGAAACCAGTGAATCCTCCCCTCTGGGCAGTTACCATGATTTGTAAGCAAATACTTGCATAGTTATTTTGTTCAGAGTTTTCCCAGGTGGCAGCCTTTTAGACGCCTAACGGGTATTTGTTAAATTAATAAATAACTTGCATTTTGAGCACTTTCTACACTAAACACTACATGCACGACCTCATCTTCTCTCCACCCGTAAGTAGTATTAAATGTCATTTTACAGATAAATAAATCTTAGTTCTGAGAGGTTAAGTGATGTGCCCAGAGTCAATCAGTCGGAGGAGGTAGAGCCATGCTTTGTACAAGGTCTAGTTCATGTCAAAGCCATGGCTTCTGGCCTCTAGAAGATATAGTCAGTAAGATCTCTTGGTCCTCAGGATCTTTATTAAAGATGATATTACATATCATTGATAGAATGAGTGTGTTGAGCTAAAGAAATTGCTAAAAAAATCCAAACAGCACCCTGAGAAATAATTTAGACCTCAGCCTTCACCCATAAGACGTCAGTCAGTAAGAAACAGTGAAGGGAAACAGCCGTAGGAATAGGTAAGCTCCTCAGGTTCTGCCTGTTGAGGGAAGCCCCTGAGGGGAGGTCGTGCATGTAGTGTCTAGTGTAGAAAGTGCTCAAAATGCAAGTTAAGACACACACAGAGGGACCTAAGAAAAGTGGAATGGACCCACAGAGGTCCATCAGCGTCCTGAGAAAGCAAAGAAGCTGTAAATGTGCAATGTGCAGAGAGGACACAAGAGGGCAGAGGAGAGCTGTCTGCCTTGATCTTAAGACTGGTGGGCACGGTGAGAACAGAATTTCCTTTGCGAGGACAGGAATTTAACAGGGACCAACAGAGAACAATTGCAGCGAGACTCTTTTCAAGCCCAAGGAAGGCAACTCCTATGGAGAGAACATGGTGTAGTACAAAAGAGATGAGCCTGGGAAACAAACAAGATCTGGTTCTGGAACTCAACTCTTGTCACTGTGTAGTTGAGCGATCTTAGGCAAGCTTTATCGCTCCTGAGACTCGACTTCCAAATTTATAAAATGGGAATAACAGGTATTCTGAGGACCGATGAATACATTTTGAAAGAATCTCTGTGGCTCATGTCACATACTCATTGCTTAATAAGCATCGGTCCCTTTCTCTCTCTTTCTAATAATTAATGTTGCACACACCTGGACTGGTTGCTTTGTGAGGTGGTCCCACTTCAGGGCTGTAAGTAGAAGCTGGAAAACTCCTGGAGACATCATGCTAGAAACACCAGCATTAATGTGAGATTGGTCCAGGTGTCTCTTCCCATTTAATATTCTAGAACCCCAGGACTGTGAAGCAGAATTTCCCAAGCCTGGCAGGTTCCTAGTGCTGTGAGAAGCTCCACAAAGGCAAAGAAAAGGGCTCCACAGCAAAGTCTGAGAACTGCTGCCTGCTGTGTCCCCACAAAGACCCATAATGCACATCACATAGTGAAAACCAGCCAACCAACCAACAAAGCCACTGAGATCCCACAGCAAAGAAAAGCCTGTCTCTGCCTAAGCATGTTTGACCTAGGAATCCCCTTTCTCCGCCATAATACCTGTGAATGTCTAGCTGAACTAAGGTTCCAAAGATCACACATGGAGAAAAAAGTATTATCTCAGGTATAATGTGTCTCCCTTCCTATTTAAGTGATTCCCCAAGATAAGAGTATGTGTCACTTTCCAGTTCAGAGTTCTATAAGATGGGCTTGAAGGTCTGAAGCCAGGAGTCCCTGGTTACCTTGGGCAGGTAGTATCCAGCAAGCATGGTATCACTTATCACTTCCCTGGGCACATTCAGGGGGATGATGTTTCCCATTCTTTGCACCTCATGGATGAAGGCGTTGGTGTAAGGCATGGACTCTCGATCGGCTGTACTTGGCATCTGCGATTGGCCAATTACCCTGTCGATCTCGGCATGGACCTTATCTGGAAAAGAAGGTTCTATCATTCTACTAGTCTGTAACTTTCCTTAAGCGTGATTAAACTACAGAATGGCATAACCAGGATCAAAATGGCTAAAGCTATAGCAGGCTCTATAGATGCTGATTTCTCAGGAAGTATCTGAGAAAGGAGTGGAAAGGGCCTGGGTTTTAGACAAATCTGGTTGCAAATGCTTGCTCTACAACTTGACCACTGCAAGTTACTTAAACTCTGTGAGCCTCAGTTTTCTCTTCTATGTTAGTAAGGATAAATCTCCCTTCCTCTTAAGGATGTCCTGAGGTTTACATGAACTGGTTTAGGTGAATACCCAGCAAATCAAAGACACTTCTACTTGTGCCCCAATATAGCTGTTTTCTTCTTTTTTTCCAAATAATGGTTTTTTAGCTGGACACCTGGTTACCTAGCTACATACTACATTTCCCAGATTCCCTTGGAGGTGTGACCATGTGGCTAAGTTCTGGTCAGTAGAATATAAGTAGAAGGATTATTTAATACTTGAATCATGTCCTTAAAGAGTGTGTGTTTCCGTCTTCCCTTCCCACTCGTGGAAAGGCAGCCCTCAAGGGGAGCCATCTTTGAGAGTACAAACAAGGCCATCATTCTAGACACAACAGAACAACATGTTGGAAGGAGCTTAGAACCCAAAGGGCTCTGCTGAGTCAAGCTTAGATTTTTTAATTTTGAGAAAAATAAGAATTTTTTAAAATATATTTTATTTTTATTTTAGAAAGAGTGCAAAGGGAGAGAGAGAGAGAACCTTAACCGGCTCTATGCTAAGCATGGAGCCCCACATGGGGCTTGATCCCACGACCCTGGGATCATGACTTGAGCTGAAATCAAGAGTCAGATGCTCAACTGACTGAGCCACCCAGGCATCCCTAGAATTTTTTTTTTTTTTTTAATTACGGTAAAATATATGTGACCTAAAATACACCATGTTAACCATATTTAAGTGTATAGTTTAATAATGTTATTCACACTGTGCAACCAATCTCCAGAACTTTTTACTTTGAGAAACTGAAACTGTACATCCGCTAAACAGTAACTTCTCATTTTCTCCTACACTAACTCCTAGAAACCCCCATTCTGCTTTCTGTTTCTATGAATTTACCTACTCTTGAAACTTCATAGAAATGGAATTACACAGTATATGTCTTTTTGTGACTGTATTATTTAATTTGGCATAATGTCCTCAAGGTTCATCAATGTTATAACATGTGTCAGAAACTCCTTCTGGTTGAGGATGAATATTATTGCATTGTATTCCAGATTTTATTCATCCCTTCTTCCATTGATAGACCCTTGGGTTGTTACCTTTTGGCTATTGTGAATAATGGTGCTATGAAGCTGGCTATAAACTTCTATCATTTTAAGCTATTGTTATTATGGAGACCCTATTACAGAAGCCAAATCTATATCCTAACGAGGTAGCTTTTCAACTTTTCAGAACATGTAATTCATAGCTCCAAATGCATTTTACATGATGACTCACAAAACATACTTTGATGTAAATATATGGAAAGAAATAAAGTTTCATGAACAGTCTTATCCTTCGTACATGGGAAGTACTCTGATCTTTTTAATTCTATTTTTATTTTAGGAAAAAAGGTTGGTCTTGAGCCACTAAATTAATTGATTTTATATCTTGTTAATAAACTGTACCCAAAGATTGAAAAACTGTATCCTAACATCCCATCTCTCATGTGCTCAAACTGCTCTGGGTCCTAGAGAGAGGGAAAAAAAGAAAAAAGATTCTAACAGTCACTGCCCTTGAATGGACGGCAGTCTTTGGGGAAGATATATGAATAATGTGCAATTGGCACAGGAATGGAGGGGTGTTAGACCATCTCTAGAGGAGGAAAATAATTCTAGTAATGATAAACTCAGCTCTAGAGTAAGCAGTTTCCTGTGAGAGTCAGGAAGCATCTTAGAGGAGGCTGTATTTGAGCACATTCTTCAAGCACAGCTGGTGATTTACCATGTAGAGAAAATGGGGAAGCAGATGAGAGGAAAGAGCAGGCGTGATGGCGGACGCATGAATAAGGACAGTGCAAAGAAAACAACATGTAATTTTGGGAGGCCACCATGTAGGGAGGGTGGAGCTAAGCCTGGACAGACAGGAGGCGGCACATCAGACAGCATGATATGCCAGACTAAGGAGTCTGAACATCATCCACAAGCCAGTGGAAGACCTGACTTAAAAGGATAGAAGCTTGTAACAAGATTTCATATAAGAAGGTACATCTCTTCCCAGAAGTCACGACAGTGTCAACTGACGTCACTGTTTTCACTCTAGATTCTGAGTTCTGAGGCCAGGGACTCTGCTATATTGGTATTATGTGAACCCATCATGGTCCTAACAGAAAAATTGAAGAATGTGCCTGTTCTCAAGCCCACATTACCTCATGACTGACTATCTTTCCAATCGTGTGAATAATGGTGCTATGAAGCTGGCTATAAACTTCTATCATTTTAAGCTATTGTTATTATGGAGACCCTATTACAGTTGCCATATCTATATCCTAACGAGGTAGCTTTTCAACTTTTCAGAACATGTAATTCATAGCTCCAAATGCATTTTACATGATGACTCATAAAACATACTTTGATGTAAATATATGGAAAGAAATAAATCTGACAAGCCAATGATCATGACAGCTTGGGGGCAATATGCTCTAGGAGGCACCATTCTGTCCTGGCCCAGGCACACTCACTGACAGGCTCACCTTGGATTTCTGGGTAGAGAGCCAAGTAAAGCAGAGCCCAGCGCAGCGTTGTGGAAGTCGTCTCGGTTCCAGCAAAGAAGAGGTCCAGGGTGCTGTAGATGAGGTTTTCTTTGTGGAAACTTGAGGTAGCATTGTCCTTATTCTAGAAATCACAATGTTTATTGGTTTATTCAGTGCGTTCTTGGTTACTACAACACACAGGGGCCTCATCCTAGGGAGAGAATGTGGAAGAAAAGATTCCCAGGGAACTATCCTTCCCTTTGGCCATCTCAAGAGGTAGAGACTTATTACAGCAACATCTCTAGCATCCTACCACCTCAAGTTCTGGGAGCTTTCGCTAGCTTTGGTGGATGAAAATCGAGACACTTTTCTTTTTTATGCCCATAATTTCGGAGAATCTATTGGTACAGTGGAAAGAGAAGTCTTTCACTGGAAAGACAGACTTGGGTTCCAGTATTAGCTACACCATTTGCTATCTGTATGACCTAGGGCAGGTCACTTCATCACGCTGTGCTTCAGTTTCCTGTTTCAGAAAATAGAAATGAAATACGCATGCCCCTTAAGATGACATTTTAAATTACATGAGATGAAAAGAGCACGTAACAACTCAACATGTCTGTGCTGATACCAGGAAGAATAAACTGAATTTGTCTTAGGTAACAGAATTTCCTATCTCCCTGTTAATGTCTTCCATTCTAGGTGGAACCATTCTGATTCTGTCAACCATTCCTCATGGAATTCCATCATCTTTACCACTTTCCCCCAGAAGCTTCAATTTGCCAATAATCCTCTCAATGTGTGGCTCCGTACCTGCACAACACTTAGCAAGTGACATCTCCTCCTTTGTGGAGAAACCAATGCTTCTGTTAATGTTATGCCAATAAGGTGAGATAAAAGGGGAGATGGATAGAAACCTACCATTCTGTCGATTGCAAGAGGAGGCACAACTAATCTGACAAGCCAATGATCATGACAGTGACACTGATGCATCAATGTATATTGAACACAGGGGTTACTGGGCTAAAGACTACACATCTAGTTTGGTTTTTCCTTGCTTATTTCCTATAATGTTGGAAAGTAGAGGATAGAAAGATGAGAGAAGAAGGCAGAAGTCCCACTTAGGCACTGAGGCTGAACTCTGGCCTCCAACTCAGCTTTTCTTATGTTCTGCACTGGAGGCTGAGGGGAAGGGCAGGCAGCTGGGCACAGGTGCAACTAACAGTGGAAGGATGCTTTGAAGCTCAATTGGTAGTTTTCTTTTCACGTGTAGCTCCTTCAGATCTGGGCAAAGGGCAGAGAACAGAAGATGCACAGGCAGTATTTGAGTGTCCCCAAGGCCTCAAGCCAAATATCATTTACCCCTCTGTTGATTTCTACCTGCCTCATCAATCCTGAATTAATGCTGCTTCTCTCTATGAAATACTGCCTCTGTTTTGACTCGCTCATGGTAAGCTAAATAATGACCCACAGAGAGGTCCATATCCTAGTCTCTGGAACCTGTGGGTGTTACCTTATATGCTAAAAGGGATGTTGTAGATACAATGAAGACTTGGTATGGGAAAGTGATTCTGGATTCTTCCAGTGGGTCCAAAGTAATTACCAGGATCTTTATAAGAGAGAGGCAAGAGACGGATGGTAGCAGAAAGGATGCTCTGTGCTGGCTCCAAAGGTGGACAAAGGGGTCCTGAGCCAAGGCAGCCTCTAGAAGCTGGGAATGTCAAGGAAACAGATTCTTTCCTAGGGCCTCCAGAAGGGACCAGCCTTGCCGGCCCATTGATTTTAGCCCAGTGACACTGATTTCAGACCTCCAGAAATGTAAGAAAACAAATGTGCATTGTTGGGAGCTCCCGGATTTGTGGTCATTTGTTACAGCAGCAACAGGAAACTAGTACTGCCTCCCTTCCCCCCCTCCCCCCCCCCCCCCCGCCTCCTTGCTCTTTAAGGAAACAACTCTGATTTCCTCACCTTTTCTATCTCCTTGAGGTAGGCATCAATAAAATCTCTTGTTTGGTCAGGATTCCAGTCTCTCTTGTGATTTTCAATCACATGAGCAACGAACAATTTCAGTTTCTCCCAGTTGCGAAAGAGTGTTTGGTGGGGTCCAGGAAGAAATTTCATAATCCACGGAAATACATTGTAGAGCTAATTGAAAAAAACATAACACTCACAGAGACAATCTGATACCCGTTTTTCACTTTAGACAAAATAATGGATATTCTCTTTCTATCTCTCACTTACAGGCTCTTAAAACCTTGGGGTCACCTAGACTCTTCTCTCTCACCTTCTAGCAGAGCACTTTAGCACTCCATCCAAAATGTGTCCAGTTTCAGACCACGTCTCACTACCCCAAGCCACGTTCTGCCCTAGTACAAACCACCAACATTTCCCACCTGGCTGCTTCAGCCTCACTGATTCCGTTCTTAACCCACTCCTCATCTCTTTTCCACAGAGCCGCCAGGGGCACCATCTCAGGCTTTAATCAGACCATTTCACTACTTGGCTCTCAATCCTCCAATGATTTGTCATGGCTCTCAGACAAGCTCTACATCACTCTCCTGGCACAGAAGCTCTGCATGAGCCAGCCACCGCACACACCTGTCACCTCCTTCGCTATCATTTCCCGCCATCTTGCTCTCTCTGACTCTCTCCAGTGCAGCACCACTAGCCCCTGTGGTGACATCAAGGATGTTCTTGTTTGGGCCTTTGCATTTGTTCCTTCCACCTAGAACACTCTTCCTCTGAAATCTGTATAGTTCCAGCCCCCCACTGCATTAGTCCATTTGGGTGCTGTTCAAATGTCACCTACTATCACCCCTGCCAGCCTCTCTCCATTCCCATATCCTGTTTTATTTTCCTTCTTGGTAATTACCACAAATGTGTGTGTGTGTGTGTGTGTGTTTGTGTGTGTGTGTGTGTGTGTGTAAGGTGGATGGATAAATAGACAGATAGACAGATAGATAGATAGATAGATAGATAGATGTCATGTATTTGTCTGCTCTGCTATGATGTTAGCTCCATGTAGGTAAGATGTATTTTACTGAAAAAAAGTATTTTTAAAAATATTTAAATATTTTCCCGAATAATATCTTCTGGTAGAAAGAAGCAAGACATAACAGAAAATCACTCAGACTTAAACAGATACAGGTACAGGTCGATTAGCTCTGCTGCTTTCCAGCCATATATTCTGTTGACAATAACAACGACAATGATAATGATGGTGTATTTTGTTGCTCCTCAGTTTAACCAGCTGCCCACAGGGGCCCAGGATTATTCTGGTGACTGAGTGACCTGAGGTCCATACAGCACCTAGGACCGAGCCAGTGGATCACTATCACACACTCTCATACCTGCCTGCACACACTGTGATGCTTCATTTCATCTTTCTGGAGGTTTTGTAAAAAGTAACTATGGTAAAGTCTGTATTGCTGTCCATCAGATGCCTGGCCTATTTTGGGACTCCAGGGAATGCTTATTATTAACCTTACCATACTGTCCCCTCCAACCCTCTCACGAATTACTTCTCCCTGGGGAAGATCAGCTGGGTACCCACTGAACGAACTCTCGTGACTTTCTAGCTTCCACCTTCATGGGGCCAAAGAATATGGAGTTGTTGAATTAGAGACCACTGTGACCAGGAATGAGAAAAAGGAACTCAAAAATAACTTTGATAATAATAATAATAGCTCACATTCATCACACCCTTTTAATGTGCATGGAATCAGGCTAACACCCTATTGGTTTTGATTCATTGGGCCCGTAAATCTCCAGGCAAAGATGCTTGTCAGGAATAAATAAGAATAAATCCACTTCTAGATACTAGAAAGGTGACCTTAACATTTGGGCCTGCTTTTCCCATAGAAGAACCTTCCAAATCCAGAAAAGTGGCTGAGAGACCAAGAAGCTGAGCAGAGTTGTTGACAGACTCACAGACCCAGAGGGACAAAATGGAGTACAGGGCCCACCAAAGAAGGGGTGAAGTTTGAAATCCTAAAGGTCTGTACCCTATGGAATGAGAAGATTGATAATATCAAGTGCTGATGGGCATGCAAGTCGTGTAACCACTTTTGAAACTTTTAGGCATTTTTTATGTCCAGGTATAACATTGGATGGACATGTCCACATAAACAACTGTACAAGAATGTTTGTGGTAGCTTTATCCATAACTTCCCCAAACTGGAAACAGCCCAGTTGTTCATCAAGAGAGGATGGAGGAGTGCTCGCTTCGGCAGCACATATACTAAAAAAAAAAGAGAGGATGGAGGAACAAACAGTGGCATATTCATACAATGAAATGCCATTCAGGATTTAAAAAAGAAAAGAGCAACTAGCACAGTTGAACCTCCAAACAATCTGTGGACAGAGAAGGAAGGCACTGAAGAACACTTCTGGGGCGGGGGAGTGCTGGGGTGGGGAGGGATGTGGAGGGGCCGGACTCCAAAGGCGACAGCAACATTGTGCTTTTTAAAGAAAATAATACAGATGCATAGGTGTATATCATGTAACGCTTTGTACTTTACATGAGTGTTAGAAATGTTCTGTGTATGTAGTGAATATCCCGTTATATTATCAGAAAACACTAAAGGCAACAGATTGACTTCGAGCAAGTTTGAGTTGAAGTCCATTTCAAAAAGTGATATTTTAGCTTAAACGAACCAAAAAGTCCGAACCCATCTGTGTCGGACATCAGATAGTCTAACCCCTTACCTGGCATCTCATTGATGCCTCCTGAAAGGTGACGTCATCCAGCAACCTCAGCAGTTCCTGAAACTGTTCATCCTTGTAGTCAAAGCGTTTCCCAAAGGTGATAGAGCAAATAATATTGGAAACTGCATTGTTCATCTTGAAGTGAGGGTTAAAAGGCTGTCCTGGAGGTGCAAGAAGAGATGGATCTCTCAGATTGGTTTGTTTCTATTTTCTACTGAGAGTTTCCTCTACAGGACATAGGACATATGACATTTTGAGCACAGAACCACCTATGAGGCTCTAGCCACAGTCCCCTACTTAGGGTCTGACATATAGCAAATAGTCAATACCTGGGAAGTCAGGCTGATGACCAGGGTTTAAAATCAGTAATGTGTTTAATATTAATCTTCCTGCACTTAATCCTAGAGCTCTGTGCAGGCAAGTTCATGGTTAGTTGTTCACTGTAATAACCTCAGTGCCCGGCACAGCACTGGGTCCAGGTTGGGTACATAAGGCACTTAATAAGCATCTGTTCAGCGAATGAACAGAGTCACAGTCTCCTGCACCTGTCCTAGGAAATGCTCACCATTCTCCTCTTTTATCGCCTGGATGAGGTTACAGGCCTCCTCCTGAATGCATTTGTCTAAGCTCTTCTTTCCTAGACCAAAGTTCTTTAGTGTTGCCAGGGTGAACCTTCTTTGCTCCTTCCAAGTCTGGCCATTGGACATGACCAATCCTGGAAAAAAAGAAAAAGCCAACATTATGGTATTCTTATTCTATAATGTAAATATCTGCCAAATGGTATGGCAATATGCATTGGTGGGGAGGAGAAGGGCACTGAAGCACTTGAAAACTATCCAGAGATATAGTAGATATCTCTGGATATGCAGTAGATATAGTGACCAGCTTTACTGATTGCTGGCAGTGCAGGGACTTTAGTATTTTTACTGCATTATGTCGCTGGTACTTTCAGAAACACTATAAGGTAGGTATTATCATTACTTCCCCTCCCCACCCCCCCTCCATTTTGCAGAGGAGAAAATTGAAGCACAAAAGAAAACATCAACTTCGCAAGGTTACAGTTAGTAAGCAGCGGAACAGGCATCCAAATTCGGGTCTGACTGATTCCAAAGCCCATGCTTTGATTGCTAGTCACATAAGTATATTTAAGTATTAGTTTTATGCTACACACTAAGAATGCACTCATGGATACAATAAAATCTATACTCATAAGGAGGCAAGGCTTTCCAGAAGACTCTTATTTAAGCTAGAACTTGAAAGATGAAGGAATGACTCGAGAAAGCGAGGAAGGGTGACTAGTCCATGCAAAAAGATTAGCACATGGAAAGGTAAAAGGCCAAAAAATCTCAAAAAAAAAAAAACAAAACAAAAACAAAAACCCAGAAACAATTCATCTTAGTGTATTCAGTAGACCATTGTTTGTTTTCTGTACTCCTTTCTTTTCTTCACCTCCAGAGTATTCTCCAACTCCTTTTAGTGTCTGGCTTTGCCCTCCACCATCTCCATGGGACAGCCCTCTTTGCCAAATCTGGGGAAACTTTTCAGTGTTATCCTGCTTGATCTTTCAGTAGTACAGAGCACTTCTTTCCCAAAGCCCTTCCCTTCCAGTGGTGCTCAGGACAGCACACCCTCCAGATTCTCCACCTTCCCATACCTTTTGCTGGTTCATCTTTGATCAAATTTTTAAATGATGGAGTACTTCAAGATAAGTTCTCACACCTCTTTACCCTCGATACTCCATTCTTGGGAAATCTCATCGCCTCCTAAACTTTTAAATAGCGTCTATTGATGGTGACCACTTATTTCTGCCCCTGAGCTCCAGACTTACACAGCTGTCTGCCTGACTTTGCTGACTTAAAAGCATTTCAGACTCAGCATATCCATGATTAGCTTCATGACGGTCTTCATACAACTCCCCACCCAAGCCAAACTAAACCCCTGCCCTCCTCACATGAGGCAGACATTCGGGTGTCCACCTCAGTCTTTCTGAATAGAATGTAAGTTACACAGATTTTGTCAGCACTAGTCACTGTTGTGTTGCTGGTACCTAGCACTGTGTTTCACATTATAATAAATGGGATGGAGGTAGAGTTGGTAGAGTTAAAAGATAAAGTATTTCAAAAAGGAATTGGGAAGCCCCTGGAAACAACGGCTGCTTTGGTGGAGCAACAGATTTGAGTTATCCATTTAGATTTTTAAATGTTTACATTTATTTAATGATACTTTTAGGTGTTCCTGCCAAACTGCTCCAGCACAGAGTGGAAGGCTCTAGATACCCTCTGGGACATACCCCTAACAATAAGGCACGAGAAACTAGAGGCAAGAAGAGGAACTTACATAAGCAGCAGAAGGAAGCAGGTCGGTCCACTTCCATTTTCCCAGGGGAAGAGATTTGAATGGAAAGCAGAACAAGAATGCATTGCCTCTTGCCCTGCTGTCACCGAGTAATCAGTGCTTCCAGAGCAAGTTCATGCAGGAGACACAGCTTCTCCCAAACCCCTGACAGGACCCTCCCAAGTTCTCTAAGGGGGTGCCTTTTTAAAAAAAAAAAAATTATGTTTATTCATTTTTGAGACAGAAACAGAGCATGAGAGGGGGAGGGGCAGAAAGAGGGAGACACAGAATCCGAGGCAGGCTCCAGGCTCTGAGCTGTCAGCACAGAGCCCAATGCGGGGCTCAAACCCACAAAATATGAGATTATGACCTGAGCCTAAGTCGGACGCTTAACCGACTGAGCCACCCAGGCGCCCCTAAGGGGGGTGCCTTTAATAAGAAAATGTGAGAATCCAGCTTCCTTTAATTTGTAGGAACTTTATAATGGCCCTGCTCCCTGGGAGCATTGGAGAATTACAGCCACAAGGGCACCTTTAACAGACCGTAAAAGTATCAAACACAGGCACCCCACATTAGTTAAGAAACTTACCATTGTTCTTAAAGATGCGTTCTCGGATAGCAGTTATAGGGCGGTTCACAAAGTTTTGGTTCTGGTCGACAAGGACTTCTTTGATCAAGGGCAATCCGGTTATAAGAACTAAAGACAAGTCACCGAGCTGCATGCTCAAAATGTTTCCATATTTCTCCACAAGCTGAAAAACAGTCCAATAGTCACCACTGAATACGCACGTCTACTTGTCCAGGAATGGAGGGGTTGTGCTTGGCTAAGGAAGGTCTGGTACTGAGCAAAGTCTGTGTGTGAACCTTAGTGTGAGGGGAACGTTTCTCTCAGCTTCCTTATCTCTTCCTCTCAGCTAGGCTAGGCTTGAACTCACTCCAGGATCTGCATCTATTCCTTATAAACACTCATTCATAAATTCAACCTACACAAATTGAGTGAACATCCAACACCATCCTAAGAACAAGGCATCAAGATGTAGCTAGAATAAAACAAACAAATTCTCTAACCTCAAGCATCTTAGAGTCTAGGGAGGGAGAGATTTCGGAATATGTGACTCACAGAAAAAGGCTGATAAGCTCCGTGTAAGTCTGGGTTGCAAGTATGGGCTTCCTAAGAGTTTAACTCCGGGAGAATGCCCCCTTCCTCAACACACACTAGAGGAGTGAAAATTCATGACAGGGCCCGGGCCAGCTGTGTGGGAAAGCCCTCCAGTTCTAGAGCTATCTGGGCATCTTAGCTCTAGGGTTTTCTAGCTGTGGCTCTTGGGAAAGTTGCTTCACTTTTTTTTTTTTTTTTTAACCTCAGCTCTAAAAGGGAAAAGTATTCCTCCCTTGAAGTGTTCTGTGAAGAAGAATGAGAGCAAGACATGAAAGGCAGTTTGTTTTCTGGTACCTGGCACACAGCCGCTTGAGTCCCTGAGGAACAAATGGGCTCTGTGTGCAAAGCGCTGGAGATGCATGCTCATGGCAACAGAGAGGACGGGAGCACACGGGTGATGTGCTGGAGGAAGGCGCATGGATGCGGGGGTGCCATTTTAAGCCCCTTTCGCTGTTTATCTCCTTCAATCTCACAGCCACCCTGTGGCATTTAATGGTTTTCCTTGTCTTTGAGAAAAGGAAAAGGAGTCATAGCCAAAGTAATGTCACCAAGGTGACAAAGCTATTGAATGGTGGAGGGAATTTGCCAGGCATCATGTAAGATTTGAGGACAAAGACTGGAACCTGAGAAGCCACCAGGCCCTTAGAGTTCAGTGGGAGGGAGAGAAAGGGGGAAGGAGGGAGGGAGACAATGGAAGACTGCATGGTGTGTTATGAATGTGTAGACTGTGCATGTATGTGCAAGGGGGTTGGATGAGAGTGAAAGGCTACTAATTAACGTAGTTCCTGACTTGTTCGTTCAAGACATGACTCTGAGTAGACCCTACCCTTGCCTCTTGTCCACCGGGGCTGTGGCTAGTTGCAAGCAGTGGCACCAAACAGAAGGGCCCCATTTCCTCCAGGCATCTGCAGCCCCTCCTCCTCAGTCTCCATGCCCTCGTGCTCCCCCTTGTCACCCTTAGTGCCTAAGACCCCACCGCCCGGCTCAGAGCAAATACAATGGACTACACCAGCCTCATCCGCCACCCTGCCCCCACATTAAAAACCAAGCCCGAACTCAATCCTTCCCCTGTTCTTTCAGCCCAGAGTCTTCCATCAATCTTTGTTCCTCTCGAGCACAGTGTGTCCTATCTTGCTGGAAAGGGTAGAGCCAAGATTCCTTCTCAAACTCATCTGCCTCTAAAGCACATGTCTTTGTGTCTAAGACGTAGCAGGAATGGGTCTCTAAAAATCAATCAAAATCGTTTTTGTTTCATCTTGCTGACTGCCTCGATGAACTTCTTAGTCTTCGTGAAAAAGATTTCTGGAGTGATTTATAATATTCAGAGAAGATGTTTTGGGGATGGCTGAAAGTCTCAGATTATGCTAAATGACTCCTGACAATGTGCACATACAATCTAGAATCTCAGCTTGTACTTGGAAGGGACAGAGCACTGCATTAGTATTTACTGAACTGAACTTGAGAGTTTCTGCTCTACCAGCTCTCTGCCCACGTATATTCATAGTTCAAAAGAACTGGATCGGAAACTTTCATGGCAGACTCAGCTGTGTAAACATAGGTCAAGTGACCTCCCGGAGCCTTGGCACTGACTATGGTGATGTCTAACAGTCCTTACGAGCACTGTGCTGGGCATTACGCTGATCTCTTTACATGGATTTAAGCATATGGCGCACCGGGCATCTGAAGAGACTTTGTAAGGCAGACCATACTGTCCAATGCACAACAATAACCAAGCCATCACTAAAATGAGTAAGAGAACAAAAGAGGTTAAAAATAAGATGATTCAGGAGGCTAAAAGAGGCTTAACATCCGAAAGGAAAATAGAAAAATAAGCAAAGCATTAATGCGGTAGCTATAAAAGGCTAACGAAAGTAATAAGAGATAGGAAATTTAATACAAAGGATTAAAACTCCACACGTGGGATTAAGTGCTTACAAAATAAGGTGGAGCAAAATAAATGTTTAGGATAACAAAAAATTAAAAGGGGGGGTGGTTGGTGTGACAAGTGCTTGAACTACGATTATCAAGAGATAGACAACTGGGAAAGATTCTACTTCATCTCAGTTCTTTAACTCAAAAACCAACATAACAAAGACACAAAGAGAGGTAAAGGCTAGTAATTCTCACTCCATGGGCAGCAGGTGACAGGGTGCGCTCCCCCAAACTCTGACCAGCACTGAGCTGTGTGTGCTCATGTATCAAATAACCCCCCTAAAATCCACGCTGTTTCTATGTACTACTAAGATTTAACATCTTTCCCCCAATATGTATAGTACTCTATTTTTTTCATTTTTAAAAAAATGTTTGATTACCTATTTTTGAGATGGGGAAGGGGCAGAGAGAGGGACGCACAGAATCCAAAGCAGGCTCCAGGCTCTGAGCTGTCAGCACAGAGCCCGAAGCGACACTCGAACTCACTAACCGTAAGATCATGACCTGAGCTGAAGTCAGACGCTTAACTGACTGAGCCACCCAACCACCCCAATAGTTTTGTATTTTTAAAATTGCCTGTTTTTGTCTTCTAAGCATTTTTCAATTGTAAAGTTCAACTTTTTACTTACTGATATGTAGAAGCTCTAGTAACAAGTTACAAATGGGAATATTTTTATTTTATTACGCAGGAGTCTGGAGAGACACATACCAAATCCTATAGAGGAATTGCTCAGTGTGTGTACATGGCAGGGGAGGGCTGGGTTGTCACAAGTCAGGGCAGGATTCTCTCTCTCTCACTAAATTGTATTTTTTGAAAGTTTTCTTGGGGCATCTGGGTGGCTCAGTCAGTTAAGTGTCTGATTCTTGATTTCAGTTCAGTGCCCTAATCAGGTTCTACTCTAGGCATGGAGCCTCCTTAAAATTCTTTCAATTCTTTCTCTCCCTCTTTCTCTGCACCCCCCACTCTTGCTCACACATGCTTTTTCAAAAAATAATGTTAAAAAGTTTTCTTAATGTGTTTGTATTGCTTTTATGTTCCAAAGTATTTTTTCAATGCGTATTTATTTTGAGAGAGAGAGAGACAGAACGCAAGCAGGGGAGGGGCAGAGAGAGAGGGAGACACAGAATCCGAAGCAGGCTCTAGGCTCCAGCTGACAGCACAGAGCCCAATGCGAGGCTCGAACTTGCGAACTATGAGATCATGACCTGAGCTGAAGTTGGATGCTCAACCGACTGAGCCACCCAGGTGCCCCCAAAAGTATTTCTATCCAATAAAGCAAAGAAGAAGAAGAAAAGGAGGAGGAGGGGAGACGGTGGGGTTGAGGGGGAGAGAAAGGGGGGGGGAAGGGGGTTAGGAAGACAATGGACGGGGAAAAAGAAAAATAAGACAGACCTAATGAAATTAGGAATAAAGCATCATTAAAAATGGTTCCTACTCTTTTTTAAATCACAGAGTCCTTTGAAACTCTAGTGTGTGGCACGGATCTGCCCTCCAGTAAACTCCTGTACACACGAGTCTAGTCATGTATGTCATTTCAGGGGTTCACCAGTCCCTTGCGGCCCATGGATCCCCGCTAAGAATACTGGCATCACAGGTAGTTCTTGGGGGCTATGCTAGGCTTCTGAGAACAGTCTGTGGAAAGCAAATTCAAGTTAGGTTCTATAGGTTTGCATAAAATGCTTAAGAGTTGCCAGGCACCTCCGGCCACTGCTATGTTATAGTACACTGGGCAGTACAAATGTCAGTATGATATGGTGTTTTCCTAAAGCATCAAAGTCTCCTGGGCAAAGCTGACCGCAGAAAACACGAAGGCACAGCCGAGGTGATATATGCTATAATGCTGGTAGAAAGGGACATGAGCTATTGAAAGAAGAAATGAATTTCCACCCCAGATATATAAGAAAACCTCTAAGAGGAGACGGTATTTGAACCAGATCTTAAACAAAAGTCAGGATGCCGGCAACAGCACATGTATCGTGGGAACAGGACACACAAACACAAAAGTAGGAAACTGCGGGTGTTCAGGAACAAGTAAGCTACGTGGTTTGACTGCACCGCAGGGTTCATTAAAGGGCACTGACCCTGTGGTAGGTCAAGGCCGAGTGCTGGGGATACAACGAGTCCATGACTTAAAGCAGCTCCCAGACTAATGGAACACATGGAAAAATAATCACTTCTTATTTTTACTATTCTGTACAAGAAATCATTTGATGGGGGAAAGTTACGAAGCACATAAGGGGGCCAGGGACCAGGAGAAGTTTCCTGGGGAAGTATCTGCTCATATGAGTAAGGAGATAGGAAACAAGGCTGGGCAAGGTCACCTGAGATAGACTGAGGACAGTCTTCATGCCAGGTGAAATGGTTTGGATCTTGTTTTGTGTGTAAGTAGAAGTCGGAAGGTGTCTGAATAGGAGACGTAACGTAAATGAGTGCTTAAGAGCTTGGATTGTGAAGTCATACAAATCTGTTTGAATCCACAAATCACAGTAAGTGTGATTTAGCAGCAACTTATTTAACTTCTCTGTGGCTCAGTTTCCAAATGTATAAAGGGTTACTACAGGTTCTCATCCTTAGGATTATTGTGATCAGTGGCCATAATCCTAATATTAATAATACAATTATTTGTTGTTATTGATCTGTTTGGGAGTATATTTTAGCAAAGGGATTCTGGTAAGATATTGACAAAGGAATGAAGAAGAGGCCAGAGAGGGGGAAAATGGGGCCCTCCAGCCGCTAGGCCAGAAAACGGGGGCCTGGGGTCCAACGACACTGGGTCTCCTTGAATTTTTTCCTTTAAACTTTGAAAGAAAGGTGAATAGCGGTAGAATTAGAAATTAGCATCAACTGTGTGCTAGGCATCCTGGCAACAAATTTATATTCATGAAGTTATTTGGTTCTTATAACAATCCTAGAAAGCATTTTCAGTGTTCAGAAAAGGAGACCCAGAGATTTAGCACACAGCTTGTGAGCATAAAGTTTGGCCTCTAGCTAGGGGCGTCTGGGTGGCTCAGTCTTTAAGTGTCCAACTCTTGATTTTGGCTCAGGTCATGATTTCACAGTTCGTGAGTTTCAGCCCTACATTAGGCTCTGCACTGATAGTGTGGCACCTGCTTGGGATGCTCTCTCTTTTTGTCTCTCTACCACTTTCTCACTCATGCATATACTCTCTCTCTGTCTCAAAATTTAAAAAAAATTCTTAAAAGAAAGGATGAAGATGTTCGCTCTTTTTCTGAGTGACAGTGTTCCCTAAGTGTTAACGAGCCACATGATTTCCCAATCAAAAACCACACTCCCCAGCCTCTCCAGGTGTAGCCAGTGGGGCATGAGTAGTGGTGACGTGTGCATTATCTGGGTCTCATCCTTAAATGAAAACTGCTTGCTCACTACCTTCCCCATGCCCCTTCCCGTGGACCAGAACTTACAGTGGTGTTGCAGGACCAGAGCACAACAAGGAAGGAACTGAAGTTTGGGGATGATCTTGAGGTAAGTAAAGCGGCCTCCCTATCCTGGGCTTCCTGCCTACATCTGAACTCATTTGCGGGAGAGAGGCAAATTTCAATCTTTTTTTAATACCACTGTATTTTGGGGACTCTGTTATAAGCAGCTCAGTGTGAATCCTAACTAATACATTTATCCACCTTATCTACCATTCTCTTGACTTTAGTCCAATAAGGTTTTCTCCTATTTAGGTAAATAGTCCTCTAATTGGTCACATAGCTATGATAGAGAAAGTTTAAAATATGGGGGGGGGGAATACAAGAGAAGTTCCCATCATGCCATTTAAATAGGCGAGTTTCTTCACTGCGCTGCTGCTGTGTTTTAGCTCATTCCACTTTCTCCCATTTAAAATTTCCCATCCCCTTAACTCCGCTTGGCCATTTGCCTAACATTCATTTAAAGCTCAGCCCAGTTTATTTCAACATACTCCAAGAGGTTACCTCTAAGGTTGCCCGTTCCCAGGGATCCCATCTCTTGACCGCTCATTTGATTACCAAGAGTCTACCCCACACCTTTCATCATACACTATTTTGTGTTGCGGCTGTCATATGATAAGCATTCATAAGTGTGTGTCCCATAAATGAATCACGGACAAATCAGTTATCCTTTCACTGTCATGAAAAGTCAAGAAGCATAAGAATATGCTTAGAATATGCATCAGAATAGGTCTAATAGTCAAATAGTTCTGGATTCAAGTCCTTGTTTTGGCGTTATCTATGTGGAAAAACTCAAGCAAATAACTTTATTATTTGCAGCCAGTTTCCTCAGTGACAAAGTAGAAACGCTACCAGATAATGCCTAACTTGGGTGTCTTGTGTGAAGATTAAATGGAAATGAACATCTAAATCCTGCCACAAGACCTAGCAAATAGTTGGTATTTAATGTCTCCAAATTGCTAGAGTGTAAATTTAGTGATAAATCTACCATTTGACTCCATTTGTTTCACAACCAAATATATAAAAAATGCAAACCTGTATGCAGTAAAATTTAATAGTTCTGATGAAAAACACATTGGGCCATGGATAAGATCCTAGCCTCCGTTTCATCACTAGCTAGTTTTATGACAAGCAAATCATTTACCCTTTCTGGTCACATCTATCTTAGTGGTAAACCAAAGGCACAGTTAAAATCTCTGATTTCAGGCAAGACTGAGTAAAAGCATTCCATTTTACTCCTCCTTCAATCATGATACTAATGGGCACAGACAAAAATAACTCCAAGGAAAGCTTGCTCTCTCTAGCCAAAGTTCCAGAAAAAGGCTATCCCAATAGGACAGAAGCTTTTTTTCTTTTTAAGTTTATGTATTTATTTATTTTGAGACAGACAGAGACAGCATGAGTGGCGGAGAGGTAGAGGGAGAGGAGGGGAGAGAGAATCCCAAGCAGGCTATGCTCTGTCAGTGCAGAGCTCCATATGGGGCTTGAACTCACAAACTGTGAGATGATGACCTGAGCCAAAATCAAGAGTGGGATGCTTAACGGACTGAGCCACCCAGGCACCCCAGGAGAGAAGCTTTTTAACTTTATAGGATTAAGCTTTTAAGGCAACTATATGTTTTATAAACAATTAGAAATACTCTCAAAAATTGTAAATAGAAAATCTTACCAAAGAAATAAAAGATATGTATAAGAACCAAAGGGAAAAATTAAAACTTAAAAATGCAACTACCTAAATAAAAACTCAACAGAGCAAGTCAGTGGCAGAAGGGTAATGACAAAGGAACCAGTGAAACTGAAAAAAAAATCAATAGATTGTATCCCGTCTGAACAACACAGAGAAAATAGATTGAAAAGAACAAAAACTGAGCCACAGGGACCTATAACAAAAGATCTAACATTTGCACCAGCAGTGTCCAAGCGTCCCAGAAAGAAAGGACAAAGAACGTGCAATTGAAAAAATATTTGAAGAAATAATGGCTGAAAACTTCCCAAATTTGGTAAGAGATCAACCTACAGATCCAAGAACCCAATAAGCCCCAAAAAATCAACACCAAGACCATAATCAAATCTCTGAAAACTGAAAAGAAAAAAACTTCACGACAGTAACAGAGAGAAACAACTCATTACTTATGGGCAATAGCAATTTGAATGTGGTTTCTCATTAGAAACCAGAGGCCAGAAAGAAGTGGTACAACATTTTAAAATATTGAATGAAAGAAACTGTCAACCTAGGAGTTTGTATTAAGTGAAAATATACTTCAGAAATGAAGGTGAAATGAAGATATTTTTAGGTAAGGGAAAGTTAAGAGAAGTTTTTGCCAGCAGACTAAAAGAAGGACTAAAGAAAGTTTCTCACGTAGAAAAGAAATGATATTGGTAGAAAATCTGGAAAATTAGGAATAAAGAAACAGCAACATAAGGGTAAATAAATGGGCAAATATAATAGACTCTTCTCTTCTTGAATTAAATAAAATGTGCTTAACAGTTAAAAGCAAGTTTATGATATTGCCTGATGTGGTTCTCAATATACAGAGAGATAATATTTAAGACAACTGTAGTCTTAAGTGGGGATATAAGGACATAACAGTTGTAAAGTATCTATCTTTATTGAACTTGAAGTGGTAAAATGTTTGTACTAGTAGATGGCAATAATCTATGTATGCCTATTATAATCGTTAGGCAGCCACCTAAACACAATGCAAAGAAATATACTGAAAAGCTATAAATAAATTAAAATGGAATTCATAAAAAAATGTTCAAGTGACCCACAGGAAGACAGAAAAGAAGAAATAGGGGAATAAAAAACAGAGGGGGGAAATACAGAAAATAAATAATAAAATTATCTAAATCCACCAACTAAAAGAGAGAGATTTGCAGATTGAAGAAAAAAATTGACCCACCTCTATGCTGTCTGCAGGAAACTCATTTAAAATATAATTATACAAATAGGTTAAAAGTGAAAGTATGAAGAAGCATATACCATGCAAATAATCATCAAAAGAGAGCTGGTGTGGTCACATCATATCAGCTAAAGTTCAGGCAATAAAACTCACCAGGTATAAGGGGGACATTACATAATAAAAGAATTGATTCACCAAGATGATATAATACTTTTAATATGTATGCACCAAATAACAGAAATGGCAAATACATAAAGGAAAAACTACCAGAATGGAATTGGGAAATAGACAAACCTTCAGTTAGAGTTGAAGACTTCAATATGCCTCTCCTAGTGATTTATAGAACTTGTGGATAAGAGGTCAGGGTATAGAAGGGTATAGAAGAAAAAAATAGGATGATCCAGTGATATCTAATTGATATAGAACACTCATCCCCCAAAATTGTAGAATACTTTTTTTTTTCCAAGCATGCATGGGACTGTATCTTGGGTCACTAAACCAACTTTAAAAATTTAAAAGACCTAAATTATACAAAGTATGTCCTTTCACCACAATGGCATCAAACTGGAAATCATTAACAGGAAGAAAACAGGAAAATTTCCAAATACTTGGAAAGTAAACAACACATTTCTTACACAAGGGTATAGGTTTAGGAGCCTCGCTTTAAAATTCTGTGACTAATTCTGTCACTTAGTGTTACCAATTGGGTGTTTCTCCAAGAAAGTGATAAAACCTTCTCTCTCTGTACTTGAGTATACAGAGATGTGTTTAAAGCGCTCTAGGCATGTCTAGGAAATGTCTAGGGGACAACTAAATGTGCACCTACTAAAATCTATGTCTGATTGATTATTTTATTTAATCTTTACAATCACCTATCACAGTGTTGTCATTCAGCTTGGTGCCTGTGCTGAGTAGTAGAAAACCAGCTGAGGGTTCCTGAGAGAAGTTTGGATGTTGGAGGGAATTTTAAGGAAATCAGAGGGGCCAGAGTTAGGGAGCCCTGGTGGGATGTGGTTATTAAAAGGTGGAAAGAGACTTTCCAAGAAGAGTTCCAAGCCGTTCCTAATACTTCCTAACTCTGGAAAGCAGTGGGAAGCACTAAGAAAATTTAAGCAGAGGGATTGCATTTAAAAAAGATTATGTGAGTGAGAGCAGATCACAGGCAGAAGAGATTGAAAGTGAGGGGCTCAGTTATTGAAAAGTGGTGAGGATTTAGGTAGTGCTATTATCATTTTACACTCCGGAAATACAGTCTCAAAGAAGGTAAGTATGCTGTGTTTTTTCACCCCAAGGATAAAGATATTAAAGAGGACAAAGTGATCATATCATAAATAAGATGTTCCCATAACATTTCACAAGATACACAATTTAAAAATGTAGCATGTCTGGCACACCTCAGCAGTAAACGGTGAAAATTACTATACTTCTAGCAATGGCAGGTGTAATCATGCCAGTTGACCATTGGGAAACCTGGGCTCAAAGCAGGGTTTACCAGGATACCTGCACTAGCTGCATAGCCACCCAGCCTCCCGCCCTTGATCCCGGGATGCCCCCTGTCCTGCAGGTCAGGGTCAGGGCACAGCCCTGCACCTTCACCCGCTCCTACCCGCTGAAGCTGCAGGTGCGACTGCTCAAAGTCCAGATGGAAGAAGTTGCCCACGAAGGGCAGGGGTAGGGGGCCCGGCGGGCAGTTCTTGGGACGCCGTCTTTTGAGGAAATCGGCAAAGAACAGAAAGGCGACGGCACCCAGCAGGACCGTGCGGAGATGGAGCATTGCCCAGACGGTGGCCACCAGGGAGCCCACAGCCGCGAGCATGGCTCGCAGAGTCCTCTCGCTCGGCTGAGCTGCCAGCAAGCGACGTCCCCGCCTGTCCCCTCGGCTGAGCTCACCAGCCTGCGGGCCCGCGGGCCCGCCCCCACCCCGCTTCGCCCCGCCCCTGCCGCGCGCAAGGCTCCCCAGTGCACCCTGCCCGCCCACACAGTCCCGGCTCTTGGCCCCGCCCGCCTGCTGCCGCGCCCAGTGAACTTCCTTTTTCCCCTCCCCCTTTCCCTGGACCCCGGCCCCAGGCCGGCGGTGCTGCCCTCCGGAAAGCCTGGCACCGAGTTCGTGGGAGGACCCGCACCGCTCTTGGAACAGGCCAGGCCAGGAGCCTTGTTCTCTGCTATTTAGAAAGCCCGTCTCTCCCTGAGACCACCTGGGGATCTTGGGTTGACGGTGCATCTCCCCAAAAGCGCGACAGGCATTCAGGCTGTGTTTTTCAGTCGCCCTGTCTCATCCAAAGGTTGGAACCTTGCCTGGTGAACAGTCACGATAACAGCAGCACTTGGCATTTCTTGGGCGTCTCACTAAGTGCCAGGCAGCACACTCGGGTCTGTGCATGAACGGCTTCATTCTGACAAAATCACGAGAGAGATGTTCTTCTTACTTCCATCTTGCTGTTGAGGAAACTGACACGGAGAGGTTAAGTGGCATATACGTGGTGAATAAATAGGTCCCCTCCTCTGCAACACCTCGGAACAAGATCCTTTGTTTGTAACCCTTTAGAGACTACAGAGCGTTCCATCAAAGCCCCCAGCACTGAGCCTTGTCGTCAACAGGGGCTCAATTAACATTGGAAGAAGGTGTTTGAGTCTCCTTTTGGGTATGCCTTGTGAGAGTTCCCTTCTGAAGCCCCAAGATGGTGTTAAGGCCACAGGTTCCGACCTCCCATGCCATCTTGTGCTACCTACCTGTATCTCCCCTTCCTCAAACCGTGTAGCATAGTTCTGGGGTACTATAGCACAACCCTCATGTACTTAACATTCAGACACACAGTGTGCATGGGATAGGACAGGATAATCTCTCTTCTATCTCTCCAAGATCAAGACCTGTTCTCATAGACTTTGTACGAACAAAGTGTTGGACTTTATTTGAATGCCACAAAAATTGATGATGTAGGTATGTTTACCATGAGCTGATTTAAACTTCTATAGGAAGAAAACTTAAGACCACTTACTTGAAAACAAAGATGTCTATTACTTGTCTTATCTTCTTCCACCACATAAGTACATTAATAATTAGAAAACACAAATGTTTTTCAAATGTTTTTAAGAGTTTAAAAATTGATTGAAGTGATGTATTATTTTGCTAGGAAGTAACTTGGCCCATCAAATCTTTTATATTTGCTTAGGATGTTTCTTCTGCATTATCGGAATGTTGAAGGCATTTCTGTCATACTGAAAACAAATGTAAATGTGCCAAAACATGCTCATTTTTCCTGTATTAGTATATCTTTGATGCCCTGGAAATCTGAAGGCTAATCTAAAATGGCATGTCTTAGAATATTCAAGAAGAAAAAAAATACCAACTTTTTAGATTTCATGAAGATTTGGTGAGAGATAATAGTACATAATAAAAGTATTGACAAAACTTCAAAAGTTCCTTTCTATAAAGACTCTTTAAAAAGAGTCAGGTAAGGGAGATAGTGTTTAACACTGGATAGTTTGTGTCTTGTGTTTATATCATAGTATTAAAATTGCAAATATAACATTTTAATATTTGCTGATAATCTTTTATAAAAGTAAATACTAAATTAGTAAGCTTTTCTTAAAATAAAGGAGAAGTAGTGATTTTTTTCAAACAGAAAATTGAGGGAGTTTTCTGCCAGTGGAGCTGCCTTACAAGAAATGTTAAAACAAGTTCTTCCAAAAGAAGTAAAAAGGCATAGGTCAGGAACTCGGTCTACATAAAGAAAGGAAGTGTGTTAGAGAATAAATTAATGAAGGTAATAATATAAATCTTTTGTTTTTCTCATTCTTAATTGATCTAATAACAGTTTGATCAAAAGAAAGAAAACAATGATGTATTCAATGATTATAGCTTATAAATAAGTGATATGAATGATGAAATAGTGTAAAGAAAGGAAGTAGGAAAACTATTATGAGGTACTTGCACCACCTCACTTGCAGTACAGTGTTATTTGAAAGTGGATTTGGGTCATTTGGACATGTGTCTTGTAAATTCTAGGGCAACCACTTAATTTAAAAAAAGAAGAAGAAATGTAATTGATACGCTTGAGACAGAAGAGAAAATGGAATTATATAAAATGCTCAATTAGTACCAGAAAAGGCAGAGAGAATTGAAGCCAAAAATGGAACAAAAATCAGTGCAATGAGTGAAAAACAGTAATGAATTAGGTATATATTAATCCAACTGTATCAATAACCACATTAAATGTCAATGGTGTAAATATACTGATTAAAAACAAAGTCTGGCAGAGTGGATTTAAAAAATGACCTCTTTTAGATTGTTGTCAGAGTATAGAAATGCAACTGATTTTTTATATATTTTTTAAAATTTATTATTTTTGAGAGAGAAAGTGTGTGTGTAAGCAGGGGAGGTACAGGGGGAGGGGGGAGGTGACAGAGGACCCAAAGCAGGCTCTGTGCTGACAGTTTAGAGTCCCATGCAGGCCTTGAACTCATGAACTGTGAGATCATCACCTGGGCTGAAGTGCAATGCTTAATTGACTGAGCCACCCAGGTGCCCTCAAATGCAACTGATTGATTTTGTATCCTGTACCTCTGCTGAATTCATTTGTTAATTCTAACATTTTTTGTGTGTGAAATATTTACAGTTTTCTATATATAAGATTATGCCATCATGAAAGAGATAATATTAGTTTAGCTTTAAAATGAATAAAATAGGGGCACATGGGTGGCTCAGTCAGTTAAGTTTCAGACTTCAGCTTAGGTCATGATCTCATGGTTTGTGAGTTCAGCCCCCATTGGGCTCTGCACTGGTGGCACAGAGCCTCCTTTGGATTCTCTTTCATCCTCTCTCTCCACCGTTCCCCCACTATCTCTCTCTCCAAAATAAATAAACATTTTTAAAAAAGAATAAAACACTGGGAATAAAGCAAAGAAGCAAGGCACCTGAGTAGCTTAGTCAGTTAAGCATCCAACTTCAGCTCAGGTCATGATCTCACAGCTCATGAGTTCAAGCCCCACATAGGCTCACTGCTGTCAGCACAGAGCCTGCTTTGGATCCTCTGTCCCCCTCTCTTTGCCCTTCTACCACTTGTGCTCTCTTAAAAATAAACAAGCAAAAAAAAAGGAATTAAGCAAGGAAGCAAAAGGCTTGCATCCTAGACTATAAGACACTGTGGAAAAAAGGGCACAAATAAATGGGAAGACATCCCATGTTCATGGATGGGAAGACTTGATATTTTAAAATGTCCATTCCACCCAAAGTGATTCAATGCAATTCCTGTCAAAATCCCAATGGCATTTTTTTTTACAGAAATAAAAATATAATAGTACAATTCACATGGAACCACAAAGGGCCCCAAATAGCCAAAACAATCTTGAGAAAGAAGAGCAAAGGTAGTGGGCTCACATTTCTTGATTTCAAAATATCTAATAAAGCTATAGCAACTAATAAAGTACAGTAGTGGCATAAAAACAGACATGCTAACCAATGAAACATCATAGCCCAGAAACAAACCCGCATACATATGGTCAAATGAACTTCAATAAGGGTGCCAACTGTACACAATGGGGGAAAGGATAGTCCTTTGGGAAAACAAGATCTACCTGCAAAAGAATGAAATTAGACCCTTAACTTACACCATATACAAAAGTTAACCCAAACTTGATTAAAGAATTGAACATAAGACCTGAAACTATAAACCTTCTAGAAGAGAGCAGGGGAAAATCTTCATACTTAAGTAAGCATAGACTCTTGAAACTTAGAAATACACTCAATACCCTTTCACAGAGCTGGTGTTCAGATCATTGTAGTTAAGAACGTCAGTGAAATGTGTTCTGAAGAGACTTACCAGTATAGATGAGATTTCACAGTTTTGGGTATTATATCTTTCAGAACTTGTAGCTGAATCTTACTTAATTTTCACAACCCTCTCTTTAAAGTGAAATCGTTATTCCCATTTTACAAATGGCCCAATAAGTTCAGAGCAGTGATTTTGCCAAAGCTCACAAAGGCAGAATAAGTGACAGAGTCAAAATAAGAGCCCTAGTCTTTTTATTCAAAGACACGTACTCCCTCTTTAACAGATGGTGCTGGGAGAACTGGACAGCAACATGCAGAAGAATGAAACTAGATCATTTTCTCACACCATACACAAAAATAAACTCAAAATGGATAAAGGACCTGAACGTGAGACAGGAAACCATCAACACCCTAGAGGAGAAAGCAGGAAACAACCTCCTTGACCTCAACTACAGCAATTTCTTACTTGACACATCCCAAAGGCAAGGGAATCAAGACCAAAATGAACTATTGGGACCTCATCAAGATTAAAAGCTTCTGCATGGCAAAAGAAACAATCCATAAAACTAATAGGCAACCAACGGAATGGGAAAAGATAGTTGCAAAGGACATATCAGATAAAGGGCTAGTATCCAAAATCTATAAGGAACTCACCAAACTCCACATCCAAAAAACAAACAATCCAGTGAAGAAATGGGCCGAAGATATGAACAGACACTTCTCCAAAGAGGACATCCAGATGGCCAACAGACACATGAAACGATGCTCAGCATCCCTCTTCATCAGGGAAATACAAATCAAAACCACCCTGAGATACCACCTCACGCCAGTCAGAGTGGCTAAAAGGAGCAAATCAGAGGACTCTAGATGCTGGCGAGGATGTGGAGAAATGGGCACCCTCCTACACTGTTGGTGGGAATGTAAACTGGTACAGCCCCTCTGGAAAACAGTGTGGAGGTTCCTCAAAAAATGAACAATAGAACTTCCCTATGACCCAGCAATAGCACTGCTAGGAATTTACCCAAGGGATACAGGAGTGCTGATGCATAGGGGCACATGGACCCCAATGTTCGCAGCAGCACTCTCAACAATAGCCAAAACAAGAGCCTAAGTGTCCATCAGCCGATGAATGGATCAAAAAGATATGGTTTATCTATACCATGGAATACTACATGGCAATGAGAAAGAATGAAATCTGGCCATGTGTAGCAACATGGATGGATCTTGAGAGTGTTATGCTGAGCGAAATAAGTCAGGCAGAGAAGAACAGCTACCATATGTTTGCACGTATAGGAGGATTAGGAGGAACTTAACGTATGACCATGGGGGAGAAGAAGGGGGGAAACAGAGGGAGAGGGAGGGAGGTAAACCATGAGAGACTCTTGAATGTTGAGAACAAACTGAGCACTGATGGGTATGGAGGAGAGGGGAAGGTGGGTGATAGGCATGGAGGGGGGCACTTGTGGGGATGAGCACTGGGTGTTGTATGGAAACCAACACGACAATAAACTATTAAAAAAAAAAAGACATGTACTCATGTCTTTCAATATCACTTACAAGAAAGTAGATTATGGCAACTGTGAAACAGGGTGCAAACCAGTTGTTTATCACCAGCATCATTCAAAGAGAAATAAGAATAGGATAGCTTGAGAGGAAATGTAACTGTTAGGAGGAATACTGGATTAGAAGGGCTTTAAGACTCTAATCCTGAGATTCAGTGATTTTGTGGGTCCTTCAGGGAAAACACAGAGTTAGATATAGAGATATATCTATACTATATACCGTTTAAAAAATTGTTCTTCCTTTCTGTTCTTTGCAGGTAATGGGTAGATATCATTTAGTGAAAGATAAAGCCATCCAATGATACGTGATACCCTTTAATTTACACATAAGGTTTTAATGGATTGAAGTTCAGTTTTTTAATTCCGGAAAAACTGATCATTTTTCTACAGTAAGGCATATTTAAAAGACCTCTCTTATTTATGTAAATGTATGGTGTCTAGACCTTTTTGCCCTGGGATTATGGTGTGGAAAGCTTTTAAATTGCTTGTTGAAGTATACCATATGTACAGAGAAGTGCACAAATAATAGGTGCACAGCTCAAAGAATTTGCAGAAAGTTAACACATCCTGAATACCTAGCACACAGTACAGGAAATAAAATACCGCCAGCAATCTGTCCTCTGCCACTTTCCAGGCATTATATTTCATCCAGGGGTAAGTTTTACCCTGGTTTGTAAAACTCTGGATTGTCTACTGCTTTTTGAACCAAGCCGGACTCTTGCTGGCCTTATTCGGGAACCAGTATCCCAGAAAAGATTTAGCTAGCTATTTTGTAGATCTCATTTTGTTCTTACTTTTGCTCAGCTTACTGACTTTATCATCTTCAGTGTCTGCCTCCTTGTCACTTTTCACCTAATCCCTTCAGACTCTGGTTGTTCAGCTGGGGTCCTTCAGTCCTCACTGGAAGGGTATGAGCTAAGTCCTGAGAATATCAAACACCTTCACAAAAGAAACATGACAACTCCAATCTTACAACTGGCGTGAAGGAACACGCTATACCTTTGACATTTAACTCTTCAGTGGGAGAAACTAAGAATGAAATCTTTTCTTATACCTGAGACGAGAATATTAATCCTCTGGTTTCCTATAGGGAAGGATTCGTAGGACATTTTACATTATTATTTCATTAAATCCTTCTAACAGGCTTGCAATGTGGGTACCACATCCTAACTTTTCAGATTTGGAAAGTGAAGTTTGTAAATGTGACATCATTTGGTTGAGTTCAAAATGCCAGTGAGCGGCAAAGCAAAAAAATCAAATGCAGCTTGTTTGAGATCAGAATTAGTGCTGTTTTCCTGAACTGTATCAGGAAGGAATTCCTTTTTCCTGTGCCACCTGTAAACACTCCTCCTCAGCCTCCAAAAATCTCCCAAACCCCTTGCCAGCCTCCTTCCTCCCCAGCCTAACACATCAGATTGAGTGTCCAATTATCTTCAGAAGTGAACTCTGGCTCTAAGCAAGCCAGACTTCACACTTTGCTCTGTAAACTGTGTTTATTTTCACCTTTGGACATACTCCTCTCTTTTCTCCTCCCTGGAGTGCGCTGGCTGCTCCTTCTAAATATCCTAATTCATCTTTCAAGGCTCAGTTTAAGTCCTACTTGTTCATGTATATTTTCGTACCATGCTCTATCCTACCATTTAGTTTTGCTCTTTTGCCAGTCTCTCTGCCTGGAATATATGTTAAAATTTTGCCCAAATATCAAGGGCCAGGTCAAAGGGCAATTGTTTCGGGACATGGGATCAAGTCTTCCCCTGTGGATTATTGGGCTAGGTTGGTTAGAAGATGTGAATGCCAATTGACCCTAGAGCTGGATCCAGGCAATTGGAGATTCCCTTCCCCTGTCCCTGGAGTGTATAGTCAGCTTACCTTCCTTGATCCCAGAAGCTACCCCAAGGACACAACTTGACAAGTGTGGTGTTGAGCCTATCTGGATGGTATCTGAAGCCAGTCAAGGCCTCTCTATAAACTTTGGCAGGTGGATGTGGAAACTTAGTCCTCGTGTGGCCACCAAGGACAAACCTGTTTTAGATACAATAGCAAAAGCGCGATCCATGAGAGAAAAAGTTAATCTGCCCTTCATTAAAGTCTAAAACATTGCTCTGTGATAGAAGTTCTCTAGAGAATGGAAGGTCAAGCCACAGACTTGGAGAAAATATCTGCACAAAATAACACCCAATAAAATATATCCAAAGTACACAAAGAATTCATAAAATGCAATAGTACAACCCAATTACAAAATGGGCAAAAGATCTGAAGAGGCACCTCGCCAAAGAAGATATACAGACAGCATATGGACAGATCCTTCACATCATGTCTTTAAGGAAGTGCACATTTCAAAATAGTAAGATACTGCCACAAACCTACTACAAAGCAAAAAAACAAAACAAAACAAAACAAAAAAACTATAATACCAAATGGTGGTGAGTATGTGGAGCAATGGGAACTCTCATTCATTGCTGGTGGTTGTACAACATAGCGCAGCCACTTTGGCAGTTTCTTACAAAGCTGAAAATAGGCTTCCCATAGGATCCAGAAGTCATGCTCCTGGGTGTTTATCCAAATGAGTTTAAAACTTATGTCCACACAAAAGCCTGTCCATAAATGTTTATAGCAGCTTTACTCCTAATTGCCAAACACGGAAAGCAACTAAAATGTCTTTCAAAAGGTGAATGGATAAGCAAATTGTGATTCATGGATACGCTGATATATTATTCAGGAATAAAAAGATTTTAGCGATCAAGCCACAAAAAGACATGGTAGAAACTGAAGTGCATATTTCTTGGTGAAAGCCGCCAGTCTTAAAAGCCTACATACTGCATGACATTCTTGAAAAGGCAAGATGTATGGAGACAGTAACAGATCAATGGTTACCAGGGGTTTGGGGGGATGGAAGTGGGGAGTGAACGGGTGAAGCACAGAGGAATTTTAGGGCAGTGAAGTTATCCTGTACAATATTTGTAGTGGTGGCTACATGACACACATTTGTCAAAGCCCATGGAACTGTACAACACAAAGAGTAAACCCTAGAGTAAACTTTGGACTTCACTTGATAATGTATCAATACTGGCTCCTCAGTTATAACAAATGTACCACACTAATTCAGGGTGTTAAGATGTGAATAATATGGGGAAACTGGGTGAAGGGGAGAAGGAGGAATGTGGGAACTCTGTAGTATCTGCTCAGTTTTCTGTAAACTTAAAACTGCTTTAAAAAAACAATCTATTCACATGACAGAACTTTTCATTGTATCAATGCTAAATTCTCTTCAAAAAATTTTTTTAATGTTTACTTATTTTAGAGGGAGTGGGGGGTCGGGGAGGCAGAGAGAGAGGGAGAAACAAAATACCAAGCAGGCTCCAGGCTTGAGCTGTCAGCACAGAGCCCAACTCGGGGTTTGAACCCATGAGCTGTGAGATCATGACCTGGGCTGAAGTCAGACACTTAACCAACTGAGTGACCCAGGTGCTTCTCGATGCTAAATTTTCTAAGTGTGATAGTTTATTATGATATGTAGAAACATCCTTTTTAACATTTTTTTAGTTAATTAATTTTTTTGGAACATCCTTTTTTTTTAGTATAGACATGTTAAAGTGTTTAAGGTTAGATATTATGATGCCTGTAATTCTCAAGTGATTCAAATAAACAGAAGTGGGGGGAGGGCAGGAAGAGAGGGAGGTGGAGACAGAGATCAGGGGAGAAAATAGGAACATAAAGGCAGTAAAACCAAAAAAAACCCTGGTGAATCTAGGAGAAGACTCTAATGGGGTATTATGAATAACTCTTCTGTAAGATTGACATTTTTGGGGAAAAAAAAGATAAAAGGAAACTATAATGTAAAGAAAAGAGCATTAGGTGATAGGTCAACAACTCATGGTCTATTCCTGGTTTTGTTTCTTAATAGCTGTAGGGTTTTCTGGAAATGCTTTAGCCTTTTCTGAACTGCAATTTCTTTAACACTAAAACAGAGACTAGCAATTCTTAATTATCTTCCTCAAAATAATTGCAGGGCAACCCCAGTGAGATAAAGAGGGTGAAATTGATCTGTGAAGTATCTTTATTATTTTATCTTACATTCCCCTATTCTTTAAGAAGTTTCTCTCTCCTGCATTTACTTTCTGCAGCACTTAGTTGACATTCTATGTGTACTAAAATGACTCAATTTGAAACTTTTAACTTAATAACTTTCACAAATTCAAATACTGCTCTGTCCCCGAACAACAGTACCGTTCATTGCATCACACATGAGCACACGCATGCACATGCAAATGGCAGTTATTGATTGCATACACTTGTAAGTTACTGCCTACCTTTGTTTTATTATTTTAAGGTTCTTTGCTTTGTTCCATTTAGTTTTGGGATGACTTACAAATATTATTCATCCAGCATACCTGATAAATACAGAAAAAATTAGGGGGGGATGGAAGTGCTAATATGATAAAGGTATTATTTCAGTTGCTATTAGAGATAAAAATTGAAGTAATAAAAATGATGTGCATTGCATGTATGAATAGAATTACATATTTGATTCTTAAGAATAAAGAAACATTTTTTTAACTTTTAAAAAATATTTTATTTATTTCTGAGAGGGAGAGACAGCATGAACACGGGAGGGTCAGAAAGAGAGGGAGACACAGAATCTGAAACAGGCTCCAGGCTCTGAGCTAGCTGTCAGCACAGAGCCCGATGTGGGGCTCGAACCCATGAGCCATGAGATCATGACCTGAGCTGAAGTCAGACGCTTAACCCACTGAGCCATCTAGGTGCCCCTAAAGAAACAATCTTATAAGCAAAAAATTCCCCCAAAACCAATTCTAGAAACTTACAAAGGGACAGTATTGGAGGACTATATGAAGATTCAGAGGGGAGGCTTCAAAAAAACAGGACAAAAATCTGGGACTGGATTAAAGTCTGTAAAGGGAATAAAATAATTCCTTCTTCCCTTTCTTGTTCTTTGACTGGCCTTACAATTAAATGACAGAAGACAGATCAATGGGAGAAAAGCAAATTTAATTTTATACCGAAAATATGAAGCTCAAAGAAGTGGCCAAAGCAGCTTTATGCCTTTTTAGACAGAGAAACAATAATTTGTGAAGAAACGATAGTTCAAAGGGGTTTGCATTTGCAGTAGCAAGAAGTTACAAAGTTTGTTTATACGGCCCTCTTGGCCCTGAATTTCCTGTATCTGGTGATAAGAATGCCCTCTTACCCTCCATGTGCAGGGAGGGTACATTTCACGTGGGGTATTTATTTCCTAAAGCTTTCAGGAGGTCAAAGGAGAGTCGGAGTGTCCTTCTTGCACTGGCTGTTTCTTAAGTAATTTTAATTCAAAACAATCATTATGCCTAAAAGTGGCACGTTTTAGGGCAGCCTGCCCTGAACCCCATGAAGATGTCTGTAGGCATCTAGGCTGCAGGAATCATTCCACTACTCCATCTACTTTGGCTGCTGGAAAGAATGAACGCTACCTCCTTTCTCCCCAGTCCTTCAAGGGCTCCAAACTGATTCCTGCTGGTCTGGCTTAGATTATACACTTACTCCTTTGCTGGAGGATTCAGGTGACTTGATTTACAACCCCATTACGATGTGACACATTGGGGCAGCTGTAATTTCGTGAAAGAAAATCGGGGTGCTGTTAAGATGTTAGAGAAAATGGATGCTAAATGGTCAATAAGTATATATATTTTATATACATATAAGATATATAACATGATTTATACATACACACATATTCACATTACTATATGTGTAGTATATATAAAATGTACATCAATATACATATATGTACACATTGATATATACACATATCTATACATACATGTTGCTATACTCACACTACATCATACAACCCATGACAAACGTTTACAGGTGATAAGAATCAACAAGAGATGCCAAAATGGGGTGGATAAGGTAGGGAAACGAGGACACATGTGGGTGTGGTTAGAAGATCATCGGCATTAGAGTTTAATGCCAATTTTATCCTAATGTTGGTCCAGAAAAGGTTAGGAGTTAGAACATTCAAAGATTGTTAAAGTGAAGTATAAAACAGAGCCTAAACTTGAAAATTCCCTGGGCAGACAATACCATGTAAGCCATGTAAGCAACACACAATCTAGCTTATTTTATGAACATAAGCAAAATTTAACCTGGATTATTTTTTGTAAATGCCCCTGATAATCATAAAAGAAACTTAAGTCAACTTCCTGAAATGCTGTCAGATAATCTCTTTTACCAATCTCCTGCTGTCTAGAACCCCCCACTTCAATAATCAGTCCTTTGTAATTGTTAAATAGCTTCCTAATTTTGACTTTATATGCCTCCTCTAAAGTCATCTCTCTGAGCTTCATATCAGTTTGGGGCTGGAAAGTTCCCAGTCTGTGAACTGCTATGATGTGCACAATAAACTCTTAATACTACTTTACTGATCTGGTTTAATCTGTAGTGTTTCTGGAATTTCAGCCATGTGAAGCCTGACAAAATGGCTGCTAATGAAACTTGATGCAAACCATAAACAATGACCAGGTACCAAGGAGACTTAACTTTAACCCTGCTCTAGACAGATGAGCCTGGTGAGGTGATCTGTGTGCACACTGCAATCGCTGAGGAATGGTATCCATTGATTGATCAACAACCATTTATTGAGCACCTATCAGGCTTGTTTCTATTTTAGGCACTGGAGATACAGTGGAGAGGAAGATAGGCAAAACCCACGCCCATGTGGACATTATGTTATGATTGAAGGCAGCTGATAATAAACCAATAAAAAAAAAGTCAGATAGCCCTAACCAATATTCAGAAAACTAAAATAGAGCCGTGCCAAAGAGCATGATGAGTGGTTCCCTAAGGGTTGCTGATCTTTCTAGATCTCCCTGAGCAGGGAACTTACATCTGAGTACTAAAAAGGAGCCAAAAATGCTAGTGTTGATGAGGGCAGGGGCAGAATCCATAAAAGGATTAATGGCCCTATGGTGGGAAGAAACTTGGCATATTTGTGTTTCCAGAGCAGTGAAAAGGATGAAGAAATAAGAGGGTTAGGGGAGTGGTTGAGAAATAGGAGAGGGAGATCAAGTCAGGCAAGGAATTTGTAAACCAAGGTAAGAAGTTTGGATTTTATGTTGATTTTGATTAGAAGCCATTGGGGTTTTTAAATCAAAAAGTGACATGATCCGATTTTCTTTTTCCTATTAAATGACACTATCTTCCTTGAAGAAAATGGATTGTAAGTGTAAGAGCAGAAGAAGGGTGGGGTGCTTGGGTGGCTTGGTCAGTTAAGCGTCCGACTCTTGGTTTCAGCTCAGGTCATAATATCACAGGTTCATGAGATCCAGCCCCACGTTGGGCTCTGTGCTGACAGTACAGAGCCTTCCTGGGATTCTCTCTCTCTCCGTCTCTCTCTGCCCCTCTCCTGCTCACATGTGCGCGAGCACGTGCATGCACTCCTCTCTCTCTCAAAAGTAAAAACAAATAAACATTAAAAAAAGAGAGAAGAATGGAGACTAGTTAGGAAATCATTGTAAGCAGACTGGTGCTTACTAAGCATATCTTAGTATGATAATAGTAGAGAGGACATGGGATTCAGAATGGGTTTTGGAGGCAGGGTTGATAAGATGAGCCTGGTGATAGAAAAAGAGTCATCAAAAATAATGATGGTGATATCTCTTTTATTCAGTCCACATGACCATACTCTGAAGTACATGCTGTTATGAACCCCATTTTCCAAATGAAGAAATGGAGGCACAGAAAAGTAAAGCATCTTATTTTGACAATTAAGTAAAACTAGGTTACTGTTTTGGTTGTAGGTCGTGGCCCTACTTGTTAAGGTGGGGAAAGCTTGGGGCACCTGGGTCGCTCAGTCAGTTAAGCACCGGACTTCAACTCAGGTCATGATCTCACGACTCGACTCGTGAGTTCGAGCCCTGCTTTGGGCTCTGTGCTGTCAGCACAGACCCTGCTTTAGATCCTCTGTGCCCTCTCCCTCCCCCTTCCCTGTTCGGGCTCTCTCCCAGAAACAAATGAACATTAAAAAAAAAGATGGGGGAAAATTGATGTTAAATTTGGAATACAGAATGCCCTTTTGGCCATGTTAAATTTGATGTAATTATTCGATACCCAAGTGGACATGTCAAACAGACAGTTGAATGTTCAGGTCTGGTGTTCTGGGAAGAAGTATGTTGAAATTGTGGGACTGGATGATATCACTGAGGAGGAGTATGTATGGGGGCATAAAGAGGTCCCAGGAGAGAGTCTCTGAGATGCCAACACTTGGAAGTGGAAGAGAGAAGGAGCAAACCTGCCTCCTGAAGGAAAGACCTGCCAAGTAGAGAACAGAGGAAGGCTTTTATGTAACTGCTCACACTAGGGAGAGTCTGGAAGCGCAAACGGCAGTTAACAGATGTCTTAGGGTCCCGCAGCTTGGTCATGAGAAAATAGGGATGAAGGAGGAGAAATATGAGGTGCGGGCAAAGCAAGGGTGAGCAGGTAGTTCTTAGAAGTAGGGTAAACAAACCTGGGAAAGTACATGCAGAAGTTGAAGTTTTGTTAAGCAGCCAGCCAGTGCGAGCAAGTCTGGGTGAGATCATCCCATGACCTCAGGTTGAGCGAGAGAAGTCCGCAGGGTCCTGCCAAGGTGTGGGATTATCAGCCTACCCTGGGGGGTGGGGGTGGGGGGTTGAGGAGAAAGAGGAGGCTGGCATCCCAGAGGAAATGAGAGGACAGATTTTCCAGAAATAGGAAATACCTATTGTGTTGAATCTGTGGAGGTAAAAGTAAGGGAAGAACAGCAGAGTGACCTCTGGAGTGGACATTGTGGAAGTCACTGCTCCTCCCAGAATGTCCCCGTGGAGTGTCAAGAAAGCAAGCCCGGCTGCGGTGTGCTGAGGGAGCCGGGGTTGGTGAAGCGGAGGCTGTGTGCCGAACGTCGCTGCAGGTGTACACACACCTGTATTCCCAGCATAGTTTAATCGTGTTAATGTGCGCATGGTTCCTCATCATCGATAGGATCCTAAACCCTGCAATTCTCGCTTAATAAAATGTCTCAGTGACAATTTAATGTCAGTACGTATCAGTCTAAGTATGTTTTTTTAAGTTTATCTGAGAGAGTATGTGCACACACGTGCACACTAGTGAAGGAGAGACGGAGAGAGAGAGAGAGAGAGAGAGAGAGAGAGAGAGAGAGAGAAGAATTCCGAGCAGGTTCTATGCTGACAGTGTGGAGCCCGACTTGGGGCTGGAACCCAAGAACCCTATGATTATGACCTGAGTCTCAGTTAAAAGTAGGACACTTAAGTAGGACAGTTCACCCAGTGAGCCACCCGGGTGCCCCTAGCTCTAAGTAGTTTTTAAAAATGACCACCTATAACGGCCCTACAATGAACATTGATGTTGTTTTTAGCAGTTTAATTATAAACAATGGTTCCGGGAAGACACATGTAGTTGCATTTTAAAAATGCTTTTTATTTTATTTTTAATTTAAAATATTTATTTTTGACAGAGAGAGAGAGCAGGCAGGGGAGAGGCAGAGAGAGAGAGGGAGATATAGAATCCGAAGCAGGCTCCATGCTGTCAGCGCAGAGCCTGACGTGGGGCTCAAACTGACAAACCATGAGATCATGACCTGAGCTGAAATCAAACTGGATGCTTAACTGACTGAGCCACCCAGGTGCCCTGCCCTGAATTTTAAAAATTCTTGAGTGAAAATGTCTGTAGAGTAAATTCATAATAGTAGTCAAGTTGGATCAAAGAGTTATGCTCACTTAAATACTGATGTAACTGGTTTTTCTAGAGTCTCCACCACCTCTGCGTGAAGAGGTCTGTTTACTTGCCAGCTTAGAGCTAGTGGTTATTTGCTGATTGGATGAATGAGGAATGATTGCTTTTGGTTTCAATTTTATTACTCACTATTTTAAAAAATGTTTTTAATGTCTTATTTATTTCTGAGAGAGAGAGACAACATGAGCAGGGGAGGGTCAGAGAGAGAAGGAGACACGGAATCTGAAGCAGACTCCAGGCTCTGAGCTAGCTGTCAGCACAGAGCCGGACGTGGGGCTCAAACCCACGAACCACGAGATCATGACCTGATCCGAAGTCGATGCTTAACCACTGAGCCACCCAGGCGCCCCATTACTCACTATTTTTAATTATATTATTTTTAACCTCAAAATAATGTGGTGCATATCTTTGTAAAAGACATTTACATTTATTTTTCTCTGAAATCATGACCTTCATCCATTATTTATGGTATTAATATTTTCCTCACATTCTTCCTGGTCTTTTGGCTTTGATTATATTATTTTTACCTAATAGAAAGGTTTGTTTTTTATTTTTTAATTTTTTTAAATGTTTTATTTATTTCTGAGAGAGAGAGAGAGAGAGGGAGAGAGAGGCAGCATGAACAGGGGAGTGTCAGAGAGGGAGACACAGAATCTTAAGCAGGCTCCAGGCTCTGAGCTAGCTGTCAGCACAGAATCCGATGTGGGGCTCAAATCCATGGAAAGGTTTGTTTTTAAATGTAGAGTCAGAATTACCAATCTTTTTTTTAGGGCTTCACAGCTTTGTGTGCAGTAATATAATTTCCCCACATTTTCTTTCCAGTCTGCTGTTGCTTGATTTTTACTTTGATATTTTTGACCCATCTGATCCTTATTTCGCTGTGAGAAGGAGATACCGCTCTAACTTCTTTTTCCCCCCAATGGCTCTCCATTTACTAATTAATTCATCTTCTTCCTACCAATTTGAAATACTATATCTTTTTTTTAGAAAATAAAATACTTTCTCCCTCCCTCTCTTTTGTCTATGTGTTTACCTCCGTATATATGTATCTATCTATTGATTGATCGATCTAAGATTATGTTAGCCTTCTGTCTGTTGATCATTCTATCTATTCATGTGCTAAGTTTTTCTTTTTTTGAAATTTGAAATCACAGGAGCTTAATTGTTTTCTTCAGTAAAGTTTTAGCCTTAGTTCCCCTACTCCACAACTTTCCTTTATTTCATATTTTTCTGGCTATTTTTTTCATTTTGATTTTCATTATCGACTTGGGAGTCAGCTGACCTAGCCAATCACAAGGGAGATCACGGTGTTAACCTGATTTGATTGCATCAAATCCCATCTCTTGGAGTCTTCCAGACTCTCAGAAGTGACAAGTCCATCCTTCTCGGTTCTTGAGCAAAGAGCCCTTGAATAACACTCATTTCCTCTCTTTCTTATACTCCAAATGTAAATCAGGAAATCCAATTGAGTTGATCTTCACAGTACATCCAGGCCCCAAATATTTCTCACCACCTCCACTGTTAACAATCGTTCACAGATCATCATTATCTCTCACCTGCATCGTTGCAAAAGCCTGGTCTTCCTGTTTCTGTGGTTGCCTTTTGAAACATGCATGCAGCTTCATGCCTGAGCAATTTTGTTTTTTTTTCCAGTGGAGCTGGAAGTTTGTTGAATACACTGCAAGGGAGTGGCAGGTAGGTTAGCAATGGGGAGGCTGTCTGGCAGGAGGCAGCGGTGGGGGGCTATAGCTAGGTGTTGGGGGGAGTGTGAGGTATGGGAACATACGGAATTGTGCCCAGCTGTCAGTAGCCCATTGGCCAGCTAGGGCCTATGGCTATTTTGAGTGGGTCTTAGTCGTAAGGAGCTTGTTTGCATTTACCCGAAGGTTGTTGTGAACCCTTTTACCTTACTCAGGTCTCCATTGCTCAAACCTGTTGACTTGAAGTGGCCTCTACATTGTTCCCCTCTAACAGGTGGACAATGATGAGTCTTTGACATTGGGGTGGACGTCCCATCTTCAGGAGCTGCTTCATGCTGAGGGGAGGCACACTGTCTGTACTTAGACCTGTGGGCCCACTGGGGGTTCTGTGTAGGTCAAGACCAGAGCCTGGTATTTTATTAATGTGTTGGTAGAAGATTTGAGTGAAATTCCTTGGTGTCCAGGTCCATGGGATTTAGGAGAAGGGGGTCCTCCGATGGTATGGGCTGGAATCCTTCTCGAGCCATCATTCGTATATGGAATTGTTGGATTCCAGAAGAGACACATTTAACAAAGTGATTGAAGAGAGTGGGACCAGTAGTCAGGAATATGAGGATTGGGGGCAGCAGTCCTAACAAAGGAAGAAGCCAGAATAGCCATGACCAGGTTTCTTTCCGGGGAAACCATCCTTGGGTTGCATGGTCCCAGAGGGAGGTAGCCACTCCAATGTGTACGAATGTATTTTGCCTGTAGATCAAGGAGGAAGCTGGATCCATGGGAACAAGGAAAAAGGCGGGGGGGGGGGACTGAAAACAGCAAGGTGGTGGCTGTCGCATTGGAGTCCATAACATGTGCAGATTCACCCTGGATAAGCTCCTGCTCCTAACTGTGCCGCACTTTGGGAATGGAGGCCTTTGGGGGGACAGAGTGGGAGGGGCAAGGAAAGGTGTCCTTTGTCCTCACAGGAATTGGCTGTCTGACCTGTTCACCCTCAGACCTTCAGACCACACCAGGGAGCCACCCTGGCCAGATGTCTTCAGTTATCTGTACTAGCGTTAGGCTGCTGAAGGTGTGAAGAAAGAGGAGAGGGAGGGAAAGATTCCCTCCTAATTAGGGGCAAGAGGGGGCAATTATGCATCATTCTGGGAAAGGGTGGTCTGACTGATTCCCTGTGGGGCTTCAAATCCTCACCATGGAGTGATCTTGATCAGAGGCAATCGGTTCCCCAGGGAGGACCAGAGCCAGGGCCTTCAAGAGAAAGTCTGGAGAATTTCCTGGATAATCCAGGGAAAGTTCTGGTCTGGCAGAAGTTCCCTGTGAGGTCACCAAATGTGGGAGAACACTATCTCCTGGAGGCTGGTGGCATGGGTGGTGAAAGAATTCACTCAAGACAGAACAAAGGGCATAGAAGTTTATTGAATACACTGCAAGGGAGCCCTGGGCAGGACAGCAAAGGAGAGACTGTCTGCCTCAGCAGTTCTTTAAAACACAAAATTGGGTCATGTCATTCATCTGCTCATACAGCTGCCCAATGGCTTTAATCCTCATGATGTCCCCAAGGGTCCAGTATCGTCTGGTTCTTGTCATTTACTTGTCTGTTACTCCCCACTTTTAATCTATTACAGTCATGGTACCTTCCTGGAATGTGCCAGGCACACTCCTGACTCAGGGCCTTTGCACTTGCTCTTTTCTCTACAAAGCTCTTCCGCCAGATACCTGCACAACTCTGTCCCTAACCTTTTTCTGGTCTTTGCTCAGAAATTATCATTTCAAGAAGGATTTTTCTGACTGCCCCATGTAAAATGACAAATCCTCTCCCTCCCATTCCATTTTCCTTTGTAGCACAAGTTCTCATTCTGCATGCTACATGCTCTGATTTGTGTTGATTCCCTTTCCCTCTGCTCCGCACTAGAACGCACTCCACAAACAGAGGTTTCTTTTTTTTTTTTAATTTATTTCATCCACTGTGTTATCACCAGTGACTAGCACATACTGGATCCTCAATAAGTATTTGTTGACTGTGTCAGAAGATGAAGAAAGAGGAGGAGGAAAAGGGGGGGGAAGGGGGAGGGTAGAGAGCAATGGGAAAAAGGAGAATGAGAAGGAGAGAGGGGAAGTAGAAGGAGAAGGTCTGGAATTCACACTCTTGGAAGAAAATAAAGCAATCTGAAGGAGGCATTAAGGAAAATAGGTCCAATATTCAGAAAGATAATGAAAAGATTAGCTTTCATTAAGGTCACAATGGGGTATTTCACACATAGTGAAATAACTCATATTTACATTAGCACCAATAGAATTTCTAAACAGGAAAATATAATCTTTGAAATTATAATAACACCTAATGCATGTGGTACTTGTTAAGTACTGGCATCATTGGAAGCAATTAAAAACAGATTTTTAGAAACTAATTTAATCTGAGGAAGGTGAGACGGGGAATCCAAGGCACAGAAGAGATCAGGAGCTTGCTCAGAGTTAATCAGCCATAAGTGGTGAAGACAGGATTGAGGCCCAGATTACCTATGCTCCAAATCTTTCCTGTTTTTCTGCCTCTCTACCTCCTTTCATTTCCTAACTGTAGTTTTCTCTGGCCATGGCCCTGCTTTGGACTTATCTGTATCTTCTTGTCTGTAAGATGGACGTAATGGGGTTAGGCTACACGGTGTGCTGAATTTTGTAAAGCAAGGGGTGTTTTACAAGTGGTGTTTACCACTACAGATGGGATGCCATCTGTGCACTTTGAAAACCAAAAGAACAGGTAAGAATTTGACCTGGGAATCTCAAGACTATGAATGGAAAGCCGAAAAAAACCATAATTTCCAAAAATGGCATTCTCCCAAAGACAGGCCATGCTGAACACCCCAAGAGTGTGTGATTATTTAGGACGCTCAGGTGAAATCTGATGGAAGTTCTGAGCTGAGCCTGAGAACTTTGGGGAAGCAGTGGGTTGAGTCCGCCCTCATGTGGTCATGAGATGAAATGACAGAAGCTCAGCTCTCATGTGGTCATAAGATGAAATTACAGAAGCTTAGTCGCGGGGCGAACTCTAGCTCCATCTATCCTTGCTGTCTTCCAAACCTGTGTCCCCAGATCTAAGGCTATTCATCGATGAAATTCTAGCTATGTCCGTCTTTCTTCAGAGAACATCCCTTGTTTAAGCTGATCATGGGGTAAAACTTCCTTAGGGAGCATAGCATTCCTAGCCTTCTGTGAACTGAGGCCAGGTAACCTTTCTAGCCTTGGTTACATCCCAGGGTATTTCTCTCTTCCCTGCACATGCCAGGCACACTCCCACACTCCTTGCTCTGGGCTTCTGAATGTATGATCCCATGGCCTGGAATGCCCTTTGTTTCCCTTTATACCAGAATAAATCTCCATAACTTTTGCCTAAAAAATACTGTGGGACCCATGTGTCCCTGCTATCAAGAGCCTGAGTTATTTTGGAGGAATGCAGTGCTTTTGTGACTTGCACACTCCGGGCCCTAGCACTATGCAACTCACTAGCAAACCGGTGCATCTGCTTTCAAATTTTCCTTTTTTTTTTTAATTAAAAAAAAATTAATGTTTTATTTATTTCTGAGAGAGAGAGACAGCGTGAGCAGGGCAGGATGAGAGAGAGAGAGAGGGAGACACAGAATCTGAAACAGGCTCCAGGCTCCGAGCTGGCTGTCAGCACAGAACCTGACGTGGGGCTCAAACCCACAAACCGCGAGATCATGACCTGAGCCAAAGTCGGACGCTTAACCGACTGAGCCACCCAGGCACCCCTGCTTTCAAATATTCTTAACTACATTTCATCCTAAGAGTTTTAAGCAACTAATTCAGGCACCCTTACTTCCCACCTTGACTACTGAACTGTCCTCTTAAATGGTTTCCTGTTTTCATCCTTTTTCTCCTTCAATCATTCTCCAAATAGTTGTCAGAGTGAAATGTCTTAAAAATTGACATTAATAGGCTACTAAGTTGCATGAAACCTTCTGCTGGCTTTCCACTACATGCCGAGTGCCCTTCAAATGTTTTGATTATGCACATTCATTAGTAGAATGCCTTTCAGCACGCAACACAACATAGATTCATTTAGATCTTTATACATCATATTAGGTACAACTATAGTTATACATCATGTATGTTACAAAACATAAAAATAGTTAAAAAGATACACTGGAAGCATCTTGCTGTATTAAGGCTTACATTTTTTTTTATGGTGAGAGCAATATTACTGGATATATTTGAGTATTTTTGAAACGTTTTATTCTATTTCAGTTTTATTTGAGTACTTCCTTTCCATGGCTATAGTTAGCAATAATAATAGAAGTTCAAACCTTTTTTTTCAATATCCCAGCAGAGAGTATTGGTCAACTCTTGGTGCATATGAAAATCCGTTAGGAAACTACTGACTTAAAGAACGGGATGTGAATTCTCCAAAATGGCTTTCAGGAGTTTTTAAAGCTTGACACAGCCCACTCTTTTACCCTGGTTCTGAGCACTGTCTCCTCCAAAATACTTGATCCTAGACCTTCTGGACAACTTATGGGTCCCAGACGGCACTGTACACTTTCACATTTTTGTGCTTTTGCATATGCATGAAACACCCTTGACCTCTTTTGTCTGTGGTAAATTTCTAGCCATCTTTCAAAAGTATGCATATAAAAGCCATTTGTCTTTGAGCTTTTCCAAATTCCACCCCTAAACCCTAGAATCAATTGCTTTCTCATTTGGTGCTTGGATTATATCTTTACATTCCCCACAGCCACACATATAAACACATACACACACACACACACACTCACACACACACACTCTCTCTCTCTCTCTCTCTCTTTCTTTCACACACACACACACATACACACAGACACACGTGCACACACTCACACACACACACAGATATATTTTAGTGTATTATAGATGTTTCATTTATTTGCCCAATTTTCTGCAAGACCAGGGAAGAAACTGTTTATCCGTTGACAAGTCCCCAGTTCATGGGAGAAGTTTGTAAAGTGATTTTAGAATGGATGAGTGAATGCCAATAATTACCACTGAGTCTGCAGACTGCATGTGTTTCCAAATAACTCTGTCATGAATAAACCTCAGGCACCTCCAAACACGAGAGAGGCAGGTCCCGATCTCTGGGACACCTTGATCTCCAGTGGCTAAAAGCCCTTATTACTCTTCCTTTGCAGGAGACTTCTTGCCAGGGACTTTTCATAATGGCCCCAGTCACCCTGGGTAGTTTTGCTTCATTGCCTGTATTTGCCTCAGGACTGCTGCTATTATCTGTGCTACCCATCACTGGGGAAAGAGGACAATATCCCATGGATACTCTTGCGTACATGGGTTTCTTTTCCTCCCTCCCTCCCTCTCCTTCCTCCCTGTCTCCCTTCCTCCCTGCCTCCCTTCCTTCCTTCTTTCTTCCTTCCTTCCCTTCTTGCTTCTCCCTTGTTCTCTCTCATCTAACTTGACAGGATTTGGAGGAACACAGTCCAATTCAAGAAATGACCAGGAGAGGGGCGCCTGGGTGGCTTAATCAGTTGAGCGTCCGACTTTCGCTTAGGTCATGATCTCGTGGTTCATGGGTTCGAGCCCCGCGTCGGGCTCTGTGCTGACTGCCAGCTCGGAGCCTGGAGCCTGTTTCAGAGTCTGTGACTCCCTCTCTCTCTGACCCTCTCCTGCTCATGCTGTCTCTCTCTCTCTCTCTCTCTCTCTCTCCTAGAAATAAATAAAACATAAAAAAAAAAAATGACCAGGAGAATCAAGACTTTCTAACAATCAGTGAATCGTTCTTCGGGCTGCATGTTCTGTTGTCAGCTTGACGTCACTAGCACTCCATCCCACGACTCTAGGAAGCTGTGCACTCCATGTGCTGGAATCCCCTTCCTATGGGGTTTCAGGTTAGAACTGGCCGATGAACAGCCCTAGCAGGGGATTTGGAAGATGGAAGGGAAGGAGAAGCAAGAGTCAGCTGTAGCCATAAGCCAGGGCAGGCAGATAAGGGGTTTTCAGAGGCTTTCCGACAAGCTCTTGACGCCATTTGCTTTGCCACTACATAATTGGTGGGAACTCCACAGAGATCTTCATCAACTTTATGGCAAGCTCTTTAGAATCACCTCCTTACAATTCCCAAGGCTGAGTCTTCAGCGGCGGCTTCCCTGACATTTGCTCCTCTAGCTATTCCAATGAATGTTCGAGTCCTTACTCCCATATGGAATTCCTTATTCCTGGAATACATGGAGTTGTTTCTGTTTTGCTCACCAACTCTGCCACCGCCTGTGGTAGTGAGGTATATGGAATGAGTTAGATAGTTGGGTTGTTGACCAGCTGTAGAAGGCATCGAAATCATCCCCAAATATAGGGGTTTAGAACAACAGCCATTTCATCATTCCCAATTCTGTGGGGGTAGGACTTTGGACATTCAGAGCTCAGTGAGTATGTTCATCTCAGTTCCATGTGGTGCTGCCTGCAGTGGCTTGATTGAGACTGGGAGATCCAAGATGGCGCCATGTAACACCTGAGGCCTGGATGCTGGCTCTCTGCTGAGGCATCTTGATTCTCTTCCATGTAGCCAATTTCTCCACGTGGTCTGCCACCACTCAGAAGTCTAGGTTGAGTTTCTCTCCATGTCCTCCAAGAGGGGAAAGCAGAAGCCACAAGGCTTCTTAAAGCCTACGCCCTGATTGGCACAGCATTGTTTCACCACATTCTGTTGGCTCCTTAAGAAGGAAAGCGTTTCAGGGGCGCCTGGGTGGCTTAGTCGGCTAAGCGTCCAACTTCGGCTCAGGTCATGATCTCACTGTTCGTGGGTTCGAACCCTGCGTCAGGCTCTGTGCTGACAGCTCAGAGCCTGGAGCCTGTTTTGGATTCTGTGTCTCCCTCTCTCTCTGATCCTCGCCTGCTCACGCTGTCTCTATCTCTCTCTCAAAAATAAATAAAACATTAAAAATTAAAAAAAAAAAGAAGGAAAGAGTGGCAAAGGCACCTTATAGGGAGTATGGGAAGGAATGTAGCAGCCACATTTGAAAACCATCTCCACACTAGCTGAGGAAAGTGAGATAGAGAGAAGTTAAAAAACTTGCCCAAGGTCACTCGACTATTTATGGTGGGGCCAAGATTTGGCTCTGATCACTTCGATTCACATGATCCTGTTCCTTACCACCATACTACATTGCCTTACTAGTTCCCTTGTATGTATTCCTAAGACTCTTCCTGACTACGTGTTTGCGTGTCTAATTTCCATGTGGTTTTTAAGGCCCAGAAAAAAAATGCTTATCTATTATTCTAACCTTGAAATAAATGGTCTTTCAATTCAACCCTTCACAACATTTCTCTTTAAGGTCTCACATGAAAAAAAAATAAAGCAAGGGGCACCTGGATGGCTCAGTCAGTTAAGTGTCTGACTTTGGCTCAGGTCATGATCTCACACTTTGTGAGTTCGGACCCTGCATCAGGCTCTGTGCTGGCAGCTCAGAGCCTGGAGCCTGCTTTGGATTCTGTGTCTCCCTCTCTCCCTCTGCCCTTCCCCAGCTGTCTCTCTAAAAAAATTTTTTTTAATAAAGCAAAAAACCCGTCTCTATTTCAGGTAACTAAGTCAGAAGCTTCTGAGTGTCTTAATATTTTAGTTAGTATGTGGAGTCTTTCTCTTTTACTTAAGCCTGTAAGAAGCCTGTACCTGGTCTTAGATCTTATTTACCTCTCTGTCTTTTGGATCATATAGCATGAGGGCTAGAACATCACAGTTAATAGCCAAATACTGAATGAATAAATATGCAAATGAGCCCACCCTTTCTTAAACACTGTCCTGGCCTCTCTGTGCACTGGGTAATGTTTGGTCATTAAAAGTAAGATCGTAGAGCCTGGGCCCTACTCCTCTCAGTCACTCAGCAGTCTCTAGGCTTCTCCCCTGACCTTGCTCTTCTGCTGTCCCATGTTAAGCTAATTTCTGGTTTTTGCCTTAAAATGTGGTAGCTTTGGCTTCATTTTTAAGTGATGATTTTGACATTCTTGGTTTTGACCTTTAAAGACCTTTGAGAACCAGTTTGGATTAGATATCCTACCTCACTTCCCATGTCTGTCATTGACACCGTGGTTTCAGTGACTCCATTATAATCTCCATAGGAACAGGGACAGCGTCTGTTTTGCTCACCATGACGAACAACACAATACACAGGTCAAAAAGTATTATGTGGGCTGAACTCACTGGTGCCCAGAACCGGGCCCACCCTGGTCCCTGGTGAGACTTATGGTTGAGACAGAGTGAATGACAGAAGTATATAATGAAGTGCTGTGGGGCTGCTTTGCACTAGAAGGGAGCATAAGGGCAGAGTCATCAGAAGGGCTTCCCACGAGCCAATAAGCTGAATAATCTCGAGTGAAGCATGCTTAACATAGCCATAATGAACCTTGTGGCAGAGGGGCCAACCGGTTGCCAATTCTCTATGCATATGGTGTTCTTTTTTGCTAAACTTCCCTGGAGCTCCTTTGCTTATTTAACTTTCCTTAATAACCAGCAGATGGCTTCTGTCTGGGCTATCATCAGCTGGTGCTTAGCAATGGCAGATTCAAGAGGAGGCGTGGGACTTGTTAGGGGTGGGGGAATCCAGATGCCGACATACAGAATGCCAGGTGAAGTTATCAGGCATTGTCTAATTGGTGTTGGAGGCAGGGAGGACAGCTGAGAGGGGTTTTAGAAATAACCCTAATCAGGGAACCAGGCCGAACCAGAGAAGGCAATGGCCGTGGAAATCAGGAGCCAATCCAGAGCAGAGACTAGTTCTGTTCTGAGGGTTCACTGTCTAGCACTGTGTATTATGCATGCAGGTGTACAGTTAATATAGAGGGAATGTAAATTGGGACCCACCATCTATTCATGTATTCTTCCATTCAACAACTATGTGCTGAGGTCCTAACTGTGCACCAGACCCCATCCAGCATAGCCAGGCGCTGGAGATAGAGCAACGAACAAGACAGGATCCTTCTTGTATCTGTGATTGGTTTGCATGAACATAAGTAAGTACACTCATGCGGTACCATAAGCAAACAAACGGGGTGCTTAGCTTTAGAGGAAGAGATTCAGGTAGACAGCCCAAGAGCATAGAAAGGATACTTAGCCACTGGAAGAGACTCAAAGATTGTGTGGTCAGCTGAGTGTAGGAAATAAGCAGGATCATAGAGCTGGAGAAAATCTAGGAAAGTCCAGGAAAACCTCTCCTTTCTTTGGTCTTACTCAATCTTGCTGGGTGTAGAGTATCAATGATGGCCATCACATATGTGATGACTCAAACCCCTTACAACAGTGGGGGGCTGCCCTTTGTCTCAGAGTCCAGGTCCCCTCTCCACATGAAAGCTCACTAAGCCCCCATAACCTATCTTACAGGAGCTTATGGTCTGGTGATGAGCGGGGGAAACATTCATTTATGTGTTCAGCAACTGTTTATTGAACATCTTCTCTGTGCTAGACACTGCTTTAGGCCCTGGGACTTCCATGATGAGTTATTTAGAGCCAAAAACAAACAAACAAAACAAACCAGAATGCCCTCATTCTAGAGAAAAACAAAGAAAAAAGCATCAAATAAATATATGATATTTCTGGTAGTGACAATTGCTGTGAAAGAAAATGAAGTAGAGCAATTGGCTAGACAGAGATGTCAGTGTGTGTGGAAGTGGTACTTGAGTCAGCGATGGCCTTGTTGAGAAAATGGCATTTGAAAGTGCGGCAGAACTGAGGCCTGAGGCAGGAGGCCATGTGAAGGCCATGGGGAGAGCATCCCAGGTGGGCGACAGCCTGTGCAAAGTGTTTCTGATGTGGTGAAAATTTGGTAAGTTTGTATACTTACCAAGAAGACCAGCGTGGCCAGAGTCTAATCCAAGAAAGGTAACAGAAGATGAGCATGGAGTAGCAGTCAGGGTCCAGTTTTGTAGAGATTTGCAGGCCAGAATAAGAAGTATAGATTTTATTCAAGGAGTGACAGGAAGACATTGGAGGGCTTCATGTGAGGAATGTTGCGGGCGTCAACATTTTGTGTGTTCCTGAACGCAATAAACGCAGGCATGTTTTTCACCTGTGTTACATTTGAATCTATACACATGAGTAGACCATTCCTCTGTTGGTGGACATTTGGGTTCTTTCTATCAGTTGGCCATTGTGATTAATGGTGCTGTGCACACTGTTGTATAAGTATATGTTGGAGTCTTTACTTTCCGTTGAGACACGATCTTGAATTAGAACTTACATGGAATTGGGAGTCAGGGGGCTCAAGGTTAGCTCTGCATCTGTTTATGAATAGCTATAAGTTCCTGTACAAATAGATGTGTCCCTGGGCTCAGTTTTCTCATCTATAAACAAGACAGCTTTAAAATGTTTTATTAGAACACTTTTAGATACTAGAGTATAATATAAGATTTCATTTGAAAAATAAACACATAAAAGTTGTATTCTATTGGTGCAGGCGTATTTTATAAATTCACATTTATAATGCAAAACACTGACCATCATTTATGCTGTTTTGATACCTAAGAAATGAAATCTGAGACTATTAATGATGGTTTTTATCTATTTGGTCCACTGATGCATCTCTGTTTGCAAGCAGAAGACCAATGACCTCATTTTTTTAAAGGTGCTGAGAGATTTGGTCTCTGGTTAATCATGGCCATAAAGAGAACCCATCTGAACTGGTTTAAAGCCAATGTAAACAAGTATTAGGAGGTCAAAGAGACTCCAGGTTGGATAGAGAATAGGGTCTAATGATTGCACAGGCAGAACAATACCCAGTGCCTTTCTGGAATGCTTTTCATGCTGGCCCACCTCTACGAGACACTGGCAGTGTGGAGACAGAGAATGTGAACACTACCTCGAGGACTTCTGGCACTGATGTCCATGGAAGCTCACATCACCACTCTTTTCCATCTACCCACTCCAGAATGGATTCGACCAGTGCCTGCTTCCTTACAGTGTATGTTGTGAATGAAAGTCTTGCCGAGGTGGCAACTAATGAGCAGGGCCTAGGTCACATACCAATATCCTAGCTATAAGGGAGACTGGAAAAAACTAAGTCTGACTTCTACTTTGGGGAGATGACCTGTATCATATAGGGAGTCCCCAAATATAAGAAATATATAAAGTTCATGGTTGGCCACCAATTGGATTGGTATCCCCTGAAATCTTGATTTATTTCCTCTAGAAAATAGGATGAATATTCCATATTGTAAATTTACTTAAAAACTTATAGGTTGATAAATTCAGCAAAATTTGAGGGATTATGAGGATTTTCAAAGTGATTACCTTTTATTCTGAATGCCATAGAAGCCAATGGAAGGTTTTGAGTGAGAAATGATATGCCTTGCCTTATATTTTAAAGCATAAACTCTTCATGCTATGTGGAAAGAAGATTTATATTGGAAGGGGGTGCAGTTGAAGCTTGGGGACTGTTAAGAGTCTATTGTAATAATGTATGGAAGCTTGGGCCAGAATGATATTTGGAAAGTCACAAGAAAAGGTCAAAGGGAGGATATATTTTGAGATGGGAGTTTATAGGACTTGCTAATAGCATAGATGTGGAATATGACAAATAGAGGCATCAAGACTGAGGGGCGCCTGGGTGGCTTAGTCGGTTGAGGGTCCGACTTTCGCTTAGGTCATGATCTCGCGGTTCGTGGGTTCGAGCCCCGCATTGGGCTCTGTGCTGACTGCCAGCTCGGAGCCTGGAGCCTATTTCAGAGTCTGTGTCTCCCTCTCTCTGATCCTCCCCTGCTCACGCTGTCTCTCTCTCCCTCTCTCTCCTAGAAATAAATAAAAATATTAAAAAAAAAATAGAATGATTCTAAGGTTCAACTGAGTTGTCATTTTTTTGAAAGAGGGTGGGGAAGGTTTGGAGTTGTGATGGTAGTGGGGAATTCATTCATTTTTGGAACTATTAAAGTTGAGGTACCTATTAGACACGCAAGTGAAGATATCTGGTAATGAGTTGGATGCCTGCCGTTCAGAGGAGAGGGCCAGGCTGGGGAGATAAGTGGGAAACACTGGATGTAGGTGGTATGTACAAAGCCATGGGCTAGATGAAATCAACTGGAGAGTGCCTGTGGACAGAGAAGAGCAGTGCTCAGAGAGCGGACACCTGGGCTACTCTAACTCTATGCCACTAACACAAGAAGAGAGTTAATACACTTGTGAGAAAAGACACAGAAGTAAGAGACACCATGAGCGGCCACCCACTGTCAGAGTGGTCTGGCTTGTCTATTTGGCTGCATGGCCTCCCCTTTCCCTCTGCCTGCCATGTGGTTGTCCTGGTAGTAGCATCTCAGTGGAACGGTGGCAATGAACTTGGTGTTACAGCATGACTCTGATCAACACAAATAGTATGACTTTGTGTTAGTTGGTAAATTCCCCTGTCTTTGGTGAATGGTAGGGTTAATTTCTTTTGGGAGAGTTGTGATGTTCAACATCTACCTTCCGATGTGTATCATAGATCCTTCCTGGTCCTGTCATTAGTTGGCCCAGGAGCAGGAGGGTAGAAGATAGAAGTAGCATTGGTTAAGCTTGACCCTCAGCCCGGTAGTAATGTAGGCTCAGCCCAGTCTTCTTATGATGGTGCCTTAACTTTTCATGGCAATGTTCTTCTCCTTCCTCATCTTTTCCTGCGTCCAAAGCTTTCCTGGGCAGTCTTGAAGTTCTTCATGAAGACATTTATAAAAGGTTTGCTACATCCTAGGTACCTTAAGAACATTTATTGTTTCATTTAATTGAATTATCGAAGCTATCGTCTGTTGTATATTTTCTTTAATTCTTATTATCCCCAGTTTACAGATGAGGAGACTGAGGTTCAGGTAGATTGTGCAGCTGGTAAATGATAGATCTGAGAACAAGTACAGGCCTGTTTGACTCCAAAGCCCATGTTCTTCTTGCTTGATTCACTAATGACATATCTAATGTATTAAACATGTAACAAACCGGTGAGTGCTTGTTGGTGAGGGCTCTGTAGGATTCCTAGGAAAAATGCATGTGGACCTGACAAAAAACAAGCAAACAAACAAAACAACAGTTGGATTTCTAAGTAGGAGCATCTTTGTAAAAACAGTGAGTGGGAACGAAGGCAGATGAAAGCTCCAGTTGTGACTGTCTCAGTTGTGACACCAACTAAGCTGGCTGAATTCATGTCTGGGGAAAGAGGTAACTAGTATACATTTTCATCCGTGTCACTAAACCAAGCTCCTGTGATTGAATTTTTTACTTTCTGGGTGATTGTTAGTGCACTGTGAAGTCACAGCATTTATGTCTCAGTGTCGGTGGTGGGTGGTTGAAAAGGTCCAGGTTTTTAGATCAAGGAAATCTTAGGTCTTCAGGCAAAACTACTCCCCAAACCAATCACTTTGCATTTACAGTGTATAGCTAATCTTCTTCTTTTTTCTCCCACTGAAATGTGACCTGAGACTCCGTCTCTGAGCCACCCAGCCTTTGAGCAGATGCAGTTTTCTGGCTTTGGTTGAGAACCCCAGATACAAAAGCTTACACAAGTTTTAAGAATGAGCTGAGATAACTACGAAAGAAAGCTCTTGGTGGAGGGGCCACGAAGCCAGGAGCAAATCTCCAGGCCATGTAATCACAAGGGGTTTATGCAAACCTCTTAAAGGAGGTTTACACAAATACACATCCAATTTATCCCTCAGAAAGGGCTGTTCCTTTCCAATGAGTCAGTATTTAACAGAGCCTGGCAAAGCATGAGACTGTCAGCTGGAAGAAGATGAGGTTTTAAAACCCAACCTATTCTTTAAAGGAGAAAATAACCCTTAAGCTGCATGAACGTGGCCTACCATGAACAGCAGGGATGGGGATTCTGTTATCAAGGCATCCTCTAGGCTGCTGTTTCCTTTCCGGGCTGTGGCCGCCTCTGCTTGCCTGCATCTGCCTTGTTATCTGCCTTCTGCAGATGAGACTTGCCTTTGTGTGTGCCATCCCTGAGTATGTATCTGTGAGCAAGGCTTGGATTTCCGGGCTTTAATTTTGAATGAGATGGAAAACACACTCGGCACAGCCTCTGCCTCCTATGTTGACGTCGTGGGGCAAAGTTCATGTTCATGTGCCTATCTCATGAGAAAGCATGAGCTGTACTGGGTGTAGACACGATGGGGTTATGCTCTGACATGCTATTTTGAAGTACTGAAATACTGGCCCTTGGAGGTAGTCTCATATATTTTGTTAATATTTTGACACATCTGAATCCTTTGTGTCTTGTGATCAAGATCAAAGGCTCAATCATTTTCAAAGCACGTGAAAAGACACCTTGCCGGACAGTCTTCCAGCCTGGCCAGGTTTGCAAAGCTCGTATCCCTAAGAAGCCCCCAGGTCAGGTATCAGACAGCTTCCACTGCAGGAATGATTCTTCAGTGCTCTCCCAAATGGGCGGAATGTGAGCTGAAAGAGATGCAGGTAGCCCGTGCCCGCTGGGATCTCCAGCTGTAGATGTTAACATTGCATTCAAGGAAACAGAGGTGAGTCCAAAATGGCTTATTTGAAACCAATGTTATGCTCTCGACACAAACCCTATAGTGCTTGCCCCTCTTTGTTCCTTCCCCCAAAGGTTTGTTTAAAAAACATCTCCAGGGGCGCCTGGGTGGCTTAGTCGGTTAACCGTCCGACTTTCATTTAGGTCATGATCTCGCGGTTCGTGGGTTCGAGCCCCGCATCGGGCTCTGTGCTGACAGACAGCTCAGAGCCTGGAGCCTGCTTCAGAGTCTGTATCTCCCTCTCTCTCTGACCCTCCCCTGCTCATGCTGTCTCTCTCTCTCTCTCCTAGAAAAAAAAAATCTCCAAAGTTACCAAACAAGAGATGGGATTGTGTGAGTGGCATTGCATGAACATATTTGAAATTATTTTATAGCCCCATCTTTTCATTGCTCTTTCTCCTTTCCCTTAGCACCCTCCTTTCTCTCCTGTCTCTTATCTGTCTTGCGTCCCCACTTCATTTCTTTCCCTTCTTGGTCCCAGTTGTCCCCCACAAGGAGGTAGCTAGACCATCTTAGCAGAGGACAGCTGGCGGGGTTGGTGGAGAACCAGGGAGAAGAGACGGGGAAGAGATACAGGAGGTACAGGGCAGCTGGGTGCTGGCTCTCATGCCAGAGGGTCCCAGCAGAGCTGTGGGGCACCCTGGTTCAGGTCATCAACACTGGCTGAACAGACGGGAACAGTGTGTGTGGTTCTGTGGCCTTGTCACCAGAAGATGAAGCTGTGGGGGATGTGGGCAGGCATGAGGGGCACTCATGAGGGGGGACAGAGCACACAGATTGCTAAAAGGGAAGTTTGGTGCCATTTTGGGGTTGGCATGTGCCCGTCTCAGTGGCTCCATCCAAGGTGGAACTCAGTGGCTCATGCTACATAGTTTTGAAACCACTGACAAAGTTTTAATTATGGGAAGCTGATGTTCTATAGCCCTGTGTATGAGGAATAAAACAGCTGGAATTTTGAGTTCCATTCCTACATGTAAGCTTCCTTGGTTGTTAGGATGCTAAATGAATGCAATAAAAAACCCTTCATATTGTTGTTCATTCTCAGCTGGTTGAAGACTGACCTGTTTCTGTGAAGGAAGAAAACCATGGGGTCAACAGCATATCTATTGAGTCATGTAGAGGCTCAATAAATATTTGATGATAGTTCATGTTCAATGGAAATGTGTTCTTTTTTTAAAATTTTGTTATAAAAGCCTAGTAATCCCATGGCCCAAGTCTCTCAGATGTCTGCTGGATGCTTGAAATGGATCCAGTGATGGTTCTATGTTAGAGCTTGTGGGGTATTGGAATGGAAGCGGCCTCTGACCCACTTTGCACAGAGGAGGAGAAATTACTTTCTCAATGATACCCAGAGAGTTTTTGGTAGAGGGAATGGTTGATTCACTGGACCAAACTTCCCACATACCACTTGCATGAAGCAGGAGAGTGGGACCGGGGTGGATATTTCCACAGCCCTGAGAGCCAACCCAAGGAGCTCTCTGACCTCAGCTTGCTCTTACTTACTCCCCATGACTACCTCAGATAAATCCCTCCTCAACTCGTTTCCCTTTCTGCTGTCACTGCTGGTTGGACACCCTCTTGGGAGCTCCCCAGGTGTATTCAATCCGAAACCAAGCTCCCTAGAAGGAGGGCAAGGAGATGGTAGAAAGAGGTAGAACGTCCCAGGTTGGCACGCGGCAGTTTTAATAAGCAAAGGGAACTTACGCACCAGGCTTGCCCTCGGCACTAGCAAGACAAATAAATCCCTGTACCTGCTCACCCACCAAATCTTAAAAGTTTATAAAGAGGCCTTAACACTGTCCAGTCACATATACCAGGCAAGCGTTCTCGGCATCACATCATTATCTCAAAGGGGTGCCCTTGCAGCAGCTCCTGGGAGCAGGAAAGGGAAACAGAATTCACATCCCCTGGGCAGGGGTAATGGGGGTAAGGAGCCTCCAAATGTCCCAGGCAAGCTCACAGGTCAATCAGCGGTCACCTTTTCTGGATGATGTCCCCAGTCCCTCCCTGGTCCCTATGGGGCACAGACGGAATGGTCTCTCTACTTCAGATGCTCGGACCCAGACATGACTACATGTCCTTCTCCTTATGTCCTTGGAGTGGCTGAAAAACACTGGGGTGGAGGCTTAAATGAGATTTGGCTGAAGGAAAGGGGTGGGGGGCATGGGGGACAGGCTTGCCTCTTTCCTGAAAGACTGACACCATCAGGAGTCAGTTTACCTAAAGACCGCTGCAAGCTAATCTCCCAGCTCACAACGGACATTCAAGCCGGAATACAAATTTACAGCAGCTGTGGGGGTGGGGGTGGGTGAGCCGGTTTGCTTTCTTTCTTTCTTTCTTTTTTTTTTAAACAGAGACAATGAGCTTCTGCCTCTTCCCGTTCTCTCCCGTGTTTATTTCCTGCAGATTTCTCTCCCTTTACACAAGAGGGCGCTGGAGCCCACGGTACTGCGTGCCTGGCTTGGGGAAGAGGATCCAGAGAGAGAGGACAGCATCCTGGGTGTGTTCCAGGTGACGGCACTGGCCCTGCCAGTTCCAAGTTCAGGTACTCAGCGTGTACTCCTGACTCAGAGACTGGAAGGGAGCGGCTGAACCCCACATGGCATCCAGGAGCGTGGGGTTCTGGGCCCACCTGTGAGAGCAGTGCTGACAGCTAGCTTGCAGGGCATAGAGACACCAGGCTTATTTCATGTGATGCCAGGAGCAGAGCTGGGGCCTGCGAATAATATTTATCAGGAAGGAGATTTCAGCTGAATGCAGGGAGCACTTTGGAGGTGTAGAAAGCAGCAGGGCTGAGGCAGGAAGTGCGGGCTGTGGACGCAGCCCTGAGCTCACCTGGCCTGCCCATCACTAGCTCTGTGGCTTGGATGAACCAGTAACGGCTCAGCTCCAGTCCTCTTTTCTGTAAAATGGGGATCCTGATGTCTGCCTTGTAAGGTTGTGGAGAGTCGATAATTTGAAGAAAGGACTCAGTATAGTGCCTAGCATTTCCTTGTCTGTCTGTCTGTCTGTCTTTCTTTCTTTCTTTTTTTCTTTTCTTTTCTTTTCTTTTCTTTTCTTTTCTTTTCTTTTCTTTTCTTTTCTTAAGCTCAGTGTTTTTGGGAAAAGGATCATAGTAGCTAACCTTGAATGCTTGTGAAAGGCATTGAGCCATCTCCCACTCATGGTCTTTGAGCCCTCAGACAACCCTATGAGGCAAGCGTCCCTACCCTTATGTTGCAAAAGAGACAAGTGGCGTTTGGAGAGGGTAAGAGATCTGCCCAAGGTCTCAGGCCCCTGAGGTGGCGAAGCTGAAATGCTAAGCCAGGTCTGTCTGTCTGCAGTGCCGCACGCCTGCCAGGGCGCCATGCTGCCTGCCTGTGTCAATGTGGGGTCTTCACCCAGAGGGCCCCCAGGTCTGGCGGACCGTTGGCGGGTTTATCTATCACACACAATGACGCAGGGGCACATATGTTGTTCTGGCAAAGGCGAGGCACATTTTCCAATGTCGGTCGAAGCAGTGGATGAATAATACAGGGAGAGGGATCAACAGAAGGGGCAAGGGGAGGCCAGAACCGCATTAATTCCCCTGCCCCCAACAGGGGCAGCAGAAGGTACAGCTGGCGGGGCCCCGGAGTGGAGCCGCCAGCCCAATCATCTTGCCGCTGGGCTTTGCCCAGCTTTCCCTCCCCATTCTTTCTCATTTTTGACACTTGTGATTATTACCCATCCTGGTGGCGCTGACGCCCGGGAGTGCAATGGTTACCATGGCATGCTTAATAGCGAGAGCAGATGTTTGGCAGGCTAACTCCATGCATTCTAAACACAAGGCGAAAGTCGGTGGAGGGCGTAATTGATTTGCTGGCTGCGGAGGGAAGCCAGCCCGTGCCCGCGCTGGGCCAGGGCACCATATACTCTCACACCGCACACAGTCTCCTCATGAGCTGACCCCTTGCAGGCCCCTCTGGCCTCACGTGTTCTCAGTTCCCACCTGCTCTCTCAACACCTGCAGCCTCACAAACAAGCTCTGATCTGTCTCCTGTTTGGACCTTTAAGCAAACTGTTGCCTCTATCCAGGACCTCATCCTTCATCGCGTGGGCAATGCCCGCAAGCCCCTCCGTCCTCAGCTCACACCTGGCTCTCTAACACACCTTCGTGAAGTCCCTGTTGGCAGGATCATCCTGTCCCTACCCTCTCCTGGGAATCACTCCTGTCCTGTACCTGCTCATTTAACTGTTGACCTTCCCATAGAAGGTGAGTTTCTTGAGTGCAGGAACCATGATATTTACAGGGAGAATTCTGACTATAATTCCTATAAAAATTACATGAAGTGAAACCTTCCATCCTTTACCATTCAGTATCACTTTTCTTGCAAAACACATCACAAGTTGGGCATGACAGCAAGTGCCCGTGTCTTCCCTCCAAACAGGATTGCTATTATCTGCATACGCAGCACACTTTCCTACCTCTCTGCCTCTGTGGGCAGCATGGACTGCATCCAGAAACCTGGTGTTTTCTCATTCACCGGTGCCTCTTTAAATCCTGTCCCTCCATCAAGAGGGTTCTCAACTGCTGCTCAATCTTCTCTGATAGCCCCCCCCAAGAAACTGTGATCACTTCTCAACCCCACAGGCCCTTTCCCTAACACCCCCACTTCTGCTGCACACTTAACCCCGCAGCATACTGTGCCCATCTCCTTCTGGATCCTTGACTTTCCAAGATTCCGTCAAAGGCAGTGGAGGGCCCAGGCTCTGGCCTCAGGCTGGAGTTTATATCCTGAGCCTGCCAGTTACTTGTTATGTATAACTTGGGATGTGCTGATGACCTCCCAGCTTCATTTCTCCCTTTATAAAAATAGGTATAATCACACCTACTCCAGTGGGTAGCCATATGGATTAAAGGAAATACTGAGGAGAAAATAGGTAGCTCAGTGCATGGAGTATAAGAAGAACTCATTAAATGGTTGCTATTGTTCACTCACTATTTACACATTTGCCTCGAGGTCAGGTGCCACGATACTTCTGCCCAACCCCCAGCACGGTCCAAGCTCATGGCTTCCGTCACGTACAACTGGGTGAGTGGAGGAAACTTACCACTCCACTGAGCTCTACTTTCCTTGTTGGGAAATTGGGGCCTATTGGATAATAAATGTCTGGGTCCCTTTTAAACTGTAAAGTTCAAAGACAATTTGAGTCAACTTAAAAGAGCTAGTATGAGAGGGACATGCATGGAGCAAAGGCATATTGAATTTCTGCTTCACTTTGAAGATGCTGGGGCTGAGGTCAGTTTGTAGTTGATTATCGGCCTGGTGACACAAATGGTTTGCATTCACCTTGTCCATCTAGTTCTGAACCAGGTCAGGGAGAGGCAGAGAAAGAAGAATGTGTATGTGTGTGTGAGAGAAGAGTATGTATGTGTTTGTATGTATATGTAAGTAGCTGTGTATGTGTGTGTGTGTGTGTGTGTGTGTGTGTGTGTGTTGAGGAGGGAAATGGTAGATAGAGAGGAAGTTTTCTGGGTGTAGAACTGCTGAGAATTTTCCTGAAAAAAAAAAACAAAAAACCCAGACACTTTGGTTTTGACATTATTTTCCAAAAGCTGCAACTAAGAATAAAGAGACTTCCATTGTTAAGGTAGTGACTCAAATATCAAAGTACTGAAGAAGAGTGAGGAAGCTTTTACAAATGGTTTGATGTAGGGTACTGACAAATTGAACATTTGTGAAGGTCGCTTAGCTGGCCCCCAGCTGGCTAGGGGGGCCAGACTGAGAGGATTCTGTCATTTCAGTTGTACCAAGTTTTCACAGACCTTTTTCCTATTTTCACAAAAATTCTGTGATTTTTAAAAACTGCTTCAAAAGAAATACAGCTGTGGTTTGTATTTCTCAAATTATGAGGTGGATTTTTTATGTCATGTTTTTAACAGTTGCAATTTCTACCTCTTTTGGAAGGTCTGTACAGGGGATACATGATCCTTCCGCACTGACCCAACGGTCTCTTGGTTCTGTGCTTAGGTGCGTGGACCTCAGGTGTTTCCTGCATGGTGTGAGCTAGAGCCAGCTTGTCCCGGCTTCCCCACTTCAGTTCATCATGTGAGACCTGGGAATGAAGTCTCTGGATTATTGCCTCTCTATACTTTAAGGACTGCTCTGGCTCCCACCATGGGGTAATAGGCCCACACAACTCTGAGCTCTGGAGAGCTGGATTCTAAATCCGGATTTGTCAGATCTGTTACACTAGATCTGTTACACCTTTGTTACACCGGGAATATATTTTCTCCACTGTGGGCCTGAGCTTCTCATCTGGAGAACACCAAGGTTGGACTCCATTGTTTTCTGTGTCCATTCAGGTGATCATATGGTTTTTCTTCATTCATCCGTTGATACTGCTTTTGATTGTTGAGCCAGCCTTGCATTCCCAGGATAAACTTCATGTGGCATGAGACTTTTCATGTATTATTGGACTTGACTTGCTAGTATTTTGTTAAGGATTTTTGAGTCTATGTTCATGACAGATATCGTTCTGTAGATTTCTTTGCTTATAATGTCTTTGGCTTGGGTATCTGGATAATCTAAGAAAGGAATTGGACAGTGTTCCCTCCTCTTCTATATTCTGGAAGAGTTTATGTAGAACTGGTATGATTTCTTCCTTAAATGTTTGGTAGAATATTTCAGTAGGCCCCATCACTTTGAAGGTCAGTTGCAGGATGACTGAGGGTGCTTCCTGGAGTAGGTTTGGAGGCATAGCCCACCACAGGCCCTTTGAAGCTCCATGTGAATGGAGGAATAGTGGAACCACTTTTCTCCAGACCATGTACTGAGGGCTCCTCTTCTTCAGTCACTTCTGGTGCGATCTCAACCGCTTGTCGGTCACAATCATCCCCTAATGATTCTGAGTCTTTTGAAAGACAGCATGGCGTGGTGGACAAAGCTCAAATCCTTGGCTCTAGCATGTGACCTCAGGCCCACATTCCTGAACCTCACAGAGCCTTGGTTTCTGCGTCTATAACTGGGCATGGTAAATTTTAGCTGATGAGGCTGTCGTGAAAGAAGATAATACTTAAAAATGTCTGGCATTGTAGACTTTCAACGAGTGCTAGCTTCCTTCCCAAGGAAATAGGAGCACGCTGTCCTGTTTTACTCAGGCCGTGGGATCCATCTGGATAAAAAGCCTGTTTACTCACCTCTGAATCTGGGATAGAGGTTTTTTGTTTTTTGTTTTTTGTTTTTTTCTGAGGGGAGTCAGAAATGCAAAGACAGAGGGATTTTTTTTCTTTTTCCTTTTTTTTTTTTTTTCCTGCCATCTGTTCAACAAGACGAATGAGTTTACCTTGAAAATAGTCACATTACAAAGTGATTGCTGGATGGGAACAATTTGTTATAATGCTCCAATTCCACTGCTTCTTTCCCAGTGGAGAGAATGCCCTCTTCAGTTACTGAGGCTCCAGAGTGTTGTTTCCTAATGGGAACTGGAGAACAGGCAGCTCTTCAGATTCTAACTAGAGCCTAGAAGGATGGTTCCTTTGGATTGAAAAAAAAAAAAAAAAAAAGTCATGAGTCAGCTGCTTAGGAAAATGCCTCACTGATGATATTAGTACATAGAAGCAATTTCATCAGTCTGGGAAGCGCATTTTCAAGAGGCAAGATGGACCGGGCAGAAAGGACAGAATGTTAATGAAGCTATCAGAGGGGATGACAGTGCTGTTTCCGTTCTTGGCAGCAGAGGGAGCTGTTGTTTCCTAATCCTGAAATAGCTATTTGGCAGGAAGATGACTATCATGGAGTCTGGGGGGATCTTGGCTTCTTGCTGGCTGTCATAGAGTGCCATGATTTACTTAGGAAAATTGCATGTGGGTGGCTCTTCGACCTCACTAGGAAGAACCAGAGGGCAAAGGATGGTTAGTTACAGTATTAGCTAACACTCTGCCTAAAATTTGCTGTGAGTCAGGCACTGTTCTAAATACTTCATGTATATTAACTCATTAAATTCTCACAACAGCCATATGAGGTAAGTCGTAATATTACTAAGCCCATTTGGGGATGAGGAAACTGAGGCAGAGTGAGGTTTTGTGATTTCTCCAAGGTTACCCAGCCCATAATTGGTCTGTACTCTTAGCTATTACTAACAAGTTGCATTTGTACTTTTGATTTTATTTGATCTTATAAACAGCTCTATGAGGTAGGTATGTTTTATTACCATTATTTTATTAGTGGAGAATCTGAAGCCGAGAGACAGAGAGAGAGACAGAGACATAATAAGGGAGAATAATCTTTGCAGACTTTGGGCTTGAAGTGTGCAACAGATACTTTGAGTGCTAATATTCTAGGTTTCCTGTAATTGGCCAGAGAAAGAGTTGGAGAGCAGCACTCGGTGCCAAGCCTGACTCTGAGTTCACTTCTTCTTATTGCTACACTGATTCCCACACACCTCCCTCGTCTGTGCAGCGTTATGTGGGGGTGAAGTGTCACAAGATGCGGAAGCCTAATCTCTGAGCTGCAGGTGTCCTGGACTACATTGACCTCTCTCCTATTTGAGTTTCTTAGCCCCTGGATCTAGAAATATGGGGTGTGATTTTAGCTCTCTCAGTTGGTAGCCTGGTGACTTTGACCTCGGGTTTCTCTAATCCATCTGGGGAAGTGTGTGTGTTCAGGAGGGAAGATGGAAAGACAAAAGAAGCAAAAATATCACTTTCATGACTGCATGAGACAGCGAGAAGGCAAGTCCTTGCTCCTCTGAGGTTTACTTTCAGTAAAATGGGTATTTGGACCACACAATAGTGACTCTTAGGGTCAAGAGTTTCTTTTAGAGCTGACATTCATTCTCTGAGACCATAAGTTTATTAAAGCCCAAGTCTATTATTAAATCTTCACGTGATGGCAGGAGACTCAACCCAAAGGAATGACTTCAATGCAAGATCTTTCACCTTGGCACTATTGACATTTTGGGTTGGATAATGTGTTGTTCTGTGGGGGGGGGGGGTGCGTGGATGTCCTATGTATTGTACCAGCAGCATCTCTGGCCTCTGCTCATTGGATGCCAGTAGCACCATGACCTCCTTGAGTTGAACTGATTGTACCGCAACCAAGATACAACCCCTCACAGTGGGAACATACACACTGTGGTAGACCAGGAAGACAGATGCTTCGGTTGATGCCGCTGCTGCCGCTGCTGCTAGGTTTTCACTGTTTTCACTGGCTACTGTGTCCTGGGCCCTGTCTTACACGGTCACTCATGGAAGTCAGATCCTCTTTTCATCTTCACAGCCACCCTATGAGTTTGGTGTTGTTAAGCCTGTCTTATCGAAGAGGAAACTGAGACACCAAGAGATGAAATAATTTGATCAAGGTCACATAAAGCTCATAAATAGTGAGCTGAGACTGTATACTTTAATGCTAACACCATCTGCTTTCCTCAAGGTACTCCTGATGTCAAGACTCAATGTGTGGGCCACAGACTGGTGCTGGCCCATGGACTGTTTGCTTAAATCTGTGTTGGAGTAAACCAAGTGCATTACTAAGCACACCATTTAGTTCAACTAATACTTTTTGTAGCCAGACTTCCTCAATGAAGGAAGCATTGCATACATTTATACGGTGACACAGGCTCCTTATCTCACTGCAGGCAAACATTTTGTTGCAAGCAGGCACAGAAATGAAAATGTTATCTAATATTTGTACAGAGTTTTACCACTGATAAGTTGTACTCCCTTCTATAAACATGCTCCTTATAGATGTGCCTTTCCAGAGCCTATGAGGTTCACTGAAGAGGCAGCATAGGGTAGACTCACTTTCTAGTTGAGGGAGCCTAAGGCTCAGAAAATTAAGTGACTTGTTCTTGTTATTAAGATAGGTTGGGGGTCCAAAATATGAGTCCATGTTTCCTAACTCCTAGTTTACTGTTGTAAATTCTCAGCTAGGGCTGTGTTCTGATCATATCAGTAAGTGGCTTTCTTCCTTTGTCCAACTCCATTGTCATTGTAAGGACCTAAACATGGGTTGCCTTTCCTTCATGGGACACTCTTCTATAATAATGTGACAGGGTTATCAAAAGAAACAAAATCATAATTCTTTGGTCAAGGTACTTTCCATTCAAAAAGTCTGTATCTTTGCTGTTATAGAGAGAGCCTGAGTTTTGGACTCAGTCCTAGCTGCCTTATTTACAAATTATGTGATTTTAGGCAAGTTTTTAAGCCTCTCTGACCCTCACTTCCCTCATGTGTCATATGGGCACAATCACGTTTGCTTGTTGGATTGTTGCAGCGGTCAGATTATGTGTGTGCAGTGCATACAGTGCCTATAGGATCAAGTGCATGGTGGGAGCTAAGTCAATGTGACTTTTCTCTCCTTCCTTTTCTCTAGCGTGTACTTTTTAATCCACTTCCAGATCTCTAAAACTGTCTCCTAAGATAGTAACTAATAACAGTGGAGACTAATCTTTATCACTAATGCACAATCCATCTGGGAGAAAACCATTCCTTCTTAAATCAGGACTAATCAATGGGGCCTTCAAGACCCAGCTCCGTCCTGCCATGAGCTTGTGGGAACAGATGGAAAATGGGCTGGGCAGATGGAAAAACTCCATTTTCCAACAGGAATTATTTATTTGTGAAGCTGGAACCCCTTGGAATGAATATTTTGAATTAGGAGGATGAAATATTGTTAAGATTCACAACAGGGCCATGAAATTAACTAATGCGCTGTGACTACCAGCGTCACTGTGAGGCAGGGAGTAGGAATAATAATGAGGCCTTCAAAAAATGGTTCAAACACATAAATTATTTACTTGTGTGTGTGTCAGTGTCAATGACTCCCTTGAAGCTATTCTGCTGATGGCCTTATCCTTCATGCCCTTCCTAAGAAAGGCTGTTCTTATCGCAAGGTCCTTTGCCTTTGTGATCAGATTAGTCTAGAACATGGATATTATAAACTACATGGCTATCATTTTATGAGGCCTGTGTAGTGTTAGACACTGGCTGTGGGGTTTCCATACCTTATATCCAGCCTTAATAATGATCCCGAAAAGTGGGTACTTTAAAGCCTACTATTTTACAGATGAAGAACCTTCACGTCTATGATGTTTGAGGTTTTCCTGCCTCTATGCTTGTGTCTCAGAGCTTCCCCTCTCCCTCCCCCACCCCACATACCCTATATACAACGAAAACATTCATCTGACCACACCACACCCCTTTGTTCTTTGTATGGAATCTTGGCTGGGCATCAAGAGCTTTCAAGACCTGATTCTATCGTCCCCAGCTTTGTCTCCTCTACTTTCACCTGGAACATCGTGCTTGATGTGTGTGTGGCCGCAGTTCCCGGAACAGAGGGTGGGGTCATGTCTCAGAAGTTTTGCCCCTCTCACTGGGCCTATCCGGGGAACTCAGCCGTGCTACCCAGGGGCCCCGCTCCCATCCCCACTTTGGCCAGTTGCTTCTCCTTTGTCAGGACTTGGCTCAGTCATGAATACTCTAGGAAGCCTTCCCTGACCACCACTGTGTCCTATCACTGGGCTGAGCTGTGTGCCCCTCCGCTGTGGCCGAGTTCTCCTGGCGTGCCTCTTGCACAGCCCTTATACTCTGTTGTACTCAGCTGCTTTAGGGTCTGCCTTTGCTTAACAGACTCCCTGTCCGGCCTCACTCATCTCTGTATGCCCTTGCACAGCTCTAAGCACAATGGGGTGTTTGTTTCTGTTGAACTGATGAATGAATAAATGAACGGATGGGTGGATAGGAATGACAAATGATTCCTGCTAAAGCATCCATGTGGTATGTCTGTGGTTTTCATGGTGGCCACAGACCAACAAATCACTAATTATCCATATAGGGATAAGTCACTAATGCCTCATCAGGATCCCAGAGAGGGCTGAGTGAAACCATACTGTTGGCTGAGTGGTGTTCTCAGGGTTAGGAGGATTAAGTGGGGAGAGAGGTAAGTGGGAGTGGACGTGCATTTTCTGATCCACTAAATGTCAGGATGAGAAGCTACCAACAGGACAATTCCAGACAATCCTGATTGTTAGCACTCAGGATTAGAAGGAAGGAAGGAAGGAAGGAAGGAAGGAAGGAAGGAAGGAAGGAAGGAAGGAAGGGAGGGAGGGAGGGAGGGAGGAAGTCCAAGTTAGTCAGTGGTATCTGAGCAAGGAAGGAATCCTAGGAAGTCTAGGATTTTGGGAAATCCACTCAAACTGTGTACTGAATCCTAACCATAGTATGTGCTCAGTAAATACTTGTTAAATAAGAAAGAGAGAATTATACAGGTCTGAGTTCCTCTTTTCCCTCCTTAGACACGAGAGACCCAGGGCAATTAGAACTTCCATAAGGAAGCAGCATCCAGACCACCCAGGGTGGGGGTCTTCCCAGGTCTTGGAGTTGGGAAGGTCTGTGTTAAATTTTGACTCAACCACTCTTTTGCTGAGCCTCTGAGCCTCAGCTCTTCACTCCTAAGTGGAAATAATTCCCACCTCTAAAGGCTCTCATGAGTATTGGGTGAGATGATAGTACCTGGCTCATGGCATGTGTTCAGAACTGCGCGTTCCCTTCCCCTTCCTTTGGGTTCAGTGACCCTTGGCAGGGCACAAATCCCAAGCCCTCACAGTGTTTGGGATCACAGTTTCTTGTGCCTTGCCAATCTTGCTCTTGGGATGGGGCACACTTACTGCTGGCAAATGGATAATAAGCCAGGATGGAGCGGAACTGGAAGGCCTGGCATGGAGTGGCCACTAAGAACCGTGCAAGGGAAGGCAAGTTCTTATCTCTGTCTCCAACTCTTCTTGCACATTTAGCAAAACTACAGAATTTCTCCGAATCTTGGCATCTTCATCTGCAAAATGCTCACCATTCTTCTTGCATTTCACTCTACCCCTGGCTGATTCTTGCATTTTTTTCCCCTCAGGATAGAGGCTTTATCTGGAGACATGCCCTAAACACTCCACAGGACATCACAGTCGACCTGGTCAGAAATCATTCACTCCAGGAGGTGGTGGAATGATGAAACCCAAATATGTCTTCCAAAGGCAGGGTGTAGACTGGATCGTAGGCTCTGGAAGCTCCCACTGTGCAAAGAACTTTGTTTTTGGTCTGCTTGAGAAATAGTAGGCGCCTGATTAGACCAGGCCTTCTGGACCGCATGTCAACTAAGGAAACTAAGGGAAATGTTGATATAATTTCAAGTGTGATGATGTTTACAAAAGAGCAGGGGGCACTAATTCAGTCTAGGAATAGGGAAGCCTTTTTTCACCTTTTCTGCCATTGAGATAAGGTGGCCAAGACCCGGCAAACTTTGACTTCATAACCCAAAGTTTCTGTCATTCATGTTATTCTATGCTGGAAAGGAACTACTTACCTCTCCCATCACTGACACATTTTCATCCATCTCTAGTGATTCTGAGGACAGAAAGCTACTGACCTTGGAAAGCAGCCCACTTTATTGCTTATCAGTTCTGATTGTTAGCGTGTCTCTTCTCAGGCTGAGTAAAATCCATCTATCTATACCTTGCCCCATTCCTCACTCCACTTCTGGACCCAAAGGGGAGCAGAACACCTCACCTACCCCCCTTTCTGTTTTTTTGATCTCTCTGTCACATGGGTGGATAAGGGCAGGTGGTATCATGGTTGAGTAAAGAATAAGAAATGTTGCCAACCAAGGGCAGCTGGTGGGGGATATTCTGAGGTTGAGATGGCTTAATGGGGTGGGCTGTTGATTCAGAGGTACACACAGAGTAAAAATCGAGAGTGTAAGTCAGAGTATGGATTATGGAAAGTTTTTAAATAATATTTTATTGTTATTTTTTGAGAGAGAAAGAGAGAGGAGGGACAGAGAGAGGGGGAGACTCAGAATTTGAACAGGCTCCAGACTCTGAGCTGTCAGCACAGTGCCTGATGCGGGGCTTGACCTCATGGATTATAAGATCATGATCTGAACTGAAGTTGGGTGCTTAACTGACTGAGCCACCCAGGTGCCCCTGGAAAGTTTTATAAGTAAGGGCGCATTCCTGAGCTCTCTCTCCAACTCAAATCAGTTCTAGAAGAGAGAATCTTTCTTTCTTATCCTTGTTTGTTTGTTTGTTTTTGATTTTGGCTCCCTGGTCCCTAGAAGGGTCAGGCATAGGATTAGCGCAGCTGTTGTTGCAATGACATATCAAACTTTACATCCTCTTTGGCCACAAGGGAGGGTAGAAAGGAGACTAAAATGGAGACCAGTTTTAGATGAGCAAATTGGAGCTGTTTGGAGAAGGAATTGTCTTAGAGAGGACAAGTAGTGAGGTCCACATCCCTGGAGGTGGGGAGGGAGTCTGAAGGAAACTCTGCTTAGAGACAAGATGAGAATGTTGAGAAATAGTTTTGTTGGTTGGAATCCTCCAGGGATTGGCCTGTTGATCAGTATTTTGGAATTCCAGTGAGACAAGACCTAGGTAGGGGTTCCCTCATGGGACCGGTAAAGATTGCAGGGAAGAGCAGGATGTGTGTTTTGAGCAAGGGCTCGGTACAAGGCACCAACTGTTCTCCAATAGCTAAGTCTTCGTCAGAGCTCAGTCTGCTTGTGAATTTGTCTGGAATGCATTCCTAGCAGCACCATCTGTTTGGAATTGTCCTACCATCTGACCATTTACTCTCCATCAACTCCCCTCCTATGGGCACCCCCACTGCCAGTTAAGAGTCTACCCATTGTCCAACCTGGATAAACTGAGCCTGAGGAGAGACTGGGCAGCAGAGGGCGGGGGGAGGAGGGAGGCTTTCCAATGTATTGACATTCAGGGCCATGTTGTGTCTGGGAAGTCCCCACCAAGCCTTCACACAGAACCTGGAGAGAGAGCATGTGGCTGAGCCAGAGCCATATTGTGCTCCAGGCAGTCTGATGGCTCCACAAATAATATTGATGCCTTTTGTTTGGAAACTCTTTGTGGAGGCTTCCCATTTCCCAACAAGCCACGCTAAATGCTGGGCCTCCCCCAAGCCACTGCCTTTTGCTTGGTCCCACAGCTAACTGTGCAGGCAGATGAGGTGCCTGAATGCTAATGAGAGGAATGGCTGTCATTCCTGAGGCACCCCAGCTCTGGGAACCCCGGCCTTTGTTGCTAAGGAGCATTGGAACAGTAGCTGAAAGGCTCTAATGAAGGGGGGAGGGCAAGGAGAGAAAGAGAAGAAAGGCCAGCATTTGTTTGTGGAGCTTCACAGTTCTCTGGCCAGCTCCAAAGCTGTCCAGTTGCTGATCCCAATTAGAATATCAAACCCCATATTGTTTCTCTTAATGATCTTGGGAAATTCCTCTGAAGAGTCAGCGAGCACTTAGCAAACTCTTTGGATTGCGTGATCTATACAGTCGTGTTTCTGCTTGTGTGAACACAGGATGCCAAGAGTCCTGAAAACACCCTTCATTTCAGTCCCCACGAGGCAGTGATGAAGCTGGCAGAGCTGGAGAGGGCAGGAGGCCACAGGGCTTCAAAAGTTTCATGCGGGGCTCTATTCTACAAATGTTTTCCAGGTGCCGACTTGTGGGTGAATCTGGGCTCTGTGCTGGAGACAAAGGTGAGGAAGACCTGAGCCCTGGCTGGAAGTGACGTCCAGACTTGCTGGGGAGACAGATCACACACACTAGAGAATATTTGCTCTAACTGTGACCTGCAGGACACCGTTGAGCTTGAAGTTGTGCACTGGATCCTAATCCTGACTCAGGCACTCACTAGCTCTTAGTCCTTAGGAAAGCATCTTTACTACCATGTGCCTCAGTTTCTTGTCTGTACAATGGGCATAGTAGTAAGGCTAGCACAGTTAGGTTATTCTGAGGAGTCCGGGCAGGTGGGAGAATGAAGAATAAGAATGTGTAGGGCATGGTCTCTGCCCTCCACGACTACATAATCAGGGAGCCACCTGTTGACTTGGAAGTGGTCTGTACTTGGAAAATGTATTTAATGATGTGGTCCAATGAATGGGGTAAATGGAAATACTGTATATGAATAAGATAGGAAGCCAGTTTTCCCTTATGGAGCATGTTTATATGACAGGTATATAGCTGGGCAATGTGTACCATTATCTCCTTTAATATGAATGACTCTGAGGTAGGTAGTGAGTTGCTCAGGGTCACACATCCATGAAAGAACCTGTCCAACCGGTGAGACTCAACTTCTATCACCTCTTCAGTGACCCATTTTAGAAGCTAAGGCTTTCAGATGGTTGGGGCAGATACAGTTGACCCGAATTCTCTCCAGGGCATACTGGGGTTTAACCAGTCCACTGCACACAGACACACACGGAGAAAGGTTCTGCTAGAGCAAGCTGGTCAGGGGCGCCTAGGTGGCTCAGTCAGTTAGGCGTCCAACTTCGACTCAGGTTGTGATCTCATGGTTTGTGGGTTTGAGCCCCGCATCGGGTTCTGTGCTGACAGCTCAGAGCCTGGAGCCTGTTTCAGATTCTGTGTCTCCCTCTCTCTCGGACCCTCCCCTGCTCATGCTGTCTCTCTCTCTCTGAAATAAATAAAACATTAAAAAGAAAAAGAGAGAGAGAGCTGGTCAAGCCACAGACAGCAGAATTTCTCTACCCAGTGTTAGAAGTTCACAGTCATGGGGAATATACAAAACACCGCAGACCTTAGGGGGAAAAAAGAGAGAAAGGTAATAGATTTTCCGTTAGTAAACCATGGAGAAGTCCCAGCACAGAGGTCAAGCCAATATTCTAACCCATAATGACCTTACAGCATTTTCCTGTTTGTGTTCAATGGTTTGCCTTGTGGTAAGGCTTCGTTTAACATCTACTGTCACATTGTCACCTTGCTATCTTAGCTTTTTTCTATGACTTGAGTTTGCTTCTTTTAATGTTTACTCAGAAAACATTAATAAGTATTTACTTATGCCAACTGGAAGTCTTGCAAATGTATATATGCGAGTGCACCCATGTGCACGCACACTCACACACACACACACACACACACACACACACACACACACATCTTGGGGTAAAGTAGTGAACAATTCCAGACAGGAAATGATCCAGAAACAATTGTTCCTTGGTTCTAGAAGGCAGATACTTCTCAAAATTTGCTTTTGCTCTAGGGGTAACCTTATGTCCCTGTGTCATTTCACACAGACCATAGTTCAAGCATCCTGATGCTCAGCTGCTAAGGGAAGGGACATAAGAAAGGTCCTTCTCTACTACGTGCGAGGAACTGTCCAAATGGCATGACTCTCAGTGTTTACAACACTCCTGTGAAACACCCAGTGTTTTTATTATTTCTGTTTTACAGTTGAAGGAACTGAAGCTCATGGAGATTAAACCCTTTCTAAAGGTACTACCTATGAAGTGATGGAGATGGATTTGGGCTGGGTTAAAGCCTATTCTTTTTCTGTTCTCTGTTGAAGGGTGGCTAGTGGTGGCGGGGTGACTGTAGATCCAGGTCTGGCCATTGCCACCCACTCAGAGAAGCATTCAGTCAGCAAGCTCTCCAGGTATACAGGGTGTGCACTACCTACAGTCACAATGCCCTAGGGCACCTTTCTGCTGCAGTCTCTGATGACGGAGTCGCCTCCACTTGTGTGAGTTGCTGGGTGCTAAGGCTATCCATGAGGAGCTAGTCTAGATCTCACAGAAAAGAATTGGGTACGGCAAGACCACTGCTCTCCAGGACTCCACAATTGAGTCTGATAACCCTGCCTTCATGTTTAGGGCCTCCATTCACCCAGCCCTCTCTCCAGTTCACTTCCCCACAGAGATGCAGGGTGGATGCAGCATTCTTCATGTTCTCCAGGAGGCTCTATCCCTCTGGCCAGTTATCAACAGGCAAGCACTCTCAACAGCTCTTCCACCTTTTACTTCTTTGAGCCTCTCTCTCTCCATCTGCAAATTGGAGTTGTGAAACCTGCCATATCGAGTTGTCACAGTTGGATGAAACAAAATATGCCCAGGTCCCAGCACACATTGGTTGCCCAATGTATACTGAATTGTCTGATCTAATATTCTAATTTTCCTCATTTGAAATTTGGAGTGCCTGAGAAAGCCACGTTTGTCTGCTTACTTCTCTGACCTTAAAGGCAACTAGGTCCAAGGGTTCTAGAATTGTTAGAGAGGTGGTCAGTCTGCTTTACGAGGCATTTTTCTGGGTTACTCAAGGATCATAAAAACTAAAGCAGGTTCACCCTTGAAGCCCTTAGAGATCATTTGTGTTAATAGATCAAAATTATTTTATTCTTAAGGGCTTGTTAAGATTTTATGAGACATGCCCCTATGTAAAATGGATAAAAAGGGATACTTCGGGATCTCTCTGCTTTTCCCCTTGACCTAACTCCTTCCTCCAGTCTCCCACACAGATCTGAAAAGCAGAATCCAGGTCATGCCACATTAATAATGGTTCTGGGAACACATTTGTCCCTGAAGTCCTAGGCTAGTATTCCTTCAGTGAGCTCATGCTCCCTATGTGGTGTGATGTGTGAGTATGTGTGTGTTCTGGGAGAGGTGCAAAGTTGGATAGAAAAAACTATGGGGACTGGTGGGAAGTTTCGCCTGATTTTCCTGCCAGAGAGAGCAAAGAAGATGTTACCTGTTCTAGAACCCTTTGTGCCTGGTGTCACACATTGAGAAGTGTATCCAGTACTCTGGAGATCTATCTGCCTGGGACAGTGTAACAGCAGCAATTCCTGTAATGAGTACAATGGCTCACTTGTTCAGAAAACCTCGCCTGGAATTCTGCTCTACCCTCAGTATTAACATATTGTTACCAGTTTTATTTTCCTTATCATGTGGAAATCCTTCCTAGAATAGCGACTGGAGGAAAGGCTGGCTTCCACATCCAACAATGATATATTTAGGTATACTTATGTGACAGGCATTTGTGGGAGTTGACAATATCTGGCGTATTTTTTACTCTATGGAATTGCAGGGTTTGCAAAAGCGAAGATTCATCAGCAATGTAGGGGACAAAACCATGTAATGTTAACAAGGAGCTTTGTTAGAATTAAAGGGGGTTTTAAGACATTGGATTCTTGCCACCCCAGGAGAGGAAACCTGTTTTTTTCGGGTCACTCTAGGCTGCCTAGAAGGGAGCAGCATAGCCAGAAATGAAGTCCAAGTCCAAAGCATCTCCAGTTGCTGAATCGGCCTTGACTCTGACAGTGCCTTTGCCACCATACACGGGCTGGGGAGAAACACGTGTCTGGGTAGAAAGGAAGAAAAGGGAAACATCTGTTCTCACAATATGGGTTTGTTATCATAGCTCCTTTAAGTACCGAAGTGCTGGCTCCAAGAGCATATTTTCTCCTGCACAGAATCTCCGCAAGGCTTGGTCGATTTTCCGAGGGCTCAGGGACAGGTTGTAAATGAGATTGTAGTTGTGAATGAGGCGTCTGGCCCGTTCCTTTTCCAGGACTCCTGCATTTGGGTTGGGTGGGTGGAAGGTTTGGGGAAAAAAAAGAAGGGGAAAACAAAAAAGAGAAAAAAAAATCTATTAGCTCAAATGACTTCTGAGTAAAAACAAAATGCTAAAATGCTAATATTTTGACACTTGAAGCTTCTTAAAGCAACTGAAGGTTGTTCTCTGTGGCCATAAAACTTTTAAGGCCAATTTTTATAACAGGTGGAGTACCTGCTAAAGTCAAGTTATAATTGTTCCGGTTTATTTTTATCTTATAAAGTAGCCACACGTGTTCCTAAACATGCAGGATTCAAACAGCTCATTTCTATGCTTTTCTAGAAATGTATTTACTGTGACCCCCTCCTATCTGTTGTGTGATTACAGGTAAGTCATCTCATTGCTCAGGGCTCAGTGTCTCAATCTGTGTAATAGAGTTGGCCGTGCTTATCACAGGATGCAGCCTGGTACCCATGTGTTATATGTATCAGTACCAAGGTGCTTTCCATATTGAGAGTAGGTGGATTTTGGTAGTTGCAGAGAAGAGTGTTTTTTTTTTTTAATTAAAAAATTTAATGTTTATTTTTGCGAGAGAGAGAGAGACAGAGTGTGAGCAATCAAGGAAGGGGCAGAGAGAGAGGGAGACAAAGAATCTGAAGCAGGCTCCAGGCTCTGAGCTGTCAGCACAGAGCCCGGACGCAGGTCTCGACCTCGTCAACCACAAGATCATGACCTGAGTGGAAGTTGGAGGCTCAACCGACTGAGCCACCTGGGTGCTCCATTGCAGAGAAGAGCTTTAAATGTAGAACACAGCATTAGCAAAGATCAAGTACTCATTCATAAGTTCCTAATTGTGAGCTCATATATGTTAGATACAGATACGTGCTTGGGAATATAGAGGATTTAGAGAAGTGACCTTTTACCTCAGGAAGATCCCTGACCAGTTGAGATGATAAGATATGTAGAAAATTAACTAGAATACAACAATAACAATAATGACTCTCTCTCTCACACACACATACCATTTATCATATTTCAGGCACTCCTCCAAACATTTTACCAGTAACAATTCACTTAATACTCACAACAGTCCATTTTACAGAGGGAGAAACTGAGGCATAGAGATGGTAAGTTACTTGCCCAAGGCTGCTTAAAACCATGCATTTAACTGCTGCACCACCTTATAAAATAAGGGGGAAGAGATTGTTGCAAGTAAGGCTCAGATTGTTCCCTAACTATGTTCCTTGAATTGTGAGGATCTACACCACAGGTGTCAAGGGAAGTTTTTAAATATCTCTTCTAGGGATTAAAGATGCATCTCTTGCATGTTGTTCTCCTCCTCTTCTGTACTGGTGCGGGCTGTGATAGCCACTGTGAAATTCTTTCTCAAAGAGACCGGAGGTGGTCCCCAGTCATGCTGTAAACGTCACTACTGGCCCGTTGGAGTTTGTGTCTGCTGGATACCTGTTATCTCTGTTTAAGCTGCCAAGTATTATTTGTGTGTTTTTTAAATGTTTATTATTTTTCTGAGAGAGAGAGAGAGAGAAAGTCAGGGAGGGACAGAGAGAGAGGGGAACACAGAATCTGAAGCAGGCTCTAGGCTCTGAGCTGTCAGCACAGAGCCAGATGTGGGGCTTGAACTCATGGACTGCGAGATCAAGACCTGAGCTGAAGTCTAATGCTCAACCCACTGAGCCACTTAGGTGCCCCAAGTATCATTCATATTTAAGTGAGCAAACACTATTGAGCATGATGCTCCCCTTTGAACTGCTCTCTGATGGCTATTCTTAACAGTGGGCTATAGACATGTCCTAATGTGACTTATTCTATTCGTTCTGTTTGGTTCTATCCTGTCCCATCCCATCCCATCCTCTCTCCATTTGTTTATTGTCTATCTCTTCTATTAGAATGTTGATCTTGGCAGACATGGCTTTCTTTGAGTTGGCCAATTGTATCTCTGCAGTTCTCTTGATCTGGTGGCTGCTATTGGTCCGGTCTAGGTTGGATCCCTCAAGACATTTCCTCATATTCTGCCTCTAGAAATATTAGCCTTGGGTTTTGGAATAAGTTCTGACTGGGGAAGCTACTTTAACATTTTGAACCTCAGTTTCCTCAACTTTAATATAGGGATAATTAAAATGCATATAATGAAAGCTTAACACAGTGCCCAGAACTAGTAAGCACTCATTAATGCAAGTATTATTATCAGATAATTATAATAGTTATAGCATCAATATTATTTAAAATATATAAGAATGTATCTTAACAAGAGATTTTTAAAATATACACAACTGAGTTTATATTTTAATTACAAATTAAAAGTAATGTTAAAAAATACATCTAGAAATCACCACCGGTGTGCATGGGAACATTTTCCACTATCTTCTGAGCTTTACCATTGGTGGAAGATTCCTAGGGTTAAACAAGAGTCCACTGACTGAAATTTGTATCTGTCTAATTTATTGTCATTAGGGAATGCCTATGAGAGCTGCATAAAATAACACTTACAATACATCTTAGTGTTGAAAATCTGTTCTTGTCCCACCAGCACCAAAACTAAAGGACTAATAAGACCTTCTTTGACATCTTTATTCTACAGTTTACAAAGAACTCTCAAATCTAATTTGATCCTTTCTCAAATCGAGGGAGGTATGTTTTATTGTTAACAGTTTGTAGATCAAGAAATAGGCTTGGAGAATATAAATAACTGGCTTTCAGGGCTCAGCAATTAGTAAAGTCTGGACTTGAATCTAAGTCTTCTGGTAAAAACAAACAAAGAACCAACCAGCAAGGCAACAAGTGAAACCTCATGTTCTTTCTGGTATGTCATGGGCGTTTAGGGTAGTGGGGAGTCCAATAGAACTGGGTTTGAATTATGGCTCAACTCCCCACTGGCTATTCTTTCACCACTTTGAGGTTGGCTTTTTCCTCCATAAATAAGGACATTAATCCCTTCAGCATGTGGTTGATGTGAGGAGTTAGTGATTCAATGTGTGCAAAGTCCAGACTCATGCAAAGAATGTCCTTGAGGGCTCTCGTTGCATTCTGCCTCCTTGAACTCAAAAACGTTTTCTATCTAGCCTTCAGTTCATTGGGAAGATTCCAAATCTACCATTCACTCAAACATTTATTCCAACCGCCCTTTTTTCTTTAGAAAACATGACCAGTTATTCACAGTCATTTCTCATTCTTCCTCTTCAAGGATATTTTCTTGACCACCCCTGTTAGAAAATAAGCACAGAGTAGCTTCCCAGAAACACTAATTTGATGATGGATGGTCTGTCTTCACCCTGAATGAAGAACACCCTGGCCTACATATTTCCTTGCACATAATAAAGAACACTGATTCATCAATAGGCAAAGTAGGTATCATCTGCTCAGTGTCTAGAATGAGGCTGTGGTGGTCAGCTAAATACTGTGGTGAATAAACCAATGAAATGACCTCAGTTAATCCTCTTTCCTCATTAAAGATAGTTATAGATGTTCCCAGATCAGGCTGACACATTCCCTGGCTGACAAGGAACCAGTGAATTTCATAGAAACAGAGAAAACAGGCATAAATAGTGAAGATACCATGAGAGAGGCATTTCAAATTTGCTGGAGTAGACCTCCAAAATCAACAAGACTCTGTTTTTCCTCAGAAGAGTTCAGAAGTATGAGAAAGGCCCCAGTCTTTGGGGAGACTTTTAGCAACTAAGTTTATGATCCATCATCCATCCCTGCAACCTAGCATTTGTTTCTTTTGAAAAGTCTTCTCTCTCCACCTGATGTTTGTTAGTTTGTTTTTGTTTGTAACCCCATCACCACTCTGGTAGGAATACCTAGATTCGTGATTATTTCAGTGATATTTCTTTTAAATTAATTTTTATTTATTTTGAGAGAGACAGAGAGCAAGCAGGGGAGGGGCAGAGAGAGAGGAAGACAGAATCCGAGGCAGGCTCCACACTGTCAGCACAGAGCCCGATGTGGGGCTCGAACTCACAGACCATGAGATCATGACCTGAGCCGAAGTCAGGAGTTGGATGCTTAACTAACTGAGCCACCCAGGCACCCTTTCAGTACTCTTTTAATCTCCTTTTGTCCACTGTCATCTCTAAGTGATCTATCTCAGCTTTTCTTGTGCTCTCCTCTGATCGAACCTTTGGTGGACATTGGGAAGAGCGCTCTCTTCCATGTAGCCCTTTCTGAATACTCATCTCACATTAGAAGATGAAATTCTTTTAATCTCTACTCTCTTTCCCTTGGACTCTAATCTTGTGTCTTCAATTATAATACTTTACTACATGTTGTCCTTGAAAATGTTTGCTTTTCAGCATTTAACTACTGTCAATCTTGGTGTCAGACCTAAAAGCTCCTTGGGGCCAGAGACCATGTCTTTAAAAAAAATTTTTTTTAATGTTTGTTTATTTTTGAGAGAGAGAGAGAGAGAGAGAGAGAGAGAGACTTGAAGAAGGGCAGGGAAAGAAATAGACACAGAATTGGAAGCAGACTCCAGGCTCTGAGCTGTCAGTACAGAGCCTGACACAGGGCTCAAACTCACAAGCTGTGACCTGAGCCGAAATTGGACGCTTAACCTACTGAGCCGCCCAGGCACCCCCAGAGACTATGTCTCATCCTTTCTAGTTTTCCTTCTGATCCAGCCTCTAGTGCAGTGCTAGGCTCATAACACATGTTTAATAAATGATTTTCTAATTTAGCTAGATGAATTTTTCATTAATTTTTTCTCCCCCTCTCTTTGAAGTCCTTGGGTTTTATATGGTGGTTACACTTTATATGGTCTAGAGTTGAATGGTAGTTATACTATTATGGTCTAGAGTTAAGTGCTTTGGAAATTTAAAACAAAACGAAACAAATATACACAGAGAATGAAAATACAAGCACTGCTACTGTTACATGATTACTTCTAGAGAGTACTAATGTATCTGCTCTTTCTTTTGTTGTGATATAATTGACATATACCATTGTGTAAGTTTAAAGTGTACAATATGATGATTTGATACATGCATATATTGGGAAATATTTACCACAATAAGGTCAGTTAACATATCCTTTATCACACACAATTACCATTTGATTGTGGTTGTTGCTGTGGTGGGGAGCATGTTAAAGCTCCACTCTCATAGCAACTTTCAAGTGTACAATACAGCATTGTTAACTAGAGTCCTCATGCAGTACATTAAGTCCTTGGAACTCATTCATCTTATAACTGAACGGGTGTACCCTTTGATCAACATCTCCCATTTTTCCTGGCAATCACCATTCTCTCTACTTCCATGCACTCCGTAGTTTTAGGCCCCACACATAATACACTAACTCATCATAAACACAGAATGTAATTAAGTACAACGATTTCAGTCCAGGTGCTTTATTATCTGCTCCCTCTTTTCCATTCCCCAGGCTTCTGACCTTGATCTGGCCTTCATTTTCATCTGGACATTGCAATAGCCTCCTTTCTCATTTTCCTACTTTCTGTTTCTCCTTCAATCTGCACATAGCCATTGAGGGTCTTTCTGAAATATAACTTCATCATACCACTTCCCTGCTTAGAAACTCAAAGTGCAATTCATTCTCCTTGATCTAAATCCAGATTCGTTGGTCTGGCCTCTAAGATCTTCTTGGATCGAGAATCTTATATTTTCTACCTTTATCATTTAACATTCTTCTTAATAGCCCCTGTATTCTTTCCAAACCAAACTTCTTACACTGAGCTTCACACATAACTCTTTGCTTGGATAATTTGCACTTTTGCCAGAAAAGTCTATTTCATTCCTTTGTATGTAAACTGCACTTTATCCTTAATGGTTAACTTCACACTAACATAACCTTCTCTGATCACCTCACTAGGAAGGAATTCTCCTTTCTCTGAATGCACACATAGCACACTATAATGGTATTTATCACCTTCCATCTTGGATTTATGTATGTATTTATACTCATTTATTTGTTCCCTCAAAAAAATGTTGAATAGGGGTGCCTGGGTGGCTCAGTAGGTTAAGCATCCAACTTCAGCTCCAGTCAAAATCTTGGGGTTCATGGGTTTGAGCCCCACGTCAGGCTCCGTGACGAGAGCTTAGAGCCTGGAGCCTGATTCAGATTCTCTGTCTTCCTCTCTCTGCCCCTCCGCATCATGCTCTGTCTCTCTCTCTCAAAAATAAGTAACATTAAAACAGATTTAAAAAGTTGAATAGAATGATGCAAGGTGCTAGAGCTAAAAAAAAAAAAAAAGAAAAAAAAGGAAGATCGTCTATTGGTGATATTGTAGTACGTCCCCAAATGAAAAAATACAATATATCAAATATGATAATTAAAGAACTCTAGGAGGCCAGATAAAGGTTGGCCTAGATCTGTCATGGGGAAATCATGGGAGTCTCAGAGGAGTAAAGCCTGAGTTCTAACATAAAACATATTTGGGCAGGAGCTTGCTAGGTGGACAAGATGAAGAGTTGGCAAGGGGTAGGGTAGGAAGAAGAGAGGTAGACAGCTCAGACTGTCTGGGCATAGGGTTAGAAAAGGAGCAGCCATGGGAGAAAGTATGGCATGTTTGAGGAAGACAGGCTCTTTCCCTGAGACAGAGTACGATATGCTGAGAGACTAATGAGTTAAAGGAGAAGAGGCTGGTCAGGTGGACAGAACCAGCCTTTGCCTTGCTAAGTAGTTTGGAGCTCAGCCTGTCAGTGGGCAAGCTGAAGACTTTGGTTAGGAAATCTTGGAAACAAGATTGGATTGTGGGTTAGACTCCAGTAGTGGAATGGAGGAGGATCAAAGACACAGAGAAACTGTAAGCAAACTGGTGGTTGATTCATGTCTGGTTCTGACTCATCTTTGAATTTCCCACTTGTGACCCCAGCACCAGTGCACATGGTTTCTATACACACACAGTGAAAGAGAAGGAGGTGTCCATTTCCAGACCAAAACACAAATAGAAAGATGTATCAGCTGTGAGCTTCCCACCTCACCTGTATTACTCAGGTCACACAGGTAGAGGGCATTTTCCAGCTTCCTGAACCTGTCAATCCATGTCTCATATTCTTCAGACTCATTCCTGTTCTTTACCATTGGAGTCATGAAAGGCTGTGAGATTGGCCTGAACTGCAAAGCCTTCAGGGGACCTTTGGGGGCTGAAATCTCAGCAGGAGGGTTTTCTGGTTGCAGCTCCTCTTCTGGAATTTTCTACCAAAACAACACAGGCATCTCACTGGCAATACATTCACCACAAAGAGCTCCTCCAGTCTCTTGGCCAAAGAGGAGGCCACACAGCTAGCAAGATTTATTGCAAGGCCTGGCTGTGTAAAGCCAGAGGATGTGGTTCAAATCCTCAGTGCGATAGGACCATATCTGCCAATTCTTGCTGGATATAAACTACTATGTTGAGTGTTTTGTGTGGGGGGTGGGGTGTGTGTGTGTGTGTGTGTTTAGGAGAAGGGTGAAATCATTACTTAATTCAGGTTGCATTTCTGCTTTACACAAAACAAAGGTTTTTGTAACTGAGGCTTTTCATGATATTCTACTCTGTTTTATACTAACAGGATACACAAGGGGGTGGGCCTCAGGTAATGCCTATTATAATTTCTTGGTGGGAAAACGTCTGCAACATGAGTGTGAGATTGTTGACAAAAAGTGATTGAAACCAGACTGATGTGATCTTAGGCTGCTGGGCTCATTTTAACTAAGCATAAAGCACCTCTGTGGTCTGTCTGTCCTCTTCACTTAACAAAGGAAGCTGCAGCCCAGGGAATAGATGTGACTGACTAAGATCAGACGGTCAGTGGTCAACACAAAACTAGAAGGAGGGTGCAGAGGTCATGTCCAGCTCATTGCGGTGTTCTAACCCTGTGTCCCGCACAAAATAGTGTTGCTTTTAGAACAGTTAGACACATGAGTCCCCGCAGCACCGTGTAAACCATGCTGTCACTCACCATGAAGAGAGTGGACGTCTATTGTTTGATCTGCCCAACCCCACTTTTCCAGGAGTTGCCCATCTTGTCTATCTATATGGCTGTGGAGAGAATTACCATGTGTCTACATACATGGTGCAGGACTGGGCATCTAATGGAAAATGGGCCAGTAAACACACCGCCTGATAAAATCAATGTTAAGAAACAGCTGAAAGTTTTCAAAGGTAAATAAATAGGGTTCTACTCTTTAGAGCCTTGGGCCACTTTAGAAATCTGGTGAACACTTTAGGGGCGCCTGGGTGGCTCAGTCGGTTAAGCGTCCGACTTTCGCTTAGGTCATGATCTCTCGGTTCGTGGGTTCGAGCCCCGCGTCGGGCTCTGTGCTGACCGCCAGCTCAGAGCCTGGAGCCTGTTTCAGTCTGTGACTCCCTCTCTCTCTGACCCTCCCCTGCTCACGCTGTCTCTCTCTCTCTCTCTCTCCTAGAAATAAATAAAAACATAAAAAAAAAAGAAATCTGGTGAACACTTTAGATCATCTTAATCTACCCAGCTAAATGCACATTTGGATAGAGTTTGGTGGATGATTGTAGAGAATTCAAAGAAGTTGTTGGATCGGAGAAGCTGATTTAAAATAACTTTGTATTTCTTCAGACATTTCAATAGCCTCTTTGACCACTAAAAGCAGGGAAAGGGGGAGATTTGTATGGACCTGAATTAGGTTCAACTAAATAAGTAAGGAAGTAAGTAAGAAAGTAAGTAACACATCCTATACTGTTTTAGTCCCATGCTATCAGAATAAAGTCCAAATTCTTTACTTGGCACATAAGACCATCCAAATTCTTGTCCTTGCTTATTTTCTTTCAGCCCTGTGGATGCATCTTTTTCTCTCATCTTTTTCCAGCCACATAAACCCAGAAAAAAAATGAAGCTGTATAATGCCTTTATGTTTTATATATACTATTCCCTCTGTTGTGAAAGCTCTTCTTACCACTCATGCCTTGGCTGGGAGGACTCCTACACATCCTTCAAGACCCAGCTCCTATTTCACTTCTTGTACGAAGCCTTCCCCAAAGCTCAGGCAGATTGAGGGGTGATTCTTTGTAGCTCCTTTATCCATCCTAGCCCTTATTCAGGATATTGTGATTGTTACAGTATCTCTCTCCTCTACCAGAGATCTAGAGCCTGGGCCTGTGAGGTAGTCACTGGTGGATCTTCACGGTCTTGTTAGTGGGTGGCACACCCTTGGGTCTAAAGACATGTTTACTGAATGAATAAGGGAACAAATAAATGATTTTCCCTGGGAAAATAGGAAATTTGCTTTACCAAACTTCTGCTTTAGTTTCACTCTCTAAAAATTGGGGCAGTGAATGCTGCTTATACAGGAATGTGACAAGAATCAGTTATTGCAGAGGGGATGCAGCAAAATCCTCAAACAAGAGGCAAAATAAAAGAGCAAAGTATATTTTTTATAATCTTATTCACAACAGACTTAACACTCAAGGAGAAAAGCATTTGCTGTTGTTTCTTGCGTGGCAAGAGGCTTGCCAAAATGGATACTATTTTCTAAAATATTTCAAAGTGTGAAGTGCATGAAGAGGCCTCCCGTCATTTTAAGATGAATTATGTTCTAATCCGGGCATTTAAAAAAACAACAACAACAGAAAAACTCAGGCTGTTTTGCAATTCTGTCTGCATCTTCTTTTGGCTAAGTGCTGGGAATATTAAAGCGGATTTTAACTGCTTGCCAGTTTGTTTTTTTTTTTTTTTCTTAAATCAAAGAGCCCTATACATTTTAAAATGTGATGTCTGGGGAAAAGGTCACCCTCAGATTCTGGAAGCTGGACTTAAGATGTTAAAATAGGTCTTATAGCCATCTTTTATTTTGATGGCAGTTGGGGGATTGGTCACAAGCTTTGGAAGGACACCTGTAGCCACGCTACAAGTCTGGTTTCTTGGGGCAGATGGCGGGCCCATCACCTTGTGTTGAGAGAGATCTGTGTGCATACCAGCTGGGATGGGAACCAACCCACACTCTCAGAGTTATTCCTCCCTTCTCTGTTGGAGGAGACTCTCAAAGTCAAAGATAGCCTGACATCAAGGTGTTGGGTGGAAATCAAAAACCCAGAAGGGAGGGCCCCACCCAGCATCAGAGAATAGAAGGCCAAGGATCCTTGAAGCCCTTCCCCATGCTCTGCGTAGCCAGGTGCATACCATATGTTCTGTTTGGCCTTGAGACACCTTAGGAACTTCAGCCTGTGTTGTAGTGGCGGAGGTTTCTTTTGCTTTCTTGCCTGAACAAGAAAGAAAACATGGAAGGGGTTAGTTGGGCCTCTTCATTCTAGTACATATGCATATCTATGCAGGCAAAGAGAATGTTGAAGCTCTGCTACCTGGTTGGTACTGTGTTGGATGCTAGGGATCTGCTGGTAGATGAAAGAGATCTGGTGGCTGCCTTGATGGAGCTCACAAAAGGGGAGTAGATGCTAAAAACCTGCTCAACGTTATTATTTAGTTACAAACTACCAGAAACACAACAAAGGAAAATGCGGAAATATTTGAACATACACTGAGGTAGCGGTGGGAATGGTGGAGGATCGGAGAAGGCTCCTTGGAGGAAGGTAACGCTTAAACTGGGGGCCTGAGGGATGAATAGGAGTTTCCAGTAACAGTGATGCTGGCAGTGATGCCGAACAGAGGCCCAGATAAAGAGACAACAGCCTATAGAGCTGCCTTGAGTCAGGAGGGAGTTTACGGCTTGGAGAGTGACAAGGGGCCTCCTTCCACGGTTCTGCCTCTTTACAGAGAAGCAGGAACCTCTGCCCTTCGCTCCATGCAGGTGTGTGAGTGGGTCAGATAAACCCTGTGTCTTTCTTGCCCCTTTCAGTGTTCAGAGGTGCTGTACAGGAAGAGGTTTGGACATCATCCCTAACCCAGGGGGTTCTACTACCCAGATACTACTTGTTCCGGCTGCTGCCTTCCTGAGTAGAAGAAAGTTCCTTAGGATGCAGGAAAAAGACATGGCTCCCTTCTGCTGGCACCCTCTCAGGCTTATTGCACATATCATCCACTCATCACTAGCCACTTCCATCCCACTGGGTGACTTACTCATTTATTTTACAAACCCATGCGACGACCACACAATACACATTTCTGGGAACTTCAGCTTCAATATATATTGCATTACTCAACTGTGCCATTAACAAATACATATTGTTCCTGAGTTGGGCCTCACTACTTTCAATAAAAATGGTTTAATCGATACATTTTGTAGAAAGGCGGAGAGTGGAGGTTTTGGGCTCTGGAGCTGGATGCCTTGGGTTAGAGTCTCAGCTCCTGTCTCTATCAGCTGCATGACCCTGGGCAGGTTACTTGTCGTCACTGTGTCTCAGTCTCCACTTCTGTAAAAGCTGGATAGTGCTGTCCAGGGGTTATTATGAAGATCAAATGGACTAGAAGCTGTAAAGCAAACACCTGGCACATAACAAGTGCCCGATAAATGTTAACTAATAGTGGCACCTGCATGAGGATGCTCATGTAAGGTAACTTACATATCAGATTGAAATGCCTTTTGTTACACCTTTAATATTGTACCTATGAGCCATTATACATCTTCTCCTTCAGTCTCTTGATGAAGATAAGGTGACTTCATAATCTTGGAAGCTCCAGCACCCAGCATTAGAATAAGTACTGGTTAGACTAAATGAATGACCAGGTGCCCTGATTTGGAGCCTTGAAAATGGAGCCACTGACTATATAGTTCTATTTCTCTAATACCTTTTCAGGCCCTATGGGAGGAGAGTTTTTTTCTCTCTTCATTTCTTTTTTTTTTTTTTTTCCTGAGAGATAGACAGACACACACACACACACACACAGACAGAGAGACAGAGAGATTGAGAATCCAAAGCAGGCTCCAGGCTCTGAGCTAGCTGTCAGCACAGAGCCTGATGTGGGGCTTGAACCCATGGACCATGAGATCATGACCTGAGCTGAAGTCGGACGCTTAACCCACTGAGCCACCCAGGTGCCCCTTCTCTTCATTCCTTTATCCCCGCCCCCTATTCCTAACCCAGATGCTAGAGTAAGACTTAATAGATGCTTAATGAGAACCATGATAGCCAGTTAAGGCAGACCCTTTGAGGCAGATCTCATTTAATCTGCTGAAAATTTGCCATGGGAACCCATCATCACCTAGTAGCACTGGCCCCTGCTCGTTTCACCCAGTGTGTGGAAGAAAAGCTTTCTGCTTCCTGCCAGTGAGAAAAGGTTCCAATTTCTCTGAATGACCAAGTTTGAGAGTTAAAAGGATTCTGGAAGCAGTATGTAGCATAAGGGTGGCAAGAAAAACTTTGGTGTCAGACCTGAGTGCTAAACCTGATTCTTCCCTTTACCAGCTGCCAGCTTTCCCATCCTAATGTTGTCCGTTGTGAAAAGGGCATGTTTCTGGCAGTCTGCAATAATACTGTGGCGACTGAAAAAAGTTACTGAGAGAAAATACTTAGCACAGGGAAGATGTTCAGTGCAAGGTATTATTATTTGTTATTGTGTTAGCATTATTATATGGTCTTAAACAAATCTCAGTCCCCCAGAAAAGGAGACTTAGCATTAATTATGATGTGCCAAGCATTTTCCTGGGCACTGTTGGTGTACATCATCCCTTTCAGCATAAGAGCTAGAACCTAGCCTTTGTCCCAGGCCAGTTTCTCTCTTTTGTCTGCACTTCTCAAAGTTACATTAGGAGAAAATACGTGCTAGTCTCCCTGGTCTCTCTTAAGCTTCCCTTTCTCCCTTCTAATACCTATGAGCATATAAGGAGGTAATGGTTTGCACATGTAAAACTGGTTGGAGAAACCCGAGGCAGAGCTCTTTTTTTTTTTTTCTAACGCAGCAGGAAGGATAAATAATAACCATCTGTCTAGTCTGCCAGTTGATGATTTGTACTGGGGGAAATAAGCCAAGCTGGCTTCTAGAGATTTCCAGGTGTTGGAAGGGCCAGATTTTACAGGGCTTCCAGTGGATTCTGATCATCACGCAGCCAGCCCTCCCTGTCCCCCACCCCCCTCCCCAATGACTTGAAATCAGTGATCTTCAGCCCTGGCTGTTAATATGCTACCACTTGGGGAGCTTTAAAAACTACCAGTGCCTGGGCGGCACACCAGACCAATTAAATCAGCATCTTGGGGGGTGAGAACCCAGCTCAGAACGTCTAAAGAATTCCCTAAGTAGTTCTAAAGTGAAGCCACAGGAGAAAACAACTGATTTAAATAAAGACTTCTGGCCTCCTCAGACCTAGTGAATGAAACTTTTATGAGAAGGAAACTAATGTATGTCAAATATCTAAATATATGCCAGACACTTCTCACGTGTTTTCTTACTTAATCTAAAGAATAACCCTGTGAGGTAGAAATTGTCTCCATTTTACCAATGAGGAGACTGAGGCAACACGAGGTTCAGTTTCTTGCTTAAGACAACAGAGGTAGGGTTAGGTCTGGGATTCTAATTCATTCACGCATTCAACAACCATTGTTACATGCTTACTGTGATACAACAATGAATGAGACAATCTTATCAGGGAGTGTGCATTCCAGGGGTGAGGGCACACAGATAGATATGTAGAATAATATCAAGTAGTGATAAGTGCTAGAAATGCCACTGCAGCCAATTATGGGGTGGGGAAGTCTTGGCAGTTGCTATTTAAGGGAGGAAATTCACCAAAGGCCTCTTGAAGTGACATTCAAATAGAGCTCTGAGAAACAAAGGATAAAGGAATGCAAATGTCTGCAGAAAGAGCATTTCCAGAGAAAGCTATCATAAAGGGAAAGGTCACAAGGGAGGGAGGAATGTTTGGTGCACTCAGGCAATAGCTGAGAGGAGAGCCTTGTTGATGCAGGATGAAAAGGGAAGTGGGTCAAGTATTCACAGAACTGAATGGTCTCATGGGCCATGCAGGTGACTGGAATTTATTATTACTATTTTGGCTTCCATCATTCATTTCTTCTCTGGTGATTGTCCCCTTCATTATCCTTTTCTAGTGATAGGAACCATATTTTGCTTTGTGGGCACCTCTCTTCCCCCATCCTAGTGCTGTGGTTTGGTAAGAATGATCCCCCAGTTCCAGCTCCAAGCTTGGTCTCTAGTTAGTTGAAGACTATCATGGCTATCCTAATCACAGCCTTGGTCCAAAGGTGAACATAAAAATCTACTCTAAGCATCTGAGACTAGAGGAGAGATCTGCTACCGTTTCTCAGCTAGTAAAATTCCTCTGGGCAGGATGGGCGGAAAGACAGTGTTGGGAAAGGGATGACCATAGCTGTCATAGCTATTTTGTGATTGCGGAAGAAGTGCCTGGGATAGTTGGGGCACCACCAGGTAGAGCCTAACGATGATGGCAGCACCGTGTACAGCAGAGCAGAGAGCCAGAGAGAAGCCAGATCCTGGATTTTATTATTTAAATGACTAGATCAAAGCATGTCTCTGGTTCTTGCTGCTGTCAGACTTTTCATTTAGATAAACCAAACCTCTGTATTGTCTCAGCCGAGTTGGCTTTTCTGTTCCTTCAATAGAAATAGTTCTAAGTGGGAAGGACTATGGTTTTTTACCCCCCCCATAATAAAAGGGAGGCTAAACTCTTGGTCGTTTTCCTGTGTTGAGTGATAGGTCTTCAAGAAATGTTTGAGGAGATCAATGCACCTTTGAGGCTACTGTCATTCTTCCCGATAGCAGCTTTGCTATATCCCTGCTCTGTGCTTCTGCTTTTTCTTCCTCATCCTCACTCACAGGCTCCACAGTGAAAAGATTCAACTTGGGCATACTTCATTTTTGTGAAATACTATCGTAGATGTCAGTCCATAGCATGTTTAGAGGGGTCTAAGCTCTTCTGTATTTGTCTTCATGGGAGTTCATAGCATTTCTTGGATCTGTGGTTTGAGGTCTGGAAATTTCTCAGTCATAATTGCTTCAAGTATTGCTTCAGCTCTTCTCTTCCCCTATCTTTCTGTGACTTTATTACATATATACTGGATATTTTTGCCACTTCCTATATGTCTCCTATACTTTTTTTGTGCATTCTAGCCTCACTTCTCCTTCATGCTTCAATATGGGTATTTCCTACCTTACTATAATCCAGTTCATTAATCCTCTCTTCAGCTATGCCCAACTATCTGTTCAACTCATTTATTGAGTTTTTAAAATTTAGGTTATATATTACTTACTTCTAGATATTCCATACGATTCCTTTTATAGATTTATTTGCTAAAATTCTCCATCTTATCCATTTTGTTATATATATTAATTACGGTTATTTTAAAATCCATTTCCTGTTTTGTATCATTCCTGATTATTTATAATTGAATCTGGAAATTTTATATGAACAATTCTAAAGATTTTATACGATGTTAACTTCTTCCAAGGGTTTTTTTCTCCTTTGTATATGATATTCAATTTGAATTCCAAATAATAGCTTTCAGAGAAATACTGTTTTGTCTTTTATCTAGTCTTTGTGTTGATCATGCCAATAGATTTGGTCTTACTGTAAAGTAGCCCAGTCTATATCTTAGCATAAGTCACAGATATTAAGTATTTATGTGATAATCATGGGTATATTAAAAAAACAAGTTCATAGGATTCTTGTGGGTTAAAATGAGGTGAAGTTTGTGATATTAAGCAGTATATGTAAAAATAAATCATTTTAACAGGTTATTATAGAATCTTTGAATGAAAACAGGCCCCAGGAATGAGATACATCACAATTCTTCACACCCCAAATGAGTACCTGCCTTTAGTTTCTTAAAATATACCTTCTTTCATAATACTCACCTGTGGAACTAGAAAACTGGCAGAATAAATGCCCCCTTGAGAGTCTAAGAGCATTTATCAGCATAGCTCTAGCAATACAGAACGGGAAGAGATCAAGGCATGAACTTGCTCAGTAAGCAACAGGCCATCACAACACCAATGCAACAATAACACTGCCACAGTCCTGTCCCTCTGCAGAATGCAATATTGCCTAAAAACTTTTGTCAGACTCCCACTTAATCCAGTCAGAGCAGTAGCTCAGGTTTTTATTTCTTTCACATTTGCTGTTCTTTTTGCAAATGAGAAAAACGGGTCCAAGAGAAGTAAAATAAGCATTCGAATAGAAGGTGATTATTTAGTTGTAAAAGTGTGACTTCAACACATATTTTTATACGGTTTTCTATGCTGTATGTTATGGGTTAAATTCTGTCCTCCTAAATTCTTATGTTGAAGCCCTAAATCCTTGTTTCTCAGAATGTGGTTGTATTTGGAGACAGGCCATTTAAAGAGATGATTTAGTTCAATTGAGGCCATTATAATGAAGAAACCAATCTAGCTGGTGTCCTTATAAGACCACAAATTTGGACACATACAGAGACACCAGGGATGTGCATGCACAGAGAAATGACCATGTGAGGATGCAGTGAGAAAGAGGCCATCTGCAAGCCAAAGAGAGAGGCCTCAAACCAACTGAGCTTGCTGACACTGTGACTTTGAACTTTTAGTCTCCAGAACTGTGAGAAAATAAATGTCTATTGTTTAAGCCACTCTAGCAAACTAATGCATCAAATGACCTGGCTTATATTAGAGAGAGAGTGTTTGGTTTAAATATTTGCTGTTGAGGGGTGCCTGGGTGGCTCAGTTGGTTAAGTATCCTACTTTGGCTCAGGTCATGAAGTCACGGTTCAGTTCGTGAGTTCAAGCCCCACACCAGGCTCTGTTCTGACAGCTCAGAGCCTGGGGGCCTGCTTCAGATTATATGTCTCCCTCCCTCTCTGTCCCTCCCTGCTCATACTTTGTCTCTCTCAAAAACTAAACATTAAAAAATGTTAAATATTTGTTGTTATTTTGATGTAATTGTTTTGTCTTTTCAACAAAGATGAGTTCTCTGAAGTTACAGACCTCACCATGAAAAATGAACCCTCACTTGATATCACCCTATTGTCGTCTAGCACATCCCTTCTCTCTCTTTTCTGTAATGCAGGGCAGGGGATCTACAACTCCATTACCCAGATTCCCTGGTCTCCTGGCTTTAGGCTAAATTCCAGCAATGGTAGACACTGGGAGGAAGATTGGAATGTGAGTAGAGTAGAAGTACTCACTTCTTGTTTTTGGAGTTTGTTAGTATCTGTCCAGCATCAGGGGAGAGCTACTGCTATAACGCTTCTCAGCATTCTCAGCACTAATCATATGTGGAAACTCAAAATTCAGATTAACAGCTACAGCACATCCCATTCAGTGGGCCCAGTATTGACCACAAGGTGCTCTGTCACACATCCAAGCACCAGCCTCATTGTAAAGGATTGAGCTTCAAACTATGTGGCATTCCAAGAACCAGCTGTGCGGCACCTCCTTCAAAATTCTTTCTCTAGGTGCTTGACATATTCTTGGAGATCCTAGAATCAGCTACATAGGAGCACTAGCCAGGATTCTGCTAACAGTACCCTTTATCTGTGTTCCTTCAGCCCTCAGGATGATAGCTGCTTCCTACAGCTACTAATTCCTGGGTTCCCTCCACTGTCATGCTTTGAATTGTGTCTCCTAACGCTGGTACCCATTAATGTGGTCTTATTTGGAAATGAAATCTTTTTTATGTAATCAAGTTAAGATGACGTCGTTCTGGATTCGGGAGAACCCTAAATCCAATGAACAGTGATGTCCTTATATGAAAAAGAAGAGGGAGATACAGATAAAGAGACATGAGAGAGACCAAGAGGGAAGAAGCCCAGGTGAAGACAGGCAGAGAGTGGAACTAAGCAACCATAAGCCAAGGAATGCCTGGAGCTACCAGAATCAGGAAGAGGTAAGGAAGGAAAGCTTTCAGCATGGCCCTACTGACACCTTGATTTGAGACTTCTGGTCTCCAGAACTGTGATAGAATAGATTTCTGTTACTGTAAGCCACCCAGTTTGTGGTACCATGTTACGGCAGCCTTAAGGAAATGAATACATGCACCATTTTCTTTTTGCTCCTTGAATCTTCTAATTCTTGTGCACCCAACCCCCAATCCCTTCAAGCTTTCGGTACCTTGTATTTTGAGCCAAAAGGTAATTAGTAAATGGTTGATGGATGTGGTAAATAGAGAAATTGCAACAGCAGATTAATATCAATGCATATTTTTTCACCTGTCATATTTAAAACTTGCTAATTGCTAAATATTTTGTCCAAATTAATCTTTATAATTTCACTTAATAATATGTCTTGGAAATCTTCCTGTATCAAGGCCAGCCATGTTGTTTTACAGCTGCATAGTTTTATCAACTGCATTTACTATAATTTAATTAAATTGTCCCTGGAAGGATTTTTCATCATTCCCATTCTTATTTTTGTTAAAAAAATGTTTTTTTGTTTCCATGTTTAGAAGCATTTACTAAACAATATTGCAAGAGATTTTATTTTATTTTATTTTATTTTATTAATTTAATTATTTTTGTGTGTGAGATGCCAGTGGGATAAGTACCTAGCTGAGGAATTCCTAGATCTAAGGGGTTGTGCAACTGAAATTCTAATAAATAACATCAACTGCTCCCATAAGTGTGCTGTATTCATCTTAAAGGGCTATCACAAGAGACTGTTTCACGATATAATAGAACTTGAAGGGTTATGCCTTTCATGATCCAACTGGCCTAAAAGGATAGCCAGTGAGGCAACTCTGACTTTTACTTTTTCTTTGCTGGTGAGCCATTTACGTTTCTTGAAGCAGTGAGACGAAACCCAACAAGCAAACCCGTACAGTGAAGCTACAGAATCAAGTGTAGCTCTGGGAAACAGGAAGTCACTCAGGGAACTAAATAACCCAACTCACCTGTAGGCAAATCGTGTGGCAAATCAGAGGAAGCTTTACTCAACAGTTCAACAAAATTCTGCCACCTACACAAGAAAATAAAACACACAGTATTGGTGATCAATGTAGCTCTGGAAGAATGTGCAATAAAGGTCAAAGTTTATATTGATAGTGACACTGAGGGAGCCTTTTGATGCCTGTGTCGTTCACGGTGTAATTCAGGACACAGAAATGGCTTCACTTGTCTCTATTAGAAAGGGCTTTAATATAGGGAAGTTAGCGGTTCACAAAATTATCGCAAGAGTCAGTAGAATAGAGGTTGCATCTGCTGTTCGGTAGGCTCAGGCTTTAGTAGGTATAGTCCCGAAACCAGTGAACTGAAGGAAATTCTGACTGATGCCTCAGTTGCCCCTGACTGTGAGACTGGTGACTGGGCCAGTACAAAGTCTGTTTTGGCCACTGGAAAATCTGACGCCTGCCAGGGTCTGGCATTGCTACTACTGCAGAAAAATAAATACTTGAAAGGTCCCTCCCTGCCCCTTCTTGCCTTTCAAATCTCATGCAGTTGCATTTCACTGATGGAACTTAAATCATTTCCAGAACTTTGGTGTCAAATGTTCTTTTGCAGCCTTCCCAAGAATGGGAAGTATTGAAAAACATAGGAGGGGTTAGAAATGGGCGCTGAGTGTGAATAGACAATGTTTAGTGAAATCCCCAACAGAAACTGCATTAAGCAATATATGTGCATCTGACAGACAGAGAGAGTCATTTAAGGCTTGTAAGTACTTTGGAACACTTTGGTAGTGAAAATCACATGTATTTGCTTGCCTAACATCCACCCTCCATTTATACACAAGGATGTTCTTCTCTGGGGTGATAGACTACAATCAATGTCCCATACCCTACCCTAGCCAATGTGGTGACTCACCTTGTCCAATTAATCCCTATTTATTTATCACTTTCTTCATCCCTCCCTACTTTCCTTCTCTCTTCCATTCTCTGTCTCTTTCATTAATTTTTGGTTCTGGGAGAGCCTGGGTGGCTCAGTTGGTTAAACACCCTACTCTTGATCTTGGCTTGGGTCATGATCTCATGGTTGTAAGATAGAGCACCACGGCTGGCTTTGTGCCGGGCATGGAGCCTGCTTAAGATTTTCTCTCTTACTCTCCCTTTGCCCCTGTTCATTCTCTATCTCCTTCTCTGTATCTCTCTCTTTCAAGAAAAATTTGGGGTTTTGGTTTTTCCCAAACTTTTATTTTCCCCCAGTTTTGTGTATAACTCCATATCCTTTCAAAATATTTCCTTTGCTTATGATTGCAAAAGGCACTTTCTGTTGCTAGTAACCAAACTGTTTCTAATAAGAATTTTTACCTCCTCCTTGTCCATCAGAAGTCAAGCAAATATAAAGAGCAAGTTGTGAGATAAAGAAGCCTTGGATTTTCTAGAAGAGGTCTAATTCATGTGATAATAAAATAAAAATGATTCATTAGACACGGAACTGATTTGTTTTGCTTATACCTCATGAAACTTATACATGACATCACAAATCGGAGAAGTTCTTTGGTTCATATAGAAAATATGGCTTCCAGACCTTCCTGTCACTTTGGGCACAAGAATAGATAAGGCATAGGTATGCAGCACCTCAATTCCAGATAAGCTGATGACTATATCAACTGCTGAAGCGCTAGGCAGGGAAAAGAAAGCAGGAGAAGCAGCATTCTAGAGAGGTATCTATAATCATGCAAAGATCTGATATTAGCACAGATCTGCAAGTGAACTACAATAAAAGAAACCCCTGTCTCCTATGCTTGCTGCAGTTCTCTCCTCTTAGGAGGGCCCGGCTTATGCCTATTGCATCTTCTGACCCTTTGAAAAACAGCCACAACACTACAACAACAAAATCCTAGCTCCATTGATGTTTCCACATGATCCAACATTTATTTTTCAGAGCTGCTAGGAGTTATCAAATATGAGATAGGGCATCTGGATCAAATGGCACCAGAAACTCTCCTGTCCCTTCTTGAATAGCGCTAATAGTAAGAGGAAGAGACTGTGAGAAAATTTTGTTAAGTATTGAAACTGGATACCGCCTGATTTAAATGGTGTTTGGATTGATGTGACCAATGAAAATCTTAAGCTCCTTCTAATAAAATATTTTCTTCCTTCCATAGTCTTTACATTACCCTGGAACCTTCGAAGAGCCATTGACAATTTAAATGTGAGAATGGATCCCAGTTACCATTATAGGTACTGTAATTCTTTTTTTTTAATGTTTTTTTAAAATTTATTTATAGGTACTGTAATTCTAATCACAGAGGCGGGTGCCAAACTCCCAAAGCAGAGTCAGAGAGGTCAGGACTGGACAACAAGGTGTGTGAGCCTGTTTTTAGATGCAGGCAGATCTGAGTTAAACTTCTGACTTCCACTGGATTTATTAAGTTCAAATGGCTTTTAGTAAGTGCTCTGAGTACTTCATGTGAATTATCTCATTTAATTTAGACCAACCACTGTCCTATGAAACACGTGAGTTGCCCAAGGACACACTGATCACTGGGGCAGCTGGAATTTAAACTCAGGCTCTTTGACTCCAAATCCTGCACCCTTAACCATTGTACTCTACGGCCTTACATGTGAATGTAATAGAATTTGGTTTCAGTTACATTTTTTTTCTCCTTCGGAATCCCGTGAACATGGCTCCAGTGTCTTCTGATATTTATTATTGCAGAAGTTTGAGGTCAGGCTGATTTGGGTTCATTTAAGATTAATGTTTTCCTTTATTTGCTTTGGTTTAGCTTTCTTTTGTTTTTGGCCTACATCCTTAAATAATTTTCGTCGTCTCTGGAAACACAAAACTTTTGTCAGGATAGACATGGATACATTTTTTTCTTAATTTAGCTTAGTCATACTGAATCCTTTCAATCTGTACACAGAGAGTTTCTTCTTTTTTCCCATCTCTGTGAAGTTTCTTCAGCTGTGGCTTTTGTTGTTAGTTCTTGATCTGTTTTTCTTGTTTCTTCTTCCACAATGCCAAGGCCTCTTAGGTTCAATTTCTGTTCTTATTCATCTATGTCTACTCTCTTCTCTCATTTTCTTTTCTGTTTTTCTTTTCTAGATTCTGTGGAAACCTCTCAAGTTTGACATTATGTATTAGATTTTCTCTGGTGTCAATTTTACTTTTTATTGATTCCTTTTTTTATTTTTAGTAATAATATTTTATTGGAACACAGCCACAGCCATTTGTCATGCGTTGTTTGTGGCTGCCTTCAGGCCATAGTGACATAGCAGAGTAGCAGAAATAGACTGTAGGCCCACAAAGCCTAAAACGTTTGCTATCTGGCCCTTTATAGACAAGGTTTGCTGACCTAACAATGTAATACAAATATCTTAATATCACCAAATATCCGGCAATATTCAGATTTCCTTGGTTGTCTCATATTTTTTATTGAGATATAATTGATATGTAACAATATATTATAATTATTGTTTATAATATATAATATATAATTATAATAAATAATTATTTATAATAATTATAAATAATATATTAGTTTCAGGTGTATGACATAATGGTTCAATATATGTATATGCAGAGAAACGATCACAATTAATCTAGTTAATGTATAGCAACACACATAGTTACAATCTTGATTATCTTTTTTTAACATGTTTATTTATTTTTGAGAGAGAGACAGAGACAGAGTGCAAGCAGGGGAGAGGCAGAGAGAGAGAGAAAGGGAGAAACAGAATCCAAAACAGCTCCAGGCTCTGAGCTGTTAGCAAAGAGCCTGACATGGGGCTTGAACCCACTGGCAGTGAGGTCATGACCTGAGCCTAAGTCAGACACTTAACTGACTGAGCCACCCAGGCGCTCCAGTCCTGGTTACTTCTTAATAATGGCTGTAGAAGCTCCAGTTTCCTTGAAAGTGTACATATTTTACAAAATTCTTTCTAATTTCTTCTGTTCACTTTAGTGCTTTTCTAAAATTCATTTTAATAGCCTTTTAATCTCATTATGCTTATTACTTTCCAATTGGTTTCAATAGAAGACATGCTCCATACAGCCTACAGAGAACGCCCATAGTTCGCTAAATGTTTTCTAGTGTTTAGCGTAAATCATTTTCAAAAGTTTGCTGCTATTTGGAGCCTACCAGATTGCCATTACCTGTCTATGTTCTGCAGGGCTTTTAAAAATTAGACCTCGTGCCGGGGTGGCTCAGTTGCTTAAAAATTAGACCTCATATTTGGGGTTTTCTCTTTATTCACTGTCAAATGAGGAGCTGTTCACATTCTGCACAACCCAGCAGATGAGTTGAATAGTTTTCCCTTGGCCCTATTTACTGCTTATTTAGCCCTGCAGTCAAGGAGGGAGTGATAACCGTCACCGATGGCTGGTGGCCCTTGGCTGGGACCAAGGGCGTGTTTGTCATAATTGACACACTCAGCGTATAGAACTACTGGTGATATCCCTCTCTCTGCTGCAACTCACATGACTTTTATGCCCGGAATTATGCCTCACCAGATGCAGACATCATAGCCATGTTTACTTCCTCCCTCCTTCCTCACCCCAACTTTCTGCTCTTCATTCCCGGGAGTTGTGCCTTCTGCATAGGTACAGCAAAGCAGTCTCTGCAGAAGTGTACATGTGTGTATCCTTGGGTGGGGGAAAAAGGGCAGGAGTGCTCTGGCAGCTATAGAAAGCAGTGCCTGTGTCATTTTGTAGCTGGTGAAGACTTGGGCCTCCAAATCAAGGGGAAGTCTGGTGAAAAGACAAGGGATTTTCTGTCTGTTGTACTTCTCACAGGTAGACAAGGCAAAGTATGGGCACCAACTTGCTGATTTTCCCAGATTCCATTTACTTGTAGTTGGTGGAGATTACTTCTAGATTTTGACAACTAGAGTGCTTATTAGTTTTTGCTACTGGTGTTTTGTTTGGTTTGGCTTTTTTTATTCAATTGGAATTTTAATCATGAATTGTTAAGTGGATGACATTTTATATAATAAGTCTTATATATCAAGAAAATGTAAACAAAAGCCTAAACGCTATTTCATAGAAATAACCTGATACTCTTGATGAAGTTAATTACAGGTGACCTGTTTCTTTGTGAGCTCCATACAGGCTTAAAGCAAAAGTGTGCTGGTGCTGCTTTCCAAACCCGTTACCTTTTGGCACCTTGTGAAATGTATGCTCCAGCCAAAACCAAGTTCTCCAGACTTGATATGCTTTTGCTGGCTTCTTTGTCTTGGCACATACTGCTTTTCCCTCTGAGACACTCTTTCCCTTCTTTTCTCTTGTTAGCCCCTACACGTCCCCCACCAGGCTCAGCTGAGATGTAGTATAGAATAGTGCCAGACTGCCAGCTCTGCTCAGAATGCTAGAATCATAGGTTAAGTCCCATGATCTGAAGCATTTGATCCATTAGAGCCGTGCCCTGAAGGATCCTATTCTCTTCGCCAGCTGAAAGGGTACAAGATATGCTAGAAGGAGGAGGTAGGTAGGCTGTCATAACAAACTGCTGTAGACTAGGGGACTTAACCCACAGACATTTATTTTCTACAGTTGGGGAGGCAAGAAGTCCAAGATCAAGGTGTCAGCAGATTTGACTTCATCCTTAGCTTGGGGTGGGGAGGAGATGGCTGCTTTCTCTCTGCGTCCTCACATGGCCTTTTCTCTGTGTTAGCCCATCCTCAGTGTCTCTGTTTCCAAATTTCCCCTTCTTGTAAGGATACCAACCAGATCGGATTAGGGCCCACACTAATGGCCTCATTTTATTTAATGTAATTGCCTCTTTGAAGGCGTTGTCTCCAAATACAGTCATAGTATAAGGTACCAGAAGTTAGGACTTCAACATACTAGTTTGGGGAGATGTGATTTGGCCTATAATAGAAAACAAAGATTCAAAGAAGCGCATCTTTTAGGACAATTTACTTAAGGTCTATGAACCTCAGTTTACTCATCTGTGAAGTGGGTAAACTCATTGGGCCTTGGAAGTATGAAGTGAGATAAGCCACGTAAAGCATCTGGCTTCACATTAAGTGACACATGCATCAATCCCTTATGCGTTCAAGTCAGGAGATTATTATGGTTACGTTATTTAATTCAGTGACTGGGATGCTCATTCTATTCCACCATCTTCCTTTGTTTTCACCTTCTTGATCATAGACGCTATGTCACATTCTTTTTGCCTTCCAGTTAACAGTGAGAAGCATAGTGCTTCCTTGACCCAGAGGCAATAAATTCTCAAATCCATACAAAAGGATTCTTTTTACATTTGACAGATAAGGAAATTAAGGTTAAGAGAAATTAGTTACTTGCCCAACTGCATTTCAGAGCAAGGATTTCTATCTAGGCAACCCATGTTCTTCCCCAGCTCATGCTGCCTTTCCCCAAGGACAGGGACTGAGGGGTAGAGGAGATGCCATGCCAGTGAGAAGTTACCTCCAAGCCCTGGGCTTCTCTGGGTCATGCCTTCTTCTGGAACCCAAGAGCTTTTGTGTCTGTATCTCAGATACAAGATAGCATCTCAGAGCTTTTGTATCTGCATCTTAGTAGAGATGATAGGAGATACTGATCTCCTCAAATCCAGCCTACGCTCAGCACCAAGCCCAAGGGTGGAGCTGGCCTTGGAACTCAGTCAGTTTGCCTAAACCCCCTGTGCTTGGCCACTATCCTATAAGCTTCTGAGTTTCCTAGACTTGAGGGAGCGTCAGCATAGTGTATTAAGAGTGAAGACTCTGAAGCTGGGGAGGCTGCATTTGACTCAGCCTTATTGATGAATTTGTTTACCAGTTACCTATTGGTTTTAGCTTCTCTTTACCTTCTTTCTTGTTTTGAAAAATAGTAGTCCCTACCTCATGGAGCATTCACTAGGATGAAAAGAACTGATATTTGTAAAGCACTTAGAACATTGCCTAGAATATAGTAAGCCTTATATAAATGTTGGCTATTAATAATAATAATAGGAATTATATTATTAAAAATAATAATTGTTATTTTCACCCCATATAGATACTATTATACAAAATAATAATAATTATTATTATTATCTCCATCCCATATGGATATGGACTTCTGCAAGAGAAGACTGGAATTAATGAACTCTTAAAAGAGAGGTCCGGTTTCCAAAACCCAGCCGATGGGCGGGTTCATAACAGGTCTGTAATTGCTCACTCTCTACCAATTTTTCGATTCCCATTTACAAGTAATTGCTGAATCAAACACCTCATGTTTGCTTTATCTCCTAAAATCCTCTAGTTGTTCCTGGGATTATCAAACCAGTCCTTTTCAACCTAATTGCACTCTCCGTGATGGGCCAGATGTGTATGATAAGTCCTGCTCGTGGCTGCGTCAATTGCTCCACTCTATTTATGCGGCTCCCCGAGCAGCTACATTATTTATCCCCTCCCCCAACACAATTTGGCTTGTGTGCCTGTGTTTTAAACTGGGTTTGAAGCATTTAATTTTGCCAATACAATTTTAGGGTATTAGTTCGCCTCCTGTTCTGTCTCTGCCCTCCTTAATTACCATTTATTGCAAAGTCACACAGACACATTAAATGCTAATTCTGACTTACGTGTTCCTGGCCAAGAGCGAGGATAATAATTTCCATCCGATACAACCTGAACTCATTTTATATAAGGGTGATTCAGAGTAGAGATTTGAAATCGTAATCAAGTCTTTCTCAAAATCGCCTTACCCTAGCAGACATTCACTAATGTCTCTGCTAATTGGTAGGCAAATGGCAAAAAACAAAAATCTCAGTGTTAAACACACACACACACACACACACACACACACAAAACAACAACTTTGTAACATCATTCGTGAAATTGCTCCTCTCATCAGCTCTTGCAACGTGACAGCTTAAGAAGGGAACACAACTCATTTTATTTGGTTAGATGGGGCTAATCCCACATCACCATAATCCCTCCTGATGTTTTATTGATTCTAAAGGACATTTAATCAGGAAGCAGCTCAGCACTAGAATCCTGCTAATTAGCAAGCAGCCACATTCCAAATGGGTTCCCAATTGAACAGCAGATTAATGGACAATATGTATTAAAATAATGATTCGTGCATTCAGCTCCTAAAATGTGTGTCTAAATTGCATCTTTAATCTCTTAAGGATATAGGTTTGCATACAAAGCCCTTAACGGAATGGATTTAATTCAACAGAAGAAGCTTTAGCCAATGGCTGTTTAAGGATGAAACAAGTGTATCACTTATAAATGCAATTCTTCACTGGTTCTCTTGGTTTGATGTCCTTGAACATTCAAAGGTCAAAGACAGGTGAATAAAGAAACCTGTGTGCTTCTCTCATATGCATTTAAAAGAGTGGGGAATTGAGAGTATTGATATACATAGGCTAACCTCATTTGCTCCCCATTCACTCTTACTCTCAAATAGTTGTTTCCTGTAATCTTGGTTCTGGACCCCATCTTTTAATCAAGTATACTATGTACCAGGTATAATGTGAGCTCTGATACTTTCATTTTCTCTATTTATTTTGGTACCTTTTGGGGACTCCCAATTTTAGCTTATTGGTTTTCTATTTGGCTCTTAACCCACTTTTCTGCTCTTGCTGCTTAATCACCTCCCTCCCCCTTACTCAACCACCCCCAAGATCTTAGAGAAGGGAAACTTTCCTGTCCTAATCTGGTCTAGTGGAAATTCATTAGCTAGGCTCAACCTCCTCCCATCATTTATTTATCACTTAAAATGTTCTCATTAACTTTTAGGCTTCTTTGTTTCTCAGTATTGCTCTTATCATCCTGTGATGGCCACGCATTCCATATTACTTATTGTTTCTCTTCCCAATAGAATATAAGCTTCAGGGCACCTGGATGGCTCAGTCAGTTAAGCATCTGACTCTTGATCTTGGCTCAGGTCATGATCTCATGTTTGTGACTTTGAGCCCAGTGTGGGGCTCTGTGCTGACAGTGTGGAGTCTGCTTAGGATTCTCTCTCTTCCTCCCTCTCTCTCTCTGCCCCTCCCCACTCATGTCCTCTCTTACTCTCTCTCAGTTAAAGAAAAAAGAATATAAGCTTCAAGAGGGGGGAGACTCTTTCATTCATGTCCATATTCATAATGATTAGAGTAGCACTTGGTAAACAGTAGGAACTCTATAAATATTTGTTAAATAAATGAATAAATGAATTAATAAAATATTTGCTGTATACTTTCCATGTTCCAAGTACTGGCCTACAAGATGTTGGGAATCTAATGTGAAGGAAACAGTCATTTTCTTGCCAGCATGGATATTATGATCTAGACATTAAAGTAACAAATCACGTAAGTACATAATTACACATAATGATAAATTTTATGGAAAAAAATAGCTGGGAGCTAAGAGAGAGTATAGCACAAGGAAGCTGCTTTTGATGAGGTGGTTAGGAATGGCCTTCTTCAATCTGACCATGAGAGGGACTAGTCACAATTTGTGTATCTGTATGCATCCTTGAGACTATTTTGAGATTCCATCCCTTCCTTAATTCAGTTCAATGTCATAAATACTTAGTGGATTCTAATATGTGCCAGGAAGCGCTGTAAACCCTTAGGATATATCAATGAGTAAAACAAAGATTCTGCCTGCCCCCTGGAACTATAGCTTATAGTCTATCAGAGATTGACTGGTAACAATAAACTTCATACATCAGCAAATCAACTAACGTATTAGAAGTCGATAAGCATGTAGAAGAAAGCAGAAGTAAAGCAGGTTAAGCAGAAGAGGGGTGACAGACTACAACTTTAACTAGGATGTTTAGTGTAGGCCTCACAGACAAGGTGACATTTAAGCAAAAAATAAAATAAAATAAAGGTGAGAGAGTTAGCATGAGGATATCTGAGAAAGAACATTTTAAGTAGAAGATACATTCAGAGGATAGTTGCTAAGGTGGATGTGTGCGTGTGAGGAAGACAAAGAGCACAAGGTAACTGGAACAGAATGAGCAAAGGAAGTTGTAGATGAAGTCAGAGAAGCAAGGCAGGAGCAGATCACGTCAAATCCTTTATAAGGACTTTGATTTTTTTTCCTTTTTCTTTCCTCTGAGTAAAATAAGATTATCTTGCAGTTTCATGAGCAAAACAATGAAATAGATTATTTTAGGTTTTAATAGATCACTGTAGCTGCTGCATTGAGGACAAACTAGGGAGAAACCCAGTTCAGTTAGGAGGCTATTAAAGTAATCCAGGAGAAAGATAACGGTAGCTTGAATGAGGTGCAGTTAAGTAATAATAGAGGTGGTGAGAAGTAATCAGATTCTGGGCGTATTCTGAACATAGAGTTACTTTACTAATTAACTTTCTATGTATTCAGTAATACATACTGAATTACATACTTTATGTAATTATTGATACGGTTGGGTTTAAGTCTCACATCTTGATATTTATTTTCCATTTATCTTATTTGTTTGTTTCCCTTCCCTCTTTTTTTGTCTTTTTTATCATTTAAATATGCTTGTTTCCATTTTACTTTTTAATTAGCATTTTAACTCATTACATTCTTCCTTCAAACAAAATTATACTACTTAATTTTTAGTAGAAGAACCATACTTTTCCGTACATTTTCATTTCCCCCTCCCAGATTTGTATCCTATTGTCAAATGTTGCACTTATGTTATGAATCCCATGGTGTAGTATTCTTATTTTGCTTTAAATAATTAATTATCTTTTCAAGACTTTTTAAATAAAAGATATATTTTTAATTCATCCATACGTTTACTATTTCCAGGGCTTTTACTTTTTTGTGTGTAGATCCAAAATGATCATTTTCCTTCTGCCTGAGGACTTCTTTTAATATTTGTAGTACTGCTCTGATTGTTATGAATTCTCTCATCTCCATCTTATCTTTGTTTTAAAGTCTATTTTATCTGATGTAATTATAGCTACCCAGCTTTCTTTTGGTTCTCATTTGCATAGAACGTCTTTTTCCATCCCTTCACTCTCATTCTGTGCATTGTCTTTACATCTGAACTGAATCTCTTACAGGCAGTATATAGATATGTCTTGTTTCTTTTTAATCTATTCAGTCACTCTGTATCTTTTGATTCAGAATTTAGTCCAATTACATTTAAAGTAATTATGGATAGGTATGTACTTATTGCCATTTTGTTCATTGCCTTCTGGTTATTTTGTAGTTCCTCTGTTCCTTTCTTCTCTTGTTCTTTTCCTTCGTGGTTTAATGACTTTCTTTAATGGTATACTTAGATTCCTTTCTCATTGTCTTTTGTGTATCTACTATAGGTTTTGCTTTGTGGGCACCATGAGGCTTACATATAACAACTTATAATGGTTTGTTTTAAGTTGACTGGTGGAAATATGAACTATTCCCAACCCTGGTACAAGATCTAAAAATTTTTGCTTCTTTCTTTTGTTCTTTATTCCCCCATCTGGCGTTGGGTAATTTCCTCAAATAGATACATTAGCCAGTACTCACATGAAGACTAAAGAGCAACTCTTTAGAAATCTTCAGAGAGGAATCTTTGGATCTCTCTTCTTCACTGCTCTGTACCATGCTTTCTAGCCTTCTTGGCCTTCTTGAACTCTAAATGTCATTCCTTTAACTGAAGAAGAATCTGGGCTCTGGGTTTCCTCTTCTTGTTCAGTAAGCTTAGCTTACCTTATTTATTTTTCCTTCTTCAGGAATTGCTGTCCTGTGCTGTCTGTTGTCAAATGTCTGAGAACTATTGTTGCACATATTTTGTCCAGATTTTTAGTTGTTTAAGGTGGAATGGTAAATCTGATTCTTGATGGTCTATAATAGTTGGAACTTGAAGTTTCCTGTTTTATCTTTCTATGACTGAGAAGCCTCTCTCCTTAATATAAGCAAACATTCCTCAACTATCTTCAAGTGATGAAATTGATAGCTTCACACAAAAAAACGTCTAACGGCAGATCTCAGTATTTGGTGTCCTAATTAAGGACTATGTGAATAAAAAATCAACTTACTTTATTTCACCATAGTAACCCAAATCTTGATGGTTTAGCAATGTTTCCAAAAAACTCAAAGTCAGATATAATCCATGCTTTCCACAGATAGCCCGGACCTGCAGAATAAGAAAGAAATTGGAGTTTCATTATAATGAAATTAAGATTTGAATTTCCTTCCCATAATTAGAACCCATATGATTCTGACAAAGAACTAATACCCAGAGATGCATTATCCCATCAGAATATCACTTAGGACAAGAACATCCAACTGAATGAGCACTAGGTGATGTATGGAATTATTCCATCACTGTATTGTTCACCGGGTACTAAGAGAACACTGTATGTTAAATATACTGTAATAAGATTTTTAAAAATTAAAATAAAAAAATAGCAAATTTTTATTCGGTTGGTGCAGAGTTATTGTTACGGAACCTGGTCTGGATCACCTGGTAGAAGAATCAGGAGACATTCAGATCTTGGAAGGCAGGAGGTTTATTTTACACTAGTGGGCTCAGAGGAGATCACTCTCTCAGAGGCCTGAGACTGGAGGGTAAGCAGAGAGAGAACAATTTATAGTCTGTTACTTCCACATTTCTCATTAGTAGTAATTTAGTGGGACAAGTGGGGTGGGAAGAAGAACCCAGAAGGGGAGTCTTCCATCAGGGATTGGAATTCCCCTATCTTGCCTGTCAGCCATCTTATAACAGATTTTTCCCTATCAGTACCATTCATTATTCAGAAGCCATTGGACTTTGAAAGGTTGGTCTTAAATTTTTGACAGCAATGGAATGGGTGGTTAAGGCCTAGAAATTATATATACTTTTATATAGCTAAGTTGCAAATTTTTTTTGTGTATCTCCTTTGATTTATAAAACAAACTTGATGTATTAGCATGGTCAATATTGTTATCTGCATGTCATATATGACAAAACCAAGACTTAGACTAAGTTGCTTCCTTGATGTTACACAGTTAATAAATGATGGAACTCAGTCTAGAAACCAGATGCCAAACACATTTCTGTTGGATGAATGAATATAGTGTCATTGTAGTTTCCCACGTACTTAATATTTTCCAAGTCTAGCTGAAAAATCAGTTCAGTTCTCAGGTCGGTGAGTGGGTGACACTTAGATTCAAACATATCAGACTTTTAGGGGTAGGATAGCATGTGTTGTGTGTTTAGCATAATGTTTAAATATAGATTTTGGAATGAAACAGGACTCATTTTGGACACCAGATCTGCTGTCTGTGATCTGTGTGACCTTCTATGCCTGGTGTTTTATCTACTAAATAAGACTAATATTTTCAAATTCCTAGGGTTCTGTGAGGTTTACATGAGAAAATAAGCAATTAGAATAGTGCCTGGCTTCTAGTTAGGCATTTGATTAATATTTGTTGAAATGAAGAGAAGAAGGAAGGGAGGAGAGAAAGAGTGAGGAGAAGGAAGGGAGGGAAGAGAAAGAAAGGAGAGAGAGGATAGAGGGATTAGAGGAGAGGAGAGAAGGGGGAGAGAGAACAAGGAGAAAGAAGGGAAGGAGGGAAAAATGGAAGGGAGGGAGGAAAGGACAAAGAAAAAGAGATGTTTAATTTAGTGTTTGGATTAAATAGTAGTTACTATTACTACTTTGAGAGGAAGTTCAGTATAGTGAATGCATTAAGCATGGTTTTTATCCTGATGATTTGACATTGTGGGCCTTTGAGACCATGGAGTGATTGTGCCCCCACCCCCTAGTACCCTTATCACCACAGGGCCAAGTACTAGGCAGCCCCAGAGTCCCTGAGCTCACTGAAATAAATCAAACCAGCCAATCCTAAGCCTGCTTACCCTGCCTTGCCCATTCCATGGGGAGGGCTCGTGACCACATTTCCCCCTGAACCCCTCTGCTTCCTGGCCAACCCTGCTGTTTCTGGTGTGGCCTCTGTGAATGTGCCATGCTCCCTCCCCTTGGGAACTGTGAGTAACAAACTGTCTCTTCAGTGGCAGTCATCTCCTGATCTGTTGGTCAGACCATAGCTGAATAATAATAAAGCCTAGATTTTATTTTATTTTTTTTATTGTAAAAACTTTATTTATTTTTTTTACAAATAGTTTATTGTCAAATTGGTTTCCATATAACACCCAGTGCTCATCCCCACAAGTGCCCTCCTCCATGCCCATCCCCCCTCCCCCTCACATTCATCAGTCCTCAGTTTGTTTCTCAGCATTCAAGAGTGTCATGGTTTGCCTCTCTCCCATTCCCCACCATTTTCCCCCGTTCTTCTCCCCCATGGTCCTCAGTTAAGTTCCTCCTAATCATTCTACACATGCAAACATATGCTATTTGCCCTTCTCTGCCTGACTTATTTCGCTAAGCATAAAACCCTCAAGGTCCATCCATGTTGCTCCACGTGGCCAGATTTCATTTTTTCTCATTGCCATGTAGTATTCCATGGTATAGATAAACCACATCTTCTTGATCCATTCATCCATTGATGGACACTTAGGCTCTTTCCATGTTTTGGCTATTGTGGAGAGTGCTGCTATGAACATTGGGGTACATATGCCCCTATGCATCAGCACTCCTGTATCCCTTGGGTAAATTCCTAGCAGTGCTATTGCTGGGTCATAGGGGAGTTCTATTGTTAGTTTCCTGAGGAACCTCCACACTGTTTTCCAGAGGGGCTGCACCAGTTTACATTCCCACCAACAGTGTAGGAGTGTGCCCATTTCTCCACATCCTCACCAGCATCTAGAGTTCTCTGATTTGCTCATTTTAGCCACTCTGACTGTCGTGAGGTGGTATCTCAGTGCGGTTTTGATTTGTATTTCCCTGATGAGGAGGGGTGCTGAGCATCGTTTCATGTATCTGTTGGCCATCTGGATGTCCTCTTTGGAGAAGTGTCTGTTCATATCTTCTGCCCATTTCTTCACTGGGTTGTTTGTTTTTCGGGTGTGGAGTTTGGTGAGTTCCTTATAGATTTTGGAATAAAGCCTAGATTTTAAAATAGTGACCAAAAAAACTAATCTTGGTTTGTCATGATGGAAGGAAATAGACAACAAATCTAAGTTTAAAACTTGTACATGTTACTTACGAGGTATAGAGGAGTAAGTAATGTCAGGGATGTTTAAAGGAGGAAAAAAGATCAATGTGAAACATAAAAATGAAAACTTGGTAAGAGTTTACCAGAAGAATAAGGGGTCAATAAAAATTCCAGACAGAAGTAAAGCATGTGTATTTAGTGGATAAGAAGGAGTATGGTACTTTTTCAAAACTGCATATGTTTTGACATTATCCACCTACTATAGTTTTATACCCTTTTCCAGACTGGGCAGTAATTATTTGTTCACTAGAGCTTTATTACAAAACCCTGGCTTATTGAGGACTGTGGTTGTGTTTCATTCATATTCGGATGACCATTGTGTAGCACCTACTGAAAAATAAAGGATCAATAACTATTGAACAGATGAATACGTAGAGGAAAAAGGAAGTGAATGAATGAGTTGAAGACAGAAAAGAGTAGAGAGTGTTTGGGCAGAGATTGGCAAAAGTAAATTTAGAGAAGTAGAAATCAATGACGTTATGCCATTTTACTCCATAAACAAGAATTGAATTAGCCTCATGATTAGAGCATATTAATGTATGTATTTTTAAACATCAGAGGTTATTCTAAAAACAGTTCATTTACTTCTGGCAACACTGAGTTTTGCTCTAGGCTAAAATGAACAGCAGATTAGAAATAGTACATCAGGGTTCCTAGAAGCAGATTGATTGATAGCTGCTAAGAACCGACAGTTATAAAGGAGAAAAAAAAAAATCTTCCAGAAAATTCTGCCAATGTAGTGTTATTCAGGATTATTACTAAATTGTTTAGAGCATGACTACACGTAATGATGACCCTTGTTCAATAAGAAAGCATTTCATTGTGCGTGGTTCCTTCTGTTTAGTAAGGAGATGTTTTTTAATCAAAAGTAAATCAAATGTCCACATTATTTAGAAAATGCCATGTGAAATAAACATTCATTTCCTCAAAATGCTCCTTGAAAGAGCGGCAAGCAGATGCTCTCTCAACTTCCTCTCTTCCCACTTATGGCTCCATTTGCATTTTACCCCATCACTGTACTTAAACTGTATTTGCCAAGTCACTTGAAACTTTCATGGTTTGAAATTGCCTGAGCATTTTCCAGTCCTAATTATAGATGGTATCTTCACAGCATGTAACATGGCTGATCATACCATCCTTCTATAGATATCTTTTTTGGCTTTCCTGATCACTCCCATGTCTTGTTTGATTGTTTTTAGTCTCCTGTATTGCCTTCTCTTCTACCTATTCCTTTACAATGAAAGTCCTCCTCAATCTTCCCTTCTCACTTTCTATTATGTCCTTGGGTAACCCTGACTACTCCCATGGCTTCAACTCCATATTGAAGAAAGACCCTTAAATCATTATTTAATTTCTTAACCCAGATCCATGTGTTTAACACTGAACTCCCCATCCTGTCCTCTATTCCTCCAATGTTACTCCTTTTCTGTTTTCTGTTGCAGAGAATGATATCACGAGTCACCAAGTTGCCAAAGCCAAAACGTTGGGAGTCATTTTATATTCTTCCTAATTCAGGGCCCATATCCAGTTTGTTACCAAGACCTACTTTACTACCTCCTTAATAGCTCTATCTCTCCTGCTCTGCCCTGGTTTAAAACCTCATAATTTCTTGCTTGAATTGTTGGAACGGCCTTCTAAAGAGCTCTCTTTGCCTCTAATTCTTCCTATTCCATTAGGGTGCTTTTTCAAATTTCAAATTTGATCATATCATTCACTGTTTAATACCTTTTGATGATCCTTTTGGTCCTCAGAATAAAGTTAAGCTCCTTAGAAAGACCTTTCATAAATTGGTTCCCACTTTCTATTCTAACATTGCCTTGAGCAGCATCTCCCACCAATCTCAGCCACCAGGTACCTGCTAGGTTCTATCTACATGAATGACTTACTGTTCCCTGAATTAGCTGGGCTCTCTCTCATTTCAGTTCCATTTCACATTGTTCTTTTTTAAAAAATTTTTAAAAACGTTTTTATTTTATTTATTTCTGAGAGAGAAAGAGAGACAGTGTTGAACAGGGGAGGGCCAGAGAGAGAGGGAGACACAGAATCCGAAGCAGGCTCCAGGCTCTGAGCTAGCTGTCGGCACAGAGCCCAGCACGAGGCTCGAACTCATGAACTGTGAGATCATGGCCTGAGCCAAAGTCGGATCCTTAACCGACTGAGCCACCCAGGTGCCACCACATTGTTCTTTACATGCCTCTCCCATCCCTTCATTTGCTTCTCTTCCGATTTCTTTGTCAAATTCACCTGCCTTCTAAGACTTAGCATTTGCATCATCTCTTCCGGAAGGTTTTGAGTCAGGCTAGTTTGGTGTTCCTTCTTTGTGTTCCAAGTTACTGTCATCACTGCATTTGTCATACAGAGTTGTGACATGTTTGAAACGTCACCTTTCCCCTGGGTTCCCGGAGAACCCAGCAACTGAAATCATAATACTCTCCTCTTCTTAGTGCCTTTGCATCATGCTCAGAACACTGGCTGTGGATCTACATCATTTCAGCAATCTTGCCAGAAGCCATCATTGCATCAAGATGTGCTAGAGACACAGGAGTGAGTCCACAGAATGGGGATGGTAGATGTTTGATAAGTTTTTAGACTGTTCTTTAAGAGAAAAATTTCATTCGAGCAGCAAGACCCATAGATGATCCTTCAGACTACATTGATTTGAGAGGCTACAGACAATCTGTGAACCCTCTGAAATGTTGGCTGTGAAGACGGCAACCCCCACCGACGCCTCCAATACAGGGGCACAGAGTGCATTGACTTCATGAGAAATTTAAGGAAGTCAATGATTCTTTCCCCTATGCTCTAAGGAGATTAAGAATTACTGGTTAAAAAGACAAGCCCTTCTAACGCATACCCTTTCCTGGTGTACTCTCAAGTCCTGTGTCCAAAAGCATGAATGTTGGCGCACAGCTGGTGCTGGTTTTTTGTATCCAGTGTCCCTTGGGCCTCAATTTGTCTCACGTTCTGGGGAAACAGAATTCTATTTTATATGCCTCCCAGACTGTAATATACTTTGAGTGAGTTCCAGATGTCTTAAGAGATGCCAGATGGCTCAAGAGAGGCTGACCAGCTTCAAGGAAAATGTGCCCCATTTCCTTGTATATGAACCACAAATTTAAGCTTTCAGAACTAGCTCTGAGAGCCAGCACTCAATGTGGCCATCACTTGACCCTGGGAAAGATTCCCCTTCCTTGGGCTGTTTTGAGTAATAATTTAACCAAACACTGATTTTTTTTTTTAATCAGAAGAAAAGGAAACTAGTATTTACGGAGTGCCTCATATATTAGCGTGCTAAGTGCCTTCACATATTTATCCTGTTTAGTCCTTACAATAGATGCAGGAGGCAGATATTTCAAACCTAGTTTTTCCACTGGGTTTGAACACTCAAAGAGTTTAAGAAAACTTATTTTGATTCCCAAGTTATTTATGTTTTATTTTCCAAGTACCTGAGAACATTCAAGCTCCAATGGTGGTGTTGTGTAATTTCCAATCTAACACAGAATCGCTGCTTCTTACTGATCTTATGAACATAGTGAAAGGTATTTATGTTGGGTGGAATCTCCTATAGTGTGCTCCCTTTCTCTTTCTAGTGAAACATACTTGCATGTGTCATATGCACATGCATACACACACATTTACACAGTACCATGACCTTTGCCTTTGCATGATTAGTTGACTGCATAAATGAGAGCACAGAGAAAGCTGCTCCTGTTCTGAGATAAGAATCCACTGTCAGTATATTGTATCCTTGCTTCCTTAGCAGACATCACATGTTCTTTTAAATTCTCTCTCATTTCTAACCCCTGTTTGCCTAGATTAAAGGCATTCTCCCATCTTTTCTATAACATTTTATTTTTCCTTTTCTTTCCCCCAGTAATTTCCAATCCCTTTAGTCCTCTGGAATTCTAAGTCTTGTGTCCCAGACTTTATGGATGCTTCCAGACATCTTCTGCCTAATAGAGTTCCAATTTTGGTGCTCAGTATCCCTGTACTCTTCTGTAGTTTGAACCTTGGCTCTACAGCTTGCTAGCTGTAGCCCTTGGGTGATTCAATTGGCCTCTCTGAGACTCAGTATTTTCCATTGTGAAATGGATATTATAACATCTATCTGGATTTTGTAGTTATCGGTAAATGTTAAATGAAAATAATGTAACTAAAGCATTTAGTGCATTACTTGGCACTTAGTAAGAACTCAATGAAGCTTGGTGGTGACAAGTTGTTGTTAATGGAATTGTAGTAATGGTCGCAATTATTATTTCCCGTGTCTGAAGTAGCCTCATGCCTAGGGTTTGTTTGGCTGAAGACAACACTTGAGTTAATGTGGTTCTGGATCTTCTTCCATAAAACACATCTGCACTGTTAATTAATGCTCCCAAACCACAGACTAATCTCAATCAGTAATAAATCACATTAGTTCCTAAACTTTGGTGTTCTTAAAGCACGTGCCACATGCTGATGTCACTGGAAGCTGGTACTGGGTGTGAGAAACGAACACTTGGCCTTGGAAAAATATTTGTTTTCCATTGTGAAATGTTACTTGGGTGTTGTCATATTCTCTGTTATTAACATAAAACATATCTCAGTGTAAGTAGTTCCTGGACCAATTTCTGCACATTCCACAATCCCATTTCTTTTTTCTTTTTTTTTCCTCAGGCACAGAAAACAATCTATAATGTGATCCACAGGCAGAACACAGATCATAACTGTGGTTTCTTACAGACCCAATGCCCTGAGGTAGCATTTGGAGGTCAACAACTCTGAACTCGAGTTTTGGTTACCTTGGGTAGGGGCAGGGAGCCAGAGAACAAGCGATCTTCCCTTCGAAAATTCCGACTGAGGTTCTCTATGTTGAGTTTGCCATTAGTTGTCCTTAATGCCATCAAAATCTCCGACAGGCTCTTGCTCACTTCTGACTGTGAGCTGGCACCTTGAGGAGCAGTACTGTTTGGAGGGGCGGGGGACATGCTATGAAGAGATGATCTGCCCAGAGCCTCCCTATGTTTTCATACCACATCTCTCACCCCCGACATATACTGTAAACCAGAGAACCCATCCAGGAAGGTCTTCTAAATCTCAGTAACCTGGTCACATCCGAGCATGAAGACTTCCTAGATTAATTCCAATCTATTCCATTCTCCTGACCACTAGAGTCTCTTCTCCACGAGGCACCATTTCAACTAGAACAGAAACCAAACTTTGTAATCTAATCTCCAGCTCTTTTTTTCCAGGTAGAGAGCAAACATCAGAAGTGACCACAATAGTTTACTTTAGCTGCCTGATCTTACTTCTCTTAAGCCCAGATAATTATTGATAGGAAATCAAATTTCCAAACTGTTCATTGCCACGAGCAAAGCAAAGCAGATCCTCCCAGATCCCGGTAACCAGGGAACCTATATAGAAGGAACTCTTGAATCGAGTGAACTTCCTCTGTTATCCTTGACTCTGCAATTTGTATCTGGAAAACCCAGAAAAGTTTCAGTAATAATGATTTTGCAAATGTTTATAATTATTAAGATGGTTTATCTCATTGACTATTGTTACTTTAAATAGTAGGTGAACAACCACAGGGTGATAAGGTGTTACAGTCATGTATTTATTTGATTTAACCAGTTTGAGATGTTTGCTCATTTAGCACTCAAATAATGGTCTTTCCAGATCCCTCTGAACTATCTTCTCAGCAGTGGAGCTTTTGCTAATTTCCACCATCTCAATGTAAAGTGCCACTTCCCTACAGGGACATTCTGTGACATCCCTCAGCCTCCACTCCTGTAAATCAGCCTCCTTTCAGTGGTGTGCCAGTAAACTTTATCACCTGCTCTCCAAGATAAGGCCCTGATCTGGAGCATTTGTAATTTTCATGGTGTAAGTATTCCCACCATGGCTGACCTCAAGCTACCAACCTGATGTCGCTGAATGAATATTTGGGAAGTGATGCTCCCAATTGGCTCCCAGTGGTGCTCCAGCACCCTGTGCATGATCGACTCTTTTATAATATTCCTTGTTCTTTTCTTTAGTAAGTCTCCCTCATATTGCAATCACATCTTTTATTTCTTTGGTTACTGTTTCATGTCTGACTTCCCTACGAGACTGCTCCATCAGATGTGGGTCAACTCTGTTTTGTTTCTTACTATTTGCTGGGGATCCTGTACAGTACTTGGAATCGATTATTTTTATATGTGTTTAACTTTGACTAAAGGTCATATCGCATCTTCTTTTTGCTCTGTGACTCTTACTCGAGCTTTCGTCTAATAGCTAATAATTTCCAAAAGCTGGGCACAGGAAGGGGTGGCTGTGTGTCCTTGTTTTGGTCACATAGTTTCTGCACCTTCCTTCCTTTGTGCAGAGAGTTCTCTAGCTCAGGCGTCTGCCTCTCACTCCAGCTGAGGCAAATGCCAACTATTTATTTGCTTTACTAGTCTCTCTTTGCTGATGGAGTGAGCATGTGACCCAGGCCTTGCCAGTCAGATGTATCTGTCCCCAATTTGAATTGCAAGTTCTTCCTCATTCCTTTCCTTGCAGTGCCAGTTCCCGGGGGTAGGAATTCATGAGGCTTTGGTCCCTGACTCCAAACACCAATTGCTAAATGGGAGGGAGTTGTACGGAACCCATTTGTTTCAGCCAGTGGGGGTTCTTAGGAAACCGGCTGCTGGAGTTGGTATCATCTGGTCCAACTTAGGTAAGGAGAGCTATGGCCACTGTTGTTGCCACAGGTGCTGCTGGAGGCTTTTTAAACATCACAGAGCCGCCCCGTTAAAGGCTCTCCCTGACAGAACACGGGAGAGCCTTTTCCTGAGTAGCACATTGATTAACAAAGAGCATGGATTCATTACAGGCCATCAGTGCTGCACTTCCACAAACATGCAGTCTGCTTTGTATAAAGTAGCACCTTCTCTGATGAGTTCAAAATGATCTCTCTGTGCACCTCTTTTACAGAGTAGATATCCAGATGTCCCTGCAAGTGGGTAATTAGGGTGCCAATTACATTTAAAAAATTATTCATTGAGCATCTCCCAGGTGCCAGGAACTATGCTAGACACCGAGTTGGCTGGGGCAGACGCTATTATTGCTAACCCCCAATTTCAAGTATGTAGCTACAAGTGCTCTGACTGTCAGGCAAGGGATAGACTGTGGGATTATACCACAGAGAGATGTAACCTAGTCTAGGGCTCAGGAAAGCCTTCCTGTGCAGGACCCATAATACCCATAACTGCCAATGGGTAACCATGTGTTTTAGTGCATAGTCCACCACCTCTCTGGGCCCAAGTCTCATGATCTGTGTTTTATGATGTGTGGTTGCTGATTATTAAAAATTTCTGGGGCTACAGGTGCCTGGGTGGCTTAGTGGGTTAAGTGTCTGACTTTTGATTTCTGCTCAGGTTATGATCTCACGGTTTGTGAGTTAGAGTCCGGTGTTGGGCTCTGCGCCAACAGTGCAGAGCCTGCTTGGGGCTCTCTTTTTCTCTGCCCCTCTCCCACTCTCTCTCTCTCATAAAAATAAATACACTTAAAAAACACCTCTGGGGCTTTATGGTCCTCCATAGGATAATTGCTCCCAGATAGTTGACACACAGACCCACATGGCAGTGTCACTTTCTTTGCATTTTGAGCTCTTGAGGGAAAGACTGAGTCTTGCCAACCTCTGAATTCACTGTGCCCAGAAAGGTGTGCCTGGCAAGCAGCTGGTATTCAATGAATGCCAAAAAGGCATGAAAAGAGCACACTGTAGAAAGGAATCAAGTGTAACACTTGGCCCAGGGACATTTTTACAGGAAAACTCTAGTTCCCTAGAGCAAAGTGATAAATTCCAATACCATGGCTCTTAATCACTGTGTCTCATTATTTGCAATTGAAAGAGTCTCTTCTCGTAAGATAGTTTAAAAAAAGTAAAAACACTCTTATCTAGCATTTACTATGTATCAGATACTGTTTTTGAGAACTTTGCATTGGTTACCCTTATTGAGTCACCCTTATAAATATATGAAGTGAAGGGAAATCTCTTACAGTTCCTATTTTACAGTTGGAGAATGGAAGCACAGAGAGGGTAGTTCACTATCCCCAGGTTACATAGCCATTAGATGGCAGAAACAGGAATTGAGCCTAGGCTTCAGGTAATGGAGGCGATGCTCCTAACTGTTGCACTTTGTCAACTTTCTTGGAGGACCGAGACTGTCATGTTTTATTGTGCCTCATCTCTAATGATATTCCTCATATCCTATTTTTACTTTGTGTCATCTCTTTCCTTTGAGATTATGTGAAGGGATTATTGATTCTTGTAGCTGAAACTTTTCTTTGCTAGTGCATGTAAACCAGGAGTTCATTAACCAAGCCTATTTCTGGAATCATACCTTATAGACTGGAGCTCTGCACCAGCCTACAGTCATTCCTTACTTCATAATGAGGGTTTTCCTTTTTGCATGGCAGTCTCGTAAAAAAAAAAAAAAAAAAAAAAAAAAAGGTCATATGCTTGATCTCAAGAAACTATGCAATTGTTGCAAGTAACTTTCTGTGCTGGCCTTTGTATGAGAGAGAGGAAATGATCAGCATAAGCCAAGTGTTGGTGAAAGACAAAGTGATTCTACCTTGGGCGAGCTTTCCAGCCTCTGATGTTACTGCCAATTCTAGAAATCTAGGAACACTATGCCCAAGAAAAGAAGGAAAGTACCTTTGGCCATGATCGTGATATCCCTGACTCTTGCCCTCGTTGCTGCCCACATCTCTTTGGGTTTGCTGTGGATCATCTGAAGCTGCAGCTTTTAAAAACCAGAGGAGTTTCCCATAGCTCACCTGAAAATCCAATATGAAAAAGAACACTCTCATTTAATGTACTTATAAGATGGGAAATAAATGCCCGTAAGGGAAATGCCCGTTGAGATAGAGGGTATTTGGAATTTTTTTTACCATTAAAAGTTTCTAAAACAGCCTTGACAATATAGTATAATAATTATTAGTGCTTTCTAAAAACCAAATATTCCTACTCCTTTCCCTTCCTGATTGCCTTGTGGTTGGGTAGGGCTATGGGAACAATTCTGGCCAATGAGTTGCGAGCAGAAGTGACACACGGTCTTCCTGGTTGAGCATTAAACTGCTCATGGGAGCCCCTCCAGAGCTCTCTCTCTCTCTCTTTTTCTTTTCCCCTCTGCCAGCATGTGCAAAAAATACGCTAGAGTCTCTACTTCATCAGCCTGTGTTTGGGAAGTAAGATAGTAAGATAACGGCAAAACTGTGCCTGACCTATTACAGAAATGTAACTGAGAAATAAATTTTTGTTGTTTTGAGTCACTGAAACTTGGGGCTATTTGTTACTACAGCATAACCTAGTCTCTAGCTGCTCTCTCTCTCTCTCTCTCACCCACACATACACACACCTTATATATTTATTATATATAGCATTTGCTTGTATTTAGATATATCTAGGAGATATATTTGGATTATTTCAGCACAGGTTCTTATTAAGCTAAATGAAAAATCTTAAAACATCCCCTCCCTGGTCCTTTTTTTTTTTTTTTAACATGGGAAAGGACTGAAAGAATGTTGTCCATTTCCATTGCTGGTCTGGATGACATCCCAGGGACTCTGGTGGGCATACAACTCCAGGAAAGTGCAGTGTTCAGAGTAAGAACCCTGGACTTGTCACTGGGGAGCCTTAATCTCTGCTTTGGGCCCACCATTAATTCTCTGAAGTGCACTGAGCAATTTCCTTACCCCACTCTGGGTCTCAGTTTCCCAGTTAGTAACATGGTGGTGAATTAGATTTCAAAGATACCTCCCACCTCTAACTCTTTAGGAACTCTCTAGAATGATACATCCTAGTCAAATTCTCCAATCTTATCTCAGAGCCTACAAACTGACCAACTTGTAAGTTGCTCAAGTGGGCCCATTTTCTTGAATCTGTAACCCAATAGTGCTAAGAGCAGACAATGAAAGTCAGGAACAGCAGTCGTTTAAAAAGAAATTAAATAGGACTAAGAGGCCTTAATCCATTTTTTATTCTGCTCTCTTCTGACTAGAAACTTCCACATATAAATATGAATAAGCTTTGTATCTTAGGAGTCAATAGTACGGTTATTTTTAAAAAAGAAACTAAAAAAAAAAAAGAAAGAGAGACTAAACTTTTAATTCTATTGCTCTTATGTGTGCAAGTAAAATAAACAAAAGGAACCCATGCTTGGAATAGCAACATGGCCGTACCATTTCTGGAGAGTCCCTCTTAGAAAATCTCTGGCACAGGACCTTGACTGTTGGTAACTGTAGAGGGACTTCGTGTCTTAAGAAAAGACGGCTCAGTTGAGACTGGAGAAGAAATCCCGAAGAGATAGGATCCAGGGTCTTCAGCTCTTTCTGAAGCTTTTCTAGTAAGCTGGAGCTCAAAGGGCGTGCGTGAAGCTCTCTTCTGACCAGGGCAAGAAGAAAAGCATCTTCTCTTGTTGTTCCACTTGGCCTCTGGCCAAAATCCTGACACGAGAGCAACAGCAGCAATAAGGTAACACAGCTCTAAAATGAGAAGGCTGAAGGCCAATGCAAAGAAGCAGAAGCCTAGAGGGGCTGATATCAGAGCATTCACTTTCAGGCCTAGCCTAGAACAGCGCAGCTGGTAACACCTAGAGGTAGGTATTCATTCTGGGCACAAATATTAATCTCCAATGCCTTGGACTGTTGCCTTCAGAAGAAGAAAAGAAGCAAACCTTTTTAGAGCACATACTCTATTAGAAGTCTCCTTAAGGGATATCATCTGTCTTCTACCAAATAATTTTTTAATTATAAGGGAATTTAGAATGCCAAGTGTTAGAGACACGTTGTATCCAGAGGAAGAAGGTGGAAGAAAGATGAGAAGTTAAGCTGAGACAGTCAAGGTTTGCCTATAAGCTTACCAAGGGGCTTCTGGGAAGCTGATTCATCATATGGCCTCTAGTGTCCCCCATTATCTTATTATCTGCTGCACATTCAAATATACAGGCAACAAGTAATACCCTTTCATCCACAATAGAAAACAAGTCAAGTCTTCGTATACATACCTCAGGTTGGTCAGAGCTTCCCCTTGCCATCTGTTCCAAAGACCAGGCTCTGAGCTTTCTCCTGGGGAGGCCATGAATATAGGATAGGGACTGGTCTCCAGTTGGTACCGAGCTACAATGGGCATTTGTCTGGCTGGGAATCTTAAAGAAACAAAGACAAATAGTAGTAAAGGTCAAAAGGGGAGAGGAAAAGGGAAAGGAGAAAGAAGGGAGAATATGAATGAGGAAACAATCTCTTAAAACACATTCCTGGTTCCAAGCGACTTCAGCCCATGTAGTCATTGAATCAATGAGTCCCCAAAGAAGAAAGCTTGTCTCAACATCAATCTCAGCATTATGCAGTTAACACAGTTGACAAATCTATCAACAGTAAAACAATGCTGTTTCATTTGTGCAAGAAAGAAGGTGTCGATGACACACAAAGGAGAAATAGTATAATATAAGGCATTTATAGGCAAATATAGGGGCTCTTATTAGATATCAATGTATCCTTAGGCTGTTATATATATTTTTTTCTTTTTCTTTTTTTTTAAGTAAGCTCCACACCCAATGTGGGGCTTGAATTTATGACCCTGAGATTAAGACTCCTATGCTCTGCTGACTGAGCCAGCCAACCACTCTTTAGACTGTTTTAATTAGCAGATTGAGGAAGAGCAGAAAGGGCAACTGTGAATTTTGTCAGGAATGGAATAGAAGAAATTAAAAAGCCCAGAATATTATATCCCAAGAGCAGTGTTATTAAGGTTTACAATAGAATAAATGATGGGACAAGGCTGAGTGATGAAGTACCATTCCCTCCTGCAATAGCATAGGTGTATTAATCATGTTTTTAAAAAATTTTTCTGTATTTTATGATGTTTTGACACCTTTGGCAGCCTTGCCGGCTGGAAGAGATTGCCCTTCCCAGGATTAACTGATTTCTCATGAAGCAAGTATTTCCCCTGCCCCAAATCACCCCAGTCCAGATACTGGACAATTAGGGACAGCCCCTCTGCTCAAAGCCTGCTGGAATTATTCAAGCTAGCCAGTCCTAAGCTGTGTACCCAACACTGCCTTGCCTTTCCTGTGGAAACCCCTATAAAGACTGTAGCTTGTGCTTTCCCCTCGCTTCTGCCTCCTGACAGAGCTTAGGGCTTCCCCATGGGTTCCTACGATATATGGCATGCCTCCTTTGGGTGGGAAATGTGAGAAACTATTCCTTCAAAGGCAGTTGTCACCATATCTGCTACTGTGTCATACCAGATAAAAATAAAATCTTGGGAATATATTAAGACACATGACTATTTTTAATGAAAGGAGACATTATCAGAAGGATTCACTGAAAGCTGAATATCTGTACTCAGTTGAGAGTCATGGTGAATAACCTGTCAGTATGGATAGCAACCTATAGGTCCTTTACAGTCGGGAAGGATTTTAAAGAAAAATCAAAAGGCTCTCTAGAGTGGGAAGAGTGAGCAGGAGTGGTAGGGAATTCTAGAATAGGCATAAAATTAATGACATTGGGGAGCCTGGGTGGCTCAGAGAGTTAAGCATCAGACTCTTGATTTCAGCTCAGGTCATGATCTCATGGTTCATGAGATCGAGCCCCGCATTGGGCTCTGCATCGACAGCGCAGAGCCTGCTTGGCATTTTCTGTCTCTCTCTCTCTCTTTGCCCCTTCCACACTCATGCTCTCTAAAAATAAATCAATAAACTTAAAAAAATAATAAGACTTTTTTGGACACATACTCTGTACAAGGCATCACAGGGAGGCTTTGTTTATGTCATTTGTTTTTATCTTTACAACAACCCTATAAGGCCAGTAAGGTTAACACCCTTTTATATCTGGAAAGCCAAGGCTTTCAGAAGTTAAGTAAGTTTCTTCCTTCGTTTAGGAAATGTTGGTGGCTTGCCTGACCTGGGCCAGGTACCATGACAGGCACTTGAGTGACCAAAAGAGATTTGGCCCCTGCTCTCACTGAGCTTGTAGACAGTGAGAGACACACCAGCACTTGTGACAGTACCATATGGAGCAGTGAGAGTCACTGTCAGAACTGTCCACAGGGCCACCTAAGCTGGGCTTGGTGGTTCAGGTCTTGAAGCAATGACATTTAAGTCTAGGCTTGAAAGAGGTGTCGATTTGGATTCAGAGGGCTAACTAGTGGAGAGAGAGGAGAAGAGAAGAATGGCTCAGGAAAAGGATACTGGATTTTGAAAACCTCAAAGGTGCACACATGCTCCTAAGAGAGACATGGATGCTTCCAGAGCATAGTTTAAGTTTTGAAAAAGGCAAAAAATAAGGCTTCAGAGGGAGGTAGGAGAAAGGGGGTGAATTGCCTTAAGTCCTAGTAGCCTCTTGGCAATGGGGAGCCATGGAAATGTTTTCAGAAGAGCTATGACTAGGTCAGAATTGGCCAAAATTGGGGCACCTGGGTGGCTCAGTCAGTTAAGCATCCTACTCTCGATTTCAGCTCAGGTCATGACCTCACAGTTTGTGAGATCGAGCCCCATATCAGGCTTTGGATTCTCTGCCTGGGATTCTCTCTCGCATTCTCTTTCTCTCCTGCTGGCATATGTGCATGCACATTTTCTCTCTCTCAAAATAAATAAATAAAGATTAAAAAAAGGGAATTGTCCAAAATTTCCCCCCTAGTAAGTTGTACAGATCAGATTTGAGCCCTGCATTTCCCCCACTGCCCCAGGAGGAGAGAGTATCTACATTTAGTCCACAGAGCAGTTTCATCTTGTAAAGTATCTGGTTTGGTATTTCAGGTGTTTCCTACAGCATTTTTTTTCTTTCTTTTTTTAATTTTTAAAAACATTTATTCCTTTTTGAGGACAGAGAGAGACAGAACATGAATGGGGGATGGGCAGAGAGAGAGGGAGACACAAAATCAAAGCAGGATCCAGGCTCTGAGCTGTCAGCACAGAGCCAAGCATGGGGCTCGAATTCACAAACCACGAAATCATGACCTGAGCTGAAGTTGGATGCTTAACCAACTGAGCCACCCAGGTGCCCCTAGAACATTTTCTTAGAACAATATGTTTCTTTGGAAATTACTTGTAATATAAAACATTTCCATTTTCAGCCACATATAAATATTTTTCTGCCTCTAAGAATTGATACACTTCTTTCTATATTGCAGGATTGTTTTTAATGTTTATTTATTTTTGAGAGAGAGATAGAATGAGAGCAGGGGAGGGCCAGAGAGAGACACACACAGAGAACCCGAAGCAGGCTCCAGGCTCTGAGCTGTCAGCACAGAGCCTGACATGGGGCTCAAACTTGCAAAGCATGAAATCATAACCTGAACTGAAGGCAGACACTTCACTGCCTGAGCCACCAGTTGCCCTTATGTTGCAGGGTTCTGAAGGAGCGTTCATCAATACTTCATCATTCCAATAGAGTCAAGGTGTCCCTTTCTTCATGTAAACACCGTTTTGAGTGCCTTTATCTTCACTTCAGATACAGGTGAACAAAGGTGTGCTTCTTGCCCTCACAGATATTTTAGCCTAGATGTCCATAGACTAAATTTTATAGCCTCTCCTATGGAAAGATGAAAGTATGTTCTACTCCCAGGACTGCTGTGAGGAATGAGTGTTATAACGCATTTTAAACAATTTGTAAATTCTAAAACTGGATTTGTTATTTGCTGTGTGTCTCAATAGAGTGAGAGCTCTGTGTGGGCCAGAACTGTCTTGTTTGCATCCTGCTGACTCCCAGCATTTAAGAACAGTGCCAGATTTGAAGAATGAATAGAGAAACACGGTGTGAGAAAGCTGACCATGGCCTGTTGAGGCTCTGGAGGCCTGTGCCTGGCTTCAGATTTCCCCTTCACTGATATCAATCAGCCTGGGCTGTTGTTTTTCCCAACATTGTATTCACAAAGTGTCAAAGAAGATAACATGGAATGTTTTGACCAAGAATTACCATGTATCTGACTTCAGAGGTTGCCAGAGTATCTGTAAAATCTCTAGTTCTACAGATTTCTCTCCTTTGCTTTTCTTTGAATCACAAAATAGTGCTTGTGGATGGCACACAATGAATTTGGGGCATAAGCCTTGTGATATTTACCTAGAAGGATTGTTACAAATGAAGCACAGAAGTTTAACACAGACTTCGGGGTTGGGAGGGGTGGGGTGCTTGGGTGGCTCGGTCAGTTGAGCATCCAACTCTTGGTTTTAGCTCAGGTCATGATCTAATGACCATGAGATTGAATTCCATTTTGGGATTCTCTCTCCTTCTACTCTCTCTGCACACCCCTCCCCCCCCCTTAGTATCTTTCTCTCAAAATAAATAAATTAAAAAAAGAGATTTAACACAGATTTAGCAATTCTTGGGGCTTGGGGAGTGTAAATAAGTGTTTTTTAAAAATATTGGTTATTAGGGGGCCTGGGTGGCTCAGTTGGTTAGGTGTCCGACTTTGGCTCAGGTCATGATCTCACAGCTTGTGAGTTCGAGCCCTGCAGCATCAGGCTCTGTGCTGAAAGCTCAGAGCCTGGAGTCTGCTGCGCATTATGTGTCTCCCTCTCTTTCTGTTCCCCTCCCCACCACCACTCACACTCTTTCTCTCTCACAATAAACAAGTTATTAAAAAAATATTTTAAAGGGGTTATAATGTGATGGGGGCACCTGGTTGGTTCAGTTGGTTGAGCATCCAACTTCAGCTCAGGTCGTGATCTCTCGTGTTCCAGAGTTTGAAACCAGCATAGGGCTCTATGCTGACAGCTCAGAGCCTTGAGCCTGTTTCAGGTTCTATGTCTCCTTCTCTCTCTCTGCCTCTCCCCTGCTTGTGCTCGCTCTCTCTCTCTCTCTAAAATAAATGAATATTAAAAAATTAAAAAAAATTAAAGTGGTTATATTGTGGAATCCATGAACACCTTCCTCCAATACAAGAGAATACGATAGATTGTCTCCACACTGTGCAGTGCATAGCTGGTGCTTCAGAGCAAATCTGCAGAGACCGCATCTAATGCAGATTTGAAAAGTTCTGCTTCTTCAACATTTTAGACCAAGGTGTTGATGTGTTCTAGAAAGCTGTTAAATGGCTCAAAAAGAGATGCTAGTGATAATAAATACAATCACAAGAAAGATGGATATAAAAAGCTTGATAGGATTTCATAAGAAATGTAGAATTGAAAAAAAAAGCATTTCCAAATTAATACATTTAACATGTGACTTTAATATATACCTTAAGTCCATACAGTAAGTATTAGCATTAATCATTTGACTATTTTATTTATCATTGTAAAAATTTATAGTTTCTTTACATTTTAACTTGTAATTATAGAAAACTTCAAACACAGGCACATGTGGTATTAAGGAAAGTATAATGGAATTCCATCTACTCATCACCAGGCTGTAATTATTAACTGAAATTCTTGTTTTATTTATATCCACATCACCTGCCACCAGAAATGAAGTAAACCACAGATGGCGTATTATTTCCTCCACATTTTATTCGGCATGTATCTATAAAGCAGTGTTTTTCAAAGTATGGTCCTTGGGCCAGGAACCTCAGTGTCACATAGGAACATGTTAGGAATGTGAATTCTTTAAAAAAATTTTTTTCAATGTTTTATTTATTTCTGAGAGAAAGAGAGAGAGACAGGGTGAGCAGGGGAGGGTCAGAGAGAGAGGGAGACAGAATCTGAAACAGGTTCCAGGCTCTGAGCTGTCAGCACAGAGTCCAATGCAGGGCTCAAACCCACAAACAGTGAGATCATGACCTGAGCCGAAGTCAGAGGCTTAACCCACTGAGCCACCCAGGTGCCCCTATTATTTACCAATTTAAAGAATAATTTGTTCCCTAGAATTCTTCACAGGCGACCAATGAGTTTTTATTTTTTTAAATCACTATAAAGATATAGATTTAAGCATATACAATGCATTTAAATCCATTAAAACTGTTACTCTTATTTATAGCCAAAATATCCCACTTTTGACTACTAGGAGCCTTTAAGATTTATTTTATTGTTTTATTTTATTTTTATTATTGGGCAAAATTTCATTCTTTGGAGGAAAATAATTCTAAAATACTATAATGGTTTCTTGCTCCCCAAAGCTCAATCTACTCAACAAAATAGTATTTCTTGGTATTGAATCCCATTCTCTTTGGGGAGAGTTTTAATTTTTCTCCTGAGGTGTGGGGTCCAATCATGAAACACAGGTGTAGTCTATCCAGACCACTTGGGCTCACACCCTAGATCCTAGATCCTAGATCCACCAATATTCAACTGGTTGTATGAGCTTTGGCAAGTTACTTAACATCACTGTGTCTCTGTTTTCTCACCTACCAAACAGAGATATGAGCACTGACTTCACACCATTACCAAAATTTTAATCAATATCGTGAGTGTAATTGACACACAAGGTTACCTTAGATGAAACAACCCATTTTAATAGTATAGCAAAGTCTGCTATAGGGGTATGCACAAATTGATTTACAAGTACCTTACAAAAAGTAAGGCATTTGCCACCATCTTGGTGATCAGACAGTGATGCTTAGTAGAGTTGATATGTTAGTAAGTTGAGACCCTAGTGTACTTAGGGGTTACATGAAGAGAATTTCATACAAAAGGACTGGCATAGGCAAAGCATAGAAGACAAAATGGAACAGAACTATATCTGGGAAACAGAGATTGTTTAGGGAAAGGTGGGCACATGAGAGAAGCAGAGAGAACAGAAGTGAGCTGGAGAGGCCATCAAGGAGTTTGCATTTTATACTAGGGCAAAGGGGATTAAGCAATGGTTTTAAGTCTTTTAAGTAGTGGCCACACTTGAGTGCTTCAGAAGTTACTCCTAAAAGAAGCCCCAGTTGTGTTGTGCTTTGCCATGTGGTTTGCCTTGGCCAATGGGGCAGATGTTCATAGATACTGACGTGGAAATGTTGGGGTTCAGAGCCAAAAGTCAAGAAAAAATTCTTGAGACATCTTTGGTGCAAAAAGGTGGTTTTATTAAAGCACAGGGACAAGAGTCATGGGCAGAAGAGCTGCACTGGGGTTTTAATGGGTGACTGATTATATACTTTCAAGTTGGGAGAGGGTTAGGGATAGCATAAGTCTCTAAGGAATTTTGGAAGGTTTCTAGGACCTCAAGAGGGCTAGCTATTATTAGGAGAGGATCATTTATTACTGTCTAATAAAACCTTAATCATAATGATGTGGGGAATAAAGGCAAAAAGGAAATGTAGATAAAATTCCATTTCCTTAGAATCTATAGCCCATTGACAAATACTTGAGGCTGGCAGAGTAGAACATTCCTCTACTAACTCCCAACTGTTTTAATAGTAGTACTTTGCTAGAGGGAAAAAATAGCCTTAGCTTGACAATAGTTAGGCCTCCAGTACCCCCATGAAGTCTTCTTTAGCATATTAAAATACTCCTGGAAACTTCCCTGTCTTTACCTCCCTCAGCTCCCAAGTATACAATCAACTATTCCTCACAATCCCAGGGCAGCTCTTTCTGCCCATGGTCCTGTCTCTGTGTTTTAATAAAATGACCTTTTTGCACGGAAGACATCCTAAGAATTTTTTCTCGGGTTGGCTTCAGAACCCCAACATTTGCACATCAAATAAAACCCTTCAGATGTATATCAGTGAGCCATGTGCTTGGAGGATGATTGCAAACATATATTTGGGGGGTAGAGATAAAGGGAGTTTCCAAAGGAATTTTTGTATGTTAAAGGAAATTTACAGGATCCTGGAAGTCAGGATAATGTTAAGATCACTTTTTGCCCTCAGCAAAGTGTCAACTTTGAGGAAGTTAAAGGAAACTTACAGGATCCTGGAGGTCAGGAAAATGTTAAGCTAAAATCACCTTTTGCCCTCAGCGAAGTGTCAGCATTGAGGCAGCTGAGTTCCCAGAGGAAGGTCACTCTACCTGTCTCATGGACTTGTCAATGGGCTGTACATAGCAAGGAAGTTTAATTTTTTCTTCTGCCTTTGTTTCCCACATCAGATATGACACAAGCAAAGACTTAATACGTACTTGTGTCTGAGCCTGTCTTCTTGAAATGTTCCATTACTATAAGCAGAACTTGCCTTGAAGAACCTACTGGGTTCAGAACAGTAAGAAAAACCCAGAGCATACCTGAACAAATCTATCATTTGCAGCCAAGCCTAGAAAAGTCCAAATAAAAAAAAGCAAAACCTATCTTAGCTCACATCTACAGATGTGAGCATAAATGATTATTGTCATAAACCACTGAGTATTGGGGTGATTTGTCACACAGCAGTATTATTACAGTAGCTGACCAAGACAGAGAGAGAAGCATAGAAAAGGACAGCCAGTTTGAAGATAATTAAAGTCATCTTGCTGAGGTACAATGGTGGTCTGACAAGGGTGATGGCAGAGGAAGCAGAAATAAGAAGGTATTTTTGAGAGACATAAAGGGTAGAATTTAAAGGGCTCAGTGATGCTAGATTCAGGGAGAGAGAGGAGGAAAGCATGGCCAGGTTTCTTGCTGGTGTAACTGGCAAAGATGTGGGTCTACTGTGTGAGACAGACCACAGAGAAAGAGCAGGTTCAAAGGTCCCGTTTTGAACATGATGAATCTACCAATGCACGGCCAAGTGGAAATGTCCTTGACGTCTGTCTATTCATGTACAAAATGAGGATAACATCATGTGCCTCTACCTACCTCACAGGGCTGCCGTGGAGAACAAATAAGATAAAACACACAAAAGCACTTTGAAAAGAACACATTTCCAATCGGCTATGATAATTATTAAAATTAAAGCACTAACACTTTCATTTTCATGCTGCCAGATGCAAAAAACACGCTCTCATTTTATTTTTGAAACCGTGCTACTGAGTTTGTAGCTAGTCACACATTCTTTTTTATTTTCTGAGAGAAGGCAGAGCTGATGCTTCTGAGAAATAATACAAACAATATTTGTATTTTCAAAGACACATAAAGAACAGGATTGGGAGAGAAAGATTCTAGGGCTACTGTTGAGAAGAAGAGCCAGGCTTTTGACTTGTGAAGCCTCAAGCTAATCACGAGAGCTCTCGGGGCCCCTCATTCTTCATTTCTGAAGTGGAGATTTGTACTTGCTGATTTATAAGACCTCTTACTGTTCTCAGATGTATGAAAAGATGAGTTCTCATAGCATTTTCAGCTTTACTTACCTCCCACTAACTAATGATAGTCTTCAAACTTGATCTGTAATTTAGAAAAGAGTTTCACACTTGCCCGTCCTCACCCACGTTAGCTCAGTCTTTATCAGCAACTTTTCTTTTGGAGCAAATTCAGACAGTCCAGATTGCCTGTTACATCCCAGGCAGGAAAGCATATTTTCATCTATGTGTGAGAGATAAGGATCTAGAAGGAGCTCTGATTGGTTTGCTTCACTCACTGCCACAGAATTCCATTTACCACTTAGTCAAGGTGGTAATGAGTGCCTCTGTACCAGGCAACTGTGGCTGCCATCTGGCAGGCCAGCACCATATACCCGGCAGACAGACCAATTAGTCAGAACACACCTCCCAGGAGGCCTTGCTGTATTTGGTGGCTGGGCGTTAGCCCTTCTGAGTTTCCCACAGGAAACCTCATTGAGTTCTGGGAAGGGAGGAGCGAACCATGTCCCTCTGGCACTACAGAGCTAGCAAAGTATCCATATCTTGCAGGTCCAAGAACAGCTTACCCAATGAACATTCTGGCCATGATAATGGCTAATGCAGAACCTATTTCAGGAATGGGCTGCTTGATGTGGTAGAGGGAGTGTCAAGAAACACATTTCCATTCATAAGAGAAAAACTAGAAATAACTTTAATGCCCATCAGTAAGGGATTAGTTAAATGAGCCATGTTATATCCATGCGAAGGAATGAAGACAGTTGGTGGTGACTGGGAACCTAGGACTTGGGCTTCAACTGCTACTCTGTCACTTCTCAGCCTTATGACCTGGGCAAGGCCCTTGACCTCCTTGTTTCTCAGTTCCTTCATGTTTGAACTGAAGATAATAAGAATTCCTACCTCACTGGGTGCTTGGGAGTAATAAGTTAGTGAATACATGTAAGGAACTTAGAATGTGCCCAGCACATTATAAATAGTATTTAAGTGTTTATTCTGAGTATGATTCTCATAGAGCCATTCAAGATGATGCTTTGAATGAATTTTTTGAAGCTGGGGTGAAAATTTGTAATATGAAATGAACTGAGCAGGATAACAAGGAGTACATACCTAATGATTCTCATTCTACATCTATGCATAGAAAAAAGAAAAGAAAGAAATATGTTATTATCTTTCTTTGTTGAGTTTTCTTCTTATATTCTCCATCTGCCAAAATTGTACATCAGTATGCAGTACTTTATAATTAGAAAGATGACTTGGAAAAAAAGAGAGAGAAGAAAACCTGGGTAAACATCTTCTCTCTATACTTATGAGCCACTTCAACTTTTCTGAGCCTCAGTTTTGTTCTTCCCTTTTTAAAGTAAGCTTCATGCCCAGTATAGAGCCCAACACAAGGCTTGAACTCATGACTCTGAGATCAAGGCCTGAACTTAGATCAAGAGTCAGATGCTTAACCCACTGAACCACCCAGGTGCTCTTCTGAGCCTTAGTTTTATCATCTATACCATAGTGATAGAGAAAACAGTGGTACCTACCTCAAGGGGTTAATTCCAAACAGCAAATGATATAATTTATCTGAAAGCAATCAGTCAATAAAAAAAGGTGTTTTGTAACATGATATTATTACCAAGGTTATCCTTGGGGAGTAGCAATAAATACATTAATGCCAGAGTTAAAATTACCTAAAAATTCAGAGGTCTTTGGAAGTTCACAATTTTACCTCTGTGGACGCACTATATCTTGCTCCAACCAACCAAGGACTACTTATAAGACAGCCAAAAGAACACACCAACTGGGGATTAGGAGGCACAATTTCCAGTGTAGGCTGTGCCACTGACATTCTGGGCAAGTCACTTTTATTTCTGGACCCGTGTTCAACTAGACCTTGCAGTGTGTGGCCTGAGGTTCACTGGTGGGCCATTACCACTTGAAATTACAAGTTTGTAGGGTTTTTATGAGGAAAAGATCACACATCTATAGGCTTTTATTTTCTCAGGTGACTAAAGACTAGCTAGTGTCTGAGTGATTTAGTGAGGGCTATTAAAATTATAAACTAAAAATAGTTATGTTAGAGTTTACTGCAGACTCTAATTCAGTATTCTACTAAAATATTTGGCTGTCACTTAATGCTTGGCAGCACGGCAAAACTCCTACTCTATGAATCTGTCTAATTGCAATTTCAGCAATTTTTGGAAGTGGTACTTTGTTATCAATGAATCATTAGTTTTGTCTTGATTTGGACCCAGTATTCAATTGCTGCTATTCTTGCTTTTTAATTACAAATTACTAATCATATGGATTCATCATTATCAAGTTAGCTTGTTGTGAATTGTTTGGTTCATTCTTAACAGAGTGCAGTGATATATATTTCTATTAAGATGGCCTGGGCTGATAATATTTTAATATATAATTATGGTTGCATTGGATTTTGAAAATAAATGACCTCTCCTTGCAATGTTAAACAGACCTTTCTCCTCAAGCACATCCCAGAGTTGCATGTACGTTTGCAAGTGTCACTGTATGGTTGTCACCGATTTAGCTGCAAGTAGAGTAGGTTGGCCTACCCACTGGGTCGTCATCCAGAGTGCAATATACAGAATGATCTCAAATGTATTTTCCGATTTAAAAAATGAATCCTAAGTCTGTCTTATGCAAAACATATTAATTACCATTAGTATAAGGGTGTGTGGTATGAATCTGTTTCCAGCCTAATTTGAATTTTCCTAGTCAATTACCAAAAAAAAAAAAAAAAAAGAAAGCTTGGATATTTGTCACTCACTCTGCCATCCAGAAATCTGCTTCTGAGTGCTCCTGTGAGGAATTTCTGGCTGTTCTCCGGGCTCTGGTGGTTCCCTGGGTGCTTGCTTTCTTCCTCCTCATCTGGGTCATGATTGATTTGATGAGCACTAGGATTAGTAGGGGCTGGGGAGTCTCTGCTCATCCGTCTTGCACTAGCAATCATGCATTTGTGGAGTCCTGTTGGAGTTTCTGCCTTCAAGTTCTCATTTTCCTTGCTGTGAAGAAACAGTTTTGCACTTTGTTACTCACAGGGCAGACTCTGAACACACTGGGTGGGCATACGAAACAGAAGGTGTTACTCTGGCGCTGTGAACAGTGGTAACTCAGCACGGTGGAATGAAGGAGCAAGCGTTGGTTATCTGAGTATGTATGGATCGTTTAGCTGCAGAGGCTGTGCTATTTTCTTCTCAACCTCTTCCTCCTATTCATAAAAAGAATCTATCTTTCTGCTCCCAGAAAATGTAATGTAAGTCATGTCAGTGTCAAAAGTGAATCCTACAGCTTATCATGTATCTCACCCACAAGCCTAATGGGTATTTTCAGTGTTTGCAACTAGAAGAGGAAGAAAGTCAAGGGCCTCTGCTGGCTCCAGGCCAGCTCTATGCCTTTCCGCAGGTGCCTCACCCAGTGGCTTCTTTTCTTCTCAAAGTTCCCCATTTAAATTTAATATTAAATAGAGAAAAGAAAAGGAACAACCAACTATAGAAACGATTCAAAGAAATGCAAATAATAAACGAACTTAATAAAAAGGTCCACCTTGTTTAATAACTAAAGACTCACAAATCAAAGCAATTATAAGCCATCATTTTAAATTTAGAAAACCTCTTTGAAAATAAGACAGTCAAATGCTAGTGGCCATATAAATAGATATAATTAATACAGTGAGTGACCTGACAAAATGTATGAAGGGTCAGTCAGGAAGGGGCAATGCTTTAACCTACTAAATCAATATTTAACACAATTTAAAATTGTGTATTAGGGAAAAGGATGCAAAAGAAGAAAAATTTTAAATTCTAAGTATTTAGTAATAGGTGAATATGTTAAATATTTCATTCTATGTTCATAGAGAATTTATAAAGCCATGAGAATAGTTAGGAATAGCCTTAATGACATGAGAAAATGTCCAGTTATACAAATAAGTGAAAACTATAATGATCTCCCAACTATGTAAAATTCGTGTACATAATGTATGTGTTTATGTGTGAGAGTGCATAGTATATCTAAAGAGAAATGCTCCAGAAATAAACAGTAAGTGTCTCTGGGTAGCAGAATTCAGAATATTACTATAAGTTTATTTTATGATATTACAATATGATTTTAGAATCAGGAGAAGTCAATTTCTATATAGCTGTAGAAGGCATGGTAAATTCTAGCTGTTAGTATTGATACAACAGGAAAGAGCCATTTTAAATGACATTATCTGAGCATAAAACAATCACTCCATTACTTGTTGAGATGATAAAGCCAAACAAAGCAGAGGCAATGATTTGAATGTACGTATTATAGTAATCCTCTTGGTTGAGGCAGCATGAGAAGGAAAGAAGGTCTGAAAAAGAACTCTGAGGAACACCTACATTTACAAAGAGCAGAAGAGCCCTAAAGGAGATTTAGAAGAAATTCTCAGTAAGGCAGAAGGGAAACCAGGAGTGTGGGGTCTTGGAAGCAAAGTGTAGAAGATGTTTCCAGAGGGAGGGCAGAGTCAACAGTGTCAGGGGCTCCTGAGAAAGGTGAGTTCTGGAAAGTGTCCATTGTTTTAGGCCATAAGGATGTTACAAGAATCTTGATAAAGGAGCTTCTGTGAGGTAATAGAGATGGACACTGGGCTGAAGTAGGCTGGGGAAAGAAGGGGACAAGAAACCAAATACCAGAAGTCTAAAGACCTCTGCAAAGAAGTCTGGCTGCAAGAGGCGAGAGATGGATTGGTACCTGGAGTGTCATGTGGGGGCTTTCTTGTGATCATGTTGAAGGACAGTGGAGACTTTAACACATTTAAATGCCAATGGTGAAGAGCCAACTGGGCCAGAGGGAAAGAGAGGATGTCATTGAGGAAATATGATGAATCTCGACAAAGTGAGATGGGGTGTCACTGAGAGAACAGAGGTAGAAATGAAACCTCGAGGTAGGATAGTAGGGAGATAGGTGAGGATGTAGACAATTGGGTGACAGCTTGACTTTTCTCTTTGATATACAACGTATGCTTACCTGTTGGCTCTCAAGGGGAAGTGCTAGGGGAGGAAATCTGAACTAAGGGGAGATGGCTTGAGGCAACTGCTATGAAAAGTGGAATAGAGCTGATCAGAACAAGAAGAAAGGTTGGCTGGGTACAACCAAGGGGCCAGGAAGGTTGGAGACCACAGCTGTGTGGCTTCAGACTGAGAGGGTGCATGTTCTTTCTAGGATTGCCTAGGAGTCCTTGTGGAGATGCAGATAAGGAGAGATGGGCACATTCAGGGCTGGGATTGGCCAGGCAGGTGCAGTCAAATTACAATAGAACAAGATGGGAAAGTGAGGGACATGAGTGTGTATTTAACAAATAATTCTTGCAGTGAGAGAAGATGTAGAACCTATGATCCCTGACCTCAAGAAATTTAATTTCATTTGGCTGTCCAAAAATAACACAAAGATTAAAGTTAACAAATGGTAAAAACTTGCTTCTAGAAATCAGATCGATAGCTTCTAGGTAGTGATTACCTTTTAAGGGAGGTATAGAGTCCAGAAGGGAACACCAGAGGCTTCTGTGGTATCCATACTATTCATTTTTTTTAAATTTTTGTTTTGTTTTTATTTTTTACCAAGGTGGTTGTTACAGGGGTTTAACCCGTTTGTGAAAATTTGGTGAGACTATATATATGACATGTGCATTTTTATGTGTGTGTATATAATAGATACATCACTTTTCTATAACCTGTTCAAAGAAATTAGTGTACAATTTACATAAATATGAAACCTAACTAATTAGTATATAAATCAATGTCAAGTGAATATTACAAAGAATCAGTGCTATTTGAAGTTCATAAGAAAGACAAATAACTATTATTTGCAATGGTTGCAAAAATAATATTACTGAGTGTTTAACTACATGACAGTCCTATTATAGCCATTCATACACACTAGTTTGAGAACACTAATCTTGAGATCAACCCTATAGGTAGGTGCTATTATTATTTTCATTTTAGGGTGAATGAATTAAGGCTCAGAGAGTTGATGTGCACATGGCTTTTCAGTAGTGGAACTGATAGGGAAAAATCTGTTATAAGATGGCTGACAAGACTGATAAGGAAATATCTGTCCCTGATCAAAGGCTCCCCCTTCTGGGTTCTTCTTCCCACCCTGCTTGTCGCATGCATTAATGAGGGATGCCGAAGTAACAGGCTATAAATTATTCCTGCTGCTGATGCTCCGGGCTCAGACCTCTGGAGAATGATCTCCTCTGAGCCCACCAGTGTAAAATAAACTTCCTCCCTTCCAAGATCTCCGAGTGTCACTTGGCTCTTCCGCCAGTGATCCAGACCAGATTCCGCAACAGAAGCAGAATTTAAACCTAAATGTGCCTGATGGCCCCTAAGTGCCTATTGCACATAGAATCAGGAGAGAATCCAATGAAGTTTACATTTTGTGAGGAGCAGAGAGTAGAGAAGGAGGGAGTGCAGATTTGAAGGCAACCATGGGCTTGGGGTAGAGAACTAACTCCACTTGATAAAGGCAAGGGGGGAAAATCATCTTTTCTTTCCTCACCTTCAAAATTCTTTTGTGGGCGGTCTCAGGACAGACTTGCCTGAGAAACGTGAAATGTATCTGCCTGTCTGTTAAAGCAGTCACAGTAGATGTAAAACCAAAAATAACCTGTTAAATTTGTTCAAAGTAAAAGCTGTTTTAAAAAAAAACATACATAGCACTTTAAAATTATCATGAAAATGACTCCCTAGCTGAGAAATGGCATGTGCCTGTTGTTAGCGCAAACAATTTGTCAACACGCATTGGTTGTTAGGCTGTTCACAAACCCACAGTTCTTTCTCCGAGGCTTGTGTGCTCTCTACCTGAGGAACCGAAAATGGAAATTTGCCATTTAAAAGGGAAGGGGAAAAAAAGCCATCCCCGCCATCTTGGAAACAAGGCACAACCAGCTTCTTCCTATGGACTTCTGACCTCAGCTGCTGCTCTCAGGGACACCGTGAATAGTTTAGTGCCATCCCGGAACTACGGCAATTAGGATTACTGCATTGCTGGATGATATATAAATGAGGCGAAAGCTGTTCAGTTGTTCTCGGTCACACTGGGCTCTTCCCGCAAACCAGCCCTTTTGTGCCATCGTCTCTGAGAGCTCAGAGTCTCAGGGTTAGAAAGAAACATTGCAAGGGCTTCTGGGAGCCTCCAGTGCCCAAAGCAGTGCAGAGACCTCCCATCGGCCCACCACCCGTGTAACTCCAACTCACCAGATCTCACATTTGATTTGGATTACACCCCTGCCGAGAACATCAAATCTCAAACGGAGGACCCAGGGGGGCTCAGCGAAAAGGTCACCAGATGCCATCTTAAAGGTCTGCCAGCCTTGGCAGCGACTCAGTGCCACCAGCTTCCAACTGTGTGCCATCTAACAGGCCCCCAACCCTCTGGAGAAGACAGTCCTGAGTGTGCCAAGGCAGTGAATGGGGATCTAATTTCAGTAAATGAAAGCATGTTCTTATTTGGAAGTAATAGTGGATAATCAACACAATGAGACTTTCCTTTTTTAAAAAGACAACAGCAAAATAAAAATATAAAATAGGACTAGGGAGGGGAGTGCAGCTGAAAATCTCACCAAACTCCACGGGGGAAGCTGAATTGTGAAGCCTGTGCTAATGTGGCAAATATTATTGTGATGAACTGTGAGAGGTTTTTATTTTTTTCTTCTTCATCTTTTTTTTTTAATGCCAGAGAGCCATATCATATATCATTATCACAGAAATTTATCCTTTGCAAAGATTTTTAAAGTACTTTCATTTAAATCCCAAACCTGTGCCCAAATCATTTCTTCATCATTGGAATTATATGAACGAACCTAAATGCTTTCATGTGTCAGCTATCATGTATAAATTTACATAAATCCTTCCATGTTGTCTTGACCATCCTGAAAAGCGGGTATTTTATCACCAGTGTGTAGATGAAAAAATCGACAATCAAAGAGGTTAAGTGCATTACTCAAGGCTGCCTTACAAGTAGAGATCTAGGACCTGTGTCCAGATCCATGTGGCTCTAAAGCACACACCCCTTCCTCTCTGTTATTCCTCGATTTTCTACCCACAATATATGAACTGTTTTAAGCAATAATGTTTTTATTCTCTTTTACCATGTTAATAAAAAGAAACGTCTATCAAGGCATCTAGTCCAGCTTCCCAGCTAGACTTAAGTCCCTCTACAGAACCCTTAAATGGCTGACATTCCACTTTGCTTTGTAAACTTCCCGGGGGCAAGGACTTCATGATATTCCCAGAGTTATTCCCAAAGTATCCCATTTCTTTCTTCATAACATTGAACCGAATTCTGACATCAATGAAAATAACCAAAGTTGATTGCTCATGACAGAGTGAAATAAAAGGATTATTTTAGATGCCAGATGAGCAACCAATCCAACCCACACTTGTTCTTTGGTGTGATGTACTTGCAGCTTATAGAAAATGATACCACAGCACACCTTACTCTTCTGCATCCTTCTTTCTTCACTTATAGGCAGCTGTACAGCGTGAGACATATTTACACCATGGATGTTTTCTTCTATTTGAATTGTCTTTCAGATCTAATAAGATACTACTATCTTACTAATGTACTGAGCGTCTGATAGACTGTGTGGTCTTTAAATTTATGAAAAACTGTGTGATAATGGAAAAATAGAGTTATGTAAAAAGGAGATCACAGAGGAATTTCACACTAAACTGGCTTAAGGAGGATGGAGATGATTCCATGAAGATATTGACTAAGAGGAAGAGGCTAGAAAGCAACCAAAAGCATTTGGGGTCTGAGAAACTGCAATCTCGGAGACACAGAGTGGACCAAAATTGAAAGTGTGCTCCAAATTATAAGCAAGGAGTACTGGCTTATTAAGGCAAAACCTACAAGATTGTATAGCTTATTTCCAAGGAATTATGATTGGTGCTGACAGAGTTAAACTAATATATAAGTAGCTGTTTACTTAACAGATATTACCTTATATCAATTTCAGGCCAGCATAGAAGAGTATCTCCCAGAATGTGGTGACGGTGCAATTGTCAAGTTGTAATGGACTAAAATCAAAAGTTCACAGCGTTCCGGAAATTGAAACAGGAGACAGTGTTGAGGCCTGGCTTCCTTAATATCTGTCCCATCCCGTTTTCAATGATTCTCTTTGTAATGCTTATTTCACTTTGGAATCTTCTTCCACAAAGGAATTGACATTTAAAATGTAGTTGAAAGAGGAAGTAAGAAGTGGGAAAATATTCCAGATAGGATGAAAGGCTTGTACTTGCAGACAATGACAGTGATTTCTAACCTTTGAAACTCAGACCACCTGAGGTGGGTCATAATCAGGCAGGGTGCTGGATAATAAAACACAACTTGGATCACTCTGACCTCGTTGAACTGGAATTTTCTCAAAACAGGGCAAGAAAATCTGTATTCTTAGCAAACATGTCAAATGATTCCTGTGCCCACTAAAGTTTGAGAAGCATAGAGAATGAAAAAAAGTCTTTTCCATAATTATGCAAAATTAACCTTTATTCACAAGCAGTGCAATATAGTGGTTAAGGACATGAACTCTCTGTCCCATAGACCTGATTCTGAATCCTAGCCCCAGATGTATTTGACTTTGGCAATTACTTCCCATCTCTGATTTTCAGTTTCTCATCTGTGAGATTAGAAAAATTATCCTTATCAATATAAGATGTACAATTTATGTTAGTCCTAAATTAGAGTGCTCTCTCTTTTATAAACACTTCCCTTATCACCCAAATACAGCAGGGATGCTCTTTCCTGTGGACCCTCAAAACTTTATTTACTGATAAGCAAAACTAAAGTTCACAAGATCAAAGTTTTATAGTACATAAGAAGGGAGGAAAATTTATTTCAATAGGTAAAAAGAGAAACAGTCCATGTAATCTACCTGACCACCTGGTAATTTACTAGCAACAGTGAATCCAAGCTCTAGAAAGCACCCACTTTAAACAAACAAAGTAGATTAATTACTATTAAATCTGCTCTGGTAAAGCATAATTCTTTAGAGTCACTTTCCTTAATTTTACAAAAAGAAAAAAACAAATAAAAAACTGCAACATTGTGTCACCATGATATCCTCAAGTAGATTATATCCAGGAGGTTTGCAGACTGAGCCGGTTTTAAATCTTTGAGCCAGCCTTTAGCAGCTGGAAATTTAATGTCCTTTGCACTTGCATTCTAGTCTGTTTTGCTTTTGCAAGTCTAAGCAAAATGGCAGTGCAACTGGCTCGCCTTTCCCTCAATTATTTCATTGCTTTAAGGCACAGTTTCTGAGCTAGGACTTCTGTCCATACTGTGAGAGAACGCAGCACAAACCGTTCTCTCTCTGGACCACCCCCTGGGTACATGCACTCAGTCTATGGGAATGGGGAGTAACAATTATACTGTTACTTTGATTAGGTTGAACTGAATCAGGGGTATCAAGAGATCATGGATTTAAAAAGTGTACTAGAGTGGGGGCGCCTGGGTGGCTTAGTCGGTTAAGTGTCCGACTTTCGCTTAGGTCATGATCTCGTGGTTCGTGGGTTTGAGCCCCGCGTCAGCCTCTGTGCTGACTGCCAGCTCAGAGCCTGGAGCCTGTTTCGGTCTGTGACTCCCTCTCTCTCTGACCCTCCCCGGCTCATGCTGTCTCTCTCTCTCTCTCTCTCTCTCTCTCTCTCCTAGAAATAAATAAAACATTAAAAAAATGTGTACTAGAGGGGAGGAGGAGAGGATTTTTAGGGCAGTGAAAATACTCTGTAATGATGGATACATGCTATTACACCTTTGTCCAAACCCTTAGAATGTACAACAGTAAGAGTGAGCCACAATGTAAACTATAGACTTCAGGTGATTATGTTGTGTCAGTGTGAGCTCACCAACGGTAGCCAATGTATCACGGTAGCAAATGTATCACTCTGGTGGGGGATGTAAAAATGGAGGAGGCTGGGCATCTGTGTGGGCAGAGGGTGCACGCGGTATCTCTGTATCTTCCTCTCAATTTTGCAGTGAATCAGGGTGCCTGGGTGCCTCAGTCGGTTAAGCGTCCGACTTCGGCTCAGGTCATAATCTCATGGTTCGTGGGTTCGATCCCCATGTCGGGCTCTGTGCTGACAGCTAGCCCAGAGCCTGGAGCCTGTTTCAGATTCTGTGTCTCCCTCTTTCTCTGACCCTCCCCTGCTCATGCTGTCTCTCTATCAGAAATAAATAAAAAAATTTAAAAAAATTTTGCGGTAAATCACACTGCTCTAAAAAAAATTAAGTTCTAAAAAAATTGACTACACAACTATAAACCTGTGCTTTCTCAAAATTATAATCAGTTAAACTAAATGTGGCAAGGTACTATAGTATCTCTTTATAGAAAATTTCCACATATATACACAGGAACTTTTGTCTTGCTTTTTTGTTGTTTTTTGTTTTGTTTTTAATGTTTATTTATTTTTGAGAGAGATAGACAGAATGTGAGAGGGGTGGCGCAGAGAGAGAGAGAAGAAGACATAGAATCTGAAGCAGGCTCCAGGCTCTGAGCTGTCAGCACAGAGCCTGATGTGGGGCTTGAACCCATGAACCATGAGATCATGACCTGAGCCTAACTGGGACCCTTAACCTACTGAGCCACTCAGGCTCCCTCCCCCCCTTTTTTTTTTAACATTTAAATTTTGTTTTGCTTTTAAACCAAACTAGGATCATACACTTTTGTAATCTTTTAAAAGAGTTTCCAGTCCATAATATAATACAGATATCTTTACACATCAATGCTTATGTCTCCGTGAGAACATTTTAAATATCTAAATAGTATTTCACTGCATGGATTCACAATGTATTTAACGGGTCCTAGTTTATTGAACATTTACTGTGCCGCCAGTTTTACTAATTTAAACATTGCTGCCCTGCTGGACATGTTCCGAGGCCGTCAGTTCCTTGCCTGCGTCCTCAACTCAGGAAGCTGACTGGTGTGGACTAATGATCTGCTCTGGTCCCTTCTGACTCTGGCTGGCTCTGGCCAGTGGATGGCTCTGTCCCTGCAGTGTTGCCTTCAGTTCCTTGTACTTCTCGCCCAGATGCCACCACATTTCTCAAGGTGGCCTGAGCTGCCACGGGTTGCCTCCCTAGCAACATTCCCATCTTCTCCTCTCTGCAGCCTGAGGACCGCTCGCAACCTTGGCTCGGCTAGCCTGTGGTTCCTGTGCGACACCTCGCAGCTCCCTGACTTTTACAAACCCTTCTGGAATCATCCTAATTCGATTTAGGTAATCTGTATCCTGCTGGACCCAGCTGTGTACATTATTATGTAAATTTAAAAAGTCAAACCATCTATCTGTCTGTGATTGTTTCTACAGAGTTGGTTCAGAGAGTTTTGAGGCTAAAGTACATGCACTTTTAGGTATCAAAAACCAATAGCATACGACTATTCTTTGTTTTTTTAAAACCTGTCGACCCTGGATATTTCCATTATAAAATCATTTCTAGTTTTATTGGTAAAATTAATGTCTCATTGCTGTTTAAATTTTTTTCATTACCGGGGCGCCTGGGTGGCTTAGTCGGTTAAGCGTCCGACTTTCGCTTAGGTCATGATCTCACGGTTCGTGGGTTCGAGCCCCGCGTCGGGCTCTGTGCTGACAGCCAGCTCAGAGCCTGTAGGCTGTTTCCAATTCTGTCTCCCCTCTCTCTGACCCTCCCCTGTTCATGCTGTCTCTCTCTCTCCTAGAAATAAATAAAACATTAAAAAAATTAAAAAAATCTTTTTTCATTACCACTCAGGTTGAATTTCCCCCACCCTCATCACATACATATCTGTGTTCATTTTTAAAAATGTTTATTTATTTTGAGAGAGAGAGAGATCACAGGTGGAGGAGAAGGGAGAGAGAAAGAGAGAGAGGGAGAGAGAGAGAGAGAGAAATTCCAAGCAGGCTCCATGCTGCCAGCCAGAGCCCACTGTGGGGTTCAATCCCACAAACCATGAGATCATGACCTGAGCTGAAATCAAGTTGGTTGCTTAACCAACTGAGCCTCCCAGGCTCCCCTCTAGGTGTTCACGTTTATGTCTTCTTTTGTGAATGGCCAGTCTAGATCCTGTGCTAGTTTATGCAACTCGGCTGCTTGTCCTTTTCCATTGCAAGAGCTCTTCCTACAGTAAGAAGAATAATTTTCCCCTGCCATCTGTTATAGTGTTCTGTGTTTGCCTTTTACTTTTTGTTCTGTTTTTTTGAAATATAGATTTTCAAATGGTAAAGTAACAACTTTTACCTCATAGTCTGACTCTTTAGGACCAATGGGCACCTTTTTTTTTTTTTATAACATTCACTTAGCATTCATTCAAGTAATACCATATACTCTTATTTAAGGCTTTTGTTTGTTTTTTAAGAGAGAGAAAAAGAGAACATGAGTACGAGTGGGGCAGTGGGGGAGGGGCAGAGAGAGAAAGAGGGAGACCATCTTAAGCAGGCTCCATGCTCAGTGAGGAGTCTGTCCCAGGAGTCCATCCCATGACCCTCGGATCATGACCTGAGCCGAAATCAAGAGTCAGATGCTCAACTGACTGAGCCACCCAGGCGTCCCCTTACTTAAGGTGTTATGCCTATGTCTAAAACAGTATCTCATGCTTCTTTATATGCCTCACAGTGCCAATAATAATAATAATAATAATAATAATAAACAACCATTGTAGGAGATTAATAAACAGCAAAATGTAGTAAAAAGACATCAGAGAAGTATGATTTTAACATATTTCTCCACCACTTTGAACTTGTGAAAATGGAGATAAAAGTGTACACTCTGATGTTGCTCTGTGTTAAGGGAAGATGGCGTCCGTGGATACTAAGATATATGTAGATTATATAGCAAGAAAAACAATAAACAAAAATAAGGTATTATGATCAGTTATGTCTTTAAAAAAAAGAACAGGGTACTTGAATTCTCAAATTACAAAGTTTATCCCGGTTTAATATAGAGACTATAATTAGTCATCGCTACAATTACCTACATGGATTACCATAATGACACCCTAAATGGTCTCCCTCTCTCTTTTTTTTAAAATATTTTTATTTATTTCTAGGAGAGAAAGAGAGAGAGAGAGACAGCGTGAGCAGGGGAGGGTCAGAGAGAGAGGGAGACACAGACTGAAACAGGCTCCAGGCTCTGAGCTGGCAGTCAGCACAGAGCCCGACGCGGGGCTCGAACCCACGAACTGCGAGATCATGACCTGAGCGAAAGTCGGACGCTTAACCGACTAAGCCACCCAGGCGCCCCATGGTCTCTCTCTTTTTACTCATGTCTCTTCTAATTTAGCCTCCACACAGCAGCCAGAGCCATCTCTTAGAAAGTATACATTTGACTCTGACTTTTGCCCTTCATAGTATTCCAGTGGCTTCCCATTCTACATGGAACAAATCCTAAGTTCCTACCTACCATGGCCCACAGGCTCCGTGATCTGAGCCCTGCCGGCCTCTCTGACCTCATTTCCTGTCCCCTCTCCCCTTGTTCCCTCTGTTACACCAACATCGGCTTCCTTGCTCCTCCCTAAACATGCCTCCTGGCTTTCCATTCGCTGCTCCCTCTGCCGGTAATGCTCTTTCCTTGGGTATTTGCATGGTTCATTCTCTGTGCAGATCTGGGGAGGCACCAGGAGCACGGAGAACACCTGTGGTGTCACTTGGTACAGGCTGAACCTCACAGGCGGGAAAGCGGCAGCTGCATGGGTCCCCAGTCTCTGGGTGCTGTGCTTCTGGAAAACCGTGTCCTCTCACTTTTTACAAAGTGAGCATGAGGTGGCTTTGCACAAAAAACTGCTTGAGCTCCAGGTGGCCAATTGTAGCGCTGTTTGTAGCAGGTGCTGGGAAAGCCATATGTCTACTATTTGGAGAACGTGGAGCCTGTGGGAAGTTGCAGCCTCTTTTTCTGAGGCAGGAGTAAGAAGAAGAAACTGAAACTTCCAGTTTTACAGAAAGTTGGAATGCGGTGAGCCACGCCCACCAGGATTAAGTTGGGCCAGGCTTGGTCAGCTCACTGCTATCCAACCATGGATAATTTTTATTGTATAATTCTGACTCTTGTCTCAGTTCAAATGCCATTTGCTCAAATAGGCCTTGTGGGAACACCCTTCGTCACTCGATATACTGTTATGAATCTCTCTAGTTTTCCTCATGTGAACAGTCATTATTCATAGGTTTGCTATATGTCCCCCATCATTAGAGTTTTAGGTATACTGCTGTATTCCTGAGGCTTGGCACTCAGTAGGTGCTGAATTAATATTTGTGGAAAGGCTATTTCTGGAACCCCATATATGCATTAATTTCTAAAACTGTTAACATTAGCACTTTTAAAAAGTTCAAGATGTAAAAAACAACATATTAACATGAAGGGCTTGGAGGGATCAAAAAATGACAAAATAGGGGCTCCAGGATCATCATGTGGGGAAAAGTACCCAAACTTTGTATTTCTAGGCTACAAATATCAACACACATTATGACAAATATTTGCTACCCTTTCTCATACAAATGTGCAGTCAGCTTCCCCCGTGTTTAACAATGTCATACCAACAGCAAGGGAATAATGGAATGAAGTGCTTTGGGTCATTGATTCTTGGCATTGGAAGGAGCTATAAAGGCCAGCTTTATTCATGGGAAGCATCTCGACTCACAGGCCTTTCCTGAAATGAACCCAATTCCTCTTTTATTTAATGACTCAATCCCCAGATTCTATAAATGTTCCTCTACGCCACGTTTCATACCCTAGACTCTCCATCATACAGCACCTTTAGTGTCCACACTTTTCATGTGCCAGGGTCCCTCCTAAAATGTGTTCTGCAGAAGCACAGTCCGGCACGGGTGACATACTGTGTTCAGAATAGAGTGGGGCTCCCGCATCCCGCTCTGTGGATACTCTCAGCTCATGCTGAGCTCAAACCCAAGTGTAGAGGGGAAAACACTCCATTTTCTCCTCTACTGTCTACTACGACTACACACTTCTGGTCACCAAATGTGTGTGGGTTTGCCCACACCGAGCAATTCTTCAACACCAGCTGGGTATCCCAACCATTCAGTTCAGTTCTGACGGTATCTACCTAGAGTTAGCACAGACCTCATGCAGTAAGGGCTCATTCCCACGAGACTGCCCCAACCCCAACCCCCCTTCAGATAGCAATCACAAGTCCAGGTTGTTACTTGTGTTTCTGATAGGCCCCTTATAAATCAGGGTTCTTACAACCCACTCCTCAGGTTTGATTAATTTGCTAGAGCAGCTCACAGAACTCAGGAAAACAGTTTACTTCGCCAGATTATTAATTTATTATAAAAGGATATAACTCAAGAACAGCCAAATGGAGGAGATGCACAGGGCAAGGTATGTGGGAAGGGGCGTGGAGCATCTGTACCCTGACCAGGCACACCACCCTCCCAGCACATTGATGTGTTCAGCAACCTGGAAACTCTCTTACTTCCATACTTGTGAGACTTTTAGGGAGGCTTCATCATCTCCTTATGCCTAATCATTAACTCAGTCTCCAGCCCCTCACCCCTTCCCAGAAGATGGAGGGTAGGGCTGGAAGTTCTGTTTTTAATCATGGCTTTGTCTTTCTGGTGACCAACCTCCATCCTAAAGCTGTCCAGAAGCCCATTGAGAGTAACCTCATAGAAACAGAGACACCATATCACCCAGGAAATTCCGAGGAATTTAGGAGCTTTGTGTCAGCAACCAGAGTCAAAATACTAGAACAAAAGATGCACCTGGTGCTCTTATTCTCTCTTAGGAAACTGCAAGGGGTTTAGGAGCTCTGTGTCAGGAACTAGGAATGGAGACCAACATATATATTTTCTATTATTTCACAATAAGTAAAACCCAGACTTTTATTCCATAGAAACATTTACATGTACTCTTATCTAAACATAGACTTTGTGTATATCTCTGTTGATTTCGTCTTCTTGGCTTTAGCTCATTTTCCTGCCAGGGCTTTCCACCATTCTTCTTCCTATATGTTTACTGAAGTGATTTGTCTGCCTTCCTTCAGTTATGGATTTTAAAATGTTGACTAAGAACAGGGTTATGCACAAATCCTCTCAACCTCCCCACCTCCAACACATAGTGTTGACATCAATTGTTCAATCACCACCATGTTGTCATAATCTGGTTTTAGTCAACATGTACCAACCCTTAGTGACCATCACTTCCGTGTTTTGTTTTCACAGCTAACATATTTAATTCTTTGGCCTGCAATTTTTCCAGGGATTGTCGACCAGCCTCAGGTTTTGTGGTTTTATTACCTACTTTTATCTCCTTTTAGAAAATGGGAATATTTGTCTCGTGTCAGTTGGTATTACCTTCTTCTCGATGAGCTATGGAAGATTACTCCTCAGAGTTCCATAGTAATATCTGCAAGATACTTAAGCAACATGAGCCTTTAGACTTGTATTTAAAGCAACTAAGTATTGGCCTTTCTAGCTCTTTATTTTTCTTGGCATCCACTATACCCTAGTTCATTTATTAGGCTTTCAGAACGTAAAGACTTTGTACTCAGTGCTGAGGGTGCAGTTGTGCACACAGGATTTACAGTTAAGTGGAGGAGGCAGAAATGCATAGGAAATCATCATAAAGTGTAGTACTCCCTTCAGGTTGTTATGGAAGCCCACAAGGGGTGGGGGTCATGGAAGTCCACAAGGGGTGGGGGTGGGTCAGTGAATTGGGGCTGAAGGTGGTAGCACCTGATTAGATCTGCACTTTAGAAAGATAATGCTTGCCGTACTTGAGAAATGGGCTTCTTAAACTGTAATGTTGCTTAGGAATCATCTGGGAATTGACAAAAATGCAGATTCTGGCTCACTGTGTCTAGAGAGGGGTCTGGAATTCTGCATCTAACCAGCTCCCAGGTGAGGCTGATCCTGGTTTTCCATGGACTACCCTTTGAGGAATAAGCCTTTAGATGTACATAGAGAGTACATAGAGAGAAAGAGTGGGTTGGTGGGGAGAAAGAGGCTGGTGGGGTAATATGGGAGACAAAGGATAATGGCAAAACTTGGGGACACTTGTTTTACTCTTTGAAGTCTGAAAATTGATCTCCCGTGTGAAGACTTGGACTACTAAACGGGTATTGAATATTTTTCTTTCATCTGTCAATAACTGTACAGGCTAAATTAAGGAAAGAGGGAGGGAGTTCAATTCCAATCTTAGTTGTTAGCAACCAGCCTCACTTTAAGCCCACCAAGGCCTCAGTTGTCTCATCTATAAAATGTGAGACTGGTTGTTACGGGCTGAATTGAACCCTAAAGTTCATATGTTGAAGTCCAACCCCCTCCCCCCCACAACTTCAGAATATGACCTTATTTGGAAATAAGGTAATTGCAGATATAATTAGTTAAACTGAGGTCATACTAGACTAGGATGGGGCTCTAATCCAATTGGCTGGTGTCCTTATAGAAAGCATAAATTTGTACACAAATTTCTCCTTGAGATCTGGGCTGAAGACTTAGCACAACTAAAATGCTTCTGAGATAGATTTTTAGGAAATGCATGGCATGATAGTGGTGGGTCCGTTTTTACCTCAGCCACAAGAACCTTTTGAGAATCATTTGTTTTTGAGCTATACAGAAATATTTTAGCAAAGTGTGTTAGCGGTCCTATGTAATTCCAGCAACAGTAACGTCAAGCCCATAGAAAACAGAAACAAAACAACCTGTCTCAATGTTTTCTAAACTTGTTTTTTCTGATGGTTGTCCCAGAAGAGAAAGAACTTGTCTCTTATTTCACAGTAAATGTATCTAATCGAATGTACTCTTTTATTCCCTGGATTCTGAAGTTTAAAGAGTAAAGAGAAAAATATAAAAGGCACCTGTTCATAAGACAAAGGAAAATTTTCCCTATTTAAAAGGACAAGGACCCTCCCCAAACAACCCTTTTAAGAACATACTGGACTCTGCTATTCCTGGAAAAACAAAGGGATTTGGGACACAAGAGGCTAAATAAAGAACCCCAGAGTGTGATGGAATTAGTAGAGTAGTAATGTCGTCTTCTGGGTGGGAGGAGAACTGAGCAGGGCATCCAAACTGACCCAAGGACTTTCCTCGCCAAGCAGGGACATTTAATAGATCTTATCATTATAAGATTATTCCAAGATTATATCACAGTATCTTAGTTTTCTCATCTACAAAACAGAGGAAAGAGACCTTCCAGTCAGAATATAAAACGGGATGGCAAGCATTCCATAGAATGAGATTTGAGTTTTTATTAAATGTCATATATCCCTGGGAAAAATATGCTTCAGTAGTAACAGCAGAACCATTGAGTGAGCATGTTGACTATACTCCTGGGCACTGGAAAGGTGTTTTGCCTACATTTTCTCATTTGGCCCTCATAACAACCCTACTAGATACATGTGTCTTAGCCTTACTTAATGGATGGTAGAATCTGAGGCCAGAGACATTAATTAACTTTTAATGCCAAAAGGCCAGGAAGGCATGGAGCCAGGATTCAAATTCACATCTCTCAGCTCTGTGGGGATCCCAAATGCAGGACTCACGGGCTGCAAAGCTCCCTTGCTGTGCCAGGACAGACATTACTAATTGATTATAGCACTCACTTTGGAAATTTTCTGGGCTGACAATACTGATGGTGGGGAGTTAAATTTACCCTGCCAATGCCTATGCCATGTAACAGTGGTCCTGATGGCCTCATTTTCAGAGATTCTGATTCAGTAGGTCTTGGGTTGGATTCCAAATCTGTATTTGTAAGGATTTTCTCAATGTATCTGATGGCAGCCAGGTTTGGTATCCACCACTTTCTGCACCTATGTTCTGTGAGGCCAGGTCTTTTCTGTTTGTCTCTGTGTTTGGTCTGTGGGTTTCTGAAAAAAATGAAAAGCTAAGGGAATAATCTCAGGAGGGAAAGGCCACTATTGACTAGCTGCTATTTATGGAATGATACTAAAAGAAAGGCAGGTCTAGCGCCTTCTTTTTTCTTTTTTAAACCACCAAAATGCTGAAGGAAGACCTAGTCATAGCCTTCCGTGCCAAGTATCTGGTGAATTTTAAGGATCCATGAGTGATCGTGATGTGTTGGAGGGAAGAAAGACCTCATAGCTAAGCTCCGAGAAGCCCCTGCTTGGAGGAGTATAGACTATAAATAAGAGTAAATGAAAATCTTATAACTTATGATTCATTAGTAATCCCACCCCTTTAATTCATAACAAGTTGACTAACACTATTCCTCCCCCCGAAAAAAAGTACTACATGTAGTAGATGGCATACCTGATGAGAAGCAGCAGCAATACTCCATTAATATTTATAAATTCCTCAATGCTTACATTCCTCATCTATTTGGAAAATCTGCCTAAGTAATTAAGGAGTAAGGGGAATTATAAAGATGAAAAATATCATGAAAACAGTGCTCATGGAAGTTATCAACACTATTTTGCTTTTACTGTTACTCCTTAATGACTTAATTTTCCATGGACAACATTTTAAAAATGTAAATTTCTAGATTAAAAAAACCCAGCAACTCCAAACTTCATTATCTTCCCAGCAAAGCAGACATTTTTCAAACAGTAAACTTACATCTTTGGCTTCTCCACAAGGTACCGAAAGTGTTTACTTCCAATGATTTTCACCACCATCTCAGGCACTGCGTCTGAGCCACGGGGAGTCTTCCAAACAGAAGACATGCTTCTTCTCAAAATCTTTGCAAATCCTTGGATTGGAAAATGAGTAAATCTTTTCTCTTCTAGATTTCCTGTTAGTCAATTTACTGTTGTCGATAATAACAACAAAAATAGCAGCAGAACCCAGCGCTTTGCCAGTCTTACCTCACTTGACATACCTAACAAAGGCATGTGAAAGATATTCTTAATTACTATTATCATTCTTGTTTTAGTTGAGAGAACAGGCATAATGTAGTTATGTGACTTACCCAATATCATAGAATCAGTAATTAGCAGAATTGGGAATCTCACTCAAGAGGTCCACCAAGAGCCATCTAGAAACTCTACCTTTCTGATATCGGGTGGTTTCCTTCTACCTTTCTGATGTGATTCTTGTGAAAGGATACCAGGGCTTTAGGTGAGAATAGGAAGATCTTATATTCAGCTCTCATGCTCAGTTTCCCCTTTTAAAAAACCAGGATAGGGGCGCCTGGGTGTCTTAGTCGGTTAAGCGTCCGACTTTCGCTTAGGTCATGATCTTGCAGTTTGTGGGTTCGAGCCCCGCGTCGGGCTCTGTGCTGACTGCCAGCTCAGAGCCTGGAGCCTGTTTCAGTCTGTGACTCCCCCTCTCTCTGACCCTCCTCTTCTCACACTGTCTCTCTCTCTCTCTCTCTCCTAGAAATAAATAAAACATAAAAAAAAAAAACCCAGGATAATTCCAGTTTTACTCCCTGGGTTTTAGGGTGCATCCAATGAGATAATACATCTGACGGAGTGCTGCACATAGGAAAGAAGGATTTTTTTTGTTATTGCTGATGTGTGTTTTTGCAACAATCCAGTGAATTTGAAACTGAGATCCAGTACTAGATAAGTACTGGATGTTTATACAGGTCTGATGCCAAGGGCAACTCATAAGTTCTATAAACCTGGCCCCAGGCTGATCATTCTCTTTCGGGGTCTCTTACCTATTGAAGACTCTTTAGAGATCATTCTAATCTAAACGCTAGCTTTACAGACTAGTAAACCAGGGCCCAGAGAGGTGTACTATTTGACCAAACTCACACAGTGAGTGAGAACAGAGCTGCTTCTAGTTTGCAGGTTTGACGTAGACCAGCTGTCTTCTCAGGACCCCGGCTTCACTTAGTGTGTGGCCAGCACTCAAGAAAGACCTGCTCTGCGACGGCAGCCCTGTCCAGGGGAACTTAACAGTCTCTTGGAAACTGTCTGAGACTTCAAGGACCACAGTTTGTGACTGTGGCTCCCCTCTCTGCACGTCAGTCCTGAGCCCTTTTCTAGGATGGAACAGAGGGGGCGGCCTTACCCCTGAGGCGACGTTTCCCCACCCAGGCAGCTCAGGGATACTCGGTCTGTGCTCTGCCCAGGATCGCGACAGGAGACAGGCTGCGGGGACGCAGGGTGGGGCGGCGGATTGGAGGCCAGGAGGCGGGCCAATCACAGGGCCCAGCTCGCGGGCGGGGCTGCTACCCCTGGTCGCTAAGGACGCAGAGGCTGTTGCTAGGCAGGGACCCGGATTTCTTCCACCTGCTGGAGGGGGCGGGGCTCCTCCACCGGCGCCAGGGTGTGGCTGCAGACTGGCAAGAGACCGTGGGGGAGAAGGGAAGAATAGTGGGGGAGAGGGAGGGAGGCAAACCATGAGAGACTCTTGAATGCCGAGAACAAACTGAGGGCTGCTGGGGGTGGGGGGAGTCGGAGGGGGGGGATGGGCATGGAGGAGGGCACTTGTGAGGATGAGCAGTGGGTGTTATATGGAAACCAACTTGACAATAAACTATTTATTTAAAAAAAAAAGAGTTTGAGTGTTCTCCAAACTGTGCTTTGGAGTTTCTCCAAGATATGTGAGCGTCTTTCTTGAAGCTCATCTCGCTCACCTGTGTAGTCACACTTGTCCCGTCCCTTCCCTGAAGCTTTGTATTTCCCTTGGTGAGATTACCACGTTACCATTAATAAGATTACCATTAATCTTGGTGAGATTAATCACGTAATTTGGATTCTTGCATTTGTCGGTTCAAATCCAGTCCTGTCCATTGCATGCTTTGGATAAATCTCTTCTTTCCCCTGACATTCAAGTTTCTTATCTGTAATATGAGGAAATTAATAGCACAGATGTAAAAGTAGGACCGCAATGAGATTAAATAAGAATATTAAAAGAACAAGTTTGAGTGGTATCTGTATGCCAGATGCCTCATGTGAGCCAGGCAACTATTACTACCTTATAAGTTAACAATGACCAATAACATAATTTTTTCTGTATTTTAAGGATTAAAAAAACAAGGCTTAGGGTGTTGAGTAAATACCCAAATTACCCAATATCCCACGGAGGCATGGACAGGATGAAAGTTTGAATGTATTCCTACACATCCCGAATTTCCAGGAAGTTTTTACTGTCAAAAGACTAAAGCAAACATGGGTAAATTGATTCCAAAATGGTGTTACTATTTCCAGCAGCAGCCCCAGTATCCACCCTGTCTGCCTCCTGCCCCTTGGCTACACTGTGTTTTGTGATTTATTGTATCATCTAATGGCACATGCAGTAGATGCATCTGCTCTCTAGGGGTGACTCTCTAGTAGGCAAGACACACAGGATATTCTATGATATACAAAGTACCCCTAAGGAGGAAAGAGGAGAGTTCCCTTTTTACTGTCCCAGCCCAACCTTCACATTGTCGCCAGACAAAGCCCAATTCTGATAAGTCCCAGTCTCTAGTCAAAGGGCTCCCATCAGCCATGGCAAAGTCTTCCATCCCCTATTCTCAAGCTTCTTCTTCCAGGCTTTCTATACTCCATCCAACCTAGTCTACTAACTGGCCTGAACCTGCCTTTCTTTTTTTCTTCTCTTTTCTTCTCTTCTCTTTTCTTCTCTGCCCTTTCTTTTGCTTTTTGCCTCTGTGCCTTATTCATTCTGTTCTCTCTGTACAAGACCCTTTATGTTCCCTCATCATCCATTCTTTAAGTTCCATCCCAAACGGTCAAGTGTATGCACCCAGGAATTAGATACCTTGGGTTCAGATCCTGGCTGTTAGTTCAAAGTGATCTTGGCAAATCACTTAAAATCTTTGTGCCTTGGTTTCCTCTTCTATAAAATGAGGATGACTTTTTGTGAAGATTAATTGAGTTATATAAGTAAAGCACTTAGAACAATGGCTGACACATAATGAGCAATATAAATGTTTGCTATCATCATTATTATAATGATCTGTCAAGGAGCCAAATCAGATCCCAGAAGCTGAAAATGGTTTCTCTGTTCTCTGTATAATTTGTGGTTTCTCTCTTCTGTAAAATGTGTCTTCCTTTGCCTGATAGTGTGAATACTTGTTTGCACTGGTTGCCCTACCTTCCTGGAGGATGCTTGTTGTAGGTTGAATAATGGCCTGCTGGACATCCACACCCTAATCCTTAAAACCTGTTAATATTATCTTCTGTGGCAAAAGGGACTTTGCAAATGTAATTAATTTAAGAATCTTAAGATGGGGAGATTATCCTGGATTATCCAGGTGGGTCTTAAATATAATTACAAGTGTCCTTAGGAGAGAGAGGTAGACAAAAAATGGACTACAGAAGAGGGAGGGGAGATGTGACCATGGAAGTAAGAGGTTGGAATGATTTAAAGAAGAGGTTGGAGCCAAGGAATGAAGATTGGCCTCCAGAAGCTAGAAAAGGCGGGGAGGGGGGGAAATCTCCTCTGGAGGCTCCAGAAGGAACCAGACCCTACTAATTCCTTGATATTAGCCCAGTGATACTGATTTTGGGCATCTGGCCTCTAAAATTCTAAGAGAATAAAGTTGTGTTATCATAAACCACCAAGTTTGTGATAATTGATTACAGTAGCCATAGGAAACAAATGCAATGTTACTGAAGAACCCACTTCTTTTCAAAAAATATTTGTTTACTTTTTAGAGAGAGAGCACATGTGACTGGTAGAGGGGCAGAGAAAGAGTGGCAGATAGAGGATCTGAAGCTGGCTCTGCACTGACAGCAGAGAGCCTGGTCACCGGGAGATCATGGCCTGAGCCAGGTCAGAAGCTTAACTGCCTGAGCCTCCCAGGTGCCCCAGGACCCACTTCTTCATAGAACTGATCGCACTCTGTGGCTCAAGTAGGCCAAACAATTCTTATTGAGGACCAGTGTACAGGTATTGAATGAAACACTATCTGTTGGGGTGACTAAAGTCTGAGGATAAGGTATCGAGGCTGTTGGCAGATATTTATGTCAACACATACTGCCTTTTCAGCAGATGAGGAGGAAGCCAGATCAGAGCTAAAAATGGAGTCAGTGTCAGAGGGGGATGGCAGCAAAAAGGCTGGATCCAGCTATGCTTGAAGCTGGCAAGATTCTAGACCTCCTAAACACAGAAGTGAAAAATGTAGCTCTCGCTTAAAATATATTTTGAAATGAGCTTCATTAATCTTTACCTACAGAGTCCTGGTGAATGCAGAGACTTTTAAAACTTCAGGTTGCTAAGGTTCATATGCGGGGTGCAGTTAATTGATTGGCATTTTAAATTTCACTATTAATTCTGTGATAGAGCTTGAAGAAGTCCATCAATTTTGATCAGATCAATTATTCTACTAAAGGCTCCCGTTGACCTTATCTTGACCTAAAGATTTTATAAATGCCAACTTGAAACCTAATGACATAAGAGGGAGGATTTTCACTGCAGCTCTTTTATCAGTTTGAAGGTATTCACTTGAAATTGGATATATTTCTTTGGAATCTGAGGGAACCTCTGCTTCGCCAGTTCCTAGCCAAATGACCTTGAGTAAGGAATTTACCTCTTATCTTTCGGGTGGAGATAAACAATAATTATCCTGAAGACTGCTATCAGGATTAGAGATCATATTCCTAGGGCCCCTGACATGTAACTAGCTTTCATAAATTATATTCTTGTTCATAACAATAGCAGCTAACATTTAGTGAATATTTATTATGTGCCAGACATTGTGCTAAAAGCTCTTTTAAAAAATGTTTATTTATTTTGTGTGTGTGTGTGTGTGTGTGTGTGTGTGTGAGACAGAGAGAGAGAGAATCCCAAGCAGGCTCCATCCACAGCGTGGAGCCCAATGTGGGGCTTGTTCCTACAACTTCAAGATCACTACCTGAGTTGATATCAAAAGTGGGATGCTTAACTGACTGAGCCACCCAGGCACCTCATCTTTTTTTTTTTTTTTTTTAACGTAGGCTCCTCACCCAGCATGGAGCCAAATGTGGGGCTTGAACTCACAACCCTGACAGAAAGACCTGAGAGGAGATCAAGAATCAGTTGCTTAACCAACTGGGCTACACAAGTCCCCTTGTGCTAAAAAGTTTCTCATTCGATATCATATTCAATCTTCACAACAATCTTATGGTTTTAATATCCCCATTTTAGAGACGAGGAATCTGAGGTTTAGACGAGATAACTTGCTGGAGGGAGCATAGCTAGGAAGAACCAGAGCTGCAGTGAAAATCCAGGTGTGTCTAATTGTAGAAGTAGCTTTTATAGCCACGCCTCCATACCTCTTCTGTGGGAGTTAGCCATTATTGTTAGTATCGTTATTAATGCTGATATTTTCGTTGGCACTGTTTTAAGGCTTTAGTTCCCTTAGAGAATGCAGATTCTATGATAGAGTTCTTAAGGAGGAGTGGCCTCTTCTTATCTGGGATTTTCTATTTCACACTCTGGTTTATGAAATGACATAACCAGGGAACATCTCTCCCGTGGCTTATATTAAACAAGGCAAAACAAAAAGCTGTGTAATAAATGTCTCCAGAAGATTAAATACTGTGGTTAAAACTTTCCTTGAATTCAACAGCTTTAGATTACAAGTCACCAGAGAAAGATTCCAGGGAAACATCTTCTAACAGAAGCAGCTCTCTTTCTTTCTCCAAAGAAAGATGAATTGCTGTAATAATGAAACCAAAGAATGCTTCCTCCCAAAACGTCATGATTTTACATTTACCATCAAATAGAGTAAGGAAAAGGGGGAAAAAAGTCATCTCCAAAAATTGTTTTGTGTTTGCCCATATAAGTCAAAGTAGAATGAGTTTATAAACAGGAAACAATAAAGCACTGCTCTTTTGAACAGTTTAATCACAGATCTGTAAAAATGAGGCATTTTGCACTGAAGCCCCCTGTTCAAAAATAGAGGAAATGAATACTGATGTATTGGAGCCTTATACATTTCTCCCCTCGGAAACATAGGGGACCCAAGCCAACAATCTTCCTTATGACTAAGGAAGGATTGCGGGTAAAAAGATGAGCAAATGACAGGCTGATTTTCTAACAGAATGCAAACATGGCCGAGTTTCTTTTCCTTTTTAAAATCCTTTCATGGCTCTGGAGAAACAAGATCATGTAGCATACCGATTAGATGGGCCAGTTTGGGGCCCTGCATTAATTTACTAGGGTTGCCGTAACAAAGTACAACAGAGTAGGGAGATTATAAACAACAGAAGTTTATTGTTTTACAGTTCTGGAGGCTAGATGTCCAAAAAAGTGTCAATAGGGTTGGTGCCTTGTGAAGGTGATGAAGGAGAATCTGGTCCACGCTTAAGTCTTGCTTTTAGTGGCTTACTGACAATATTTGGCAGTCCTTGGCTTATGGGCTTCAACCTTTATGTTGGCTCACCTGGTGGTCTCCCTGTGCGCACACCTGTGCCCACTCTACTCCAGGATCACTTCATCTTAACTAATCACCCCTGCAATCATCCTGTTTCCACATAAGGTCACATTCTAAGATCCTGGGAGTTAGGATTTCAACATGTGGATTTTGGGAGGGGATACAATGTGCTATCAACGGAATGTCTGTGGACCCCCACAAATTCATATGTTGAATCCCTAATTCCCAACCTGTTGGTATTTGAGGTGGGGCCTTTGGGGGTCATTAAGTTTAAGTGAGGACATAAGGGCTGGGCCCGCATGATGGCATTAGCACCCTTATAAGGAAATGAAGGGACTAGAGCTCTCTCTCTCTCCATGCTGTGAGGGTACAGCAAGAAGGCGTACCTCTGAAAACCAGGCAGAAGGCTGTGTCTCAGGACTGAGTTGGTTGTCTCTTTGATGCTGGACTTCCCAGACTTCAGGACTGTGAGAGAAAAGTGGTTGCTATTTAAGCTATTCGATCTGTGGTATTTTTGTTATAGCAACTTGCGCTAAGGCCTAATTCAACCCAATACAAGCGCTAAGTGCTTGGTTTCCATACCTGGCTCTGCCCGTCATATGGTGTCACTTCAGGCAAACTGCTTAGCCTTTCCGTAACTTTGTTTCTCCATGGGTAACACCAATACCTGCAATAATGCAAAGTTGAAAGAGATGAACAAATGTTTAGAACAGCGTTTGGTATCTGGTAGGAATTTGCTGCCATTAGGCTTACCTCCTTAAAATAATATATGCATCCTTTAGTATGGCCCCCTTGATTTGGCTTTTGCCCACGTCTCCAGTCTCGTCCCCCACTCTCTTTCTCCCCGCCTAATTAACTAAAGCTGTGCCATTTTACCTACAGTTCCGTAAACCTTCCGTAAGTTTTATCCCTTATGCCTTTTTGGAGGTGGTTGTTTTTGCTTGAAATGTCTTCCTTGTGGTCCTGTTTCTAACTTTGAAGATAAAGTCAAATGTTACCAACGACGTGAAGCTATCTATTTTCAGTGTCCCCAGGCAGGTGGCAATGATCTCTTAAGCAAACCAGGAGTCTTAACACCTTCTACTCGTCACTGTAATTACTGGTTTAATATCTTTCTCCCCTGCGGAGATGCTCTTGTGAATGGTAAATGCTGTATCTTGTTTGTCATGCAGCCAGTACTAAGCACAGTGCTGGTACACAGTATGTGATCACAAATACATGTTGGATAATTTGTAACAGTATAATAATGATGATAATATTACGGAAACATAATTTCAGAGAGGATAGCTTCTTCTATGTATTTAATGTTTCCTATGTGTCCATCACTGAGGAAGGCTCTCATTAAATTCAGTAACGATCCCATAAGGGATTTATTATTTTCTCTGTCCTGCTGATGAAGAATCTGGTCTCAGCGTACTAGATTGGACAGAACTATTGGTGGTAAATAGCAGAAACTCCACTAAAGGGAATTCTAGCAAAAGGGGTGTTTGTCATGAAACCCACGTGCAGAAATGAACTCAACCCTCTGCAACAGTCAGGGACATGAGGAGAATTTTCTTTTTCTAACACTTATTTCTGCTCCTCTCTGTGCTTCAGCCTCATTTAGTCTTTGCTCTATATTGGTGTTTTCTGATCCCAACACCACAGGAAAGAAAGTCACTCATAATAAATCATGAGTTTTTATCATTTCCTTTCAAGAGAGCAGTACACTTAGAATTTCTTAGTCCCATTTACTAGGGACAAATTATGGTTGGCCTAGATTGGGTTAGGAGACTTAGGACCTAATAAATTATTGCCCAGGGGAAAACGAGGTAAATAGCAGAATCATGAATTATTGGAGAAGCCCTTGGCTCTGGAGAAGTATCTAGAAAGTTACAAAGGACAGGAGTCTGGTAGAGATTAACCAGATAGGAGGTTGAATAACTTGCCCAAGGTCTTACAGCAAATAAGAGGTAAAGCAATGATTCAAGTTCATATGTGTATGACTCTACAGCATTACGTCTTCTCCTTGGAACATGGGTTTTTAACCTCTGTAGTATAATAAAAGAGACCTGGAGAAACGTGGTTGTATTAAAAGTCTCCAGAGAATGAGCCCAGAGAAGCTCTAAACCACAGAAAGATCATTCTTATCACCTCTGCCCTGGATGGCTAGCAGCCTTACTTTTAAGTTGGAACATCTGGAAATCACCGTATCTCAAGGTTAAAGGAACCTCACTGGTTATCTTATCTACTCCGCTCCTCCTTCCAGCTACATGGAGCATGAAGATTATTCATAACATCCTTGCCTAGTGATTCTGAAGGCCTCAAAGAGGCTATATGGTAGAATCCAGACAACTGACGCTGAAGTCCGAAGGCTTGGGTTCAAATCCCAACCCCGCCACTTACTGTGATGTGTCTTTGGGCAATGAGCTTAGCATGTATGCCTTAATATCCTAATCTGTGAAAGGAGGATAACAACAACAATTATATCCTCCCTTTTTTCAAAGCAATATTGATTGTGCACTTACTGTATGTGGGCCCTCTTCTATGTGTTTTATATTCACCAACACATTTACCATCCTAATTCTATGAGGTAGAGAGTGCTATTTTCAGTTAAGGAAACTGAGGTAGAGGAGAGTTAAGTACCTGTCCTAGGTCACCCAATTAGTGGTAAGGCTGGGATTTAAATGCATGTAATCTGGCTATGCACTAGCCGCCATGTTATAATAGCTCTCTGCTGTTCTTGAGAAGTGCAAGGGTTAAAACAAACATAAGGCACTTAGCACAGGTCCTCGCATGCTCTATATTGTCAAGAAATCTCCATGCAGTTGCTACCTTCTTCCCAGTTCCAGTCTTCCTAACACCAACCACCAAGTCTGAGTGCCATAAACTCTTCCATTCTTAAATGCTTGTGGGAGAAGCAGGAAGCCTGGTCTGTTTGCTAATACTGCTTCGTGGACTAGAGGAAGGAACTTGTATAGATGCAGGACTTCTCAGTGCCCAATATTCCCACCAACTTCTAAGCATGGCTTAATTAAGACAATGCTTCCTTTTTTTTTAAAAAAACTGTTTATTTTTGAGAGCACAAGTGCAGAAGGGGTGGAGAGAGAGGTACAGAGGATCCAAAGTGGGCTTTGTGCGGATAACAGTGAGCCTGATGCAGGGCTTGAACCCACAAATCACAGGATCATGACCTGAACCAAAGTCATATGCTCAACTGACTGAACCACCAACAGAATAGAAAGTCCAGAAGTAAATCCACACATAGCCACCCAGGTGCCCCAATGATGTTCTTTTTGGAATAGGAGTAAGAAAGTGGTTGAAAGAAGGGATGCTTCTTGATTATGCCCCACAAAAGCCTCAGTTGGTATTATGATAAAACTTGCTGTGATAGTATCACTGATATATCTATATCAAATTTTTATAGGCATACTTTTATGGCCCTCGGTTGAATTGTTGAAAATACAATGATGAATCAAATTTGAATGATCCTCTCAAAATTGCCGATAGGGAGTTGAAATTTGCTCATAAATAATAATCCATGACTGGGTGGATTAGTACTTTGAAACTATACTACCCAAAGCAATCTACAGATTCAATGCAATCTTTCTCAAAATTACAATGTAATTTTTTCACAAATTAGAACAAACAATGCTGAAATGTGTATGGAATCATAAAGCCTCCAAATAGACAAAGCTGGAGGCATCACCATTCTGATTTCAGAGTATATTACAAAGCTATAGTAATAAAAAAAAAAAAACAGTATGATATTGGCCTAAAAACTAGCACAGAGGTCAATGGAACAGAAAAGAAAGTCCAGAAATAAACCCACACATAGATGTAAACTCATTCATGACAAAAGAGCCAAGAATATATGATGGGGAAAGAACAATCTCCTCAAGAAATAAGGTTGAGAACAATGGACAGCTACATGTAAAAGAATGAAATGAGACCACTATATTACACCATGCACAAAGATCAACTCAAAATATTTGAAAGACTTCAGTGTAAGACCCAAAAATTCCTCGAAGAAAACATAGGCAGGAAGCTCCTTGAGAATGGTCTCGGCAATGATGTTTTTGGGTTTGACATCAGAAGCAAGAGCAACAAAGGTGAAGATGAATAAGTGGGATTGTATCAAACTAAAAGGCTCCACATGGCAAAAGAAGCTATCCACAAAATGAAAAGGCAACGCACCTAATGGAAATATTTGCAAATACTACATCTGACAAGGGTTAACATCCAAAATACATAAATAACTCATAATAACTCAATAGCAAGAAAACCCAACGACCCAGTTAAAAATGGGCAAGGAATCTGAATGGACCTTTTTTCCCCCAAAGAAGATATACAGATGGCCACATACATGAAAAGATACTTAACATCACTCATCATCAGGGATATGCAAATCAAAACCATAGTGAGCTATCACCTCACACCTGTCAGAATGGCTAGTATCAAAAAGACAAGAAATAACAAGTGTTGGCAGGGATATAAAGAAAGAGAAAAAGGAACTCTTGTGCACCGTTAGTGGGAATGCAAATTGTTGTAGCCACTATGGGAAACAGTATGGAGACTCCTCAAAGCATTGAAAATATAACTACTACATGATCCAGAATTCTACTACTGCATATTTATCCAAAGAAATAAAAGCTCTAACTCAGAAAGATAATTACACTCTCATGTTCGTTATAGCATTCTTTACAGTAGCTAAGATGGAAACAGCCCAAGTGTCCATTGACGGATAAGTACATACAAATTTTCTTGCCATTTGCAATAACATCAGTGGAACTTGAGGGCATTATCTAAGTGAAATAAGTCATACAGAAAGAGAAATATGGTGTTTTCCCACTTATATGTGGAGTCTAAAAAGCAATCAAAACCTATAGGCACAGAAACTTGGTGATTGTCAGAGGTAAAGCATGAGGAATGGATAACATGGGTGAAGGGGTTCAAAAGGTACAGACTTCCTGTTATAAAATAAATGAGTCATGGGGATGTATTGTACAACATGCTGACTATAGTTAATACTATTGTATTGTGTATTTGAAAGTTACTAAGAGAGTAGACCTTAAAAGTTACCACAAGAAAAAAATTATAACTGTGTGTGGATGGATATTAATTAGAATTCTTGTGGTCATTTCGCAATGGTTACAAATAGTGAATCATTATGTTGTACACTTGAAACTAATATTTTAAAAATCATTCTATAGGATAAAATGTAAGGAGTATTGATAAAGATAAATATGAAAATGTGAAGGAAGGAGAAATTCAGAATAGGGGAATTGGCGAAGGTTTCATGGGAGAGCTAGCATATGAGTTGGGCTTTTGAAAGGTAGGTAGTTGCATGATATGTGAAAAGGGAAGAGACAAATTTGAAGCACAGGGAATAACATGAGTGGAGATAAAAAAAAATCAAGAAGTTATGGCATGTGGTCAAGGAATAGTGTCTAGTTTCACGGTGGAATGGTGGAAGACAAAATTTGGACAGTAGGTTTGGCCCAGATTGTAGAAGCTCTTGCGTATCACGTTGAAATGCATCTATTATTTTTGATTAGGACAGAGAAATATATACTCTATTTTACAGTATGAATGAAACAATCTTACAGTGTTAGGAGAGTCCACGTTATATTGTGGCAAGAGGCAATACTTAAATCTCCATGTCTTTTCTTAAACTTTTTTTTACATTTATTTATTTTGAGAGAAAAAGCAGAAGAGGGGAAGAGAGAGAGGGAGAGAGAGAATCCCAGGCAGGCTATGTGTTGTCAGTGTGGAGCCGGATGCAGGGCTTGAACTCACAAGCCATGAGATCATGACCTGAGCTGAAATCAAGAGTTGGACGCTTAACCAACTGAGCCATCTAGGTGCCCTGCTAAGATCTCAGTGTCTTAAGAAAAAAAAGCTATTTTCATTCATGCAAATTGTGCTGTGCATTTTAGCAGTGCTCTAGGACAATTACCCTCCATGTGTTGGTTCAGCAATCTGGTCTCTATGGACCCGATGGCACCTCCATTTCAACACATGCTTCAGTGGTGACTGTGGCAAGACGAGGAAAGTTGTGGAAGGTTACCTACCTGGAACTAATGACTGTTTCTAGAAACCATACATGCAGTGTTCTGTTGGCCAGATGGGAACATGGCCTCCTTATTACAAAAGGGGACTGGGAAGTATGCTGTCTGTATGCCTGGAAACAGAGAGTAGACACTGATGAGCCCTACATGTCTCACATCCACACGTACAGAAGAATTACTATGATTCAGAACAAGACTGTATTTACAAACAAAATAGAGATATGTAAGATTTCCAATATACTATTAACAGAAATTTTCCCATCTGTTGCATTTACCACTTTCAAATGAAGGGAATGTTGTTTACGGTTTATCCACCCACAGCACATAATGAAAGAAAGATACCTACTTCTTTCTATAATCTGCCTTTTCGGATCTCTAGAGTAACATGAATTGATATACATTGCCCGTGATGTAACCTCTGCCAACACACAGTAGATTCCCCCTCTAGTTTCAGCTGCAAGTGGCACTCTAACTAATATAGACCATATCTTCCAAAGAAACACCTCCTTGTCAGAATGCGATGAGAGAGAAACACATACTTAAAGAGCCAAGAACACCTATGTGATGTGATGTGTCATATTAACATGCTATATGGTCTCAAAATTTCTTACTTTTACATAAAATGGAATGTAGAGCTAGTAGGATCTGAGCAAAAGTGCCTGAGCTTTGGAATCAGAGATAAGTTAGAAGCCTAACTCTATGAATTAATTGCTCTGTGACTCTGAGCCTTGGTTTCTTCATTTTAAAAAACTGCATTGCTAACAATACAGTTGTGAAAAATATATTTACGATAATAAAGTTGAGAACCAGGTGTTATGTCAAGCATTTTTACGTGTGATATTCTATGGTATCTTTATCATCCATTCATCAATCATCTGTCATCAACATGTATAAGGACAGTGATTCCGTTCCTAGTTAGTGGGAGAGAATGTTTCAGCTTTAGTCTAAACGGAGATTTAGATGTATTGATGAACTGAACTGGTGATTAAGACCTGAGATACTGGGTTTGCATGAGAGATTTTTCCAGGAATGGAGAGGAGTTGCTGAAGGAGAAGAATGACTTGGTTTTATGTGAATATATAGGACTGAGCCTGAAATAGGATAGACATAAGAGCATTTGGCTGAAATTTAGGTATCCTACCCAAGTAACCCAAGTCTAGAAGCACATGATAAAAGGGGTGATGTGGGGAGACTCTGAGACACAGAGACACGAACGGCACCTGTTTGGTGAGTGGGTGACAAGGTGTAACATAAAAGAGAAAAGTGGATGTTTCTGTCCACTTTGGTGTGAACATGGGGAGAATTAGAAGGCAGTTCTGCTAGAGTCTCCTGGGGGGTTGATGCTGTCATTGCTCTGGACCACGGTACTTTTGGCAGGTAATCAACATTCTCCTGGAGAACACCCTCATCTGAGGCGGTGGCAAAATTCTGCTGTTGTCTTGTGGTTCCCTGGCCAGTTACCACATCCTCAAGGGAAAAAAGAAAATCAACAAAAGTAAAGTGTTGGTGTGTTGGTGAGAATGAATGGAATACCCGCTGGGATCCTTTGAAATTTATGGGAAGCTGCATCTTTAATATCGGGTCTGTAGATTCTCACTTGAGGTCTGACATGAAGGGGCTCAGAAAATTTTTTATCCAAGAATGAAACAAGGATTGAAGAATTGCCCCAGCCCTCAAGTGAACGCTGTGTTTCCCGATGGGGACAGTATTGGCATTCTTGATGGAACATTCCTATTTGTGCAGGACTGTCCAGGACATTTAACAACATTAACCCCTGAGCATTAGATGCTAAGAGTGCACCCCACTCAAGGTAGCAATCAAAATATAGGCCTCCTTCAATTTCAAATGTTCATTGTGGGGATGCTATTCTTGGATTGAAAGCCATTGATCGATGGAACTCAACATTACTGTGTGGCCTCAGAACCACTTTTTCTGTGGAAGCCTGTAGAGTCTCTGTAGAATAGGACCTTTCTTCTTCTCTGTATGCTCAGCATTTATAACTGAGCTTTTTCTCTTACTTCCTTTGCTCTGTACTCTAGGAATCTCTTAGAAAGGAATTCCACTTGACATCCAGTGTACTTGGCCGGGGCCTCGAGTCTGCCAAGTTCAGCCTAGTAATCCGAGGAACTGATTTGGCTGAAAACTTATCTGCCTCTAGAAGTTTCTCTGTATTGCATTAGAGCTGGTAGAGATTTTGGAAACAGGAGTCAAAATATCAGCTTTGTTAATGGTCCAGTAGATATTAAAGATCACAGTATTTTGGCAAAAGTAGATTTGGGATCTTTTCTACCTCATAGGCCATTATCCATGCTACAGCCTTATAGATTCTGTCTGGTATAGTGTGTGTGTGTGCGGGGGGGGGGGGAGGAGCGAGGTGAGTGAGACAGGAGAGAAAGATGCCTATCGGGATCATTTGTCATATACTTAAAACATCTGCCTCCCGAAACTCCCAACCGCAAAACTGCCAATACTAAGATACGCCATTAGGTGGCAGTAAAACAGAAAGGTCTGCAAAGAAAGCCGAAATCCCTTCAGAATTATAATAAGTTTTATAGACCAAGACAACTGCGGTTGTAAAACATTATGGTGTATCAATTGGCATATTTGCTGATCAAATCTTTACAAGGTTCGAATAGGCTCATAAATACTGGGTTTTCTAGGTTGGCCTATTCATGCTTCATGCTTCTGTTTAAGGCATTTAGGGAGGCGGGAAATCCAACAAATGGTTCAAACACCAAAGCAATATGCCACTGACAATTTGTTTTCCTGTGATTGAGGCAAAATATAGATGCCTCGATTAGAAGCCCTATCCAAACAAGCAGAATCTGCTACATTCAGAGATGAGCTCATTTCTCATGCAAAACACAGCCCAGGCTGGAGTGAACCAACAGCTAAATCGTTTTGCTACTTGATTTTTATAAGTGAGTTCCAATTCCCTTACTATTCCCACAAGAGTCTTACTATACAAGGATGTTTCCATTTTTTTTAAGTAAGTGGTTACTGGCTGATGATAAAATCAGGCTTTATGATGAATAAAATCACAGGGGCAGGAGGTGACATCAAAACACCCCTTTCATTAAAGTGTTGGTCTCCTAAGAATGGTTGAAAAGAGGAGTGGGCTGGTCTATGATTGTCACCATTTGACAATGGGGAAACTGAGGCCTAGGTGTTCAGCAACTGGCCCAAAGACATGTGAGTTATTCAGCCAGACTCTGAAACCAGATTTCCCATTAGGCATTGGATTGACTGGGACAGATTCCTTTAGAGACTCATTTGAGAATTTTTGGCTACCCAAGCAAGTCAAGCAGCTAAGCTTCTCTCTGTTTTGTTTTTGTAGACATGTACACTGACTTTTTTTTTTTTTTTAAAGAAACTGAAATTCCTTTCTTCACACTATTCACAAATAGTGGCTGCTTGTCCTACATTTATAGATAAAGATCTTGTCTCTGGCCACAAGGACAACTTGTCAGTTCTCACAGATTCTGCCTTATGAGATGTCTTTCAGCTTCTTCCTTAAAGTTAATGCCAATGTGCCCTTTGCTCTATCTAGAATCCTCTGCCTCTGTTTTCATGTGGCTAAATTCAGTTGAGAATGAGTTTAGGGGCCTTTTGATACATTCTCCAGAGATCCTCCCTAGGTACTTTCCTCAGGGAGGAGCAAACCCTTATCACCACTGCCCGACCATCCATTAGATATAGAACGGAGACCACATCTGTTTGGCTAGTAGCTATATGCATGAGAGTGTTTGGCACAGAAGAGGCCCTTAAATACTTATTGTATGAAGAACAGGCTGATCCTATTCTGGATTGTACACAGTGACACTCTCTTTGAAGAGGTAATATTTATTCAAGAACTCAAAGTAGGGTTGACTGCATCTGACTCTTGATTTCTGTTCAGGTCACAAACCATGTCTCCTGGTTTGTGAGTTAGAGCCCAACGTTGGGCTCCATGCTGACAGTGTGGAGCCTGCTTGGGATTCTGTCTCTCACTCTCTCTCTGCCCCTCCCTTTCTCTCTCTAAATAAATAAATTTAGAAAAAATTCAAAATAAAACAGGGCATAAAATGTAATAGATATTAAATATTATGTATTATGTATTTTTATAATCATTTTAAATGACTGAGTTAATTTATACTTATAATGTGTATGCATATATTATAACTATGTCTATACTATCATCTATGTACCTATGTATGTATCTGCATATCAAGTATATATAGACTTAATTGTTTGATTTGCTCTGGGGAAAGAGAAGTTGATAATTATTGATCTCTGTTATGTGCCAGGTACTGTATTAGGTCTTCATACATAGTGATGCTATTTAATCTTCAAAGATAAGCAGTTCAAGTGATCGAATTAGGACTGGGAAAATTGAGTAACATGTCATGTATTCAGAACATAGGTCTGGATGTAAATCCAGAAGCTCACGGTGTTTCTGTTCTCCAGAAATGACTGCTAGAGAGCACAAGTCACGCTGCTAAGGAAGCCAGCTAGTCAGTGGCCGAGCTGAGTGGTAGAATCTAGAGCTTTTGGCCTTTACCTCCCCTTTCTGGATCAGACTTTCTACTCGGTATAATGAGAGAAGGTAAAAATTTGTTTCCATTCCGCTGGAGTAATTTGGCAGATTTCAAGATCTCATGAGACCCAGACTTTCCATTGGTTTTGTTTATGTTGAGAAATGTATTCATTTGGCAACTGCCTGGGACCCATGTGAACATCTGCTAACTTGTGGTGTTAGCTAGTTCACAGATTCCTTGGTCCTCCTGACTGGAGCTGCTGTAGAAGTTCAGGATTGGGAAACAGGTTTTGTAATCCATTGGTTTGCATGCAAAGAGGCGTTTTCAGCTCTCCACTCCTTAGTGATTCTCTTTTAAGCCATCTTGCCGTACATTTGTCAAGAAAATGTGCCATTTTCAATTTGGAGACAACAGTTCAAGTTAAAGAAAGCTAACCACGAGAATTCATTGAAAAAAAAATTAGAAACCGTTAAAAATGAGAATGGCTGTATTTGCTCTATAACAAACAGAGCATGGAAAAAATCAATAATGAGAGCAACAACTAATGGTGATAATGTCTTCCCTGACTCATAGGGATATTTAAGAGTAAAATGATGTAATTGATGGGAAACACTTTGGAAAATAAAAGCACCATGCAGTACAAGACATTACGCTTATTATACGATTGTCCTGAAGCACAACTAAAAGTAAGCCTGTTCTCCCCCAGGACCAGATGTCCTCATTGATAAATCATTTGTGTTTAATCCCAGAGTGCAAGGATTTCTGCAGGGCTCCAGGCTCTTGTACTTGCTGTTAAGATCTCTCTATCAGGGTGCTGAATGGATGTGGCCAAGGGCAAGTCACACCCTCTCTAAGCCTTTGTTCCCATTATCTTTGAGCGGGGGGAGGGGGGGGTTAATATTATTACTAATGGCTACCATGTACAGAGTAATTCTGTGTCCAAGATATAAAGCATCTTAGGTTTATGATTTTGTTTAATGCTTATGGCCCTAGAAGTGCCTTATTTTATAGCTGAGGAAAATGAAGCACAGAGGAATGAAATGTCTAGGCCAAGATCATACAGCTCGAGTACTGTGACATGTCTGTAGAGATGGACAGATCTTAATTTTAGGTATGCTGTCTGTACAGATTGTATAGATTTGACTTCCCATCATGCTTTCCTCTAGCCCTTCTTTGGAGAAGTGCTCCTATACCAGAACATATTCCACAGTATTCTGTAGGGCTGCTAATCCCACATACCTCTTCATTTCCACACAGGGCAAATAAAAGTATGAGCAGATCCAGCCAGTCACAATTATTCACTCAAAGTATCGGTAAAGAAGGAAAGCTTGGACAATCAGAATCCCTGGAATGTATATACACAAAAGTGAAGAGAGAGACTTCCTCTCCTGTAGGCTTGCCAGCCAGGGTGAGGTAAGAAGACTCAGAAGTCTGTTTACAGTAGGAAAGAATGAGGCCAACAGAGTATACCAAAGGCAAGATATAGAGGACAATCAGACTATCATTTCATTCCAGGTCCAACAGAGCATGAGGTAAGATCCACCCCACCTTTTTTGGTCATTGGAGTCAGTAAACACCATTTTTTTTTAAAGACATGATTTGAGAGCAATTTTAAGTTCACCAAATAGTTGAAGTTTCCAAGACTTTCCATATCCTCCTGACCCCACACATTTGGAGCTTTCCGCAATATCCCCCACCAGAGTGGTGCATTGGTGAACCTATATTGATAGAGCATTATCAGCCAAGGCTATAGTTTACCTTATGCTTCACTCTTGCTGCTATACATTGTATGGGTTTGGACAAATGTATGATGACAAGTGTCTATTATTATGGTATCATATAGAATATTTTCACTGCTTTGAAAGTCCTCTGTGCTGCACCTATTCACTGTGCCCCGGCCTCCATCCTCAGCAACCACTGATCTTTTTACTACCTCCATAGTTTTTCTTTTTCCAGAATGTTATGTAGTTGAAATCAGAAAATATGTAGCCATTTCAGATTGGCTTCTTTTACCTGATGATGTGCATTGAAGGTTCCTTTATGTCTTTTCCTGGCTTGATAGCTCATTTCTATTTAGAGTTGAATCATATTCCACTGTCTGGATGTACCACAGTTTATTAATTCATTTACCTACTCAAGGACATCATGGTTACTTTCAAGTTTTAGCAACTATGTATAAAGCTGTTATAACTGTATATGTGCAGGTTTTTGTGTGCCCATAGTTTTCAATATATACCAATTTTTAAAGCTAACTTAAGTTAGATTTTTAGCACTTGCAACCAAAAAGGTTCTGATCAAGAGAATACCTAACAAAGCATGTTTATACACACAGTTTTCCTTCATTCTCACAGCAAGCCTGTGCCAATATTCTTATGAATGGCTTTTTCTAATAGAAATAAAGAACTAGAGACACTAGGGACACACTTGATATTTATACTCAATGTTTGCACCTCCAAAGACCTTGTTTATTTCACAATATCCTCCTCGATATAGAAGGTGGAATCAGACATGCTCATGGGCTTTGATTTTACTGTAAAACAAAGGCAGGTGATCAATCATATTGGAGTAATCTCTCATTTATTCTGCACCATCCCAAAAAGTTAATATTTTTCTAGCTATTAAGGAACATCCACATAAAAGCCTAAAACTTATTTTAATATCTTGATTTTAAGCTAAAATATATTTTAGTCTGTCATGTCTTCTTGACAACAATACTAATTATGATTGTATTTCTACTTGATGATCTAGGTCATAGTTTCCCCTGTTGTAACAGACAACACACTTTATCATGTTGCTAATTCAATTGTTTATCTTTCTAATTAGACAGTAAGGTCATTGAGGGTGGGTAGCATGCTGTCATAATAAAAACAATAATCCCGCATAAATTTCCAGTTCATAGCCCAGGACCTGGTATTCGATGTTAACTAAAGGTCTGACACAAATGCATATGTAAGTGGACCCGAATAATTATAAAATGAAACTGAATAATTGTAATGCAATTCAAAGACTTGTTTTAGAGGCTACTGAAATACACAATATTGGCCTTTTGCTGAGCCCCAGGTCGCTATGTTTTCTTTTCAAAAATTTTTTGTTGTTGTTTTATTTATTTTTGAGACAGAGAGAGACAGAGTATGAGCTGGGGAGGGGCAGAGAGAGAGGGAGACACAGAATCTGAAACAGGTTCCAGGCTCTGAGCTGTCAGCAGAGAACCTGATGTGGGGCTCAAACCCACAAACCGTGAGATCATGATCTGAGCTGAAATATGACACTTAACTGACTGAGCCACCCAGGCGCCCCAAGCATATTTCTTATTCCAAGTTTCAGGAAGAAAGTTTTCAATATTTGATTATTAAGTATGATAATTGATGTTTTTAAAGGATTATATTTATCCAATTAAGAAAGTTCAGTCTATTCCAAGTTTGCTAGGAATTTTTAAGATGAAGGGTGTTGGATTTTATGAAATGCTTTCATCTATTGAGACTGTCTTCATTTATTTCTTTATTCTATTAATGTACTGGTTCCATGGATTGAACTTTGAGTGCTAACCCAAGCAGAAGCTTTTATTTCTGGAATAAACCCTATTGGCCTTGGGTACAATAGTTTTTTACATATTGCTAGATTGGACTTGTTGATATTTTATTTAGGATTTTCCATGTTCTTGAAAGAGATTCTTTGACATTTTCCTTTTCTGTAATATTCTTGCTAGATAGTTTAATTAAGGTTATGTTGGTCCTGTAAAGTTAGCTCCCCTTTTCTGGTATTTGAAAAAATTTGTTATGAAAGACTAACCAGTGAGACTCTGTAAGCCTTAGAGACTTGTACATTTGGTAGATTGTTTTAATTGGAGATTTAACTTTTTAAATAGAAATCATTCACATTTTATCTTTATTCTTGTACTAGTTTACAAGTTTTTATTCCAAGTAAATAGGCAAGTTTTTGTTTTGTAAAAAATTTGGCAATTTTATTTAAATTTTAAAAATTTATTGCCATAAAGTTATTCATAATATCCTCTTATCCTTCTTTCTTAAGAAACATATATTTATAACATCTGTTGTGATCTAATCTTTTTCAGACCTAGTTATCATCTCTCTTTTCTTTCTCTCTTCTTGCTGAGAATTTATTCCTTTTGTTTTTCTACTAATTACTTTTACTTTATTCACTTCCACTATTGAATTTTTCCATTTCATCTTTTTTTTTTTTTTTTTTGCATTTTAAAAAAATTTCCTCCCTTCTCCTTTTAGAATTAATTACTTAAACTGTTGGGCTAGGGATTAAAATTGCCTTTCTAATANCATTTTAAAAAAATTTCCTCCCTTCTCCTTTTAGAATTAATTACTTAAACTGTTGGGCTAGGGATTAAAATTGCCTTTCTAATATATCCATTTAAGGCTACACATTTTCCTCTAAGCTTAACTTCATCACTATCCTGCAAGTTTTGATATGTTTTATTGTAATTTAATACAGAATATTGTTTAATTTCCATTGTGATTTGTTCTTTGTCTCAAGGGCCATTTAGAAATATTTTACAAAATCTTTGGTTTTAGGGATTTTCTATTTAGACTTTTTTTACTGAGTTCTAGCCGTGAACCACAGTGTTCCAGGGACATATTCTCTATGACTTCAGTTATTTACAAGTTGTTGAGACTCTCTTTATGGTCTAGCATATGGCCAATTTCGATAAATGTTCCATGCATACTTGAAAAGAATGTGTGTTCTGCTACTACTTGTGGTGTTCTATGTCAGTTAGTTCCAGAGTATTATTTGTGTTATTCAGATCCTCTTTTAAAATTACTGATATTTTTGTCAGGGTCCATATAATTGAGAAAGACATGCTTATATTTCTGCTATGATTGTAGATTTCTGTTTCCCTTGACTTCTGTCAGTTTGTATTCCATGTATTGTGAAGCTATGCGATGAATTTATATTAATTAGTAAATGCTACATCTTTTGTGAAGTATTCTTTATTTCTGCTAGCGTGTTTTGCCTTAAAGCTTACATTGTCTGATATTAGCATGGCCATGCCAGTTTTTGTTTTCGTTTCTGTTTGTTTGCCTTGAGTTAACATTGGCATGGTATATATTTTTCCGTTTGTGGCTGAAGCTACTGATGTGCTGCTCCTATCTGCTCAGCACTCCCACTTGAGCTATGCACCAAACCATCCTATGGAATCCTTGTGAGGCCCCCATGACTCCCCTGACAGATTTATCTTTAAAAATTTGTTTTCTTTTTCCTTTATTTTCATTGAAGTATTGTTGACCTGACTCACGGGGGCAGGCAGGACATAGGTGGTTAGTGGTGCTCCAGATATAGACCTCTTCCAATAATCTAGGGAGTTTAGGGGTAAATACCTCTGTTCCCTCATCTGTTGGGGGAGACTGTAATATGTGACACATATTATATGCCACTTCTCAGCAGTCCATGTCAGGATTCAGTTGGAATTGCCTCAAGAATTAAACTGTCCATGAATGCATCCAATATTCGCTTTTGCCTCTGCCTTATTTTCTTTCTACCTTGCATATGATCCTGGGTTCACTGAATCCTAAGTAATTGGCACTCACATTCTTGTGCCAGGGTCTGTTTCTGTAGAAACTCGGCCTAAGAAGCTATCTTTCTACTTAGAGTTTGTCTATGTCTTCATGATTACAGAGCATCTTTTTAAAAAAAAATTATTAATTTATTTTGAGAGAGAGAGAGAGAAAGAGGCACTGAGAGAGCAAGAGAGAGAGAGCAGGAGAGGGGCAGAGAAAGAAGGAGAGAGAATCCCAAGCAGGCTCCACACTGTCAGTGCAGAGAGCTCAGTGCGGGGCTCGAACTCCCGAACCGTGAGATCATGACCCAAGCTGGAGCCGAGACTCGGGTGCTTAACTGACTGAGCCAGCCAGGCATCCCTAAAGAGCATCTCTTATTCTTATGAGGAGCATATTGTTGTGTTTGTCTTATTCTGTCTGACAATGTTTGTCTTTAATTGAGATATTTAGTCTACTTACTGTGATTCCTGGTTTGTCTGTCAGTTCTCTTTTCTCTACCACGTCTACCTTTATGATTTCTACTCCATTAACTTGCTGGTTATACGTTCTTCTACCACAGTGGGGTCCAAGAAATTACAATAAGCATCCTTAAATAATTACAGTGTAATATGAATTAGATCTTGCATAACTTCCCAGACATTGCTAGGGCCTAGAACACTTATACTCCATTTATTTTCTTCCCGACTTTTGGTGATTAACGCCAAGTAAAATAATACACATGTTTTAGAGTTCACAAGACATTGTTATTGTTTTATCCAGATAATATCACTTAATTTTGTATTCTTATGTGTCTTTACCAATCGCCTACCAATTTCCTACATTTTTATTTTATTGCCTAGGATCATTTTCTTACTGTCTAGAAATCTGCTTTTAGCATTTCTTTTAGTGTAATTCTGTTGACAACACATTTTCTCAGAGTTTTTTTTATTTGCTTGTACAGAAATATTTTTATTTACTCTTCATTTTCTTTTTCTTGATATAAGTAACATTGTTTTTACTGAGAGACAACTTACACATATTCAAAAGCACAAGCCTTACATGTTCAGCTTGATGAATTTTTACATGTACCACTCGTATCAAGGTTTTGAGCCTAGGAAACATTCCAGAATGCTCTTTCATTCTCTCTCCCAAACAGTACCCTTGCTACAGAAGTAACTACAATTCTGTGTTCTCCAACCATGAGTTAGTTTGGTCTGTTCTTAACCTTCATATAAATGGAAGTAAATGGAATCATACAAAATGTACTTTTCTTTCTGGCTGCTGCTTCTTCCTTTTTTTTTTTTTTTTTTTCTTTCTGGCTTCTCATACTCAACATGAGGTCTGTGAAATAATTCATCTTTTATGAATAATGTAGTTCATTTTTTTTTTTTGCCATGTAGTATCCCATTATATGAATATACCATGATTTCTTTACCCATTTGATTAGTGATAGACACTAGAGTTGTTTTTTACTTTTGGCTATTAAGAGTAAATCTGTGATGAACATTACTGTACATGTCTTCTTCTTTCTGTAGGATGTAAACACTATTTCTGTTGAGTATATACCAGTTTCATTGCTTTTAATTTTGGGGGTTGGCAGGTTACTTTTAAAAAGCACTTTAAAAGCATTTTTATAGTTCTTTAGCTTCTCAAGTTTCGACTGAAAAGTCAGCCATTAAGTTTTGTTATTGCTCTTATGAAAGTAAATGTGTTTTTTCCTCTGGCAGCTTTTAATATGATTTTGTTTTAAGTTTTTAGTAGTTTTATTATGATAGGCTTAGGTGTGGTTTTATTTGTAGAAATCCTGCTTTACTTCGTAATTTCATGTCTTTTGTCAAATTTGATACTTTCCAGCTGTTCCAAATATTGCCTTTGACCCTTTCTTTTCTCCCTTTATGTGATTCCAATTATATATATGATACACCTTCTAATTATCTCTCCTATGTTCTCATGGTATTTTATAAATTTTCCATCTTTTTCTACTCTTCTTGTGTTTGCTTGAATAGTTTCTGTGACTTCTGGTTCACTGTTACAGGTTCATATTGAATTCTTAATTTCGATTATTATATTTTTTTAGTTCCAGAATTTAGTTTTTATAGCTTCCAACTTTCTGATTACATTCTCCATTTTGTCATTTGTTTTTAAGGAAGGAAATCTATTTATTTTTATATTTCAGTATAATCAACATACAGTGTTATATTAGTTTCAGGTGTATGATATAGTGATTCAACAATTTTAAGGAGGACCCTTTTATTTCTTTTAATTTTATTTCTGGGAGAGAGAGAGACAGCGTGAGCAGGGGAGGGTCAGAGAGAGAGGGAATCACAGACTCTGAAACAGGCTCCAGGCTCTGAGCTGGCAGTCAGCACAGAGCCCTACGCGGGGCTCGAACCCACGAAATGCGAGATCATGACCTAAGCGAAAGTCGGACGCTCAACCAACTAAGCCACCCAGGCGCCCCATTGGACACTTGTTGTTTTAAGTACTGGGTGTTGTATGTAAGTGATGAATCACTAAATTCTACTCCTGAAACTAATGTTACACAGTATGTGATCTAACTGGGATCTAAATTAAAACTTGGAAAAAAAATTATATACATCATTCAGTGCTCATCACGATAAGTGTACTCTTAATCCTCTTTACCTATTTCACTGATCACCCCACCCACCTTCCCTCTCATAACCATGTGTTTGCTCTTCATATTTAAGAGTCTTTATATTTAAGAGTATATATTAAGAGATTTTTTCTTTGTTCATTTGTTTCTTAAATTCCACATATGAGTGAAACCATATGGCAGTTGTCTTCCTTGGACTAACTTATTTCACTTAGCATTATATCCTCTAGGTCCATCCATGTTGTTGCAAATGGCAATATTTCATTCTTTTTATGGCTGAGTAATATTTCATTGCCTATTTATATATACCACCTCTTCTTTATCCATTCATCTATCAGTGGATACTGGGGTGGCTTCCATATCTTGGCTATTGTAAAGAATGCTGCAATAAACATAGTGGTACATATATCTTTTTGAATTAATGTTTTAATTTTCTCTAGGTAAATACCCAGTAGGGGAATTACTGTATCATATGGTAGTTTTATTTTTAAGTTTTTGAGAAACTTAAGTACTCTTTTCTAGGTAGCTACACCAGTTTACATTCCCACCAACAGTGCATGAGGGGTTCTTTTTCTCTACATTCTTGTTAACGCTTGTGGGTTCTTGTGTTTTTGATTTTAGCCATTCTGACAGGTGTGAGGTGATATCTCCTTGTAGTTTTGATTTGCATTTCTCTGATGATCGGTGATGTTGAGCATCTTTTTATGTGTCCGTTGGTCATCTGTAGTTCTTTTTTGGAGAAGTGTCTGTTCGTCTTCCTCCCACTTTTTAATTGGATTATTATTATCATTTTTGGTATTGAATTATATAAGTTCCTTATATATTTTGGATTCTAACCCCTTATCAGATATATCATTTGCAAACGTCTTTTCCCAGTCAGTAGGTTGTCTCTTTGTTTTGTTGGTTGTTTCCTTTGCTATGCAGAAGCTTTTTGTTTTGATATAGTCCCAATCGTTTATTTTTACTTCTGCTTCCTTTGCCTCAGAAGACAGATCTAGAATAATGTTACTATGGCTGATGTAAGAGAAATTAATGCCTGTGCTCTCTTCAAGGATTTTTATTGTTTCAGGTCTCCCGTTTAAGTCTTGAATCCATTTTTAGTTTCTTTTTGTGTATGGTGTAAGAAAGTGGTCCGGTTTTATTCTTTTGCATGTAGCTGTTTAGTTTTCCCAACATGATTTGTTGAAGAGATTCTTTTTTCCCTTTGCTTATTCTTGCCTCCTTTGTTGTCGATTGATTGACAATAAAAGTGTGGGTTTATTCCTGGGCTCTCTATTCTGTTCTGTTGAACTGTGTGTCTGTTTTTGTACCAGTACCATGCCATTTTGATTACCACAACTTTGTAGTATATCTTGAAATCTGAGATTGTTATATCTCTCAATTTTGTTCCTCTTTTTCAAGATTGCTTTGGCTATTTGGAGTCTTTTGTGGTTCCATGCAAATTTTAGGATTATATGTTTTAGTTCTGTGGTAAAATGCTGTTGGTATTTTGATAGGAGTTGCATTAAGTCTGTAGATCTCTTTGGGTATTATGGACATTTTAACAGTATTCTACCAATCCATGAGCATGGAATATCTTTCATTTTTTTGAGTGTTTTTCAATTTCTTTAATCAATGTTTTATAGTTTTCAGAGTACAGGCCTTTAACCTCCTTGGCTAAATATTTTCCTAGGTATTTCATTATTTTTGGCACAATTCTAAATGGGATTGCTTTCTTAATTTCTCTTTCTCTACTTCATTACTAGTGTATAGAAATGCAACAGAATTTCTCTATATTGATTTTTGTATCCTATGATTTTATTTAATTCATGTATCCGTTCTAGTAGTTTTTTGGTGGGGTCTTTAGGGTTTTCTTTATATAGCATCATGTCATCTGCAAATAGTGAAAGTTTTACTTCTTATCAATCTTGATACCTTTTATTTCTTTTTGTTGTCTGATTGCTGTGGCTATCCAGCACTATGTTGAATAAAAGTGGTGAGAGTGGATATCCCTGTCTTGTTCCTGACCTTTGGGGAAAATCTCTTACTTTTTCACCATTGGGCATGGTGTTAGCTGTGGGTTTTTCTATCTATGGCCTTTATTATGTTGAGATATATTCCCTCTAAACATAATTTGTTGAGGATTAAAAAAATTTTTTTAAGTTTATTTACTTTGAGAGAGACAGAAACAGCACAGATAGGGGAGGGGTAGACAGAGAGGGAGAGAGAATCACAGGTAGGCTTCACACTTCCAGTGCAATACCCAGTGTGGGGCTCGAACGAGACTGTGAGATCATGACCTGAGCTGAAACCAAGAGTTGGACTCTCAACCGACTAAGCTACCCAGGTGCCCCATTTATTGAGGATTTTTATCATGAATGAATGCTATACTTTATCAAAGGCTTTTTGTGCATCTATTGAAATTATCATATGTTTTTTATCCTTTCTCTTGCTGACGTGATTTATGATGTTAATTTGTGAATATTAAACCACCTTTGCATCCCAGGAATAAATCTCACCTGATTGTGGTGAATAATTTTTTTTAATGTATTGTTGGATTCAGTTTGCTAATATTTTGTTGAGGATATTTACATCAATGGTCATCAGAAATATTGGCCTGTAGTTCTCTTTCTTTGTAGTAACAAAGAGGGTATCAGGGTAGTGCTGGCTTCATAGAAAATCATTTTGGAAGCTTTCCTTCCTCTTCAGTTTTTTGGAATAATTTGAGAAGAATAAGCATTAACTCTTCTTTAAATGTTTGGTAGACTTTGCCTATGAAGCCATCTGGTCCTGGAGTTCTGTTTGCTGGATTGTCATTTGTTTTTTAAAACATGTTAATTATTTTGAAGTTCATGTCCAGTGACTCTCCAAACCAGGTCATCTCTGCTTCCTTTTCTATTTGTTTTTCTCTTAGTCCTACTTGTTGATCTGTCTGGCATATTTAATTGAACACCAGACTCTATTTATAAGAATTTATATAAGCTTTCAGTGATGTCATTTTCCTCCAAAGTGAGTTTATCATATGCTCAAGATGATAAATAAAGGACAGATTACATTAATACAGTCCTAAGCTGGCATGGCTTAAATCTGTGTTGTGACTTTGGTAAGGTTCCATTTGTCTCTGGTTTACCCCCTATCTAGAGAGTAGCCCCCCACAGGCATTATTTATTTTATTCTTATGTAGTATGAGGTAGAATTCCCTTGGTTGCTACTAGTAAAAAAGAAAAGAAAACAAAGTAGCTTAAACAAAATAAGTTTATCATCTTACATAATGAGACGTCCAGAGATAGGATGTATTTATGCAAACACTCCTCCTATCATTGATCTAGCGTGGCTTCTCTAAAATTCTCTTGGCTTTGTTCTCATGGTCCTTCTATGGCTGATATGGTTGCAAGTGTCTCATGTCTTGAGGTAGGAAAGTGAAGTTTGTATTTATGAGGCTCTATGTAAGAGTTAATAATCCATTTTTAGAGACTGCCTTGCCCTAAAGATTTCTCATGTCTCTTTGGCCAGAATTTTGTCACATGCCTATCCCTAAACCAGATATTGTGAGTGGCAATGACATGACCATGTTTCACTTAGACTGCTCAAGATTAACCATTTAGGCCTGGGAGGGGTCCTTTCTCTGAATATAGCCAGGGAGAATATGAACACCTAAGCAAAACCAAGACCTGATTAATGAGAAGGGGGGAATAATAGGAATCTGTCACAGGGAGACATAGCTGTCTCTCATACAGTAGTCCTGTGAGAAGCATATTATTGTTACCCATCTACTTTAGTTATGAGAATTCTGTGATTCAGAGTTCACCCACCATAAGGTCAAGTATTTAGCGGGAGAGTCTCTATTCAAACAAGTCATCTGATTCCAATTTTGTGCTTGTTTTAATGCTCTTTAGTCTCTTAATAGGGATGTAAGTTTTCTTTTCTTTTTTATATTTTCCCATTATATGGTTGTTTTATCACTTTATTTTTTTATGTTTATTTATTTTTGAGAGAGAGAGAGAGACAGAATGCAAGTGAGGACGGGACAGAATGAAAGGGAGACCATCTGAAGCATGCTCCAGGCTCTGAGCTGTCAGCATAGAGCCTGATGTGGGGCCCAAACTCACAAACTGTGAGATCATGACCTGAGCCGAAGTCAGAGGCTTTAACTGACTGTGCCACCCAGGCGCCCCAATATTTTCTTTTTTATAATCATTCCTACAATATGTTCACATATACAAATTAAGGTAGATAACTCCATTTCCCCACCCACCCCTTCCCAGACTTTAGCAGCAGCCTCACTCACAATCAGGATGAGAATGCAATGTGGAAAGTGTTAATCATCTACAGATCTAAGATTACCTAAAACTTTAATTCCTGTATTTATGTGGCCATTCCTCAATATGTAATGGACACAAGCTACCTAGGGCCTAAGCATTATAAGGTGTTGCTATTCAAGCTGAAACCACAAGGGATCAATTAGAGTTTCTACTTCCATTAGCAAATATGATTTGTGTCCACTCCCCGCTGCCATTCATAATTTGGAATTCAACTCTACTTAAAATGTTCCCTCTCTGCTTCAGCTGAATGATTTTCACAAGAATCTGCTTCTTTGAGAAGTACCCTCAGAGTGATGGATTAGCAGCCCTGACAGCATTTGCTACATCGGGAGCACATTAGCCATTTCCATTTCTCTCCTCCACGGTGGAGGCGGGAGCCCAGAAGCTCTGCCTTCGGGAGGGTTGGAGAATAGACTGCTTCATGACAAAGCAGCCGGAACAACCACAATTGCAGCCCTCGAGAACAGCTCATGCCATGGGGTCAGAGGAGCAGCATTTTATGTTCCTTTGTAGAATAAACTGAATATTTTTATAAGAAACAAATCTTCCATCTATGATCCTGTTCCCATTAGTGGGTCAGGGCAAGAGCAAACCAGAGAGACTTAATTTACTTAGGAGACATTCAGTATAAATACTCTATTCCCTTGTGTGATGTTCTTGTTCTGTTGGCCTTAATACATGCAAACAAAGATGACTTACTCAAAGTTTTGATATGCCCCAAGACCATCCTTCTTATAACACGGTGTTCCTTTTCGGCTGGGTGTCAGGAAGATCCAGAAAGTGTACATCAACACAGCATGTATTTTCCCTCCACGAAACTAGTATACAATCTGTAATTGCTAACCCCACAAGTTTGAAAGTTTACCTTAACATTTGTGGGAAGCAGATGGTTTCCATACACTGCCAACCTGTTGTTACCAAAGCTTTTCCCAAGAATTGTTTCCCAGCCACAGTCACTAGCATAATTAACCTTGCTGTGGATTGTATAAACAAGAAAATGATCACCAATCTGTGTGAAAGCCAAATGTACTATTCAGGATTTTGTCTCAGAGCAGGTTCTGATGAACGACCCACTTTTGGGATGTTTTCTGATGGCGACTATTCTTTCCCTGTCTCCTTTTTCATTCCATAGCACACCTTCTCTTTCTAGTCATGTGTTCCCCTTTACCTATTTCTACCTGCAGACATTGGTCTGGCTGGGGCCAGAGACATTTTTCTGAGCAGAATAGTAAGCAGGCAAGAAGTGTCTGGGCTGTGAGAGAAAATGGCCTCCATCTGAGGCTGTAGGACTAACACTCCACAGCTGTTCATTTCCCTAGAAGCTTTATGCAGCCTTTTTCATTTTTTTTTAAATATTTTTATTTATTTCTAGGAGAGAGAGACAGATAGCGTGAGCAGGGGAGGGTCAGAGAGAGGGAGACACAGACTCTGAAACAGGCTCCAGGCGCTGAGCTGGCAGTCAGCACAGAGCCCGACGCGGGGCTCGAACCCACGAACCGTGAGATCATGACCTAAGCGAAAGTCGGACGCTTAACCGACTAAGCCACCCAGGCGCCCCTATGTAGCCTTTTTCAATACCTGTGGATTTCCTGTACTTTCTCTTGCCCCCTGCCCTTTCTTGGTCTTTGCTTCATTTTCTACTATTAGTGTCTTAACAATCCCTCTCTCTCTCTCTCTCTCTCTCTCTCATTTATATTCTACTGTTATCCCTGAATTTTTTTAAACTTTTTTACTATGAAACAATTACAGATTCATAGGAAGTTGCAAAAAAAAAAAAAATGTACAGAGAGGTCTCTTGTATACCTTTCAACTAGTTTTCCCCAGTGGTTACATCTCTCATAAGGAAGTATAATTTTCAAAACAGGAAGTTGACATTGGTACAATTCCCAGAGCTTCTTCAGCTCTCACTAGTCTGAGATGCACTTGTGTGACTGTGTGTGTGTGTGTGTGTGTGTGTGTGTGTGTGTGTATTCTGAGTTTTAAAGAGGAAACATCTTCAGTCTTCTGCCTGACTTCAGAATGGCTTGGATTCAGATTCAGCAAATACTCATTAAGGGCACATATGAGACATTGTCCTATATTTCACATGAACTTGTTCAGTTAAATCTTTTCACCAGCGATCTTCCCAAGGTCATCTAAGTAATGTCCTGATTCCAAGTCCACTGCTCACCATGTTGCTTGCCTGGCCCTTCGCCTCTGTATAGACCATGGCCTCTGTTTTCATGCTGTTTTTCATGTCTTCTCTATTTGATTCATAGCCCCCAAAATGGTCCTCAGCTTTGTAGGGTCCTCCTTGCTTCTCGTTTCCCTGACTGCTGCTCCACAGCCTGGATTGACTCCTGCCCCGTGTACTCTTTACTTTTCTGTTTCTGACATCTGATTGGGGGTCAGAGTGTACAGTGACCCATGGTGGCATTTGTATTTCTGCCTTAGATTATTGGAAGCAATTTATGAAGCTCTTCCACAGTATAATTTGTTGTTGCTCCCTGCATACTGAGGTTGGTAGGGCTATTACTATTCCAATTTTGCAATGAGATCACTGAGGTCTCTGGAATGATAAAGCCAGAAAACTGAATTAAAAAATACAGAGGTAGAACTCAGACTAAAACTCGGTGAAAGTTCTCCACACTGTTTCATGTCAAAGTGTGGGAGCATGTTTTTCCCTCCATGACGACAGGTTTTAATGCCTGAGAACCCACTGAGTGTCATGACCTATGATAGGCTTCCTAAATATATTGTATAATTTGTTCACACAACAGTCCTATGAGGTACTATTATTAATATAATCCTCACTTTACAGATGAGGATATAGGCTCAGAGAGCATAACTGAGTCAGCATCAGGCCCAGAATTAACAAGTGGCAAAACTGGGATTGAAACCTAAGACTGACTCCTGACTTAAACTTGTAACCTACACTTCTGCTTTGAAGGAAAAAAGTAATTACCATCAGACACAAAAACTGCACAGAATCATTCAAACTGTGCTAGAGGGTTAGACACTGGAGACGGGGCCTTAAACTTTGAATTGCTAGTAATTCAAAATTGATTTACTAACAAATAAATATTTACTAATATATTTGCTAATAATTTCATATTGGGAGATAGCCCATGAAAATCTGCATTTCTAGCTTTTGATGATAGATGGATATACCTGGCAATGCTTGGTCTGGCCCTAAGTCTGTGCTTTCCGATTTGCCATAGTTCCCTGCAGGCTCAAGAGTTGTTGGGGGCTCCTCAGGGAATGCATCAGGGGAATGGGATTTGGAGTCAAAGACAAGGATTTAAATCACAATTCCGATACTTCCTGTGCCTTTGGCAGTCTTGAAACATAAACAAGACTTTGACATTTTCTCCTATCTGGAGATGAGGTTGATGCTTTCTCATCTTGACTTTGTGCGGGCTTGTGACTACTTTGGCCAATAGAACCCGGGAGAAGTGATCATGTGGCTTTCATGGTTAGGTCATAAATCACACGTAGTTTCCACCTCGCTCACTGGAACATTCTCTTTTGGAACTAACCCAAGACCATCATGGCGGGAGGCTGTATGTAGGCACTCTGGTCAAAAGTCCCTTTGGTCTTGATAATCAGTCCACAACATATATGTGTATCAAATCATCATATTGTATAATTTATTTTTATTTTCATTTTCATTTTTTTACTTTAGAGAGAGAGTGTGAGTGGGGAGAGGGGCACAAAGAGAGAGAGCATCTTAAGCAGGCTCCATGCTCAACACAGAGCCTGATGGATCATGACCTGAGTTGAAATCCAGAGTTGGACATTCAACTGACTGAGCCACTCAGGAGCCCCTTAAATCTATATAGTTATATTTGTCAATTATTCCAAAGTAAGGTTAAGAAAAAATTCCGGCTTAGTGTAGCCTTCCAACTTTCTCTGCCAAAGCACCAGGCATGAGTGAAGCCTTGTTTGATCTTGTAGGATGGATCTGCTGGATAAATACCACTGAGATATCTCAATGCTACATGGAACAGAAAAATCATATAACTGAGCCTTGCTCAAATACATAAGTGTAAAATTATGAGATACAATAAAATGGCTTTTGTTTTAAGATGTGGAGTAATGGTGTTTATATACTTTTTTTATTCTCAGCAATACATTAGACAAAGTCCTCTGTGCCCCCATTTGGTCATGTATGAAATAGAACTCATAAGAGCATGTGTCCTATCTTCTTCACACAGACTAAAGCAGATGAAAGAATGGATTTGCAGTCTTTGTAAATTACCAAGTGGTATTCAGATAAGGTCATTATGATGATTGTGAAAGGCTGATGGCTGCTTCACAATCTTTAAGACTCCTTTCAAGGGATATACAAAACTGCAATGCAAAAGGAAAGCTCAAACAGGTTAAATTCTTTATCAAATGCTTGTGTAATGATTTTAATTAGTCACATGTCTCAGTGATATACTCCTGTAGCACCATGGCCTTTTCAGTATGCAGTATCCCCACCAAATGTCCTTTTTATGTCTGCGGTAATGGAGAACATCGGGATAGGTCTCAAGTGAAACCTTGCAACTTTCAGCTATGTTAGGACATTAAAATAACCAGAATGAGGGTTTGATGGAAAGTCAGCCAAGCAGATTTTACTGGACAATGAGCTAGTGTTGGGAAGAGAAATCAGGTCACTGTAGGACTGAATGCAGCGAAAACAGGGGAGAAGGCTTTTACCGACTGGCTGACTGATGGTCCAGATACAATTCTATCATCTTTTTCTTTTCATGTGACAAATTTCTACCGAGCACTTTTTGATGTGATAGGTGATCTACTACAGTGGCAAGGCCTTTTTGCTTTCTCCTACCGTGGGTGACTTTTTCATAGTTTTTTTTTTTTTTTTTTGGCCTGACTGGGATGGTCCTTTAACCCTATGCCTAGTTAACTCTTCCTCCTCCTTCTGATTTCAGCTCACACAGCACCTCAGCCTTACCCGATCCCACAAACATAAGGCATTACATTGCTCCCTGTGTGTTGACCTCACTGTATTTGTCACAGTGGCATTCATATTTAGTGAGGAGGGAAATACACTACATTCAGATATAAAAGAAAATATGCTACTTCATTTGCTGTAATGGATCTGATCTTCCTAAGGAGTGACTGCTCTGCTGGCTTTGCAGGAAAACTCAACTTTAACGGACTAATCTCAGTGCATCACTTGCTGTCAGTGTCCAGTCTTAGGAATTATACAGCCACTGCTGGTTTAAATGGCCCATTATCCGAAGTGCTTTCCCAACTCCATAGTTAAGAAGGTGTCTGGTGGCTAGTAACTCTAAGCAGGTTAGAGTGACCTTGTGGCTTTAGGGAGAAAAGGGATCTCTGGCCAGTAGCCCCTTCTTGGCTAGTCTTTGTAAATTGTGTAGTGCACATTGTTTGTTCTGTGAAGCATGCTATGTAAACAATTTAGTTTCTTGCTTTTTTTTTTTTTTTTTTTTTCCAGAATAGAAGAGTGATTAAGAGCTCTTGCTTTGGGTCAGATTGATTTTAATTCCAATCTCTGCTCTGCCATGGGTTAATGATATTCTTTATTATTAAAAAATTTCTTAATGTTTGTTTATTTTTGGGAGAGAGAGAGAAAGAGACAGAGTGTGAGCAGGGGAGGGGTAGAGAGAGAGGGAAACACAAAATCTGAAGCAGGCTCCAGGTCTGAACTGTCAGCACAGAGTCCGATGCTCTGTGATATCATGAACTGTGATATCATGACCAGAGCCAAATTTGGACGCTTACCCTACTGAGCCACACAGGTGCCCCTAACAGTATTCTTTAAACAGACACTTACCTACACTAAGCCTCAATATCTTTATCTATATAATAGAGTTATTAGTAGATATCATTGGTTTTGATTAAGTACTTAGCCATAGTGACAAACGTACAATTGGTTTTCTTTCCTTTGGTTCTTTTTATTTATACTTTGGTCCTTCTAGTTATTGGGTTTGTTTGTAGGACATTTCATCCTTTGATAACCATGGACTTCTGATCTCCAATCCTTTTACCCATGAAAATTAGCCATCCTGTGAGCACTGGGTGTTGTATGGAAACCAACTTGACAATAAGCTATTTTAAAAAAAAAAGAAAAGAAAAAAGAAAATTAGCCATCCTGAGTTCCTCTTTCTTATGGTCCTTCTGAAAGATAAGGTGAGGGTTAGGGTGAATGGCATGCTCATTCTTTCATAGGCAGCATGTTGCGATGAAGTGAGCACAAGTCTTGAAATCAATAGTATGGTACTTGCAGGATTTCATGAATACCTCTCACATCAAGGCAACTGCCTATTGAGCCAGAATAATAGAATACTCTTCATGAAAGAAGATACAATGGGAAAGCAGTTGGCTGTCTGTGACTCTAAATCAAATTAACTAGTGTAACGCAGAAGAAGGAGACTCCCTTGATGTATTCAATGTACAGCTTCTGATGTATATTCCAAAATATCTTACTCCAGATGTTTCAGATTTGCTGGTCGTGGTATGATTATTTGGTACCTTTCTTTAAGGAGCTCAGCAATTTCCTTCGAGGCAAATAATTTGTTTCATTATTTCTGACAATAACTTGGAAAAAATAACATTGAGTATATATCTTCATATTTGACTTAGAGCCCAAGAAGGGAGAAGCCTTTAAGCGATGTTAATGTTGTGATAAACACAAACTCAAGAGTAACACAAACTTACTCTGAAACTTATAGTTGAGGGAACAACCTCTTTTTCCAAGATTTAACTTTCTGAGGGTCTGGGCCTTGTCTGTTTATTTTCCCAGAGCCTGGGCAAGATCAAGGACAGGAAGATCTATATAGAATAATCAGGCCATGTTGAATGGGCCAAGGAGTTTCTGGGAAGATTGCTATGCAGTTAAACACTTGCTGTACTAGTCCCTGAAGCTGGTATCAGTATGTGTGGATTTAGAATTACATTATGAAACATGAGCTACAAAAGGCGCTTTGTTAGTAATACCTATGAATGTAACGACAAGCTTTTTGCTTTTTTAGTGTGAGCTGCCTGTCCTCACATTCAAACTCTCATAAACCTGCATAACTCTTACCCGTCTTTTCAGACGTGCTTTTTGTTCCTTCTCTGAAAAACTGCCTGAGCCATTTAAACACAGCCACTCAACTCATTGCAGCTCCACTCTTTGTAATAATCACTTTTATTTTTTATTTTTATTTTTTCTAAGAGAGAGACAGCAAGAACAGGGGAGGGTCAGAGAGAGAGGGAGATACAGAATCTGAAAGAGGCTCCAGACTCTGAGCTGGCTGTCAGCACAGAGCCCGACCCGGGGCTCAAACCCATGAACCGTGAGATCATGACCTGAGCCAAAGTCGGATGGTCAACTGACTGAGCCACCCAGGCACCTCAGTAATAATCACTTTGAACGCAGGATGGCCAAATAGCATTTGTTTTTATATTGGTCTTCCCTACTGGACTATGAGCTCACTCCAGATAAATGCCATGCCTGCCTGATTCCTTTATGATTCAGAGATAATAGTTGCTTAAATAATTATTTGAAAGGCTTTGGGGAAAGCAAAAAGCAGAAAGGCTTAAAAGACTTTGAAGATGAGAAGAGCAATATAACCAATATTTATTGAATAACTAATATATGTCCCTTAACATAAAATACTCTGTCCTTCACAACATCCTTTAGGAAAAAAAAAAAAAAAGGAAGCATTATTGTCCTCATTTGACAGAGCAGGAACTAAAGCTCAGATAGTATAATAAATGTATCAAAGTCATGCAGTCAAGAGCTGGCAAATTCAGAATTTTATTTGAAATCTGTGTGATGCCAAAACCATAGTTATTTTTATATTATTCTTCCCTCCTTCTCAGGGAGACTGGAAATCATAGTTTGCTCCTAGGGAAGACGTTTTCTGGAAGTCTGATTGGTTTTGTTCTGTTTTTTCAGAAGAGAATGTTTGAGCTTCCTCTCAAACATCAGCCCTGTTTTCCAAACGACTTCCTGACTTTGTGACTACTTCTAAGATGAATATTGTCAGGCTGATCATGGAGAGCTCAAGCACCGGGTCTGGTTTTGGTTACTAATTGGTAAAGGAACTGTGCTTAAATCACATAATTCTTCAGAGCTTTGTTGAGGTATAACTGCTAGATAAAAAACATATATTTGAAGTGTATAATTGGGTAAATATCCATGAATATTATATATATAATATGCATCATATTATATATATGTATAATCACCACAATCAAGATGATTAAATATCTGTCATTCCCTAACTCTCTTAAGCTTCCTGATGGCATAGCCTTGGACAAAACATCCAGTAAAAGTTGAAGAGAAGTGGTCCAAAGTGGCGTCTTGATTTGTTCCTCATCTTAGAGGAAAGCATTCAGTCTCATACTATTAAGTATGATGTTAGCCTTAGGTTTATTGTAGATGTGAGTCATCAGATTGAGGATGTTCCCTTGTGTGCCTTTTTGATTGAGTGTTAGATATTGTCAGATGATTTTCCTGAACCTATTGAGATGATTACATGTATTTATTTTCTTAATCTCTTAATCCACTGGTGAATTACTCAAAATCCTTTATAATCTTTAGATTCTATGTGTCTGTGATTACAAGTTATTTAAGTACTTGGCTCTACCTTAGCAAAAATTTAGTATTGCTTTAGGCATTATGTACCTAAAGGCTAATAACTAAAGATGATATAAAAATATATCTCAGTTGGTAGAGCAAATTAATAATTATTAGCTATATCATTGGATTTCATTTTCTCACACTATGCAAACAAATTACATAGACTTTAACATTTATTTATTTTTTATTTTAAATTTAAAAAAGTTTTTAATGTTCTTATTTTTGAGAGAGAGAGAGAGAGAGAGACAGATTGTGAGCAGGGGAGGGGCAGAGAGAGAGAGGGAGACACACAATCTGAAGCAGGTTCCAGGCTCTGAGCTGTCAGCACAGAGCCCAGTGCGAGGCTTGAATTCGTGAACCGCGAGATCATGACCTGAGCCGAAGTTGGATGCTTAACCAACTGAGCCACCTACGTGCCCCCTTTTTAAAAAAAATTCTACATAAAATAAAATTCGTTCCTGATTGTACAATTCTGTGGGGTTTGATACATACAGAGACTAATGCAACCACTTAACTGAAATCATGATCCATACTCCTTTCTTTCTCCACCAAAATTTCCTCATGTAGTTTCTTTCTAGACAAGCCCAGGTCTCCCCTTCCAACCATGGCTACCATTGCTTTGATCTCTGACCTTAGAGTTTCACCTTTTTCTGAGTATTACATGCATGAATTCAGAGGGTATGCAGTCTGGGGGGGGGGGGGGCTTCTTTTATCTAGTGAAATGAACTTAAAATTTGTTGATGTTTCATGTCTCCATAGCTTGGGAGCACTTTTCCCTACCATTTCCTGAAGGGAAAAGAAAATTAGTTGTTGGAAATATGGTATATTTATCAAAAGGAAATGGAATGAAATATATAAGTGGTGAAGTGGGGATTTGCTTTCCTCTTTGCTTTGCTGTAGAACAAAAGTCACATGGTTTTCAGTATGTAAAAAAAAAAGAAAGAAAAGAAAAGAAAAACTGTGAACTCTGAGCCAACAGTTAACAACATCACACAGTCAGGAGTGACCTTGTACTAGGCCCCAGTCCCTGTCATTTTTTTCCTATCTGAATGCTATAGTCAAAATCTGCCTGTCTTACATATTCAATAGTAATTCATTACCTCCTTGATGTAGTCTATATGGTACTGAGAATGAAATAGTAAACAGAGATGGGGTAGGTGGGGTCAGCTTTAGTGAATGGATTTCTCTTTTCCTCCCCAGTGAGGGATACAGTTTCAGCGCAGACCCCTACTGATCCGACACTCTGACAGAAGAGGCAGTGTGGAGTAACAGCAGCATGAGGCCTAGAGGAAGTTTGAACAACAGCAGGGAAAAGGGATACCATAGTAGATCTTATTGGCTTAGACATTTTACTCTAAAGGTTTTCTCTAACCCTTTGGGAAAGTTGAATAGGACACAAATATCGGGTTCCCATTGTATTGTATGTACAATGGAATGTTCGTTCTGCTTTTGTTCACTATATTACAAACTGTATTTTCATAGTTCATGAAGTAGGTTCAACTCTCAACTGATGCTTTGGCTATCTTGAAAGTCCTAAGGTGTAACACAAACGAAACAAAACAATGTCCCTCCTCCAAAAAACAAAAGACAAAAAACAAACCTCTCTAGAGATTTCTAAAGACTGGCAGGTAATCTCAGGAGAAGCCCGCATGCATAACGCAGCACAAATCCTATCTCTCCCATAGCTAGGAAGCCTTCAAGTCAGGGTAGTTGGTGTTGGTGGAGAGCAGCAAGTTCTGGGAGTGGGTTGGGAGATTGACATTGACACTTTGTAGGGCATCGTGGAAAGTAAAGTTCCCTCTCCCTAGACAGCAGGGAGCGAATTACTAAGCAAAAAAAAAAAAAAAAATCCCAAACTTAAAACAAAAGCTGTCAGGCACTCATTCACAGCAAATGTCAGACTCCAGACACCAACTGCTAATGTGTTAGAAAACGCTGATTAGGGATTACTGAAGCTGCCTATAAACTTTCTATTACCATTATTTAAGAAAGTCTGAAATGAGTTAATTTGAATTCTGCCAGCATTTTGTATTTTTCATATAGGTTTTCAATTTTTGGATGTCAGCATTTACAAAATTGAGATGAGCGATTTATTTCTAATAAATGCTTTGTAAAAGAAGGAGTCAGGCAGTTAAAAAATACAAGCATCTTGATCTCTCTGTCTTACACACACACACACACATACACACACACACAGATGTATATATATATACATATATATATATGTATATATATATACATATATATATATATACACATCTATCTACCTATATAAGTATAGCTAGATAGATATATCAACCTTTTTATATACTGCATAAACTTTGCAGTTGATTTGTATGATATCCAAAAAATTCTATACATTTAAACTGGGTAAGTTCCATGAGGATAGAATTTTAATTTTGTTTTGTTAGTTGATATGCACCAAGCACCCAGAACAGATATGTGCATAAAATAAGCTCTCAATAAATGTTGTTGAACTGAAGTGTAGAGACGAGAAAATACAGTAACAATCTAAATATCCAGAATAGGCTTATATAGTTGCTATGATCAGACCAGAGATTTGACTCTAAAGTTCTTAGAAGCTAAAGCAAAAAATGAAATTATACATAATTGTATAGCTTTTATTGTCAAAGAAGAGAAGGGATACCAATTTACCCCTCAGTAAATAACTTACCTAGGGGTCAACTCTATAAAAAACTTCCAGTGTAGAAATCCACATGAAGCAGTAGTGGGATTTTAGGGTGATTTTTCATGACAATTGTAGGTAAATTTGAGAGCATTTGCTGAATGTGAGCATATCAAAGATACTTATGAGATATTCTTTCTACTATAATATGAGAGGTGGTGGAAAGGGGCAGCAGAGAGTGATACATAAAATTGCATAGGTAGGCAAACCCCATGGTAGCTGAGAGAATTTGGCTCTTAGAAATAGAAAGTGTTTTCCATTTCTGTTTTTAGCCATTTCCTGATAGATCTGGATTTAATCATTCCACTCAAAATCATTTATAAATCACTTCGTATGCCTCAGTTTCAGTGATAGATGCTGAGGATCCAAGATGAATTCAGGATAGTCCTGTCCTTAAGGAGTTCTGAGTCTGGTGAAGGAGAAAAGCAAGTCAATTGGCTGCTATAGAGAATTGCTATGAGTAAGGTTCCCATAGTGTGTGGAGGGACACAGAGGAGTGGCATCTAAATTAAGCTGGAGTCAAGGTAGGCTTCGCAGAAGAGGAGACTGGAGGACTGTTTTTTAAAGATATGTTTGAGTATCTGGATAAGCAAAAGGGAGAAGACATCCAGTGGAGGAGTGGTATGTGGAAGGGAATTGCAATTGCAGACTGTGGTAGAAGGGGGCAGTGTAGAGGCAGACCACCCTCTGGGAATTAAGGAGAAAGGAAGGCAAAGGAATAGGAAAAAAGGTGATCAAGGACCTTGTAGGCTAAGGTAAGAACTTTGAACTTTATCCTGACAGCTATGGGCAGCCATGATCATTGGAAAAAATCTTGGTGACTGCAAGGCACTTTTAATTTAACGATTAATGTTTTTATCTTGGGCAAAGAGGAGTTTTAATGCTGTTCCTTTGGTTCTGAGAGGCAATCGGTAACAATTCTTTTTATGCTGGATAGGCAGAGAATCCTTCCTTTCTTCCTTTTCTGGTCCATCCTCAGTATTTTATAGAAAAGACAAGACACAGGGGGAGTAAGTGGCTTGACCAAGCACACCCAGCTACCAGGTAGTAAAGCCAAGATTCCCACCTCAATGAAGAAATACTGTAATATGGGCAAAAGAACAAAAAGATGAGTCAATAAATATGACTTCAGATTTCAACTCTGAAACAAATCTGTGACCTTAAAAAAGTCATGTAACCCTTCTGAACTTCAGTGCCTTCATCATAAAATAGAGTTAATAATGATGTCTTAAAATACTGATTTTAGGTTGAAATTACGTGAAATCTCCCAGCTTATCACTATAAGTGGGTGCTTAGGATCTGTTGACTCTGAAACTCAAGCACTCTGATTTCTACTCAGGATTTGTTTTGCTGCAGTCTTTGTTGGAGGGTGGTGTCTACATTATGGCTTTCTCTCTGTTTTTTATTTCAGTCCATAGTATTTCTATTTTTTTAATATTTATTTATTTATTTTGAAAGAGATACATGAAAGAGAAGGGGGGAAGGGCAGAGAAGAGAGAGGGAGAGAGACAATCCCAAGCCAGCTCTGCATTATTAGTGAAGATGCGGGGCTAGATGCCATGATAGTGAGATCACAACCTGAGCTGAAATCAAGACACTTAGCCAACTGAGCTATCCAGGCGCCCCGTAGTTCACAGTATTTCTGTGCCTGTGGGTTCAAGCTTCAGTCACATCCAAATGGGTCCTTTGAGCTGGGGCACCCTGGGTCTGTAGAAGGCTCCTGACCCTTCTCAGTGTAGCAGAACCTGCAAGTTACTGGAATTAAGAGCAAGTGGCAGAAACATGTGATTGTCATTGAAACCTCTGGAGAAGAACATTTCAAAGCTTCACACAGCCAGGATCAGCCTGTGGATCTGGAGATCGAGGCCTGAAATCATCCAGTACCTGAACACTACACACTACTCATCAATGATGACGGTGCTTTGAGAAAGTGCTATGGGGGTCGGGGGAGGGTGGCTGTGACCTAGGCACAGACAGGAAGGCAGATGCACATTTTTGATATCAATTTTTCTTAAAAGCAACCCATCCAACTTAAGTCATTATGAAGCTAACCAAGGATAACAGCTCTATTAATCAGACCTTTTGCCTTCACAGTTGAGTGAAATCTTTTTCTTTTTCCTTTATAACCAAAACTGAGAGGGTAGTTAAATTTCCCAGTTAGAGTCAAAAGAGTCTTTTGTTGACCCCTTGCTCTTCATCTTTACTGACTAGCTCACCCCATTTTAATGTTATGCTTTATTATTCATATTATTATTTTTGAAAATTTTTCCCAGAGGAGGAAGGATATAATGAAAAGGCATTAGGTTTCTCATTTGAAGAGCTAATCAGATTTGAGGAAGACAAGCCAGTGTGCTGTAGGGTTCCCAGGCAGGAAGCAAAAACAATCTGTTGCCTGCTATGGTTATAGAAGGACAGGGTTAGCAGAGTTTTCCTGCCTCCACAGGGAAGGTACCTAAAAGGAGGTAGAAGGCCCTACTGTGTGGCAGAGGAGGGATGCCTGGCCCAGGTAAAGATTATTCCCTTTGAAAAATGGAAATTTTATCCCGATAGCTGTAGTGCATTAATTCTTTAGTCTCATTCCAGGAAGAAATAAAGTTATTGTGAAAGAGGTCTGCCTCAGAAAAGATACCTGCATCTCAGCCAAGAGAGGTTGATTATAGCTAATGAATTACATGTGTGACTTTCTGCATTGCACAAAGCCCAAAGTATACCTTACTATGTTCTTGAGAGTAGGCCAGATGCAGTCACTTGTGGCGATCCCCCCCTCTAATGGTCAGAAAAATTGACAAGGAAGTGGGGGTTTTCCTAATATCACTCCCAGTTTTTATCGAGTTCCAAAATGTAGGTGAACTGAGCTTTCTGTAGAAACTTGTTATGTTCAGGACATGAAAAAAGCTAAGCCTTAATTTAAGGCTTTCAGGTGATAATTGAAAAGCCAGAGACTAAAGATGATATATGATTGGCTGCAAGTCACGTAGTGATTAGGGCCAGTAACAGACTGACAGACTAGGTCTTCCCATTTGCAACACCAGCCTCTTTAAGAAAGGAGTTCCTTAACTATTCTACCTTTATTAAGAATACAAATTTGAGGAATAGGGGTAGAGGAGGAATCTAGTACTTGTTGGATGATTAATAGATACCTAGAGTGGCACTTGAGGGTTCTTAAATTTAATATCTCATTTAATCCACAATAATCCTATGAAGTCAGCATTATGCCCACCCTTCAGATATAGAAACTGAGGCTCAGGAAAGTTAACTTGGCTAAGGTACTAAAGCTAGTATACGGGAAGTGAAATTGGATCCAAGGCCAGTTAGGATCCCAAATTTCCATAAACCAACTACTTAATACTTAGGCAATATTACCTTATAAAATCCTATACTCTCAGAGTTGGAATTGATATTAGAGGTGACCAACTTCTTTCTTCATTGCAACCTTTTTTGCTACAGAATTCCTGGCACATGTCCTCTGGTTATGAGGACCTCACTGTCCCACAGCATAGTTAGTGCTTGTATATAATATGATAGAAAATATTGCCCATATTTCATTTCTAAGTTTATCCTTATAACTCCTATCCCCTGGGTCATCCTTTTGTATTAATTTCTGCACGATATACTTAATCATTCATCTGTTAATTCAAAATATGTGTCAAACATTTATTACATGCCAGGCACTATGCTCTACTTTAAGAGCACAATGTTGAATAAACCAAGTATCTTCCCCGTCTTCATGGATTTTGCATTGTCTAAGCAAGGATTTGGTGTAATTCATATCTGAGTAACTGGAAAAGAACATTAATAAAAGAGAACATAGAATTTAAAAAAAGGAAAGGTAACCCAGCCTCTAAAATGTGGCTTGCTCACCCCTATAATGTTTATGTAAAAGGCAACTGACGTGCCATTGAGATCACTTAGAAAATGAAATATGGGGAGAATTTTTTCTCTGTGAAAGGAATGAAAAAATTTGCTTAGAGCATCTAAATGACTCCTCGGAGATCTGGCTGAGTTATGGCTGGTGACAGAAAGGAATCCCCAGCAAATAGGGCTGGATGTTTGGCCGCAGGCAAACTGGGCTTCACGCTGGACTCTTCACTGTGCAAATATTGACTCCAGAAGTTGGTGTGAATATGTCTTGGTCCTGAAGTAGCAGCTGCTTAGACTGGCTCTCAGGGGACTTAGTAGGAAAATCCAATTCAATCATAGCAGAGAGGAAGCAGGCCTGGAAAAGGCTTAAAAGAACGCTGCTGGGAAAATGCCTTCACCAGGCAAGGTTGAATGATCACTAAGCACCTGCTGTATGCCGGGAACTTTATGTCGTGATTTTACATAATCCTCACAGCAGTCCTTTGAGGGAAGAATTATGAACCCTCTTTTGTAGATGAAGTAGGCCAAGTCTCCTTGAGGTTAAGTCCCCTATCCAAGTTCATAACTAATAGGCAAAGGAATTGGAACCCTCACCCATGTGTGTCTGACTTCTATGCATTTTGCATTACGCCATTCTGTTCTCTCCACATTTATGTGCAGGCAATCGGCAGGTTCCTCAAAACTTTGAGTTTGTCCTAGAAGAAAGTTGAAGCTGGCGAAGCTTTTGAGTTTCAGGGCCCTTCATTCTTATCGGACCCATTCAAGGTCTTGGGAGAGGTCTTCCCAATAAGATATTTTTGTAAACTTGGCAACATTGAGATATTTGTATGTTCTCTTCTTAAAGAGAACCTCCAAAATTGTTAAGGCTTTTGGTTCCAAAAGACCTGTATTAAAGTCCTATTTAGATAACAGTCATTCATGCAATAAGTATTACTTAAATGCCTAATACATGCCAGGCGCTGCATGTGCTGGGATACAGCAATTAAAAACCCAAAACAGAGGGGTGCCTGGGTGGCTCAGTTGGTTGAGTGTCTGACTTTGGCTCAGGTCATGATCTCGTGGTTTGTGAGTTCGAGCCCCGCATCAGGCTCAGCACTGATGGCTGAACACCTGGAGCCTGCTTCGGATTCTGTCTTCCTCTCTGTCTGCCCCTACCCCATTCACACTGTCTCTATCTCTCAAATATAAATAAATAATAAAAATTATTTAAAAAAAAACCCAAAACAGAGATCCCTGTCTCCATAGAGCTAATAGCCTGGAGACCCTGTGCATTGGCAGGATTCTATCAGAAAACACATGCCACACTTACGGGACTATTTGTCAACACGTGGTTGGGTGCAGGTAAACCGTAAATAGTGCAGTATTGTCTGGCTAGTAACAGGAAAGTACTAGCTTGATGGGCAAGAGGAGAGAGTGGATACTAACCTGGAGACAGAGATAGCTGGGTAGAAAAAAACTGCCTGATAGGGAATGAGACCATTGGTTGATGGCAACCAGTCAATCATAATAAGGGGCAGGACAATAAGCATCCAGCCTCACTTTGCTCTTGCCCCTCTGATTTCCTGATGGTATTCCCCACTGGCTATACCCATTTAGAAGGTAGAGAGCAGATAAATCCAATGACATATTCATGTCGACCAGCCTCCTGTATCACATGGCACAAAGGGTGGAGAGTTGAAATAGAGGAGAAACAGATGATATCCACACATCATGTGTTCAGTTCAACCCTTGCAACTCTGGTGAGGATGCAGCTTAGGGAAAAGGGTTATATCAAGAAGAGTGCCAGTTCTTCAGTATTGATATTGCTCCTGAAAATAATAATAATAATAATAATAATAATAATAAACATTTGTTGGAAGCATACTCTGCTATAGATGGGAACTGAGACTTGGCAGCATCTGATATCACGTAAGCTCATTCCTTGAAACAATATTCTAAAGGGCTCTAAATTGGTCTTTTGCCAACTTTGAAGCATTTTCCATCAATGTAGGAAGAGTTAAACTTCCTGAGGGATCCTTTCATATCTCTCTCTGTCTTATATATTAGGGTATATGGGGGGAAAAAAGAAAAACCATTGAGTAATGGTATATTTGAAGAATTCACATTCAATCAGCCGTAGGGAAGATAATAAAAGATTGAGAAGCACTAATTACTAAATCCAAATGGATACTCTTTTGCAAATGCTTTAGTAACCCCCTGGTTCCCTCTCAGATTGGGCACTTGCTAAAGGTCCATTGGACCTAGGAGGCAGAGTGTGAAAGACACTAGTCATTGAATTGTTCCCATTTCCTTCTTAAAATATTCTTAAGTAGAAAGGCTATTCTCAAAGAGGACCCAGCAGGGACTGACCCATTTATGAAACTGAATTGATTTGTCCACCTGAGAGACATGTTTCAAATCACTGAGGCCACTGAGATTGGATATGCAAATAAGTTCTTCCAGAGTTCTTCAAAGGTATCCAAAGTGAACTTGGAAAAGTTCACAAATTTTAAGAAAGCTAACAATGACTTTCTGTACACCCATGACATAGACACACATTAGCTATACTTAATATCCAGAAACTCTAATCTTTGTTGAAGTAAATGAGCTGCCTAAAAGTATCATGGCAATCTAGATCCCAAATTACGTTTTGAATTAAAGAATATTTAAGCTGTAAATTGAGCTTACAAATTATTCATTGAATACCTTCCTTTGACGGATGACAAACCATGACCTAGCAAAGGAAAAGGATTTGTTCAAGGTTATACAACATGGTGTTAGTGGCAGAGCTGTGATCAGTAGCCTTGTGTTCTGTCTCTAGTCCCATAATCCTTGTAGTTATATCATACTAGCTTTCAGAGACACAGACTGGGACACCAGAAGCCTGTGAGTCCCTGAAGTTTGCTTGGTCCATGGGAGAAAGAATATTGATCATTTCTCTAATAATATAGAAAGGAAAATCCAGTGTTAAAGAATTCACTTGGAGAAAATGTACAGGAAAAAGGAAAGCTTCTAAAATATTCTCATCTGGCTGCATTAAAAAAGGAAGATTTAACTTGTGTAATCTTCTTTGACATCACCAAGTTGTTAGTTTCATGGCATGTGGGCAGGAGCAGTATTCAGTTTTGAGGCTGTAATATTGGCAAATGATATTTTTTTAAAGTTTGTTTATTTTTGAGAGAGAGAGTGCAAGGGGGGAGGGGAAGAGAGAAGGAGGGACAGAGGTTCCCAAGTGGGCTCCGTGCTGACCGCAGAGAGCCTAATGTGGGGCTTGAACTCACAAACCACGAGATCACAACCTGAGCTAAAGTTGGATGCTTAACCAACTGAACCACCCAGGTGCTCCATCTTTCTTTTTTCTTTTTTTTTTAAAGAATATTTGAAGATGATCTTACCTCAAAGATATGTTAAGTTTAATCAACAGATCATATTGACAATGGTAGATTGGGTGAGAAATGAATATATGGGATCTAGGGCCGGATAATTGCTCAACAACTTTATTCTTTAAGAGCTATTCAACTAACCTAGACAACTGCCGCTTGACTCCTTTTCCTGAGTAGGCATGGGAAACTTGAGAGATGTCTGTGTCCAGACTCTGAGCTCTCCCAAGACTCCACTGTGTAAATTTAGCTTTGGATGAAGCAAGAAAATTCACCTCTTTCTCTTCATACCATTTTTGTTGATTTTATTGGCCAGGGAATCATTTTCTATTCCCATGGAGTTCTCTAAGACTGCTTATTCTTTGAAGAATCAATGCTCCCAATGTATTTTCAGTTGGTTAGCATTGACAAAATCAGCACATATTAAAAATATTGAGTCTTGAGACAGAGTAAATTTGGACAAGAATACTGCTAGCATGGAGAACTGGTGAGTTTCTTTGCACTGCAGTTTGTTATTCCCTTTCCCATTTGGTCTGAGCATTAATAACATATGGAAATATTGTGGAACAAGTAGGAAGTTCCTCAAGTATCCAATGGAATGACATTTTTACACTTCGAGAGAGAGGACCCATGCCCTTCTTAATACATTTTTATTATTTCGAGCCTATACTAGTTATCCATTCATTTCTAATTCTGTCTCATGACTTAGAGAATCATCCATGGGTCCATGCTCTGGACTGCAGGCCATGCTGAGCATCAAAATTCAGGCTTATTTTTCTATGGCTATTAATAATGGATTGAAGCATATTAAATAAAACAAAGGCAGAGAAAAATTTGTTACCAACAGGGAAATTTGGCTCATGGTAGGTATATAATGAACCCCATGTGAGTGACTTGTCAAATAAGCCTACAAAAAGATATGATTTTTTTTTATACATTTAGAATGAAAACAAATATACCCTGTAAAACTATGGACACTGACATAATAAACCATTGTGGATCCTTTGAAGGTACCTAAGTTACCCTAGCTGACCACAAAAACTCAGCTATGCCTAACTCATGTATTAACATGCTTTACATCAAGTACTTGGTTTTCTTTAAAGGTAAAATAAGTACACACCAACTAATATTTTAATTTTTGTATGTTGACAAGTCATTTCTGTTTCATGGTAGAAGAAGATATTTATTTTTTATAGTAGAATTACATAACATATATTGTTATTTTTTCTTGCTTTTTAAAAATCATGAATATAAACATATTTCATGTCAATAAGAAGAAAATTCCCAAGAATTCTCTATGGATTTCTAGTTCTATTGGTTTTTTTCCTCTTAGTCTTCTCTGTAATATTAATTACCTACCATAACTTAAGGATCTACTTGACGTATTTGTCTATTTTATTTCAAGAACTCTTACTATTTTATATGGCTTCCAAATATTTGGTTGCTTCCAGGTTTAGGTATTTTTGCAAACAGGATGCAGGGGTGGTATTTGCTATAGAAGTTGATCTAGTGCAATGGGGCAAACCAGGAGCAGTGACAAATGAGACATAGAAGGGAGCTAGTCAGATAATTCCACCTCATTTATCTTTTGGGGGATTTCTCTGAGGTGAAAAATTTCTTTGTAAATCTTCCAAAGAAATCCTGCAGGTCAAGCAAACATACCTGACAACAAACTGTTCTAAGTCTTCCTGACTTACTAAGAACAAGTGGCCAGTGTGATAAAAATACAGTGTTTTTTATTTTTTTTCTCACCTTCATATCTCTAGGTTTGTTTCTTCTAAATAAAGCATTACACTTCAATCCTTGCCTCAGGCTCTGTAGAGACTTGGCTAAAACCAGAAGTGATTCTAGCAAACAGAGTTTTAAAATTATATTGCCCACTTGTCTAGAAGCAGTAAGACCCACTGCTGGTAATAAGATGCTACCCATTGTAATCATGTAAGTGTTTACCTGTTGATATTGGTGAAGTGCAGTTGAAGGGGAAGGCATTGGGAGACCAAGAAGTTGCAACTCTTCATTGGTATAGCAGCAAGATTTTTTTCAAATAAAGTTTGTAAAGTGAGGTGGCTACTCAGATAACATTAAAGACATAATTGAAAAAAAAGATAAAGGAGAGTCAATTTCAACTTAAGGAAGAATATAAAAACCAGAAGGTTTTTATCAGCTTTATAGGTCAGTCTTCTGCAGTCTCAGGGCACAGCTATGATGTAATTAGGCCCTGGAACTCATGATTGATAAGGGTGACTGGGCTGCAAAGGACATATATGCATAGTCTCCGTAGGTCTCTTAGGTTCCAATTAAGGCCTTGATAGAAAAGGAGTAGAAGCACAAGACCAGGGATGGAAACATCTGAATAAATAAATCTGAGAATCTGGGACTCCCCCAGTTCTCTCTGATCTTTCTGGCCAGTAAAAGCAACATCTCTAGCTTTTCCAGAGGAGAATAGTCTCCCCTTTCCTGGAGACCATGTAATTATTTTGCCTGGAGTAGGTATCTCATAAAGTGACTCTCTTTATCTCAGGACTCACCCTTGCCACTTGTCATTCATTGCCTCTTGGCTGACAATCAGGCTTAGGTCTCAGTACAGCCTGGATAGAAAATATAAGCTTAAGGGCACCTGAATGGCTCAGTTGGTTAGGCATGCCGCTTCAGCTCAGGTCATGATCTCACGGTACATGAGTTCGAGCCCTGCTGACAGCTCAGAGCCTGGAGCCTCCTTCAGATTTTGTGTTTCCCTCTCTCTCTTCCCCTCCCTTGCTCATGCTCTCTTTCTCTTTCAAAAATAAACACTAGAAAACAAAGAAATAAAGTACAAGCTTAGGTCTGAAAAGAAAAATACCTAAGTCAAAGCAATTCCAAAATTTGTCTAATGTGTATCGGGAAAACAGGAGGGAAGAGTTGAAATGTGCAAATCTCTGTGTCATATTTAATGTCTCTGGGTAGCATATAATGCAAGAAGGCAGAATGACCTATTCTTAGGATGTCATCCATATTTTTTCCTCTATATTCCTGTGCTTGTGCAATTAATAGATAGATGGGAGCAGATATGTGGGTTATTCACAAGCTCAACAACATAAGCTCCTCCTCACCTAGGCTGATATAACCACTGTCACTGCTGAGTGCAAATCTGCCAGCAGCAAAAGCCAAGGACCAATTCCTCAGGAAAACCAAGCAGCCACTTGGTAGCAGACCACAACATCAAAATCTTTCTACTTCAGGGGAAGAAAGTCATTTATCTTTACTATAATTGACACATATTCCAGATATCAGTTTAACTTCCCTTCTTACAGACCCTTTCCCATCTGTGAGCTTACAAAAAGTCTTATCCATTGATAGGAGTCCAACAGAACATTGCCTCTGAGAAAGAGACCCATTTTATAACAAAGGAAGTATGACAATGAACTCATGGCTATAGGTTTATGATCTCATTATGTACCTCATTACTTAGAAACAGCCAGTCTGCTAAGAATAGAAAAGCCAGTGAAGATTCATCTGGGAGCCTTAGGATTGGGCAGTGGGAAATATTTGCAGGATAGGATACTGTCCTTCAAAATGTGACATATACTTTGAACTAGTAGTATTTTGTCCTGTTTAACTAAATACATTGCTCTAGAGAATGAGTGAAAGTGAAAATGGCCACCAAACTCTAATGCCCAGGGATCCACTTACGGAATCTATGCTTCCATTCCCTTAATCTTGGACTTCACCATGTTATAGAACCTAGTTTTGTGGTGGGAGGGATTTCTTTTCCAGAGGATAAAATAGATTTTTACTAAATTGGGTGTTGTAACTGCTAGCAAATCACTTTGGACTGTTCGAATGACAGTAGATCAATAAGCTTAGAAGAGCACTGTGGTACTGGTGGTGGTAATTTTTCCTGTCTATCACTATAAGGAGAAAGAGTGACTACAATGCTAAGGGGGCAGATCTGCAGCCCAGAGGAATCTCTGAGGTATCTCTTCATACTTCCGGTAATGACTATGATTGACTTTAGCAAATATACCTAAACAAGGGCAAAACAATGAAAAACTAAGAACTCAGATGTCTTAGAGATTATAGTCCGGGTCATTCCACTAAGCAAACAACCAAGACTAGTTAACATGTTAGCCAAGGGTAAAAGGAATCTAAGATGGATAGTTGATGAAGGAGTTGATGAAGATCAATTTTGCCCTCTAGACAAACTGAATCAGCAGGACCGTAACTTGTCTTACAAACTCTTTTGTTTTACTCTTCCAGGATATCACAACTGGCCACCATATTGAATATGAATTATCTGACTTATCTCTCTCTTCTCAGAGAAGCAAGGAAAATACTTTCCTTTAAAAAAAAAAAAAAAAAGACCTCTTTATTGTAGTCTTAGAGTTTCCTATGACAGAAGAGAGCAAATGGATCTGGGTGGCATGAGATGTCCATACCCAAATAAACCTTCCTTTGGAGCTCAGTCTTTCTCTGGATGGATTTACCAGTCTCTGTTTGAACTTCATCACTCAATTTTTGTGGTTCTGTTTCTTTCACCAGGTCCTTGTGAATGCAGCTGAAGTGCTCCCAGCTAGCTCACACTGTGACTAGTTGCAAGCAGAAATAGAAGCTAAGTCTCTCTGGTTAGCTCACATGAAGAAGTGTGAGCTATTCCAACCTATTCCAACCCAAAAAACCTTGAGGTTTTTTGTAAAGTTTATTGATTTTTAAGGGAAAGAGAGTGAGCAAGTACGAGTAGGAGAAGGGCAGAGAGAGAGGCAGAGGAAAAATCCCAAGCAGGTGCTGTGCTGTCAGCACAAAGCCTGATGTGGGGCTCCAGCTCACAAACCATGAGTTCATGAACTGAACAGAAATCAAGAGTCAAATGCTTAACCGACTGAGCCACCCAGGTGCCCCTATAATACTGGTTTTAAAGAAGACTTAGAAACAAAATGGTTCAACAGGAAAAATAACACAGAACACTAATTAGACTAGTACTACTTCACTAGACCTTTTAATAATCAATTATTATGTGCCAGACACTGAATTATACAGAAATGTGCAACAAGGCATAGTTTCCATACTCGAGAGGGTAATAGTCTCACAAAAATGATAAGAAAAATAATGGCAATATAAGCTAAGAACTGCACAGCCTCTGACCGAGTTGAGAAGAAAAAGGAACTCTGCAATTTCTCAGCGTCACTGGAAAGGCCACAGAGGAGAGCTATTTAGAAAACTAGCAGCTATAAATTTTCATTTAATTGTTGGAGGTTTGAGAGATGACATAGAAATCCTAGGGTAGACAGAAAGTTCTTCCTGGTTAAAGTGTTCCATTAGGACATGCTGTTATACTTTAGAGTGTTATAGGATCCTTCCATTCTTTCAAGTGAGAACGCCTACTTTCTGCATTCTCCCCCAGGGGCATTTATTGAAATCTGAGGCAGATGTGTCATCTTTTGTCAAGTTGTGTGCAGTGGTGGGTAGGGGAAAGCTGAGCCCAGCAGCTCTCTAGATAGCAGTGCCTTTTGTCTGAGTTGAAGAGACCTTCATATCCTCAGTTTTGAATCATAATTAGCACCAATTGCTGGTAGCCATTTCAGACTATTTCAGGCTTCATTGTGTGGGAACCAGCATGGTGCTTTCACTTTTGCAGCTCGGAGTGTATGTGAAACTGGATAAGACAAAAATTATTGGAGCAAGTGTGGTACCCAGTGTATTTTTTTAATAAAGATGAGAAAAATAATTTTGGCGACTATTTCTTGATATATTTGTCTAGTTTCTAGTTAGACTTCCGAACATATATTTAAATGCTTGCTTTGGTTGGTCCCCAACTCCTTTGTCATCAACATATCCATTAGACAACTAATTGTAACTGCTTCAGTTCCTGCCTAGGTCAGCCAGCTCTTGGAAAGAATGAAGGAGTCTCATGGAATTGGAGGGGCTGGAAATAAGACAAGATGGAAATCTGCTCTTGGCTCTTTGAGGAAGCTTATAGGTCACAGGAAAGCTACCAGGATATTAGTACCTGTCTTGAGACCATGTGGCTGTCAGTCAAGCACTAGGCTGAGCTTCAGGTTTGCAATATCTGTGATAGGCACGATCCTAAGAATGACCCCAGTGCTCTTCATCCTTGTATAATTCATTCTCCCTTTTGAATGTAAGTAGAACCTATAGCTATGATCATATCTTCTCATGATTGTTGTGTTATGACAAAAGGAGATTATCTAGATGGGTATAATATAGTTACATGGAACCTTTATTTTTATTGTTTTTAAAGTTTATTTATTTAAGAGAGACAGAGAAGAGCACAAGCCAGGGAAGGGGAGAGAGAGAAAGAGAGAGGAGAAGGAGAATCCCAGGCAGGCTCTGCGTGGTCATCGCGCCGATCATGACCTGAGCTGAAATCAAGAGTCTGACTCTCAACCAACTGAACAGACTTTATAAGCAGTGTTTTCTCTGGCTGGTATCAGAAGAAGTATGAGAGATTCCAGGCATGAGAAAGATTTGATGTGCTGTCTGACTTGAGGAGGCCGTGTGATGAGAAGTGTGGGTGGTTTCTAGAATCTGAGCACAGCCCCAGCTGATAGCGGACAGGAAAATGGGGACTTCAGTTCTAAAGAGACAAGGAATTGAATTCCACTGGTAGCAGGAATGAACTTGAAAGAAGACTCTGAGTTCCAGACTGAGTTCCAGATAAGAACATAGCCAGCTGATACCTTAATTTAGCCGGCAGAGAGGGCCCATCCCTACAGTGCTACATTTCTGCACTACAGAGCTGTGAAATAATGAATGAGTGTTGTGTTAATCTGTTAAATATGATCTGTTTTTTGTTTGTTTTGTAATATTAAACTAGGCAATATCCAAGGATAGATATATTTTGAACTGCAGATTTATAGTCAAACATGGGATTATTCTGATCATCATTTGTTACATGCTAAGTGACTTTGAGCTTAATTGCAGATGTTTATTTCCTCACCTATAAAGGGATAGAATAATACCCACCTGATTCTAGGACTACAGTCACAATTAAATGAGAGATAGCTTATACAATGCATAGCACATAATATATTTCCCACCTCCCAGGAAGACTGATCACTCTATTCAGAAGAGATAGAAATAGCCCAGATAGGGGCACCTGGGCAGCTCAGTCACTTGGGCATCTGACTCTGATTTCAGCTCAAGTCATGATCTTGAGGTTCATGGGCTCTACCCCCATATCAGTCTCTGTGCTGACAGAGCACAGCCTGGTTGGGATTCTCTCTCCCTCTCTCTCTCTCCCTCCCTCCGTCCCTCCCCTGCTTATATTCTCTCTCCCTGTCTCAAAAATTAAACAAATATGATTTCTAAGAATTAGAACCACAGATATATCTAGAAGAGGAGTAGGGTGGAACTCAGGAAAGAAACATTTTGGTAAAAATTAGGGAAGTATTTTGTCTGTTTGGAACCAGAGTAGAACCCAAGAATTCTAGGATCACTGGTAAGTCCAAGATCATTGTTAAAACCAAGAGCCATAGAGTTCCATACATACTGGTCTAGATGTGACTGAGAAATTTATAGACTGACAGCGGTGCCACCCTGCACCCCTAGGGAAAATCCCATGCATTTATTTATCCATTCCGCAAACATTAATTGAGCACCTGTGTGCATGGTTACTGTTCAAGATACTGGATTGCAACAGTGAACAAAATAGATGAGAATTTCTGCCCTCCTGGTATTATATTTTCATGGGAAGAGGCAGCCAATAGACCAGATAGTTTGTCAGATACTGATGGGTGCTAAGGAGACAAATAAGTTCAAAAAGAGGGATAAGAAATATAAGAAAATTGGTGCCCAACAACCAGAACTAGGGTTTTAAATAGGGTGGTTAATAAATGTCTCAGAAAGGAAGGATCTTAAAGCAAAAACCCAGGGACTGAGCTGGATGAATATTTGGGAAGGAACATTCTAAGAACAGAGTATCTGGCTTACAAGCCTCCTCATGATTTTAGTTCCTGCTCAGCAAAACCACTTGCTCTCCTCATAGTACCTGGACAACCTTTAGCAATCCGTTGGCATATGTATTTAAGCAACACTTTATTTGGTCCTCAGAGTTTAAACAGAGCCCAGCCTAGACTCGAGGGATCAAGTCTGATAATATCTTTAAAGACCATGTAGCTCAATATCTCCATTACCAATATTTAAGCACTTGTATGTGGCAGGCAGTGACATTAGTGCTGAGAATCATGCCTCAGTAAATAAACAGATAGGGTTTCCTATTCATAAGGAGTTGGCATCCCTTAAGGATTAGAGGAGACAGACATTTAATAAAACAATCAACAACCTCATTACAAATTGTGTTGAGGAAAGGAAACACAGAACAGCCCAAAATAGAGACTGGCAGGGTGAGGAATTGCTTTTCACACAGGTGGAGGAAGAGGACCCCGAGAAGATGACATTGAAGTTGGTGAAGCAGTGTGGGAATGGTACTGGCAGTCTGTGAAAAGGGGTGGCTTCTTGGGGCACTTGGAAGAAGTATAGTGTTCTCACAACTTTCCTCAAGACCTGAAAATTTGATTTGCACAGATCTAAAATGGTCCCCAAGCAGCACTGTTCACGACAGCCAGAAGATAGAAACAACTCAAATGTCCATCATTGTTTTGTTGGAAAATGAATGTGAAATGGAATATTATCTGGAATATTACTGTGCAGCAACATGGGTCAATATTGAAAGTACGATGCTCAGTAAAGATGGTGCCACCATGAAAGACCACATATTGCATGAATCCATTTATACAAGGTGTTCAGAAGAGGTAAATCTATATAGGGAGACAAAAAGGAAATTAGTGGCTGCAAGGGGCTCAGGGAGGCAGAAAATGAGCACTAGTAGATCCAGGCTTTCCACTCGGAATAAAGAAGTTCTGGAACTAGATGACAGTGATGAAGGTACAACATAGTGAATGTACTTAAGGCCACTGAACGGTATACCTTAAAATGTTTAAAATGTAAAATTTATATTATGTATACTTTGCCACAATCAAAGAATATGAAAGAAATGGTCTGAAAGGCAGACATGTCTGAAATAACTGTTTAACTCTCTGGTTTACCTGGATTTTTTTTTTTTTTTTTACTTCAAGTCACACACTCAGAAGACAGTGAAGAGCAGCAGAAGTGGGCGGGCCACTTTTTCTGTCCCTCCCAAACCACTTCCTCTTTCTTGTCTCTTTGAAACTATAAAAATGATGTGGTTCCCCCCCTCCGCCCCTTCTCTCATGAAAAACATGTGTACAGGGTAAAATTGTACCATGCTAGAGTTACACCATAAATAGGGAAAGCCAGAGGATAGAGAACATTTAGCAGCTGCTTATGTGTCATGTCTTTTTGTGGGCACTCTGAATTTTCTCCTGGGTCTCAATGATTTTGTTCTTATTGGACTGATTTAGTTTTCAGAGTGTGTGCTTCTAATTCTTAATTTTAAGGCCAACATCTTTCCTGACTGGTACCAGAAATGTTCAACAAGGATGACTAAACTTTTCCTCATTTCCTACTTTCATTTTCCAGCATGTATCAGAAAGCATGCCGGCAGGAGATCAAACACCCAGGTTGAGTGCTTTGAAGTTGACTTCATGATAGATGGTGTAGGTCTTTGCCTCTAACACCTTCTTCCAAGAAGATAGAATAGGAGCAGGCAAGAATAATAATCCTTTAGAGGCTGGAGGGTGATGTCTCATTGATACACGTATCCCAGGATACCAGCTCTACCTTTGAATGCACCAGCATGGAGCTGTGGAGAAAGCCGAGGATTTGGAGTCAGTTAAGGTTTTCAAATCCCAGTTTGGGGCACCTGGGTGGCTCAGTATGTTAAGCGTCCGACTTCGGATCAGGTCATGATCTCATAGTTAGTGGGTTTGAGCCTCCGTGTCGGGCTCTGTGCTCACAGCCAGCTTGGAGCCTGGAGCCTGTTTCAGATTCTGTGTCTCCCTCTCTCTCTTACCCTCCCCTGCTCATGCTGTCTCTCTCTCTCTCAGAAGTTAAAAAAAAAAAAAATCCCAGTTTATCTACCTGGCTAGCTGTTGGACAATGGGCAACAATTAAATTTCACTGAATTACAATTTCTTCATCTGTAAAATGGGAGGGTTGTTAAAAGAAGTGAAAAGTATATGTCAAAAGCAACTAGCACAACGTAATAGCTCATAGAAAAGACTCAATGAAAGGAAATTAATAATGACCATAGCAATGATCAGAAACTATTCTTCAGGGAAGAAAGTGAGCAGATGTTTGAAATGACAATTTACCAGTACAGAGCAGACAAGGCTCAGCTCTAGCCCATTCATTTTTCCTTAATAGATAAAGGTCTGTTCAGATTGTGTATGTCTTCCTGTGTAAGTTTTGGCAAATTGTGTCTTTCAAGTCATTGGTACATTTCATGGAGGTTATCAAAGTTGTGGACGTAGAATTGTTCTTAGTATCACTTCAGTATCCTTTGAATATTGGATATATTCAAAAGGAGAGGGGAGAGAGAGAGAGAAAGAACTCCAAGCAGACCCTACACTGTCAGTGCAGAGCCTGAAGAGAATCTTAAACCCATGAAGCTTGAGATCATGCCCTAAGTCAAAACCAAGAGTCAGATGCTTAACTGACTGAGCCACCCAGGTGCCCCAAACCCCAGTTTTGGACAGATCAAATGTGAGATAACAATAAAACAGCCAAATGGAGAAGTTGAGAAGGAATTGGATTAACAAGATGCAGTTTAGTGTGTCCTATAAGCTAATTGTATGAAGGAAGAGGGAGGGAGGAACATTATTAAAAGCTGTTAGAAGAGCAAATTAAGATGTGGAAAGATTTAATTTTTCAATGTATCGATTAATCTTTTAATCATTTTCTTAATGGCGATCTTGAATTATGGATGTTTTGACAAAAACAGTTGTAATGGAGCTATGACTCAAAACTAATTAAAATGGATTGAAGACAGAGTGAGAGGAGATGAATTAGAGAGTGAGGAATGTTGACTCTTCAGAAGAATGTGTTAGGCTGTATCCTCTGAGAAGCAGATTTCAAGATGGAATTACATGTATAAGGATACATTTAGTGAATATACTTGTGTTGGAGAAAATGGAGGGGGAGCTAAAAGGCCTGATAGGGTCCTCTGAGTGTGATCCAAGTCTGACCTTGCAAGAAAGAGAAAGGGATGGAAGGTTGGGAGAACACATCCGATGTTGTCCATCTTAAAGACATTTCTACAGGTTATCAGAGTCCTTGATCTGAAGTCTGCCATCAGAAGGTTCCCATTTTAGTGAACTAAATGTATGTGTTTTAGTGTCACGCTGCACTGTCATTGACTAGGGGTAGCTGTGGGACACATGGCCTTTGTGCAAATGTAGAGGTACATTTCAGGGTACAGCAACTGGGCTTTTAGTCATACTCCCTGTAGTTAGAGGTTACCAGATGCATTTTAATGGCCACTGTAAGGATTTTTTTTTTCCCCTGTAAAAAGGCAGATGGAAATACTGTGGTACATGAATAAAAACATGTTCTCCTTATAAAATAGGAAAATTTGCATGTCTTCGTGATTCTGAAAATTGATCATATAGAAGATAAAGTGGAGAGTTGCTGGAGCTATGTTCTTGAGGAGGTGTCAGGAAATGGGATCTGGTCTAAGAGTGGAAAGGTTGAGGTCTATACAGGGAGTGTGAAGAGTTTGGGCCTTAAAACAGATGGTCGGGGCGCCTGGGTGGCTTAGTCGGTTAAGCGTCCGACTTTCGCTTAGGTCATGATCTCACGGTTCGTGGGTTCGAGCCCCGCTTCGGGCTCTGTGCTGACTGCCAGCTCAGAGCCTGGAGCCTGTTTCGGTCTGTGACTCCCTCTCTCTCTGACCCTCCCCTGCTCACGCTGTCTCTCTCTCTCGCCTAGAAATAAATAAAAATATTAAAAAAAAAAAAACAAAGGGTCAAGAAGAAACAGGTGAATTAATTTTGAGAAGTGAGCTTGTCAAAGTTCTCTTCTGATTACTTCTTTCTTCTGAGGGAGATAGTAACCAAGGTCTTACGCAAGCTCCATCCTTAAGGAAGGATGGTAATAGTTGTAGCTATTTTGGTTTGAGGAGAGAGAAAATGAGTGGAATAGTCATAGTAACGGAGTAGGAGAGTGAGTGAAATTAGCATAATTATCAAGCAATCTTAAAGTTCTGCTTCAGTTTAATTATTTTGAATTTAAAATGAGAGGAATCAGCGGGGTTTTGTTTTCTTCTCTAGCCAGTTCTGCTGTGAGGACATTGGAGAATAAGTAGAGAATTGTATTTCATGATGTTAGTATTAGATGATGACTACACTACCATGGTGAGCATTTAGTGATGCATAGAATTGTTGAATCAATATGTTGTACACCTGAAATTAATATAACATTGTCAGTTATACTCAAATAATTTAAAAAAGTAAATTTTAAAATTTTCAATGGTATATTGTTTTAAATTATCTTTTTGTGAGTAACTTTCCATTGCATTAGTTATATTATGGTTGGAGAATATGGTCTGTATGGTGACACATCCTTTAAATTGGCTGAGACTTACTTCAGGGCATAGGACCTAATTTTTCAGAAAGGGTCTAAGTGTGCTTAAACAGGATATGTGCTCTCCAATGTTGATGCAAGACTATTTACATATATGTTTATTAAAACAAACTTGTTAGTTGTGCTGTTCAAATTTCCTATATCTTTACTGATTTTTGTGCTTGATTTTAGACAGATAAATATTTCAAATATTCTAATGAGTTCAATTTATCCATTTTTGCCTCAAGTTTCACTTTCTTTTTGCCTTATATATTTTTGAGGTCATCTTTTGAAGTGCATACAGATTTAATATCATTAAAATTATAGGAGAATTAAAACTTTCACTATTATGTGATAACCTTTTCTATTTTAAAAAAGGTTTTTGGCTCTCACATCAATTGTATTTAATTTTGGCATGACTGATGTAAATTTCTTTTGGATAGCATTTGCCTGAGAAATCTCATTCCTTCGATTTCATTTTAATATTTTGGTGTCCTAATGGCTTTACTTACTTCACTTACAAATAACAAGTATTAGTATTAGAAAAGATTCAATCTAAAGAATTTTACTTAGAGGTTCTAATCTAGTCATATTTGTTGTAATTATTGATGTATTTGGATTTCTTTTTTGCTTTTTTTGGTGATTTTTATTAATTTTACTTCTTCTATGTCTTTGACTTTCTTGTCTTCTTTTGGAAGAATTTTTTTTAAAGTCTCATACCATTTTTCTCCTTTTACTGATTTAAATTTCTTTAATGTTTTATTTATTTTTAAGAGAGAGAGAGAGACAGCATGAGCAGGGAAGGGTCAGAGAGAGAGGGAGACACAGAATCCGAAGACAGTCTCCAGGCTCTGAGCTAGCTGTCAGCACAGAGCCCGATGTGGGGCTTGAACCCACAAACCGTTACCTGAGCTCAAGTCAGAAGCCCAACCGACTGAGCCACCCAGGTGCCCCTCCATCTACTGATTTTAAAGTGATATACTCTTTCTTTTCTTTTTTCTGCTCAACCTTGAAATTTAAGTATTTATACTTAAAGTCTAAATTATAATTAACATCTTAATATAAACATTATATATAATATAAATAATATAAACATCTTAAATATAGTATGTTTATATTATAATAATATAAACATCTTAAAATACTATAATTCTAATGGTTTACCAACTGGCTGACCTGGTGTCTTTTACAATATTTTAGCTTCAAATAGTTTTATTTTAAACCTACAAGTTGATGGGGTGGCTGGGTGGCTCAGTCGGTTAAGCGTCCGACTTCAGCTCAGATCATGATCTCATGGTTTGTGGGTTTGAGCCCTGCATCGGCCTCTGTTCTGACAGCCAACTCAGAGCTTGGAGCCTGTTTCAAATTCTGTATCTCCCTCTCTCTCTGACCTTCCCCTGCTCATGCTCTCTCTCTCTCTCTCAAAAATAAATAAAACATTAAAAAAATTAAACCTACAAGTTGAAAATTATTATTTAAATTTTTATGGAGTCAGTGTTTGTTTCTATTTCCACATAAGCATATTATTGTCCAATATTCTGTCTTGTTTCTCCAGCTTTCTTGTGGGGCTGGTGATATTTTACTGGAATACATCTTTTGTAGTTCTCTTAATTGAAAGTTTGTTGGTGGTAAACTTACTCAGTTTTGTTTACCTAAAAATCTATTTTTCCCTGTAATCTTGAAAAATACTTTCACTGTATATACAACTCTAAGATTCCATCTATTTTCTAATAGCATTTTATGTATATTTCCTCTCTCTCTCTAAGTTTCTTATGGTTTTTGAGAAGTTAAGTGTTAGTCTAATTGTTTAACCTGCATTGTCATGAGTTTTCCTCCATATACTTGGTTCTACTTATTTGAGTGTTTTAAGAGTCATTAGTTATTTTCTCATATGATGTTTAGTAAACCTCCTTATTTAGGACATTTAATCAATTTGACCTTGATTCCAAGTCTGCCTGATAATAATAATAATGTACTCTTTATTTTTTTTTTTTGTTAGTCAATCTTTTTTCTGCCCTCCCTTTTCATAAGTTTTGTGAAGATGTTTTGTTTTAGACATATAGACATATCACTTTTGATTTTGATTTAATGTAAATATTTAAACCAAAATTTAAATTCTATTGTAATTACTAACTATTGCCTTAACAAAATTGTTATGGTTTTACATCCATCTTTTCCATTTTCTGGTATTTTAGTATTGCTCCCTTGTTGGTGAGTTAATGCTTCTCTTTATTTGCTCTTAAAATTAGTCTTTTCTTTGGTATTACTGTGATATGGCCAGGTGCAGATTTGTTTTATTTATCCAGCTTGGGATTTATTAGACTGCTATCATCAAAGTTGAAAAATTCTTAGTGATTGTTTCTTCAAATATCCTTTCTTCTCCATTAAAACATTTTTTTTAAAATTAGAGAGAGAGAAGAGGAGAGGAGCAGAGGGAGAGAGACTGAGAATATTAAGCAGGCTCCACACTTAGTGCAGAGCTTGATGCGTAGCTCGATCCCATAATACCTGAATCATGACCTGAACTGAAATCAAGAGTTAGATGTTTAAACAAGTGAGCCACCCAGGTGTCCTCTCTTTTCTATTTTTTTTTAAACTCAACTTTCAACAGAACTGTAATTAGATACATATTAGACTTCTCCATTTTTTCCCTTAAGTCTCAGGAACTCTTATATTTTCCCTCTTTTAGTTTGTATTACATTGTGGGTCCTTTCGTTAATGTTTCTTCAATTCATTCACTCTTTAGCTATCTTACCTGATACCGAATGTATTGTTTAACTTGTTAACTTCAATTATTATACATTCAACATTTAGAATTTCCTTCTGATTCTTTTTCAAGTCTCTGGGTTTGTTTTAATAATTGTATGGCCTTTACTTGAAATTTCTCTTTCATTTCTTCAAACATACTGAATATACTTATCTTATGTATATGGTCTTTAGGAGTCTATTTTTGCTGTGGACATTTTCTGCTGACTGTCACTCATGGAGTCTTTGCTCTGTGATTTGTATGCCTTGTGCTACGTATGCTTCATGCATTTTTACTGTGAACTTATACTTGAAGTTATTTTATTGTTAAATTTATTATTGAGGCTTTCATAGGACCTAGATTAAGGGCATGTTTTTCAAGAATGGATTGTGTTTTCTTATTTTAAGTGCTGGAAAGTGCTCTTGACCCAGAAGACCTTTAAATTAGGGGTACCTGGGTGGCTCAGTTGGTTAAGCATCCGACTTTGGCTCAGGTCATGGTCTTGTGGTTCATGAATGCAAGCCCTACGTCAGACTCTCTGCTGACAGCTTGGAGCCTGGAGCCTGCTTCGGATTCTGTGTCTCCCTCTCTCACTGCCCCTCCCTGCATGCTCTCTCTCAAAAATAAATATTAATAATATTTGTTAAAAAAGAAGACTTTATGTTTTTAGGTGTGATTTTAGGAAAGACGATACTATTGATACAGGCATCAATTCACAGGGGAAATACTTTTTCTCCTTTCATTCCTATTCAATGCTAAAAGAGTAAGCTTTCCATGTGGGGCATTTTTCCTTTTTTCCCCTTTTTTAGTTCACATTTTTTGTTAATGACATAGTGATTTGGGAATCTCATCTCTTTGAGGGGATCTCTATTTCTACTTTCTACCTTGTACCCGCCTTAGCTCTCATAATCTCTTTCTGGACAATGAGAAGTTTGCAAAAAACTTCTGAATCTGTAAATATACAAAGGTCAGTTACCATTTAAAGTGTTTGCTTACCTGTCTGAATTCATGCTCTTATTTTATACCTCATAATCAAGCATTTTACTTATGGTCTTATAAGCTTAGTTCTGCATTTACAAATACCCTGTTTTTATTTTATCATTATTTCTAGATTTAAAACAAAAATTTTTTTAATGTTTTTTGAGACAGAGCATGAGAGGGGGAGGGGCAGAGAGAGAGAGAGAGAGAGAGAGAGACAGAGTCTGAAGCAGGATCCAGGCTCTGAGCTGTCAGCACAGAGCCCAATGAGGGTCTTGGACCTATGAACTGTGAGATCATGACCTGGGCCGAAGTCAGATGCTTAACGAACTGAGCCTCCCAGGCACCCCTATTTCTAGATATTTTACAGAAAAAGAGTAGATAGGATTTTCAGTGGACCGTATTTACAGAAAATAATCTAGATTTTTTTTTTTTTTGACCTTGGATCTACTTTTAAAGCGATGGATTGCCCTAGAAAATAGTCACTGTCCTCCAGAACCTAAAACCTTTTTACAACAGATCGCACAAATATCATTTGCACTGATTTCCCCTGTAACTTCAAGACCTCTGTCTCCAGTTCACTTCTTATTTCATAGGTTTTGTTCTCTCCCATTTATTTTTCTTCAAATACTAATGGTTGATTTATTTCACTTATTTCTTCAAAGGAACTCTTCTGGGACTTAGTGAGCAATTAGGTTGTTTAATCTGTTTTCTAAGTCATTTTTTTTTTAATTTGTCATAATGTTTATTTATTTTGAGAGAGAGACCAAGCACTGATAGGGGAGGGGCAGAGAGAGAGGGAGACACAGAAACTGAAGTAGGATCCAGGCTCTGAGCTGTCAGCACAGAGCCCGGCATTGGGCCCGAATTCAAGAACCAAGATCATGACCTGAGCCGAAGTTGGACCTTAACCAACTGAGCCACCCAGGTGCCCCTCTAAGTCTTAATTGAGTACATAATTAATATATATATATATAAATTTTTAATGTTTTTATTTATTTCTGAGAGAGAGGGAGAGAGAGAGAGAGTAAGCAGGGCAGGGTCAGAGAGAGTGGGAGACACAGAATCTGAAGCAGGCTCCAGGCTCTGAGCTGGCAGTCAGTACAGAGCCCGACGCAGGGCTCGAACCCACTCATGACCTGAGCCGAAGCAGACACTTAACCGACTGAGCCACCCAGGCGCCCCCATAATTAATATATTTTAACTTAGATTCTGTAATTTTTTTCTCTTGAACATTTTTGGTAAAGTTACATGCATTTTAATATTAGTATTTTCATTTTGTAATTTTTCAGATATTTCTAGGTATTTTCTAGGTATCCTTCCTTTTGACATCCAAATTAAAGAGACAATATATAGAGAGACTATGAATTTTTTATGTCTACTTTATTAGCTTTTAGTATTGTCACATTTTTGCCAGAAAGCATAGTATGTGATAATCTTATTTTCTGAGTTTTATGGAGATTTAAAAAACTTTCTAATATGTGATCATTATTTTTTTAACTTTTTTATTTTGAATAGTTTATTGACAAGTTGGTTTCCATATAACACCCAGTGCTCATCCCCACAAGTGCCCTCCTCCATGCCCATCCCCCCTCCCCCCCACATCCATCAGTCCTCAGTTTTTGTCAGCATTCAAGAGTCTCTCATGGTTTGCCTCTCTCCCTTTCCCCCACCATATCCCCCCTTCTTCTCCCCCTTGTTCCTCAGTTAAGTTCCTCCTAATCCTCTTATACGTGCAAATCTATGGTATCTGTCCTTCTCTGCCTGACTTATCTCGCTCAGCATAACACCCTAAAGGTCCATCCACGTTGCTACACATGGCCAGATTTCATTCTTTCTCATTGCCATGTAGTTTTCCATTGTATAGATAAACCACATCTTCTTGATCCATTCATTGGTTGATGGACACTGAGGCTCTTTCCATGTGTTGGCTATTGTTGAGAGTGCTGCTATGAATTTTGGGGTGCATGTGCCCCTATGCATAAGCCACTCCAGCTCCTTTGGAAAACAGTGTGGAAATTCCTCAAAAAATTAACAATAGAACTCCTCTAATATGTGATCATTATTAAAGCTATTTCATGGGTCCTTAAAAAGAACATGTATTTTATATTTACAGATGATAAAGTTTGATTCAGCGCTATTTTTCTTTATTTACATATCTATTTATCTAGTTTGCTTATATCTACCTGTTATTTCAAATTACTTTTGTATTGTTTGAGTGCTCCATGCCGAGAAATTCTAAGCTGTTTAACCTGCATTGTCATGAATTTTCCTCCATATACTTTGGTTCTACTTACTTGAGTGCTTTAAAAGACATTAATTATTATCTCATGATGTTTAGTAAACCTCATTATTTAATCACTTTTACCCTGATTCCAAGTCTGTCTGATGATAATAATAATGATAATAATAATAATAATAATGTTCTTTATGTTTTGTTTTTGTTAGTCAAGCTTTTTGTCTGCCCTTCTCATCAATTTGTGAAGATGTTTTGCTTTAGACATGTTACTTTTTATGTTGATTTAATGTAAACATTTAACCTAAAATTTATTTATTCTATTGTAATTACTAACTATTGCCTTAACAAAATTGTTACGGCTTTGCATCTGTCTTTTCCATTTTCTGGTACTTTTAAAAGAATATGTCCTTTTTCCTTCCCTTAAAAACTTCATCTTGGGGCATCTGGGGGGCTCAGTCAGTTGAACATCTCACTCTTGGTTTTGGCTCAGGTCATGATCTTGTGGTTTTTTGAGTTTGACCCCTGAGTTGGGCTCTGTCCTGACAGCATGGGGCCTGCTTGGGATTCTCCCTCTTTCCCTGTCTCTCAGCCTCTCTCCCAAGCACACTGTCTCTGTCTCTTTCAAAATAAATAAATAAACTTAAAAAATTAAAAAAAACATTTGTCTTTATTCATAGGTAGAGAATTTTGTCACTGTTCTTCTCATCTAGAAATTTAAAAGGTGTACAGTTGGCTTTTGCTTCATTCAGAATTATATGTATAACTTTAAGTAACTGACATTTATATTTCATAATATGTGCTATATTATAAAATTCTATCCTCACATAATTCCATTTATTAATTTTCTGGTAAAAACTGAAGACAAATCACATGGTTTTACCTTCATCAATTTCTGTTCTTTTGTTGTTTTTTATTTGTTTTTGTTTGCAGGATCTGGACATTTTATACCTTTCTATTATAGTTAATCTATTGTTATTTTCATATTTATGTATTTATAATTTCCAAGAAATGGTTTTCTAACTATTAATTCTAGGCTTCATGAGTTAGTATTCATTGTGTCTTTTCATATTAAACTTCCCCACTTTTGACCACTGAATTTTGATAACTTTCTCCTTTGCATGAGGTACATCAGAGTACATATTTATTTATTTATTTATTTATTTATCTTTTAATGTTTATTTTTTCTTTTTTTTTTAAATAGTTTATTGTCAAGTTGGTTTCCATATAACAACCATTGTTCATCCCCACAAGTTCTTTTAATGTTTGTTTTTGAGAGAAAGAGCGTGAGCAGGGGAGGGGTAGAGAGAGAGACACACACAGAATCTGAAGCAGGCTGCAGGCTCTGAGCTGTCAGCACAGAGCCCAACATGGGTCTCAAACCCATGAGCAGGGAGATCATGACCTGAGTCAGATGCTTAACTGACTGAGCCATCCAGGTGCCCCATGAGGTATATCTTAAATAGGGCTTTAAGGAAAGGTATATAAGTCATATATCTCCAGAAATTACTGATTAGAATATTAAATTTCTGTTCAATGTTCTAAAAAGAAGTCCCACAAAATAATAGTGGCTTAGAAGTTGATTTCTTTTTTCTGGAATTCCTAAAAGACACAAAATACAGCAAGCTAAGATAAACTAAAATAAGTATTGCCCACAGCTGTGGTTTGCACACATTCTCTCATTTATTCTTCACAAAAGCCCTTGAGATGGAATTGACCAGTCTCTATTCTGAAGACAGAAAACTCAAAGACAAAAGTATATGGCCCACTGCTAGTAGGTGGCAGACGTGGGGGGTTCGGTTGGCACTACCTGCCTCTCTTCACTTCAGCATATCGTCTCTGAGGAAGTAAGTGGCATAACAGAGGTAAGGATAAGGTATAAACGGACAGAACTGAGCAGTCAATGAATTCTTCCTGGGAACAGTCTTTCAGGGAAGCATCGACAGCAGTGATATTTGAGAACAATTTTGAATAATTAACGCATGTTTTTAGGTGAGCAGGAAAAGGGAACGTGTTGTAGGCTAAGAAGACGACATAAGCAAAAGGTAGGCTTTTGGTCCTTAAAGAAATTAATCAAAACTTTCTATTCATTTCTAGACATAAAATAGGTGTGTAATAAAGTCTTACTGGCTTTATTTAGTCATTCTCTTGGTCCTATGCAGAAGAGACAGCTGGCTTCTCTAACATTGTCCTCCCCTTTCTCCTTAGTAAGAAAGCCTGGATTTTATTAGAGGCAGTATGCACCCAGCCAGAAGACTGTGGTTCCCAGCCTCCCTTGCAGCTTGAGGACATAAACAGAAGTTGTTAGGACTTCTGGAAAGTTCCATCAGAAATGGATAGACAGCTCATTTGTCCCTTTTTACCCTTTGCTTATATGTTCTGACCTTCTTAGAATCATGTATTCACAGTCCTGGGTGCAGTGGCTGAGACTGACCATAGGTCAACCTTGAGGATGGAAAACCTCATGATAGTGACAATAAAACTGGACAGCTAAAGGACCCTGGGTCCCTGATGACAGTGGGAGTTTACCATACCAATCCTGAGTGTCTATTTTAAGATGTATTTTATGCAAAACATAAATTTCAATCTTGTTTTGGCCAGTTATTTCTATCCTCTGCTATAGCAGCCAAATAAAATTCCTGAGTTATGTATCCCAAATTCAGTATCAGTTCCAGGAGTGTAGGTGACTGGGGCACTGATGAATACTTAATAGCTAGAAATTACTACTTGGAAAATACTGAGAAAATTTCCCAGCTGGACCCCATTCCCAAGGTGGATCTCAAAGACAGTTTTATATCAACTGTATAACCTGGAAGAATTCCAGAAGCCTTTCAGGAAGAGAAAGTGGCTGCTGTTGCTGCTGATACTGCTATAGTTGAGTGGAAACTGAAAGGCCGGAATGATGACCTTTCAAGAAGAACAAATGTTATTAAATAATGGATTTTGTCCCACCTCCCACAACAGTCAAGAGCAAAAGGATGAAAAGGGAATCCTATTCTTCTATTAATAACTCTGAGAGTCAGCCTCATGCTGACAGAGCAGAAAGCAACTGTAAAATTAGCAATTTTGCCTGCAAATTAGCCCCTTGCAAAGCCATAAAAAGAAGAAAGGAATTAAGAAAAATTCTATTAATGGAGTCAAGGATGGAAAAACCAAGAGTGACAGAGCATAAATACCCAGAAAACTGATACTTATTTTAAGGAAGATATTATCCAGGTTTTAAATAGCTGCTTATAGCTGTGTATGAAGAAAGTGTTAATTTATAACCCTTGGATCAGTGGCCTTTCTTAATGGCTCCTTGGAGCAAATCTATCAGAACTTGAAGAGCATAAGGCTTACGTTGATGTTAATGAAAACTACCCTATCCACCCCTACTGAGATATTACTATTCCACTTTAGAATGAAAGACAATGCAGCACATGGGAAGGCATTACGTTTCAGAGGCAGACAAAGTTAGGTCCGAAACTTGCTCTGTCCTTTCCTTAGCCTTGAGAAAGTCTTTAAACCATCCCGGTTTGCTGTTTTGTCTTCTGTCAAATTAGCGGGTGATTATGCACCATTGTATTAATAGCATTAAATTAAGTAACATGCAAATAATTTGGTCCCTACTAGGTTGTTAGCAAATGTTAATCCCTTCCTCATCAGAGGGTCAGAAGCATCAAACCTGGCAAACCCATGCAAAGCACTTAAGTTTAGCTCTGTGAAACTCTCCCCAGAAGTCAGTCCCTGCAGGGTAACTGAGCACATTTTCCTAATTTATGACGGGTCTCAGGCAAAAGTCCTCCATTTGCAATTTTATGAAAATGATCAATCAATATTCAATAGTGGGGGATAATCGGAAGAAAGGAACAGAGACTTCTTTAACAATAAAAAGGCAGGGGGCTCCATTTCCAATAAGAAACATACCCAGGAGGAGAAATTTGAAATTGGTACAATTTGCTTCATTATAACGTTGGCAGTTTCCATAGCCATAGTCCTCTAATGTCATTCAAGAGGAGGCGACGAGTTTGGGGCTCTGTTGGAGGGTCTGGGCAAGTCTGCTCTTGCTTCCTTGGTTCAAGAGGGTTATTTTCTATCTGAAACACACATTTTCCCTCTTAGGGCTAAAACATGGCAAGATATAGACAAAGCAATTGAATCCACAATGCACATAGAAGGCAAATATTGTTTGAACATGGGTATATCATTGAAAAAGAGCATAGCAGCACTTACAAAATATTTTCCTAACTGATGGCTAGAGCTTATAAGACTGGGAAAACTTGTAAAACTCTGACTAAACTAGTAAAACAAGTCAGAGCTACCTCCAAACTTGTAATAGAAACACAGAATGCTTCCCTTTCAAGTTCTTCATATCTTTCTGAAGGTCAGAGGATCTGGTGTAGGTGGGAGTCTTAAAATAATTTAAATTTCTCAACAACATCACCACTGAATGGTCTTCTTGTGTTTGAGCACCTGCAGCAACAGCAAAGAGCATTCTTCCCAGAGGAGTTTAATTTAGATCAACACAAATGAGTTGAAATATTCTAATTTGCTGGACAGTCGTTTGTGTAGAGGATATACATTAGTTTCCTATGGTTGCCATGACAGAGTGCCACACGTTAGATGGCTTAAAACGATAAACATTTATTGTGTTATAGTTTTGAAGATATAAAGTTTGAAATCCAGTGTCTGTTGGGCCATATTCCCTCTGAAACCTATAGGGGAGAATGCTTCCTTGCTCCTAGCATCTTGCTTCTGCATTGATACGACCGTTTGTAAGATTTTTTTAATATATGTAATATTTTCAAATGTTTGTGTTGACTTAATTTTTTTTTAATGTTTTATTTATTTCTAGGAGAGAGAGAGAGAGAGAGAGAGACAGCATGAGCAGGGGAGGGTCAGAGAGAGAGAGAGTCACGGATTCTGAAACAGGCTCCAGGCTCTGAGCTGGCAGTCAGCACAGAGCCCGACGCGGGCCTGAACCCACGAACCGCGAGATCATGACCGAAGCGAAAGTGGGACGCTTAACCGACTAAGCCACCCAGGTGCACCTGTGTTGACTTAATTTCTGGCATAGTTTTTTAACTCTAAGTGAAACAAGCCTCCTTAAAAAAAAGGGGTGGGGGAGTAGGACTGAGTTGTAGCTGAGGACCCTCAGGGTGAAGTGAGGATCAGGACCATGAACTGTGTTCCTTTCAAAACTGGGAAGCCCAGGAAACAGATTGTCCCCACAATAGTGGAGAGAAACTTTGAAAGGGAATATGGAAAACTCCAGCATCTGGAAGAGTAGAGCAAGAGGCCGCAGAAGAACCTGGAGAAGAGAATGATACCCTCATACTGATTCTCCGTCCCTCTTCGTGAGCAAGACCAGGGCTTTCTGAACTTGATGACAGCCCTAGACATGGCCATGAAGTGGATGGATGCCCTCAGCCAGGAAAAGGTGAGCCAGATCCAAAAGAGTGTGACTGAGCCCTTAAAAATGTTGGGCAGTGTCTTCCGTAGCCTTACGAGGTGGTGAAATGGCAAGCCGTCCTGGGGGGTTTGTAGGAGAGCTTAGAGCAAGGTGGAAAAATACAAGGAAAAGAATAAGTCAGGGCCAGAGCTGGCAAAACTCCACCAGGCTCAAGCAGGGCTTTGGCCTGCACAGGACGACTTTAAAGCCAAGAACACACAGCTCCTGCATAAGATACTGCTGTTCTACAATAGTTGACTACATGAATTCTAGCTCAGCGATGAGTCCCTGATTTAAGTACAGGTGGTAAAATAGCCTGAAATGCAAAAAATCTTTGGAGACTTGACCCAACAGCTTGGCCAGCTTGGATACCTGGATGAGCAGCGGGAGTGGGAGAATGAGGCCAAACTGAGTAAACTCAGAGCCTTCCTCCCTTGTGGCTGGCGACTGAATCCCTGTCACCTTTGGAAGACTCCTGGGACACAAGTCAATTTTTCTAGTCTTTTCAAACTTTGGTGAAGGTGTCAGCTCAGCAAAAAGCCCTCCCATGGGAGAAGTATGGCAGCCTGTAGATTGGGGACAGAGGAAGCTCCCACTTTACCTTAGCAGCCCTTTGCAATGAGCCTGGCACCAGAAGCCTCAAGCATGGAGTACTCTCCACACCCAATAACAAGAGACTGCAGACCCAGAAAGTGCTCCAGAGGCTTTCTTATTTCCAAAGAACTGCACAAAGTGCATCCTGGCCTGGGGCCGAGAGCAAGCTTCCAGGCTTCAAAGGGCAAGGGCTTTGCCACCTCATTTGAAGTTTTAGCCTTGTCTGCATGATTAAGATTACATCCTCCTCCAAAAGACCCATCCCGGGGAGTCCACTGACCCTCATTTCCTTTCTATTTGAAAGACTCTTTTTTGTTCCCTAGAAGAAGCCATGACCTCCCAGAACGTGTGAATCTGGGAAGTTGGCCTGCCCTGAAGAGTGGGAGAGCTATGGTCCTCCTGCCTGGACAGGCTCCTCACTCCAGCCTCCCAACCTGACAAAGGCTGGTTTAGCCCACTTGTATCCATTAGGTCAAGGGCAGGGAAGACCCCCCAAGTTGTAGTTTTCCCCGGTAACCAGGACTCAACTCAGGTCAATATCCTACCATGTAAAATATCACAGATCTATTCATAGACCTCAAAGCCAGACCAGTGGATTTGGGGCTGGGAGTTAGACCCAGTCAGAAAGAGAACAATACCATGAAGCTGCTTTTCAAGAGAAAATCTCCAGAAGCAGGTAGAGGTAGTCTCCTGGGACAATTTCTAGATACCTTGCAGCTGCCAGGCGAGTATGTGCAAATGGAATGGTACATTTGTGTTTCTGAATAGTAGCTAGCACCCTTTGACCATGGTCTCTTGAAGTCAGAGTGGCAAAGGATGTAGTCAGTGGTCACATATGTGGACCCATTACAAGATTATGACTCCCTTATTTCTGTGTTCTAAGAAACCAGACACCTATGCATTAGCTGAAAGTGATTCCTCCAGCTTTCCACTCTTCCCCCACTGACTGCCAGAGTCTTCCCAAGGCCCTGTATCACTACCCAAGGACTCATAAACACTAGTGCCAGGTAACACACTCTCCATATGGTTTGTCTTTTCAGAGAAATCCTAGGAGATTAGCAGCTTGGAAGGCTATGATAGCCATGGAGTTGACGTCTGTTTCTATGTTCCTTTCCTACATTTTACTATCTATATAGATCATATATTCTCTTGGACACCAGCAGGAATCATAAAAGCCCTTCAGAATAATAGACTTCCTCTTGTTCTTTGGGGTAACCTGCTTGAAACTCTTCTATGTATTTTATCCTGAATTGGTTGAGGTTTAGTATGTAAGTTACCCTTGATTTATTTGTCCACATATGGTTGTGAATGGAAGTATGTTCAGTATTGAAAAGGATGACTTCTTACTGGCAATGCTGTCAATGAAGACCTGTTTCCAGAATTCAAGCAGCAGATACCTTCTAGAGCAGTGGTTCTCGACCAGTGGCAATATTGGCACCCCCGACCCAGGGGAAAGTTGCAATGTCTGGAGGTACTTTTGGATGTCAGAACTAGGATGTGTGTAGGGTACTATTGGTATTTATTAAGTAGAGGCAAAGGATGCTGCTAAATACTTATAATCAGAGGACACTCTCACATAAGAAAGAAATACCTGGCCCAAATGTCAATAGTATGAAGATTGAGAAACCCTGACTTAGAGGAATATTTTCCTCCTACCACCTTTAGGCATTACTTTGGAAACTGTATGACCTGCATTCGAGGCTCACATCAACTGCCTATTAACTTACTTTAACATGGTCATATAGCTTAATGATTTTGGATTTTGGCTTGTTTGTGTATAAAATGAGGAAAGTGGCTTTGGGGAAAGAAATTGGAACATGTTGAGTCACTAATGGTATTTTATGGTCAAAAGAGAAAAAGAGTGGGGTGCCTGGGTGGCTTAGTCGGTTAAGCGTCCTACTTTCGTTTAGGTCATGATCTCGCGGTTCGTGGGTTCGAGCCCCGCGTCAGGCTCTGTGCTGACTGCCAGCTCAGAGCCTGGAGCCTATTTCGGAGTCTGTGTCTCCCTCTTTCTCTGACCCTCCCCTGCTCACGCTGTCTCTCTCTCTCTCTCCCCTAGAAATAAATAAAAAAATATTAAAAAAAAGAAAAAGAGCTAAATAGTCAAGGATGCTTATTGACAAATTATTTCTAATAGGGAATATTTTAAAATAGTTCTGTTTAAATAGATGGCAGCTTATTTCATAGAACATTATGAGGATCTTACAAAAAACTTGTCATCACATGGCAAATGCCTTTATTACAATGTTAAGAAAAAGAGTAATGGAATTCAGATTTGTATATAAAATAGACCAGATGAAGATTTGTTACTTTGGTTCCTGAGCTGCCCTTCCATATTTCTTACTGTGGTCCTCATCACAGTGACGAAGCCTCACTTATTTAGGTGTGTGTCTTTATGACCAGACTTTGTACTCCCTGTGGGTGACAGAGAGAGAACTTTGTCACCTCTCTATCCCTAGTGTCTTTCTTATAACTAACTGTATGTATGGTCTCTCATGAGACGTGTTGGTGCTCTATGCTTTGGTTTCCTCATCTGGAAAATGCAGGCAAAATTGTGCATACTTGAGTTGTCCAAAGCAACAAACAGGCCATGGGTGGAAAGATCATAACACGTTGTATCTGACACATAATAACCATTCAGTGAAATTAGTTACTGTTATTACTTGCATCCCAGCTCTGCCAATAACTGTATGTGTAACCTTTGGAAAATAAATTCAGGTTGGGTCAGGTCTTTTCCTTTTCCTTCTCTCTTTTTCCCTTTGTAAATGAAGATTTGTACCAGACTATGTCAATTCTCCTTCCCATATTCTAGATTTTTATTTCTTTTGATTCTACAGATTAAAGGCTTGAAGATTCAGGAGTCTTGTTCGAAGTCTAATCCTGGGCAGAGTCTGTAGAACTAAACTAGCGCCACCACCCATGGTCTAATGAAACTTTGATGATGGGGACAGTCATCAAGAGGGAGTGTGGTGGTGGGTGGGCTGGGGACAATGTGTAGGGGAGAGAGCCCTGGATGAGGTATTAGGGAACTGGGACCTGACTCGGCTATTGTGAGGCTGTACTTACCACTTCTCCATGGCAGCTGCCAACTTCTTCACCAGTAATAGTAGAAAGAAATAGCTAGCAAACTTCAGGGAACCTTTCAAATCTTACCTTGCGTGACTGTGACCTTTTTGTGTGTTGCCAGGCATACCATTCTGAATTTGTTCTTCTCTGCAGTGGTTTTCCCCAACCACTATGTGGCCTCCTCCCTCAATTTTTGAATGAGTCTAGGTTTTGAAGACAACTTGTGATGTCTTCCTGTTAGATGCTAGCTTATTAAGCACTCTTTTTTGCTGGCTAGAAATCCAAGAATAATGCAAGATATTTGTCTAAATATCTTGGGGTCTTTTCTATGTTAGAATGACCATAATGAGACTCATGGGACCAACTGTAGGTTAAAAAAAAAAAAAAAAAAAAACCCAACAACTATCTTTCCCTGAGAAGCCAAAGGCAGTGGGAAAATCCTTCACAGGAACCAGAGAGGTTGGAGAAATAACAGATGGGAAGCAATCGGAAAACATATTAATAACGACAAATAAATCATTAAATCTTCCACTTACGTAGTCTTGCTCCAGAAAGAACAACAGATAAATAATGAAGACAAATTTAGACTCACTATTTGAATCACATGTATAACAAACAATAAAACACACTACCTTTCAAGGTAGGGAGTGTCTAGCTGCAAGGTGGAAAGTTTTATTTTTTTAATTTTTTTAAATTTTTGAGTGGAAAGTTTTATTTTTTTTAATATTTATTATTTTTGAGACAGAGAGACAGAGAGCAAGCAAGGGTGGAGCAGAGAGAGAGAGGGAGACACAGAATCCAAAGCAGGCTCCAGGCTCTGAGCTGCTAGCACAGAGCCTCATGCGGGGCTCAAACCCACAGACTGCGAGATCAGGACCCTAGCTGAAATTGGATGCCCAACCAACTGAGCCATCCAGGCACCCCGAGAGTGGAAAGTTTTAATACTGGAGAAGCTTCTTGCTTCTGATGAGAGTAGAGATGGAATAATCTCCAAATTCTTTTTAGCCCTGAAAAGGTGGCTCTGCCTGTGAATGAAGCCAGGTCAGAGAGGACCCAAGCGGCCAAGCAGCTTTCATATCAGGTGCCGGGCACGATGGGACAAGCCTCTGTGTTTTCGCAGTGACCCTAAGGAGGAGGCCTTAGCAATTCCATTTGGCAGGTAAGAAAATCGCGACTCCTCCAAGGAAATCATTTTTCCCAAGCTCGTAAGAGGTACAGTAGGGTTTAACGTTGTATCTGAAGAATTCTGAAGAAGCCAGAAACCAGCTGGTTCTCACTGTTTTGATCGCAGCATTTGGGCTCATGAGCTCCTCCATAGAAAATCCAATGAAAGGGTGGGTTGCTGGCTGCTTTGCATATAGAAGGGGAGAGAAGGAGGAACGAATGACATCACTCTACTCCTTGACGGAGGAGGAAGGGGGTTGCCTGTGAGGTCTCCTCTGGGAGCTCTGCAACCGGTCAATTCATCCTTCTGGAAGCTCGACTGCAGGCCCCTCGCCAGCTTGTCAGTGGAGAAACTGGCGAGAAGAGAACTCACTCAGAGGCCATCAGACACGAGGACCTGCCCACAGGTTACACTGTGAAAGGGGGTCCTAGGAACAGGGGCAGGGGCCAAGCTCAGCGATCAGCAGGTGGTGGGCTGGGGAGGAAAGGGAATGGTGGACTGAAATGAACGCTGTGTCTACTTTGTGTTTGGCACCATGTTGTGCTCTCTGCTTTTTAAATATTTCCTCTTTTAATTCCTCTCTGCAGACCTATTAAGTAAGTCTTATTTTCTTCATTTTTCCAAATGAAGATGCTGAGACCGAAACAGTTTAAGTAAATAGCTTTACATTATTCAACATGCCTTGCCTATTAAACCAGTTTTGTCTGACTCCAGATTCCACATTTTCTACCACATAATGGTTTTCCAAATTCTCTTAACTACTGTTTCACCATATCTGCATGCACTTGTACATTTTTCTGCAAATTAATTCCTTTCCTTCCTAAATTTTACTTACATGAGGGCACTTTATTTATTTTTAAATGTTTATTTTTAAGAGAGGCAGAGACAGAGTGTGAGCAGGGGAGGGGCAGAGAGAGAAGGAGACACAGAATCCAAAGCAGACTCCAGGCTCTGAGCCGTCAGCACAGAGCCCAATGCGGGACTCAAACTAACAAACTGTGAGGTCATCACCTGAGCTGAAGCCGGATGCTTAATGGCCTGAGCCACTCAGGTGCCCTAGGAGTGCATTTTAAAAGGAAGAGGTATGGTGCCATCACAAACAGAAAGTAATTTCACTTGTCAAAAATAGATGGCAACAACAAAAATAAATAAATGAACACACAACAGGGTTATTGGATTCTTGCTGTAGAGTCTTTTGTCTGGGAGGCTCTGTCTAAGGCATACTTTCTCTGTGAAAGTGGAAGATTAGCTAAGTGTTAGAGCGGTGCTAAAACTATAGAGAACCATAATGATGTTTTTCTCTTTGGTGTCATCAAACAGACTGAAAGATAATTGAAATTCTTTGCACATAGAGGTGCCTGGGTGGCTCAGTTGGCTGGGTTTCCGAATTGGCTCGGGTCATGATCTCATGGTTCATGGATTTGGGCCCTGCATCAGGCTCTCTGCTGTCAGAGTGTAGCCTGCTTGGGATGCTCTGTTCCCTTCTCTCCCTGCCTCTCCCCTGCTTGCACTCTCTCCCCCTCTCAGAAATAAGTGACCATTATGAAAAAAAGACTTTAAAAAAAGAGACATTCTTTTTATGTGATGCAAAGCTATTTATGCCCTCTCTAGCCCACCCCACCCCATCTCTAGGACCGTCAGTGCCCCGTGCCCATACTTTGGGAAGCTCATCAGGATAGTGATGGTATTATTAGTCTCTGCTCAGAGGTCAAGCAGGTGTGCACACTGAATACCATCTCAAGCGAAACAACACAGATCATTAGATAGAAAGCAGAGAGAAGGATTCAGAAAATGAATACACACCCCTAAATGATTTTCTCACCCCAAGTCTTCAATCCAGTGTATCCTAATGAAAGGTCATGACGGTTTTCTGCTAAGAATCATGAAATGGCTTCTTGTTGCAGATATAAACCATTCTCAGTCCCTGAGCCTGGCATTTAAGGCCTTGCAAAATTCTGTTAGTCCTCACCATCAACATTATCCTTAGGCCAGAGAGAGCCAGAATGAACCACTCTCATCATTTCTTTTATGTGTCCTCAAAATGTCTTATCTCTGCAGTGTTGCTGATCTGTAGCCATGTTTAGGGAACCTTCCCACAGTACATCTACATGTGCGATGGTGGTGGGCAGAGAAAGCCCAGAGAGAGAAGCATAGTGTGTGGGGGTCTGAAAGACATCTATCAGATTTGGCAGTATGCAAGGTCTGAAAAGTGTCTCCTGTAATTGTTTCAGTTGTGTGTTAGGTGGACTGAGGATTAAATTGGAGGTAAGTAATGAGAGGCAGCAAGAATGCAGTGAGATGAAAAATGAAGTGTTAGATAGAGAAGCAGGCTTGAGAGCTCATAGCCTGATTTTTGGTGAGGTTTGGCTCCCCCCCCCACCCACCCCCCGCCCCAAAGGAAGCAAGAAGTTAGAGACGAAGAGGCTTCAGGTCTACTTCTAGAGAATATGGGTGGGAACAGAATCAAGAAGAAATGTGAAGGGTTTGGCCTTGCACACAAGGGAGGCCACTTGGAGAAGCTCACAGTGAAGTGGTGACTTTCTATAAAAGGAATAGAATTAGCCAAGTGAATCCATAGCACACATTACCACTAAGTAGCTGGAAAGTCCGGATCTGTCTGGATTTTTGCCATTCCATATATCATATTAGGAGAGTCAGCCTGCCAGTAGTTATGCGGAGTCACAGAACATTTAAGTTTGAAGGAAGTCCAGTCCTCTACCTTATGCTTGGCTCCATGTCAGACAGAAAGGAGGTCTACTCTCTTGAATGGCAGGAGATTAATGCCTTCACAGGAAGAGAAATTTTCATTTCAGAAAGCCTTAAATATCGGGAAGTCCTCTTCTAGATAGAAATGGTGTCTACCTCCTGCCACATGGTGCTAATTTTGCCCTTAAAGATCCCTCCAGACAGGGGACTCCTGGGTGGCTCAGTCAGTTGAGCATCTGACTTTGGCTCAGATCATTGTCTCATAGCTTGTGAGTTTGAGCCCTGCGTTGTGTTCTGTGCTGACAGCTCAGAGCCTGAAGCCTGCTTCATATTCTGTGTCTCCCTTTCCCTCTGCCCCTCCCCCACTTGTGCTCTGTCTCTCTCTGTCCTTCAAAAATGAATAAATGTTAAAAAAATTTTTAAAAATCCCTCTGAACTTATATACTTCTTTAAATACATGATATAGTGATGGACTTTCCCCCTTTAAACCGAACCATTAGGTTGTTCAACCATTTTTCGTATAAAATAATTTCAAAATCTTTTTGTCTTTTTTTGTATGTAACAATATATATCCACAAATAAAAGTACCATCCCAGATATAGTTGGATCAGGGAAAGGTAGTGAAGAGCTCATTATAGGCACTAGGCTTCATGAAGGCCAGCCATGGTGCTGATTGAGATTTATAGAGTACTTATAACATAGAGGCAATTTTTTCAGAGTTTTAAAGTTTCTTCTTACTCTTTTCAATATGCAGAAGAAACTTTTAAGATTCCATTTTACAAATCAGCAACTGGAAGCCAAGTACGTTTCCCAGAGTAGCTAAGCTAGCAAGTAGTTGAGTTGGGACTTGATTTCAGGTTTGCTCACCTTCACTACGTTATAACCTCTTCACCTGTTGATGTGTTGTTACTTAACTTGCCTTCTACCCTGCACTGGTACAAGCAGGCTTGAGCAAAGAATAGAGCATACAGAGGTTCTTGTTAAACATTGTTTGCATCCTTAAGGTATAGCTCTCACTTTGCGGATGAAAAAACTGAGAATCAGATAAACAAGTATTTACTGAGTGCCTATGAAGTACCAGACTCAGTACTGTTGCCAACAGTGCGACAAAAGTGAGCAAGCCCATAACTAAAAGTATATTAAAATAAAGAGTCCTTTCTCTGGACTCAGCACTATTTCCATAACACCAGAGCTCATCCATCCACCAAAATAGCTCAGAGTTCAAGACGAACGGAGTTCGCCGTCTCTGGCATAAACTCCTGTTCAGAAAAGCAAAGGTGTCATTAGAAAGAGGGGCTCTGGTGAGGAAAAGCAACAATGTATGTGTCAAGGAGTAGAGATCCTCTTTACCTTCTCCCCACAGATCTAAATTTATTTTATTAATGCCCACCCCACCTCCCAGCAAATGTGGCATTCTTTTAAATATGCCCTAAAAGTATAAATCAGAGCAAAGACCATATTTCACGCCAAGAGGCTTGTATATCCATCAGGTATTTATGGCGCTGCTGTTAGCCAACTCTTCCATCTGGGATGCCTTTAGTCATCTTTCATCTGGTACACCTATTAGAGGAACTCCAGAGCCATCCATAACAAAGGGGCTCATCTTTTAGAACTCCTTTGGCAGGAGTGAGAAATCCAAAGGTTTCCCATAAAGCCCTCATTTCACATTGCGTTTAAAGTAGTTGTTTGATATGATAATGTCTTGGGGGGGGGGACTTGGCCCTGCCTCTCAAGGATAATAGAGGACAATTATTTTTTTTTCTGTTGTGCTGTCTAACGAGGAACCATCTATTAAAGGCACGAGAGCTTGTGTAATCTACAATTTATGGAGGGAAAAGATCATAGATCCTCAGTGCCTCCCTCACCCAATCCTAAAAGCTTCAGCAAAAAAAAGTAAAAGAAAAAAAAGAACTTTTCATCTTTCTAAATAGGATAGTGAATACCTGCTATAACCTAAAACCAGTTTAATAATTAAAAAAAAATACAGAAGAGGAAAGATTTAATGTACTTTCCCGCTAAATATGATAGAATATTCCTGGAACCAAGTTGTTTCCCCTATACTTTCCAGTTTGACTCCATTCAAGTAAAGGTAAAATGTAAACATGAGCTTTTTTTTTTTTTTAATAATCATTTTGAAATTGATGAATGCATCTCTGGGGGGAAAAAACCCCACAGACAACAGCAGCTTTAATTGTCACTTTGAACACTGCAATGCTATCTCATTAATTCCTCAGCAGAATGCCTTGTTATTAAAATAATATGTGGGGAGTTTGTAGTCCAAAAAAGGAGACAAATTCACAGCTAAAATGTTCCAGAATGTCTCAGAAAGAAACAAAAGTACCAGAACTTTCATCCTATTCCAATGATAGACACATGCCCATGCAGAACTGTAATTCATCTTCACATTACTGGTCATATGGTTCCAAACGCACAAACCCATGCTGGAAACCCCTCCTGCTCTGAAGGCTCCCAGCCTTGGTGTGGATGTGGGGACAGGAGGCCGCAAGTGTCTCCTATCAATCAGACATTCAGAACAGAGAAGAGCTGGCTAAATGCGCGCGGGTGAGGAAGCTGCAATTTTATGCCTTATTAATTGGACCTCACTATTTAAACTCTTGAAAACTCCAAATGGCTTTGGCATGCAGTCAGAACCATAAAATAAATGGACTCAAGAAGTGAAAAAAAATACTCTAAGCTAAACCATTTCCTGTCCCTCCCTAGAATCCCAAACTGTATCAGGTACCAGAATTTCAAGTTCATATCTCAGCTGAATACTCAGTCGTTCTTTAAACACTGCTGCAGCTGTGATGGACACTTTTCTCTTTCTCTTTTTTAGTTCCGGTCTCTCAAGAGATGGTGGCATGAGTAAATAACCACCTTTATTTTTTATTGGCCGATAGGTACACATCTGTCAAATGCACCCACCGAAAAGAAAAGCTCATTTGAGTTGTTTGTGGCTAGAATTTTGTCAAGCAATAGTGCCTCTTCTGCCTTTCATATCAGTCTTTCTGAGCGAATCATCCTGAAAAATAGTTATGTCTGGCTTTGAGCCTGGGAGAGGTTTTGTTTCTGGGACAGAAGGTCGTGGGGGAGATCAGCCTTGGTTTCTTTCTGTCTTTTCTTCCTTGAAAATCAAGACTGTCTTCTGAGACCAGATGGCTTGGTCTCATGAAAATGAGCAGAGCCAGGCAACAAGGCAGAGACTTTTGTCATCAGCACCCCCACGCCGCCTGACCCTTGTGAGGATTACTGGTAGATTACCCTTCAGTATCTGGTCCATGAGTGGAGATTCCCTTGAGGGTAAAAGTGGCGGGCGAGCTGGGTTTCAGATTGAGGGCATGCTGTTTAGCACACAAAGAGATAAACTGGCCGGAGTCCTAGGAAACAGCTGGGGGTAAAAACACTATGTCGCTATGTCCAGCTCAGAGGTTCCTTAACAGAGGCTCTGCTAAAGGAAATTAAGAGGGAGGAGAAAGGGGCACCCTTTTATTAGCCACCAGGTGGTCTCTTTAGAGCTTCATAGACATTATGGCATTTAAACCTCACAGCAGCACTTTGTAGGAGATAGGACTCCCATTTTATAGGTGAGGAAACAGCTTAGAGATTTTATGTATTATCTATTAATTTTTTTTAATGTTTATTTATTGAGAGACAGAGAACAAGCAGGGGAGGGGCAGAGAGAGAGGAAGGCAGAATCCAAAGCAGGCCCCAGGCTCTGAGCTGTCAGCACAGAGCCCGATGCAGGGCTCAAACTCAAAAACCACAAGATCATGACCTGAACCGACATCAGAGGCTTAACCGACTGAGCCCCCAGGTTTAGAGATTTTAAGGTGCATGCTCAAGGTATGTGAACTTCAAGGTTGAAAGCTACGTCAGTATATCCCCTGAATCATGGTAGGTACTTCCAGAAACACTTTATGTCATTTCACGGGGGCAGCTCACAACCCAGCCCGTGACTCCTACCTTCCTTGGTCTTCCTCTTCATGAGTTCCCATGTTGATGAGCTGCACTGGGGTCTGCTTGGTGTCTCAGTACTTCACCTGAGTCTCTGCTCATTGTCTGGACATTGGTAACCAGTTTTCATTTTCCTCCAAATGAAATCTGATCTTGGCTCCACTTCCCTGTACTTGTGTTGGCACAATATGAGGAAGCCTCAACAGCCCAGCAAGAGCCGGAAAAGTGTGCTGTAGAGTTTCTGACCCACCCCTATATCCTTTTATTAATTTAAGCTGCAATTTTGTGTTGAAGAGCATGAGATTTGGGTTTACTCAGAATTCAGGGTTCAAATCCTGAGATTACTTCTCATTAGGTGGGTCATCTTGAGCAAGTTTCTATGTTCACTAGCTTCAGTATTCTCATCTACAAAATGGGGACAGGAATAGGTTCCTCACAGATCTATTCTTGGAATTACATGAGATGATATGTAGGAGGATTAAGTATAGTGTAGAGTGCTTAGTGAGTACTTCATAAATGGAAACTGTTATTTAGATGTTTAAAATTAAATGATCTCCATATTTATTTTAGAGTTGATAAACAAAAGTAACATCCAGGGAGGGGATAGGATGACATTATCAGAGAATACTGACTCACGTTCCCCTAGGATGCTGAAGTCCCTTCCTACCCCTTGGAGGAAATATCTCTTACACTGCAATTTTTCATGTCTTGTAAGGTCCAATCAATACAATTGATTTAATGATTAATTTATTGTGTTCCTCAGTAAAAGCCCTGCATCGACTTCTTAAAATGGAATTTTATTGCATTTGAGACCAACACAACTAATTGACAGCAATCATTTAAAGGGGAAGCACAAAGTGTTCTAAATACACACACACAATCTAAACCAATAATAAAACAGGAAGGAAGGAAGGAAGGAAGGAAGGAAGGAAAAGGAAGAAAGAAAGAAAGAAAGAAAGAAAGAAAGAAAGAAAGAAAGAAAGAAAGCAAGCAAGTCTGTACTATTTTAAGAATGCAAAGGTGGAAGGGTGAGTTGAGTGTTAGCATTTTCTGAGTTGCTGAGCCCCAGAGAAAGGTCATCGGGGCCAGTTGTGCTATGTGTGTACTGACATTATTTATGACCTAACGGTCTACGAGGTCTTCAGGAGGGATTTTCCTCCCTGCTGTTGGCATGAAGGGTAGGTGTGTTCCTCTTTGGCTTGTGGTTCATTTTTAGCTCATAGTCTGTAACCAGTGAGGCTCCCATACTTTCATTGGCCTATAGAAGACCCAGAGACAAATCTATGTCTTATCCATACCCTCAGATTACATTTTTTAATTATACGTATTGTATATACTTTATTTCTGGACCTGTGTTTTTGTTTCTGCCATTGTTGACCTTTGCCTCATCTTGCCCATAAAATTATGAAATGAATTATCTAACTGAATGTCAACATATCTTTTTTAGTTGCCTATAAGTATATTTGGAACAAAGTAAGGGGTATAGAAACTAATAAATGAACAAACACAGATAATTAGAAAAAAGAAGTCTAATTTCTTATTGTCCCATGGCATGAACTAGCTTTGCATTTGGTTACTTACCACAGGATTTGTCTTCTGATGAAAACAAAAGGAACTCCACCAGCAGCTGTCCCAACCCAGTGGCTGGTTCTTTCTCAAAGATTCTGCCCTCCTTAGCACCCCCTCCTCCTGAGAGTCTGAGTGTGGGAGGGGATCCAGGGAGGGGCTGGGGAGACCTGACTTGGCCACACGGTGTCACTGTTGCTGCACTGGAGGGAGGTCTCTGGAACTTGTCTTTGGCAACAGGAAATGCTTCCTGCTTTCCTCACTCAACTAACTCTTAGGTGAGCCAGGATGAAATAGCATTCATTAGATATTTTTTTTCCTGCTCCAAAGAGAAGGGAGAAGAACTCTTTGATATATACTTTTCCAGCTGCTTAAACTTAACCCTTCAGGCAACGAAGGGATCAATGATTTTTAAAATTATTTTTCTTCATCAAGAAGCCGTCCTGATGGAATTGTCCCTCCAGCACCACATGGAGAGAGCCTGCTGAGACAGCCGAACACCTTAGGCAAATCCTGGGCTTTGGAGCCCAACAGACCTGGGTTGGCATCTGGGTATTCTCTCCTCTACTCCTCCACTCTTACTAGCTGTGTGACCGTGACCAATTTTGCATCTTTCTGTGCCTCCGTTTTCTCATCTTCAAAATGTAATAGATAACCCCTATTTCAGAGAAATGTTATGAGAATTAAATTGGGTTGGGCCTGAGGAACAGAAGCTCATAATAGGTGTTCAATAAATGAGACCCATAAAATGTGAGCTGGGGATAGCTGTCTGGTAGCTCAAAATAAATCTTCTCTATTTTTATCATTGCCCACAGAAATTGGGCAGAGGGAGTGAGTGTGTATGTGTGTGTATGCATGTGAGACAGACAAAGAGAGTGAGAAGGAGGTTAGGAGGGAGGGAAGAGGTACTGGGATGAGCTACGGTGTGTGTGTGTGTGTGTGTGTGTGTGTGTGTGTGTGTGTGGCTGTCTGGTGGCCTATAGAGAGGGAGCACAGCACTCCTATCACATGAGACACTTGCTGAACCTGTACCCTAACATCTCTTTCCCTGCTTGACAGTTCTATGACTTTCTTCTTGTCATAGCCAGCACTTCTGAGATGCTCTCCTAAGACCAAATGTATCAACAAGAACAAGGAACAGCTTCTCCCCAGAACCGGAGCTCACCAGCCTTGTGCTCTGCCATCATTTGGACCAACTCCAACAGACGGCCTAGTCCAAGGAATGTGGGCTTTGGAGTCAAGTGTAGGTACAGATTCCAGCTCCCAGACTTCCTGGCTATATGACCTTGAGTAATCATTTAATCCTTTAGAGTTTCACTTTTCATCATTTGTAAAACTAGGGGTGATGACACAATCACTCGTGGTTTTTATGAGGGATTAAATAAGAGAAGACAAGTGAAGACATGGGAGATAAAGGACACCAGCTCCTGTGGTTCTCTCCTGCCCACTTAGGAAAATGCTATCAGGACTGTCCAGTCTGGGGCAAGAAAATGCCTCCCTTGACCTTGACCTGTGCGGTCTCTCAGAAGTGCCTTGCTTCAGAGATACATAGAGGAGGAGAAACACAAGTTGTATTTTAAACACATATATTTGGAGGTATCTGTTGGATAGGCGGGTGGAGACGTTTACCGCCAAGTTGGATATGTCTGTAGCCTTGGAGGAACTCTAGGTGGAGATATGGAAGTCTCCTGAGTTGACCAAATTTCACTTATGCAAATAATTTTCTTTCTAATCTTTTCTGTCCACTGGCCTCTTTTAATTCAATTGAACACATTCTGACTGTTATTGTTATTGTCTTTCAAGGAGCCTTAGGCTAGATGGGGATACTACTCTTTCCACTTGGCTCATCCATTCTTCCTGGGAACCCTTACATTCTGATTAGGTATCACTGAATGTGAAGTCCACCTGAAACTATGAAATTCTGTTCTGGAAGCCATGGCTTCCTGCCTCGCCGAATTCAGAGGTTCAAGACTGAGTATTCTCCAGGTTGACCTAGGATATGATATTAATGTGAAATCTTAGAGGAGTGCATAATAATATCCTGTTTTTCAAAATTACAAACTGAGGCATAGAGAATTGAGGTGATTTTTCCCATCACTGCAGAGCTCGAAGCCACCACATGGGTTGCCTCCTTACTCATAAGGCAATAGATTATAATCCAGATGGTCGTTCAAATACTTACAAGTCCAGGGGTTGAAGCCCAGCCCTTCTCATAAGCCAGCTGTTTGAAGGCTTGAAGGAAAATACTTCAATGACCTTACATAGATAAAATCGTCAATTACTGTGGGTCATTGTCACATAGACTTTGACTTGTATGGAATTAAAAAAAAAATCTTGGCTTTCATATATAGTGATAAGTTAATGATGCCACAGTTTCCCTTAATGGTAAGAACCAGAGGGATCAAAGCTGCACAGGGCATCCTGTGATCCTGTATGTTTTGTCTGTCTTGGCCAATATTTCCCAGTGCAATTATGGAGCATGAGTCCTTTAGGATCCCTGGTTAGAAAAGAAGAGAAAAAGAAAAAAGAAAGGATTGGAAAAGCTGAATTTACTCTCTCATACCCTTCAAGACCCACAATGAAAATTAGCATATGAAAAGCTGTAGTTCTAAAGAAATACGCTCAAAGTCTCTACCTAGTTCAACCGCATTTTCCAAATCACAACTGACTGTGGAACTTAAAATATCTGTTACCATCCCATAGAATACATGTTTTATGAACTATTGTACTTTGAATTCCTGATATAAAGACTGTTCTGGGTCCTTTATTGGTTTTCCTCTTCAAACTTTGCAATCAGCTAGTGACATAGACTTTGTTTCTTATCATTTTATGAAGAGGAGGCTGGGGTTCAGATAGGTAAAGGAATTTGCTCAGGCTCACAGTCTGTGTGCCCTCCTTTTAACTTCATCTTGGTTATAATTGTTCATTCATCTTCTGTATGTCCTTCCTGTGTCTCTTCCCTCGTAATATTTTCCATGCCTGGAATTGGAGTCTCACCATTCATGACTGGAATTGCTTCCTTATCTCCTAAGATCAAGGTCAGGAGTCACCTCAGTTGTGCTAAGTGTCTCTCCTCCATGCTCCCATGGCACTCTCTTTACATCTATCTTTATCACTTTATTATGGAAATGTCTATGCACAAGCTCCTTAAGAGCAGGTGTTCTATCTTCATTCTTCTTTGTATATCTATTAAGAAATATAGCGCTTGCCTGATAGTTAGTAGGCATTTATTAAAACTCCTGGCATAGAGGTTCAGCGTGTCTCTGTTGCACTGAATTGAACCGAACTGAACTGAAGCCAGTTCTCACTGTCTTCAAAGCCCCAAACATTCCCCATTATACCTCACCGCTTCCCCTTCTAGCTGTAAAAGTTCTATTACGTTTTGACGCAGATAAACAGTGGATCTACTTTTGCTCCCATGGTAGTTGGTAATGCTGTGGAGGATCACAGGGAATGAATTTGGGAACAGAATAGGCATCTAAACTCAAATCCATATTACATCAAAGATTGCATTAGCTATTTGTGTATAAATCCCCTTAGTACAGGGCTGAGGACAAAGAAGGCTTTAGTAAACATTAGCTCGTATTTAAACTATTATAATGTCAGGGGCACCTGAGTGGCTCAGTCTGACTCTTTTTTAAAAAATTGTTGTTTGTTCATTTTTGAAAGAGAGAGAGCAAGAGAGTGAGTGAGCAGGGGTGAGCCAGAGAGAGAAGAAGACACAGAATCTAAAGCAGGCTCCAGGCTCTGAGCTGTCAGCGCAGACCTGACACGGGGCTCAAACTCCTCAAGTATGAAATCATGACCTGAGCCAAAATCAGACACTTAACTGACTAAGCCACCCAGGCACCCCAGCATGTGACTCTTGATTTTCACTCAAGTCATGATCTCACGATTCAGGATTCTCTCCTTCCCGCTCTGCCTTTTCCCCAATCCCCCTCTCTCTTTATAAACAAACAAACAAACAAACTTTAAAAAAGAAAGAAACTATTACAATTTCAGAGAATGGGTTCAGTCATTGTCTATAATACTTTTGTTTCGTGTCTAGAGTTAAAGGTTAGATTCCAGCATTTTGTTGATGAATATTTTATTTAGCTGGTAGATCCAACCTGAAAATTAAGATTGTGATGTTTAGAGCAGATGAAAGTCATTCAGAAGCCAATTGGTAAGGGACTTTCTGGCGTAGATGGGATATTCCCTCAGAGGGGATTACTCACTCACACTGGACACTGTAGTCTGCATGGGAGCCATTAGGACAGAGAAAGAAGAGCTCTGCCTGGGAGTCCAGTTAAATCTCTCCCTCTCCATACTTTGTCACCCATGTCAGGCACCATCTACCTATCAGGAGAAGAGGAGTCTGAAGCTTAAGCTTGCCCACAGTTTTGGCCACTTTGCTATCATAATTCTTTACAAATAGATTTATAGGTTTTTACTGCTTGTGTTTCTCTGTGTCATTCTCCCTTCTATTGAGGCTTTGATGCTCTTCTTTCTATCTCTCCCCATTGCTGACACTAAGCCCTGAAGGTTATTATTCATAAATAACCCCCCAGTTCGGTCTCTGGCTTATTCACAACCTCACATTCTCTGAAAAATTGGAATAGGCTCTTGAGTTGTATTCCTGCCTCCGATGATGATGTTAAAATAAATCATGCCAGTCCCATGCTTTAAGATCTCCCATGAAAAATTAGAGCTTTTCACCTTGACAAGCAAAATTCTTCTTAATCTGCCCCTATCACTTCTCTAGCTATGTCCATAATCACTTGCCTCCCTGTACTTGTCCAGATGCCCAAGTGCACGTTGGATTTCTTACCATTTCCCATTCTGTACCTCAGTACACTCTCGCTGTCAGGAATTTTCTTCTTTGTCATGTGTTTGGCATGTCTTACTCATCTATCAAACATCCCTTCCTCTTCAAAGCCTCTCTCCTCGAAGGCAGTGGCAGAGCTGTTCCTTTGGGTTCCCTGCATGTCACCAGTCCTCTGTTATGGTGATGCAGAGTCCTCTCCCTTCTTTAACCGGAGAGAGTGTTCTGATGATGTATGAAGAACAAAGGGGTCAACATGACTACCGCCATGTGACACTCTCTCTCCTCTCCTGTGGCTGGAATGTAAAATTTAGGCTGGGTAGGCCTTTACTAGGGAGTTCCCAGTACTGAGAGGGCCATGTGGGACCAGGTAGGTACGATGAGAGAAGGCAAAAGGGGAAAAAAATCTACTTACTTGGGATTGAGCTGAGCTCCGCCTTAGAGTTCTCCTCTGAAATTTACTTTTGATTCACTTACTCCATATGAGATCTATTCCAGCTTCTCTAGAGTAGGCAGGGATTCAGACAAAAACCATGGCAAGGAATAACCAGGGCACATATGGTTGGCATCTTTTGTGTTATATTTTCTCAGGAGCTTTAAATGACTGAGCAGGGATTGGGATCCTGGCTCGACCACAAGCACACATTATAACACCCGGTGCATTGAATTGTATTTGTTTCTGTGTCTTTCTTCTCTGTTAGACTGTGAGCTTTTTGGGTCCGGGTTCTGGAGCACATTTCTCCTTGTTTCAATAGTGTGCTCATATTGAAAACACCGAAACAACAGAACTAGCCTTGTGGCAAACAGCGTGGACTTTGGAGATAGTCAGCCTAAGTTCAAATTTCACTTCTACCACTTTGGGGGCGGGGTTGACCTCAGGCAGGTGAAATAAGCTCTCTGTGCTTCTCTTGAAGCATTTAGTGAGGATAATAATATTATCTTTGCTACATTGCAGTTAAGGTGATCCAGTGATGGGGCGCCTGGGTGGCTCAGTCGGTTAAAGTATCCGACTTTGGCTCATGTCATGATCTGATGGTTCATGGGTTTGAGCCTTGTGTCGGGTTCTGTGCTGACAGCTAACTCAGAGCCTGGAGCCTGCTTCAGATTCTGTATCTCCCTCTCTCTCTGACCCTCTCCTACTCACACTGTCTCTCACTCTCTCTCAGAAATAAATAAAAACATTAAAAAATTTTAAAAAGATGATCCAGTGAGCTAATGTGGACGGACTAATTGTACCTGTCACTTAGCAGGCATTGGATAGTTGCTAGTTATATATAATTTTATTCCTCTAGAGCATAACATTTTATCAGCATGTAGTAGATACTTAATAAATGTAAACAAATAATAGAGCACTGAATGGAAGGTTTTTCAAGGCACTGTGCAATGTGACTTGGGGCAGGGGTTGTTCTCTGAAGAGGGTGTGTTGGGAGTAAAAACTGATGACTTTGAATTACAGATCTACCACCTCCTACTTTCATTAACATGGATGAGCCATTCAATCTGCCTCAGCCTCAATAGTATTTAATCCCAGAGGTGGATGTTATTTTCGCTTTCTGTTTTATTTGCTTCCCTGCATAGTGTCTGGCACCCCATTCTCTAGACAGGGAGCTGCTTCCTTATGAGCTGAAGCTTTGTGACAGGCAAGGCAGGGAGAAGTGGTGAGGGCAGGGAGAAGTCTCCAATGACTGGGAGCATTGAGGACTCCTAAATTTTACCTTCTAAGTGTATACACTTCATGAAATGAGGGCTCATGGTTTTTACATGAGCATTGGTTTCTTTTTCTTTAATAAAATGTTTTTAATGTTTATTCATTTGTGGGGGGCGGGGGAGAGAAACGGAGCACAAGCCAGAGAGGGGCAAAGAGAGAGAGAGAGAGAGAGAAAGAGAGAGAGACAGAATCTGAAGCAGGTGCCAGGCTCGGAGATGTCAGCACAGAGCTCAAGGTGGGGCTCAAACTCCTGAATCATGAAATCATGACCTGAACCCAAGTTGGATGCTTAACTGACTAAGATACCCAGGTGCCCCAGCATTGGTTTCTTTTCAATGTTTATTTATTAGAGGTAGGGGGTGGGAGAAAATGTGAGCAGGGGAGGGACAGAGAGAGAGAGGAAGAGAGAGAGGATCCCGAGGGCTTCATGCTCAGAGCAGAGCCTGATGTGGGGCTCGATCTTATTACCGTGAGATCATGATAGCTGAGCTGAACCAGGAGTGGGATGCTTAACCGACTGAGCCACCCAGACATCCAAGCATTGGTTTTAATGAAATAGTAAGTAGATATTTCTTATGGATCTTACCTGTCTCTACCATTTCAGGTGTTTTGGACACCATTTGGCAAAAATTGTTAATCTCAATATATTTTGGGGAAAAGGCCTTTTGGTTTCATTAACACATCTGAATTTTTGAGCATTAATTTATCAATTAATTTTAAGTTCAGCCATATCCAGAAATTTTAACAATCTTCAGCTGAGATTATTTTGGAATCTATTTTGATGAAGAGACTAAACAGTGAAGACTAATTGGGGTCTGGGGTGGGATGGTCAGTGGTCAGGTGTTAAAATTTATTGAGGGCTATTTCACGCTAAGCTTTCTCATTGTCATCCTAACAACCACACTGTTAAACATTATTTTAAGCCCATTTTATAGATTAGGAAATTGGCCCCAAATCACAGACATGAAGAGTGACAGTTCTAGAATCTGAAACCCAGTTTGTGCTCTTTGGACTGTGCCTTGCTGTGTTAGGAAGCAGCGACAATGACTGCCTAACGGGCTGGTGCATTGGAGAGGCTAAATAATTTCTTCAATAATGGATGGATGGACTGATGGATGGATGTAAGCAGAGATAGATGCATACTCCCCAAATTCCCAGCAAGGTAAAATGTGTTCACAGCCACATGAAGTAGGAAGAGATTGAGGAGTTTAGGGAGGCAGAAGTCATTTCAGGGTCTAGGTTAAGTGCCAAGTAACTAAAAGGAGGATGGTACCAAGTTCAACAAGTGCCGACTGAACCCACAGGCATCGGTAAGAAAAGGAACAAGCATTTCAGACGCCTTCCCCGCAGCCCCATTTGCAGAGTTGACAAGTTAATTACTCAGCTATCAGGAGATAACTTGGTAGCAGTAACACGTGTAACTGTGTAATTATCAGGGGTTCCAGTAGTCGCTGTGTAATTATCAAGTAGTTTTCATGAAACAACATGTGTTTGCTTGTAAATATACAATTAAGCGGTGTCGCCACCGTTAACTATAAAACAAAACCAGCATCTGGCACTTAAGGTACCAGCTGTGGGTCCCTACAATTAAACTTTTCTTTAAATAGGACTAACTACCCAAAGGGCGCCAAGTCACAAAAACTCACCGGAGCACATCTGATAACACCAATCATTCTATACTTTTCGACTGAAATGACATTTTCCTGTTATACTTGTAAAAACCCAATCTATTCTTTGTCAGGCTCAAAGCTCAAATGCTCTCCCCCCCCCCCCACCGCCTTATTTTATTTTTTATTTTGCACATTCCTTTAATCAAGATGTGAATTTTGCTTCCCTAAATTCCCTAAGCCACTTGCACTTTTGACTTTTACTATATGCTGCCTACCTGGGAATTAGGGGCATATCCCAGTCATAGCACAAATATTTATTGGGCCTTTATTTTGTGGCAGGCTCTGGGTGAGCCAACTGGATGATAATGATCAGCTGAGAAGATATAGCCTCTGTCGACACAAACCTTAATAGTCTAGTATAGGAGGAAGGACATATATACAAATAGAGCATAGATATTATGACTGGCCATAGAAGATATTGATGCAGAAGTGAAAACTTAGATTTATAATTTGCTCTTCTATTTTCTTAAAATACCCCTATTTATTATAAAAATCTTTGAAGAAAATGTGAAAATACACAATACACAATAATCACAAAAAATTCTCCTACTCAGATGGACCTGTTAAGATTAATTTTCCCCCCTGATATTTTTCACCAGTACTTTTTAAGGGATAAATTTTGTGTCCTGCTTTTTCTTCCACTTAGCATTAGAAGATGAGACTTTTTCTATATTATTAAAGAATCACCTCAATTTCATTTTTTTAAGGGAGAGACAGAAGGTATGAGTGGGGGAGAGGGGCAGAGGAAGAGAGAGAGAATCTTCAAGCAGGCTCCATGCTCAGAGTGGAGCCTGATGTGGGACTTGATCCCACAACCCTCGGATCATGACCTGGGCTGAAATCAAGAGTTAGATGCTCAACTGACTGAGCCACCCAGGTGCCCCAAAAGTCATCTCAATTACAATAACTTTTATATCTCATCTGAGATGTGCCAGAGTTCTTAAGCATTTCCTTGATGCCTGACTATATCATTCATTCATTCATTCATTCAATCAATCAATACTTATTTAGTAACTTTTTTTAAATCAACACTGTTCTGGGCACTGAAAATATGGTAAAAATGAAAACAGAAGGACTCCAATAGTTTACAGTCTGGAAGATATATATAATAAATTAAAAAGTGACTACATAACTCTGGCAGATAATATGAGGTAAAAGAACGGTAAGAGGATGGAGAGTACTGAAGAGGTACTCTTTTTCTAGAGTAGTCAGGGATAGTGTCCATGAGAAGGGTATATTTGAATAATACCTGGAGGGTTAACATGCAGGAATGTGAGGTAATAGGAAGAAAAGAAAGTGCACAGATCCTGAGGTGGAAGTATGCTTGGCTTTTTCAGATAATAGCAAGGATATAAATGTAGCTGAAGGAGAGTTAGCAAAGGGGAGGGGTAGTGAGATCAGAGCAGTAAATGAGGATAATGGTGTATGGATCACCTCAGGTCTTGTAGGCCACTGAAGGTCGTTGAGTTAAACAAGAAACTAAAATGCTTCCATTGGAGCAAATCCCCCTGGTTGTCATGTTGAGAACAGGCTATAGGAAAGGAAATGGAACAAGAAGTCCAGATGGAAGACTACAGCAGTGATTTGGAACTATTTTTTTTCTTTTGGTCTTTGATTTAGAAATAAGTTTTAAAAATATTTATCATAAAAAATTTAGTGAAATTTTATGGAAATTTAAAAAATATTTATATATTTATAAATTTATTAAAAAATTAAAAATACAATAAAAATTTAGTAAAATTTTTTAAAAAGCATAATACACTCCCGTACTCAGCTCTAACATAAACAACACACATGACTAATTTAGGTACGTTAATATACCTACTCATTACTAACCCCCACACCCTGTTGGATTTTTTTTCTTTTTTTTAATGTTTTATTTATTTCTGAGAGAGAGAGACAGCATGAGCAGGGGAGGGTCAGAGAGAGAGGGAGACACAAGCTCCCAGCTCTGAGCTAGCTGTCAGCACAGAGCCCGACGTGGGGATCGAACCCACAAACCGTGAGATCATGACCTGAGCTGAAGTCGGACGCTTAACCGACTGAGCCACCCAGATGACCCCCTTTATTTTTTTAAAAAATTTTTTAATGTTTTATTTATTTCTGAGAGAGAGACAGCATGAGTGTTGGATTTCTTTAAAACAAATTTTAGACATACTTTGATCTCTAAATAAGGAAAAGCTTTCTGTGGGGAATAAGTCTAGAAATTCCCTGAGCTTGCACCGATGGGTTAACAAGGCATAAAGAATTAGAAAGCCACATAATGTACATATCCAAGTTTAGGTAAATAAGACTAGGTAATCTGGGCAAAGGTCCCCAGTATAGGACAAAATTGTATGAATAGGGAATTTCAGGATGAAAACATCCAAGATCAGATAAACAAAATTAGATATTCGGGCAGAAATGTCCCCAACTTGGTACCATAGCAGGAAGCTGCTTTCACAGGAAGAAAGGACCAAAATAGGTAAACAGGTAAACAGTGCTATAGAGCAGCAGGGCAAAGTTGCCCAGAGCAGAGCTAATTAGCAAAAGAAAGGTGCCTTTTTGACCCTGATATAACATGCTCTGTCTTTTCTGCCCCCTAGACCAGTTCAGGTAAACAGAGGTGGCGCCTCATGTCTGCTCTAAACAATCTTCTGCCTAGTGCCAGGATTTTGTTTTGTATTGACTCAAACCTATAACACCGCATATCTTCAAAACCCCCTTTCCTCTATGCCCATGAGCTAATGTTCACGGTTTCATTGTCTCTCTGTGTGCGTCCATCATGTTTCTAAGCCTTCTGATCTTAATAAAAATGGAGCAAGGATCCTTACTCAAGGCTCTTGTCTCCTGGACATTAGCTTCTCTCACATTTTAATCCCGGATCCTCTCTCTTGCTGAACAAGCGAGAACTGCAGACCCAAAGACAGCTTTGTAAGCTGAAAATGCAGTGAAGAAATCCCAAAGGAAGGAAAATCTCACAGAATTTCCTTAGACTAGAACAAAAGGTTCTGGACATAACAACTGTATTTGGGAAAGCATTTACATTAAAAATATACAAAGTTTGTCATATGTAAAGAGTTCATAGAAATTCATGAGAAAAGTTACTAATACCCCAGGGTATATTTGGAGAAAGTCAATAAGGACCTTTTTGAAAACTGGATAAAAAATGACATTAAAAACAGTAATTACACAAGAAATGAAGCAAAAACAAGTTAAAATAATAAGATACTCTCACTACGTCTCTTACCACCCCGTAAAAACATGATTAAGAATGCCAAAAAATTGGAACCAACTTTGGTGCCCCATCACAAGCTAGAATATTATTTCACTAAATTAAAAATTTTTTGAGATACTTTAGACTCACAGTTAAATCACATACATGAACGTTAATTAGATACTGTTTAATGTTGTTTGATGGTTCTTTCATCTATACTAGGTCAGTCTTCCCAGTAGGTAGCACCTCATTCTTAGGGTGGTACCATCTCTGGAGAAAGCTGACTAGTTAACGCTTGTCTAGATTTGTGCAATTGGTATTTGGAAATTGCTTGCTGATTCTTCTCCTTGTTCCCAAAATATTACCCAGTCAACAGGTAATCTCTTGGCAGAATTAAAGCCATTGGGTGATGACCCCCACCTACATGTGTATGTATATGTCTTTGTTGCTTTTGAGCCCTGAGCCCTAACTTTCCAGTGTTCACGGGTTCACGTGAATGTAATCACTGTCTAATCTAGCCAGGGAAGCTGGAAATTGTGATACCTCTCAGGTCTTCCCTCCCCATCCAGTCCATCAACAATTCCTAGTTATTTCACCTCCTAAAACTTCTCCAATCTGCATACTTCCCTTACCAAACCCAACTCTGATACATCATCATTTCCTTTCTAGATCACTTTCTACCTTGGTTTACCTGCCTTCACACATGCCTCTTTTCAATTTATTCTCTATAATGCAGCTGGAAAAAGCCTTTCAATGCAGATTCAATTGGGATGCTCTTCTGATCAAAACCATTCAATGTCCTTACATGGTACAAAAGTCATGGCTTTCATCCCATCTATGACCTGTTAAACCTACCTCTCCAGTCTATCCCACATCAATCTACCCATAGTCTTGGCTGGCTTCAACTCTTTGATATTTCATTCAGTTCTTTATCCTGGAAAGTCTCTGGTCCACCCGTGGATCTGTGCATATATTGGAACACTTTTTCTTTATCTAGTATACAGGACAATGATAGTGCTTTTCCCAATCTCCTAGAAGCCATTGTATCAGATCTTTGCATCTCTCCTTCTATGTGTTCGACACAGTACTCTCAGCAGCTTTGGGGAAGATTCCCCTTTGGTTACTGCAGCCATTTTTCTGACAGAGAGTGCCTGTGAGTTTCAGCCCCTCTCCCACTGGGACCTTTAACCAATAGCTCTAAGGGAGAGCAAGTTTGTCACAGATGAGGACAACTGTAAGGCAAGGTTTATAATCCATAATCCCCTGGAAGACTGCCTGCAGCTACTCTCTGCATAGTTGTGCCTGAGATCACACTTTTGCTTGGCTTCCTCCTCTTCTCTGTACTATTTCCCAGCCCTTACCCAAATCTGTGATAAATCTCTAGTAGAAGAATCTGCATCTCAGGGCCTTTAGGGAACCCCCATCTAAGACACCTAGATAGTATACTTTCTTTTTTTTTTTTTTAATGTTTTATTTATTTCTAGGAGAGAGAGAGAGAGAGACAGCGTGAGCAGGGGAGGGTCAGAGAGAGAGGGAGTCACAGACTGAAACAGGCTCCAGGCTCTGAGCTGGCAGTCAGCACAGAGCCCGACGCGGGGCTCGAACCCACGAACCGCGAGATCATGACCTAAGCGAAAGTCGGACGCTTAACCAACTAAGCCACCCAGGTGCCCCGATAGTACACTTTCTTTAGATCTCAGGTAAAATGTCACTTCTTAGGAATTCCTGACTACCTAATGTTCTCTTCCTCCTCCTACTGGTGACAATCCCTCCTTCAGAGCACATCCCAATAAAAATTTTATATATGTTGGTGAGTTTTTGACCGTAAGTCGCATAAGGCAGAGGCCACATGTGTTTGACTTATCATTGTGTTCTCAGTGCCTGGCATAACAGCTTAAGAAAAATCAACAGAGATTTATTACATGAATATTAAATGAAAAATAGAAGTTGATACACTACAAGTGTAATGAACATGAGTATAATGACAAATCAAAAATTGTATTATTCAAGCCACTTTTAATGAGCTGCTATACAATCGGAGCTGAAGGAGTAAGTGTAAGTTTTCATATTATCTTATCGATAGTAGGCACTCATTAAATATCTGTGAAATGACTAAATAATACATGATACATGCCTGAGTTGTACAATGGAAAATTACCATATAGCTGGAGAAAATAAAAACATAGGTTTGGGGATTTTTTTTTTAAACTTAGGATTTGTTGACATGTCCCTGAGGTGGTCAAGTGGTCTCAAAGTTACCTTGACAAAGAGAAGAGTTCATTCTTTTTGAATCTCAGCCAGATGGGCGATTGCCAATGTTATTTAAATATATTTGGCTCAAATTAAGGTAGCTGTGAGAATCTAAGGCTCATTATAGCCCAGCTATTTTCTGTGCATTCACCCTTACTTCTAAAGTTTTCCTTGGCACAATCTCGTTTTACACTGCTTAGAATTGAAAACAGTTAAAGTTTTATGATTTTATAGCTAGTTTATTTTTCAAGGGTGTAAGGAGGGCCTCAGTTTGACAAACCTTAAGTTGTAAGATCCCATAACCCATATTTTAGGGAATTCTTATTGCTGAGGGTTCATAAACTTAAATCAGCACCTTAAGATGGAAGATGAGGCTGTTCAGAAAGAGAGGCTAGTTTTGAATTTTGAGGTTCTTATTCCAATTTCTGCCCCTCCCCAAAGTTATAAAAATGAGCTCTTGCCTTTTAACAGTAATGATACTACACAATGAATCTTCCCTTTGAAAACCCCCAGTTCCAAGCAATTTTGGTTGCTGTTCGATGAAGGGGTTAATACGTTTACTCTACAGAGATCAAACTGAAGTTGTTGAGGATAAATTCCAAGCCAACTCTTACTGAAACTCTTATTCTGGAATATCAGATGTTATGCTAAGAAAAGAGGGCCAGCTGAATAGCAATTGCCTTGATTTATACTTTATTTGAATTTCTTGATTGTGACTCGGATTATGTTTCACAATGTATACTTCAATAATAACAGAGTTAAAAATTATTGAGGTACACCAAATGCAGCACATCATTGTGTTAACCTAGACATAACAAATAATTTCATAAAGAGACACAAATAATTTCGTAAAGAGCATACATGCATCAATCCCACCATACTTCAGTTTTTAGTCATCCCTCACTAACTCAGTTGACTCCAACCAAAGGAGACTCGACAGCATTTGGTGTTTCCTTTACAATTATGTTTAGGTTTCTAAGAAGTATTGTAGTATAAAGGCTAAGTGCATGGACTCTGGGGGTAAGCCTGACCTCCCTACCATTTACTGAGTTCAGAGACAAATTGCTTATCTCTAATTATTTTTGTGTCCTTGGAAAAGTCATCTACTTTTTTTTGGTCTCAAGTTTCCTCATCTGAAAATGATGGGTAATGACAGTAACCACTTCAATGCCTTTTTTTTTTTTTTTGCTAAGAATTAATTGAATTTTATACAAAGTGCTTTGAATAGTGTGTGAAATAATAAGCACGATATAAAAATAGCTTGAAACTTAAAGTGATTTATTAGCTCACTTTTTCACTCACATTTGTGTGATCATGAATAGATTCCTTATTTCACTTCTCCTTTTCTTATCTGTAAAATGGGCCTAAGGGCAAATTCTCCCCGCATTGTTTTGTGAAGATTGAATGAGATTGCCTCCAGAGAATATTGCCTTGTCAACCACAGAGCTTGTGAGCTTGTACATATCAGTCACTTAAAAATATTTATTGTAGAAATGAGTTGAGTGAAAGAACAATTTTTTTTTTTTACAAATAGTTTATTGTCAAATTAGTTTCTACATAACACTCAGTGCTCATCCCCAAAGTGCCCTCCTCCATGCCCATCCCCCCTCCCCCCCACATCCATCAGTCCTCAGTTTTTGTCAGCATTCAAGAGTCTCTCATGGTTTGCCTCTCTCCCTTTCCCCCACCATTTCCGCCCTTCTTCTCCCCCTTGTTCCTCCGTCAAGTTCCTCCTAATCCTCCTATATGTGCAAATATATGTTTTTTGTCCTTCTTTGCCTGACTTATTTCTCTTAGCATAACTTCCTCTAGGTCCATCCATGTTGCTTCACATGGCCAGATTTCATTGTTTCTCATTGCCATGTAGTATTCCATGGTATAGATAAACCGCATCTTCTTGATCCATTCATCTGAGTTGAGTGAAAGAACAATTAATTTCTGTGTCACCCCTCTGTCAGATTCATTGATTCATTTTGTAAGAGTTATTAAATATATTCTAGGTGCCAGGTACTATATCAGATCCTAGAGGATGCTAGGATGAATAAGATCGTGTCTCGTGGGGGCGCCTGGGTGGCTTAGTCGGTTAAGCGTCCGACTTTCGCTCAGGTCATGATCTCGCGGTTTGTGGGTTCGAGCCCCGCGTCGGCTCTCCCCGCGTCGGCTCTGTGCTGACTGCCAGCTCAGAGCCTGGAGCCTGTTTCAGTCTGTGTCTCCCTCTCTCTCTGACCCTCCCCTGCTCACGCTGTCTCTCTCTCTCTCCTAGAAATAAATAAAATAAACAAACAAACAAAAAAAGATAGTGTCTCGTGGAGATTTAGAATCTGATATGAGACATAGATATTAATTAAATAAGTAAGCAATTTATTATAATTGTGACATATGGTACACACTATATAAAATAAGATATGTAACTGTTAGGATGATGAGGTACAATTGTCTATTTTATAGATCAAGAAAGGTAGTATCAAACAGTTGGGACTGGACCAGGGTCAGAGTATTATTTTTAAGTTTTTAAATTATTTTATGAAAAGAATTATTTTATGAAGGCTCACAACAAAATTAAAAGGAATGTGCAGAGATTTTCCACGTTCTCCTGTCCTCACACATGCATAGCCTTGTCCATTATCAACTTCCCCCACCAGAGTAGTACATTATATTTAATACAGTTGATGAACCTATACAGATACATCATAACCACCCCAAGTCCATAGCTTACGTTAGAATTCACTCTTGGTGTTGTACCTTCTTTGGATTTGGACAAATGTATAATGACATGAATCCACTACTATGATATCAGGCAATACATTTTTACTGCCCTAAAGATTTCCTGTGCTCTCTCTGTCTACTCACCCCCCTGTCACTGCTCCCCCACCCCAACCCCAGGCAACCACTGATCTTTTTACTGTCTGTATAGTTTTGCTTTTCCAGAATGTCATGTAGTTAGAATTATATAGCCTTTTCAGATTGGCTTCTCTCACTTAACAATATGCGTTTAAGCTTCCTCCATGTCTTTTCATGGCCTGATAACTCATTTCTCTTTAGTACTGACTAATATTGCATTACCTGTATGTAGCACAGTTTACCTATTCACCCACTGAAGGACATGTTGGTGAATGTTAATATTTTACAATGAGCTCCATGTTCGATAAAATGGACTGGTGGCTGCTTATTGTGCCTTACAAGATAATTAAATTCTGTTTTTCAGGTCAAAGTTAGGGCTTAGTAACAGATAAAAGAGTGAGGAAAAACACCTCAAATAAAAATATCCATGGTTTCCAGGTGTTGACTACCTTCTACACACTAAACACTTTAGATTCATCATTTGATTCAATCCTCACAATGTGTGTGAACAAGTATTATTGCAAAGTGGGGTTCAAAGGGATTGAGCAACATTGCTTCAAGATCACATGGCCAGAAAGTACAGCGAGTGCTGTTTGGTAAATAGTTCTTCGTAACACAGCAAACTCTTTTTTTTTTTAAATAATTTTTCAAACATTTATTTGTTTTTGAGAGAGAGAGACAGAGTGCAAGTAGGAGAGGGGCAGAGAGAGAGGAAGACACAGAATCCGAAGTAGGCTCCGGGCTCTGTGCTGACCGACATGGGACTCAAACCCACAGACTGTGAGATTATGACCTGAGCTGAAGTCAGATGCTTAACCGACTGAGCCACCCAGGCGCCCCAAACTCTTTCTACTTGAGAATAATTTGGGCTCAAGTCCTAGCCTCAGAGTATGCAGTCTTGTAGATTTTTAGGTTTCAGAATCAGCTCCTGGGTTTCTAAGCTGAGCAAGGCTGTTCCTATTTGGGCACAGTATTTACTTTTTAAAAAATAATTTTTATTTAAATCCAAGTTAGTTAACATGTAGTGTAATATTGGTTTCAGGAGTAGAACCCAGTGATTCATCACTTACATACAACACCCAGTTTTCATCCCAACAAGTACCCTCCTTAATACCCATCCCCCATTCAGCACACCCCCCCACCCAACACCCCTCCAGCAATTCTGTTATTTCTTTCTATTTAAGAGTCTCTTATAGTTTGCCTCCCTGTCTGTTTTTATCTTACTTTTTTCCTTTCCCCTATGTTCATCTGTTTTGTTTTTTAAATTCCACATATGAGTAAAATCCTATGTATTTATCTTTTTCCTACTGACTTATTTTGCTTAGCATCATCATACATTCTAGTTCCATCCACATTGTTGCAAATGGCAAGATTTCATTCTTTTGTGTGTCTTATATGTATGTGTGGGTGTATGCATATATAATTATGCATACTATATCTTCTTTATCCATTCATCAGTCGATGGGCATTTGGGCTCTTTCCATAATTTGGCCATTATTTACTTCTGTTTCCCTGTGTGAAACACATGAGAATTAGGATATCAGAGAGCATAATAGAGAAATTGGGAAGTGAATACAGGATCTTTTTGGTACTCTGAAAAACCTTTATTTTTCCAGCCAGTTCCCAATTAGAAGACAATGGAGACTATATTTGAAGGACTTTCCAAATCATTATGAATCAACAACATCCTCTTAAGGAGGCCATCTTCTTCTACTTTTCAGAGGATTACCCAGCAACAAGGGGACATAAGTGTCAGGGAGAGTGTGGTGTGGGTCATTCTCTTGGAGGCCTTTAAGGAAGAATGCAAGAGAATCCTTATTCTGAAGAGAACCACAGTTGAACTACGTAGAAGGGGCAGAGATAAATAAGGCATGTATTTGTTGAGTGGTGAGCCAAGCGCTCTGCTAAGACTTGACATGCATATTCACTTACCTTATTTTCTCAATAACTCATTATATCTCTATTTACAGAGGAGGAAACTAAAGCACAGAGGTCAGTGAATTGCCCAAAACAAGCCTGCCCTCAACTCACAGAGGTGGAACTGAGAATCAAACCCTGATCTGAGTTACTCTAAATCCAGCCTTTTTTCCATTGGAGTACATTCCATAAACACTTGGGTAATTAGGAAGACAGGAAGACAAATCTGACCCACTGATAAGTCGTGGTTTATTTGTCGTTAGGTCGGTGGTTTCATTTTTGCCTATATTTCGTATTGATCAGGGCTCCACTAACAAACACAAATTTAAAATGCTCCTAGAATGTTTGACTTATTTAGTGACTTCACCATTAAAAGGACACTGGGGAAGGAGGCAAGAATGGAGTTTTCCAAGATCCATTACTCTGTGCAAACTGTCCTCTCCCACATCTCTCTTGAAATATCACCACACATTTGGCCTCATGTTATTGCAGTAGCAATAAAGCAACTCTCTGCAAGCTACGTGGAAAATCTATCAGTCTCTATTAGGATAGAGGACTTTACTATATAAGAGCAAAAGGCACTATTGTGGTAACTTTAAGCTAAGAGAAAAAATATGCATATGTAGTGATGATATTTACACACGTCACAGGTAAGCATTTAAAATGATCAGACTCATGGAGCGCCTGGGTGGCTCAGTCAGTTAAGCATCCAACTTCAGCTCAGGTCATGATCTCATGGTTCGTGGGTTCAAGGCCCACATCAGGCTCTGTGTTGACAGCTCCGAACCTGGAACCTGCTTTGGTTTCTGTCTCCCTCTCTCTTTCTCCTCCTCCCCTGCTCACACTCTGTCTCTCTCTCTCTGTCTCTCTCTCAATGATAAATAAACATTAAACATTTTTAAAAAGTAAAATGATCAGACTCATTTGAGAATGGAAAAGAAAAACAAAGAAACAAACAAAAACAAACCCAGAAGCAATACTCACTGTAATTGTTTTAAATAATGAGAAGCATTCAGATTGTGCAGGGACTACACACACACACACACACGAGCAAGATTTAAGGTTGAAATTAAATAATTAAAAGCCTCTATAATGATGTGCATGATTATTATTGTGTATTGTAGTAATGAGGCATACATGGTAAGTCATTTACAATAAGAAAATAATTACTGTTTTTCTAGTATTTCCGGGGGTGGCTGGAGCAAGAAGCAGTTGTAGGAAGAAAAGCCAGACAAGAGTGAAGAGGCAGTGGATTCTATCTTTCTCTTACTTTTTCTGCTATTGGGTGGCATCAACCACTCTTCCATTCATCTGTCTCCTAACTGGTCTGATTTGCTCCTACCACAGTACATATCCTGTCTCATTTTCTAGGAAGAGTCACGGAGAACTCCCATATGACACAGAGGTTGAAAGATTCTGCTCACTGCTTGGAGAAACAGATTCCTGTTCCAACAGGTAAGTGGTAAAGTAAAGATCGGTGCTTTTGAAACATTAGCATGCAACAGAGCCTCCTGAAGGGCTTGTTAAAACCCAGGCTGATGGGCCTAAGCCCCAGAATTTCTGATTCATTATGTTTGGGGTAGAGCCTAACGGTTTGTGTTTCAAGCAAGTTCCCACATGATGCTGGTACTAGTGGACCACGCTTTGGGAACTACTGATGTGGAGGTTGATCAAGGTCACAGGCTCTAAGTCTAATGTTAGACCTCATTGTCTATCCCGTGCACAAACATGGGAAAATTACCCCCTTCAGACTACCATCTCCTTGCTATAAAACGAACCCAATTCACAACATTGTTGTATGGATTCAAATAAGATAATGCATGCAATTTTCTCATCACTGACCCTGCAGTTTGGTAAGCATTCTGTAAATACCAGTTAATTTTTAGTAATATTTTGTTGGCTTTCTTGGAAAAACATTGCCTATAAGCTGTACTCAGCAGCTAGCAGCTGGAGAGGAGGACTAAGCACCAGGGACGAGTAACAGGTATGACTCACTTTAAGGTCACAAAGCATAATCAGATTTCACAGTGCTCTGATGCTGTGCACGCGCTGTGAGAATCACCTGGGAGACAGGGTAAAAATGTATATTCTGGGTCTCCCACAAATTCTGATTCAGCAGGTCTGAGACAGGTTCTGGAATCTCTATTTCTAAAAAAGCTCCATGGGCTTTCCTGTGTGAAAATCATTCATGTTAGCCATCCGATTGCTTTCCTAACCTTTAACTTCCAAGGCATTGTTCTCAACCATAGGTCAACATTAGACTCGTTGGGGGAGTTTTCAAAAATCTCGATGGTCAGGCTTTCGCCCAGATCGATTACATTTGAATCTCTGTAAGATCTTGACATCAGGATGCTTTGTTTAATTTGGTTTTCTTTTGCAAGATCCCTAGTTAGTTACTATACTCAAATTGGAGAATCATTGTTCTAAGGGAAGAAGAATTTTACTGGCTGAAGATGAATTGGCAAGAAGTAATTTTGAAATACTGGGCACTCTTGTATCAGGTAAAACCTGATCTTAGTGATACAGTAGAGCTGATTATCAGAGGAGATTATAAATTCATTAACAGTTCTTGTAAGTGTATTTGGCATTAGGAGATGTAAGAAAGATCTAGAAAGAAGGGTCCCTAACTAGTGTTTCCCTGTTGGAATCCTTCTTTGCCTCCTCTACATGTCAAATAAGATGTTTCATATTTGTTAATCGCACACCCCTCATTACAAAATATGAGCAAACTTTTTTTTCTTGTTTTGCCTGTGATGGGCTAAATACTGTGCTAAGTGTTTTCCTATATGTAATCTCATTGGAGTCTCAAATCATCAGTGTGAAAAAATAGTATCTTTTCCAGCTGAAACACAAACTCTGTCACATAAGTGGTAAGTAGATGGTGATCACAGACTCCATGCACATGTACTACTCCCTTTATTTAGATGGCCTCAATTTTTGTTTCTCAAATTCCTCTCAAATGTTTGTCCAACGTTTTCAGTGGGATGGGATTGAAACTGAATGTTAGTAGAAGACAGGAGAGGACTTATTCTTGACCATAGGCAAGAAACCAAGTCTCTTCTTTTTCCCTAGCAAGGGTTGAAGAAACACTGGCACACATGTCCTTGGGTGGCTCTGCTCACTCTGTGTCTGAGAACGAAATAGTTCTAAAAAGAATGCAGCTTTTATTAAATTGATTTGCTTACGTTCTTATATATTTGACTGTCTCAAAGTTTTCCATCATCTCCTCACCATTTACAATATTGGACATAAAAGTAAAACATTTTATCGAGCAATAAAAATGCTCCAATAAAGTAAAGGTGGTAAATCCTTCCAAGGGGCAGCACAGAAGGTAATTCCATGAGAGCCAAGAGAATGGTCCTGCTTTGGGAAATGCAATCCTAGTTATGGGATAATATTAAATATATATTTTTAAATGAAACAAATGGAAAATCCTTGAATATTTAGAGCTACAGAAGAGATGCAAAGTGATGTCTGTGCCCTCACAGACCCTGAAATGTACGTGCCAAGCCTCGATGTTCCCACTTAAGTATGTCCTGCATAGATGCTTGACGTTCAAAGCTATTTCAAGTCACTTTGGTGGAGGGATTTATGAAGAATTTGAGTCCCTGCAAATGTACGTGGTATAAACTTACCTGTCACAGACAATGGCACAGTTTTAACAAGGTTTTCTGATTCATCGCAGTCTCTATGGTATTCTCTTTTAATAATACATCTTGAAAAATAAGATGTTTAGCTAGGGCTGCTAATTCTTTGAAACTCTAATCATTTAAGCTGTCTAGCCGTGTTCAGGGTAATTATTTCTATCCATTATCCATCATGCTAAGAAATGACAGCTCAGGGACAAGGAGACTTTTCAAGCAAATGCTTTAAGACAGTGTTTTAGTTTGCAGGCACTGGCCAATGTTAATTAAATTATATAAACAATGACTCATGGTATAAATACAGCACAGAGAAGCTTGGGGGGAAAAAGACAGTTCAATAACTTTAAAATTATTCTTTCAAAAAAACAAAGATAAAAGAGGGATCTTATTCTCTTTGCTTTCTGTTCATCTTCCTAAAATTCAGGTGCTGTCAAAATACATTGTCTCTGAAAGTCTCACTTCTTAGATTAGTAAGGGAACCTCTCTAGATTCTATTTGTGGAATCTCTTTTGCATTAGAGAAAAAAAAAAAAGAAAGAAAACAAAGGAAGAAAGTAAGCTCTTTTAGGACCCACGGAACCATGAGCCAACCCCCAGACATTCTCAAAGTGGAAAACAGATTCCAGTAGATGGGAGATATAACTGATAATATTAGTGGTACTGGCAATATATCTCTAAAATAGCACTGCTGAGTATGGCTGCTAATATCTCTCTGATACACATCACTCTTTTCTACAAGTTTTGGAAGGTTACCATTGTTTGAAATTTTGTCCTTTCAGATTGGTAACAATCTCAGAACCAGTGGCATGTATAAAAATGTGGAATTATCACCTACTACTCATGGTTCACCTTCCTTACCTGGAGGGGGGAATGTCTGACAGTCTATGTCCTTTAATTTACTATGCGACCAACATTTTATCAACCTCTTAGAGATTCAGAATTTTGGAGTACTGAATTGACGTCTATAAAAAGAAAAGGACCTGTTGGGTCACCCTCATTTGGTTTTTGTTTCCCTTTGTCCTTTTGCTCTGGCTGGTAAAGCCACAGAATAAAAATGTGTTATAACGTGTCAGTAGCCTTTACTATATGAACATATCCTGCCAATTCAGGGGATTTAGGCAAAGTAACTTGCAAGCTTCTTGAGGTCAGAGACTATGTGTCATCCATCTTTGAATGGCCAAGGGCCTGATGGGTGGGTGCTCATAGGCCCTTAAGGAGAATGATACATGGTTGCAGGTTGAGCCAAAGTGGGATATGTTCAGATAGAAAGCAAGTTGATGCAAGTTGATGCATTGATTCTTTGGTTACATTCTTAACATTGCAACTTATTCCTCAAATAAAAATAAAAGAGCCAGTTACGTTTCCAGTTCTTAGGAGACTAGTATTTTCTGAGACAATAGTGTGGATGGATAAAGTTTTTTGAGTTTTTTTCACGTGGAAATCAGCTGTTGCCTGGTAGGTGACAATCAGGAAGAGGGATCATTCTTAGTTGGGAGTTTTTAGACTCTGGAATGTGAAATTAACACAAACTGCTCCCTAGACAATTAGACTGTTTACACAGGCATTTGCCTCAGGCAAATTTCCAAATGTTTACGGATTTTCCAGATATTGTTCTGAAAATTACTTATAATTTAATCATGCTGTGGTAGAGAAGATAACCTGTGTCCCTTTGGTCTGTTAAATTAGACGTTTTTTTAGGGCCCAGTCTATGGTCGCTTATCATGAATGTTTCATGTGCATTTGAAAAGAATGTCTATTCTACATTATATTGAGTGTAGTATTCTATAAATGTCAATTAGGTGAAGTTGGTTGATAGTATCATTCAAGATTTCTGTATCTTTACTGATTTTCTGTCTACTTGTGCTAATCAGTTTTTGAGAGAAGACATGTTGAAATCTCGGACTATAATTGCAGAGAAGATAAATACTCATGTATCTTTTAAATCTCAGTTTTTACGTTATGTATTTTGAAGTTCTGTTATTAGGCACATACACATTAAGACTATTACGTCTCCTTGGTGTTTGCCTGGTATATCTTTTACTCTGTTTTTGCTTTTAATTGGTGAATCTATTAAATGTGAATTTCTTGTAGGCAATGTAGAATATTACATTTTTATCTATCCTGACAAAATTTGCATTTTAATTACAGATTTAGATAATTTTAATTTAATATAAATATTTGTACAATTGTACCATCTTGCTAGTTGTTTTCTAGGTGTCCTGTTTGTCCTCATGTTTTTTTCTTTTTTCTGAAGAAAAGTTACAAGACATTTGTTCTCATGTGTCTTTCTCCCAACCCCCTTCCTGGTTGCTTTTAATATTTCTTCTCTTTTCAGCATTAAAAAAACTTCAATGTTAATTTATCTGAGAGAGAGAGAAAAAAAAAAACAAGCAGGAAAGGGGCAGAGAGAGAGAGGGAGACACAGAATCTAAAGCAGACTCCAAGCTCAGCTGTCAGCACAGAGCCCAACACAGGGCTTGAACTCATGGATCAGGAGATTATGATCTGAGCCAAAGATGCCCAATGGACTGAGCCACCAGGTGCTCCTCTTTTCAGCATTTTGATTATGATATTCCTTGGTGTAATTCAGTTATTACTGAATTATAATTATAATCCCATTCAGTTATTTTAAAAAATCAGATATTGTAACTGCAGAGATTCTTTTTTATATATCCCATTTCTTTCTTTTTTATGTTCAAACTTTCTTGGAAATCTTCAGTTATATTTATAATAGTGTCTTAAAGTCTCTATTTGCTAAATTAATCATTTCTTACATTTCTGCATCTGTTTCTATTGACTGTATTTTCTCCTTGGTGTGGGTAAAATTTTCCTGTGCTTCTTCACATGTAGTATAAGTTTTCTTATTAGTTTATGGATATAACTTTGTTGAGAGTGTGGATTTTTTTGTCATTCTTTAAAGATTGTTGGATTTGGTTTTGAGATCAGCTTGCAAATCAGCTTCATTCTTTCGAGTCTTATTTGTAAGATTTCTGAAAGGTGACCAAGACTAGCTTTTACTCTTGGCTCAGTTTAGATTTTCTATCAAACGTGACCCTTCAAAGGTCTCTCTTTTGAGAGTTCCAGTTGTTCAACAAGGTCTCTCCACTCTAGATGGTTAGAACTTGATAGTCTTAATGCCCTTTCTGGGCACTGAAAAGTATCCAGTTCATAGCCTTGTGGCAATTGTTCTTTCCATGATAGTTAGTTATGATATTTTCTTTCCATGACAGTTAGTCTTTGTTTAGCCTCATATATTCTCACATTATGTGTGTGCTGCTTCATGTTCAACCAGATTGAAGGGGAATCCATGCAGATTTATTGAGCTTTTCTCAGAATAACTCAGTTTTATTTATCTTGGTATTTATCTTGAAATGTGCTTCAGCTTCCCCAATTCTGGTATCTGTCTCCTTTCAGAGAGCCCAGCATTGTGTTTGGTCTCCTCTTCCCTGTGATACAGTTTTAATGAAAATTCCTGCACATAGAAAGTTTGGACACCTGAAGGACTTATTAAGGATTACAACCCTGTGCTACCTGCTGCTTGATGTTTAGAAAGCAATTGTTCATAGGGTTTGTCCACTTTTCTAGTTGTATACTATAAAAGGGAAAATCTACTACCAGTTACTTCGTTATGATTGGATAGTGTAGGTTTTAATCTCTTATCTTGATACATTTCTAATGTTTTTCATTTTCCAGGAACAAACAGTTCTATTACATATGCCATAGTTACAAGTGTACTTAGGTATGTTCTCAAACATGTCTGTGAGCTTCCTTACTTATGACATTGGAATAATAGTACTAATCTCATGGGGCTGTAGGGACTAAGAGTAATCAGATATATAAAGTTTGATCCTTAGAAGAAGATTGATAAATGTTCTGTCATATAATTAACACTCATAGATATTGTAGCTTTAAAAAAGTTATAGAATTTTATAGTCACTTATATTTATCTCCAGTGAATTGTTAAATAATTTTATCTTTCCTATAAATCAAACAACCAACTAGATGCAAGTTAAAAACAATGATCTCACATGACTCTATTTTAATTATTCCCCCATATCACCAAAGAATTAGCTGGTGTTTCTTCTGTGCCAAAATTTAATTGACTACTCAGGTCAATAATAATTTTATTTAGCACCTTTTAGAAACCACAAGCATAAAAAAACTTGTGGGGATGAGCACTGAGTGTTATGTGGAAACTAATTTGACAATAAACTATTTGTAAAAAAAAAAAAAAAAAAAGAAAGTTATCTTTAGCTAGGAAATATACATAGAAAGAAAGAGTTATAAAAAAAAAAACCTGTGCATATAGGATCAAAAATTTGTGATCTGTCTCTGGCTCTTGGCCAACACTATATGCCTTGACTCCATGCAAGATTCTAAAATGATATTTCTATTTCAAAACCAAGATATACATGCCATTCTTTCTCTTCATTAATAAGATAGATTATAGACATCAGTAAACCAGCCAAAAAATATCCTGAATGCCGAAACAAAGCTTATTGACTTCCAGAATAACTTGATTTCCTTAATCTATTAGTTGGGCTTACAAAAATAAAAACCATCAAGGATCGACATGTGTACCCCAGGGCCTGAGAAAGTGGTATAGCAGTGAGGAAGAGGTCAGTTTAATTCAATGCACAAATAACCTAACAGTATTTGAGGTTGTTGGAATGTTATAGATCACCTGGTTCTATGGTTTTTCAAGCTGTGTTCCAAGAATGGAGCAGGTGGGGTGGGACGATGAGAAAGAAAAGAATAAATGGCAGAGCTCCAGATAGTCTCTTTTTTTATGCAGAATAACTTCAATGTTTTATTTGAGCTTCATAATATGATTTCATTGAAAAAAAGAAAGTGTTGCTGCTAACCAAAAATGTTGACCAGTCATGATCTAGTCAAATAAACCTGATTTTACATCTGGAGAATGACATCGAGTATGACTACATGCATGTTTACACAGCTACTTAGTGGCATTGCTGTGGCTAAAATTCAAATTTATGGTCTCTCAAGCTATTGTTTCTTAAAAAAAAAAAAAAAAAGGATATATTTAAAAGATCTTTCCACTGTCCCTTGTTTGTTTTTCCCACTGTGTTCCAGGCCATGCTAGGTTCTAGGGAAACACAAATAAGGTTAATGTCTGACAGGTAAAAGCATACCAGTACAACAATAATTATGATACAATATCCTGAGTGCATTTTGATGGTAAGCATAGGTTACTACCAGAATACAAAGGAGAGGCATATAAATCTGAGTAGGTGTAAGGGAGTAGGTGCTATCAGAGCACAGTCTTAAAGGGTATTTGAATATTTGACAGAAAACGGAGAGAGAGTTTCCTTCCCAACAGAAGGAACAATATGTACAAAGGCACTGAGGTAAGAGAAAGAATTGTGTTCCAGGGTGGTGATGTCAATAACAGGGAAAAACAGAAAGTCCTGGAGCCTTCTTCTCCCCTGGGCACCCTGATTTAACAATAATATACCCACCAAATTCCATGTGGCAAATCCAGAAACCAGTTGAGACGCTCCTGTACCCTGGGCAAGCATGAAACCAACCACACTGAATCTGGTAGGAAAAGCTAAGATACTCTTTCACTGTAATCTTTCACCTCCCCTACCACCCCCCAGCCCCCAGCACAGCATCATATGGAACAGTGGAAAACCCCCAGATTTTCCCTGGGGAGTTTAAGAAAGGACTGGACCATAAGTCCAATATTCTGATTTTTCTGGGCCTGCCCGAGGGACTAGTTTTTGTCTTGCCTGCATCTGAGTGGTGACAAGAAAGGATCCCATGATGGGAACCTCTGAGAACAAAAATGGTGGATTGGATAGCATGTAAGTACCTGCCATAGCCCCTCTTCCAAGCTCAGTACAATGCAAGAGGGTGACAATCCCAGATCTCATCTTTTCCACGGGGAGGGAAATAACGGGACCATGTGTCCAATGTTCCAAAATTTCCAGGGACTGGCCAAGGGATTGGCTCTGTCATGCCTGTGCCAGGCTTCTGACAGGACCTGGTAGACTAGATAATTGGAGGGTGCTGAAAACAAATGTAGCAATGGACTACCATGCAAGCACTCATTATAGCTCTTCCTGTAACTTTTTTTTTTTAAATATTTTTATTTATTTCTAGGAGAGAGAGAGAGAGACAGCATGAGCAGGGGAGGGTCAGAGAGAGAGGGAGTCACAGACTGAAATAGGCTCCAGGCTCTGAGCTGGCAGTCAGCACAGAGCCCGACGCGGGGCTCGAACCCACGAACCGCGAGATCATGACCTAAGCGAAAGTCGGACGCTTAACCGACTAAGCCACCCAGGCGCCCCTCTTCCTGTAATCTCAGTATAGAGCAAGGGATTTAAAAATCCTGGATCCCACATCCTACTTGGGAAGAGAAAGAGTTGAGTTGTGCATCCAGTGTTCCAACATTTCCAAAGAGCAGTCAGAGGATGGGCTTCTGCCTTACCTGTCTCAGAGTAGTGACAGGACCTGGCATACCCTAGATAACTGAGGACCGTTGAGAGCAAAGGGGAAGGTTTGGGCTGGTACACAATCCACTGCCAGAGCTTCTCTCCCCAACTCAGTGCAAAATGTTTGGCAAGACTCCCAGTCTCTGGATTATCTGTGGGGAGGGAAAGAGAAGATTGAAACATATGCCCAATGTTCAGACTTTTCAAGTGGCTGCCTATGGGGCTGGCTTCAGTCTCAGAGCATGGACAAACCCAGCATACTCTAGATCCCCAGAGGCAACTAAGAACAAAAATAATTACTTGGGAAATGCTACTACTCCAGAAGATGCATAGCACAGTAGACAAGTCACCAGAGGGAGGAAGAAATTATGAATCCCTGGAAAAAAAAAAGGAAAAAGGAAAGCTAGCAAATCTCTGTAATTGGTAATTTATACACATTAGTCTAGAGAAAATGCATCCATGGACAAGGTTTGAGAGGCCTCAGAGTGTCTGGCTCAGCTGACTGGTGAGGGTTTTCTGGATAAGGTCAGTCCATGAAGTCTGAGAGAAGTGGCTCTTTTCTCTAGTACATCGATACCAGCAGAAAGCATAGAATGAATTAATGAATAGAACATGAATAGAATGAAATTGGATCCTTATCTTACACCACATACAAAAATCAACTCAAAATTTTAAGACTTAAATGTAAGACCTGAAACTGTAAAACTACTAGAAGAAAACATGGGGTAAAAGCCTCATGACATTGGTTTTGGCAATGATTTCTTGGATATGACACCAAAATCACAGGCATTAAAGCGAAATAGACCAGATGGGATACATCAAACTAAAAAGCTTCTGCACAGCTAAGGAAACAATCAACAGAGTAAAATGGCAACCTATGAAATGGAAACAAAATATTTGCAAAACATATATCTGATTAGGAGTTAATATCCAAAATCTATATTGAATTTCTACAACCTAATAGCAAAAGAAAACCAAATGACTCCATTAAAAAATGGGCAAAGGACCTGAATAAACATTTTTCCAAAGAGACATACAGATGGCCAACAGACACATGAAAAGATGCTCAGCATCACTAATCATCAGGGAAATGCAAATCAAAACCACAATTAAATATCACCTCATACCCATTAGAATTTCTAACATTAAAAAATGATAAGTTTTGGCAAGGATGTGGAGAAATTGGAACCCTTGTACACTATTGCTGGGAATGGAAAATAGTACAGCCATATGGAAAACAGTTTGGAAATTTCCATACAATTAAAATAGAACTACCATATTACCTAGCAATTCCATTTCTGAATATTTATCCAAAATAATTGAAATCAGGATCTTAAAGAGATATTTGTACTTCCATGTTCGTTGGCAACATTAGTCAAAATAGCCAACATGCAGAAACAACCTAAATGTACATTGAAGGACAGATGACTGGATAAAAAATGTGGACAGATGACTGGATAAAAAATGTGGTATATCTATACAATGAGATATTATTCAGCCTTAAAAAAAGATAAAATCCTGCCATATACAACAACATGGATGAACTTTGAGGACATTATGTAATGTGAACTAAACTAGTGACAGAAGGACAAATACCGCAAGATTCCACTTATATAAGGTAACTAAAATAGTCAAACTCAATGAATCAGAGTGTGGAATGGTGGTTGCTAGGGACTGAGGGTGGTGGAAAATGGGAATTGCTGTTCAAGGAGTATGACTTAAGTTATGCAAGATATGTGTGCTCTGTAGCTCTGCTATATGACATTGTGCCTATTGTTAATAACACTATATTGTACAGTTAAAAATTTAAGAGAGTAGGTCTCATGTTATCTGTTACAAAGAAAGAAGGAAGAAAGGAGGGAGGGAAGGAAGGAAAGGAAGGAAAGAAAGGAAAGGAAGGAAAGGAAGGAAAGGAAGGAANAGGAAGGAAAGAAAGGAAAGGAAGGAAAGGAAGGAAAGGAAGGAAAGGAAGGAAAGGAAGGAAGGAAGGAAGGAAGGAAGGAAGGAAGGAAGGAAGGAAGGAAGGAAGGAAAGAAAAGAAAGAAAAGAAGGAAGAAAAGGAATGAAGGAAGGAAGAAACAAAGAAAGGAAGGAAGAAAGGAAGCAGGGAGGGAGGAGGGTGAGTAAGAGAGGGAGGGAAGGGAGGAAGGATGAACAAATGAAAGAGAAAAGAAAAAAAAAGAATTGTGTTCCAGGAATGCAAACAGATTAGGGTAGCAGGAAAGTTGGATACAAAGGAAGGAGTAGTGTGAAAGATGAGCAATAAATGGAGGTCAGGTCAAAGAATGCAGCCAGTCACCACCAGTATGCCACTTAATCCTTCTGGACTCAAGTGATGGCCAACCTCTTGCTTCCCTCACATGTTCTGATCACTTGCCTTATTAGAAGCACACCCTACTTCCATGCCACCATCCAATTACCTGCTACATTGCCTCTGCTCCTTCCTTCTTGAGGGACATTTCTCTAGCTGTCATCTTACAACTGATTAGTGAAATAGGGCAAGAAGTTTAAGAAATGTGTAATCAAGTGTTGGTTTCCATTGGTTCTTTCTCTGCCTAATCCCTAAAAAGATTACAATGAAGAGAAAATTAGTTAAGGCTTCTGTACTTAGAGATGGTTTATATCAGCTAAGCATGGGTTCAAATCTTAAGCTATAGCAGCATGAAGGAAATATTCTTAAGTCCTGATTATACATTGCTCTTGAGGTGCAAACAACAGCAGCAACAAAAACACAGGTGCTCAAGGTAAAAGTATTAATATAATCAGAAATAGTGTCCCTTTATAATGAAAAATATATCACAGCAGTGACATTATTGCTCCCAGGGGAAGCGCACACACACACACACACACACACACACACACACACACACACACACCCCTACTCACACAGGTTGTATACTGGTAATGCCAAAGGCAAATTATGATGAGTTGAAAAGTATTGTATCTCTTTCATTCCCACTTGGCCATAATTCTAGAACACTGTAGTCTCAGGGGGAAATGTGTTTTGGGTGAGGCATTTGGGTTCAAGTTTCAGCTTTGCTTCTTGCCAGCAGTGTGTTCAGAGATAGGTTATGCAACTCTGCGAACTTCACTGTTCACATGTATAAAATGGAAATAATAGCTAATCATTGTTTTTTCCTAAGTAAATTAAATCAAGTTTATTTAGAATATATCCCTGTTTAATTCTGAGTTTTATTGTAGGCTACACATCAGAAGGCATGAGGTTAAGACTTGACTATGTTTATTCTGGGACTTGTGACTGAGAAGTGGTCAAAACGAATCTTTCTACAAGACTGACTCCTGAACGAGTACCTGAGCCCATCTCTCTGGTGGGTGTGATGTTGCTTTAACTGACCCACTAAACCTGGCAGGTTGGAGGAGGCAGCTGAAAGAATGGTACAACCATTAGCACAGTTCAAGGTGAAGCTGTAATTTAAGTGAGAACCCCATGACTTGGCCTGTCACCAGAGGTAAGCTATGGATATATTAAAGAATCTGAATCATTTGGCTTAAAGAAAAAAAGGAATTAGCTGTTCACTGCCATATAAACCCTAGGAAATTACAGATTCCAGAATTCTGAAAAATTAAAATAAACATCATTTACAAAAGGAGAAAAATAATGAGAGCTATTTGTAGGGCTCCTGAAGTACTTTTCGGCAGACCAGTCTACCAGAACTGTCAAGATCATATCTCGAATCATGTTAATGTGAACATTTATCACTCAAACTTCATCTCTGCATTAGCTAATTGAAGCCATTTACATTAAGCAACAGGGCAATTTAGGCTAGACACAGCACCTAAAACTTGTTCAAAATAGCTTGTCTAGTTCCTTTCTCCCCTAAGATCATAGAATCTTTGTGTTGGAAGGGATGTTAGGATGTCATCTAGCTCAGTCTCCCACCCTTACAGTAAATCCCACTATATAATGTCCATGTCTGTGTTTTGCCACAGTTTTCTTTTACATATACAAAACTCACTAATTCAAATAGATTTTTGTTATAATTATTAGAAAGATGTTGCTGTAGTTTATATTAAATTTCTTTCTTTTTCACCTCCATTCATTTGTTTTAGTTTTGGCTCTGGACCACAAAACACTCCCTGTTCTGTCTATCTGAAAACATCGCTCATGTCTTCCTTGGATCTTCTCTGAGTTAAACAACACCGTTTCCTTTGATGAACTTCATGAAATGTAGTTCACATATTATCTTCCTCATTATCCTCTGCTCATTGTAATTGTCTCAGTCCTTTTCTTAAAAATGACCTTGCAAAATGGAACCTATCTTTTTGACATATGACCTCATCTCGACTTTTGTTTATTTGTTTTAGTTTTTCTTTTGCTTTACTTCTTACATTGACCTGTTGGAATGTCCACATTTCTGGACAAATAAAAATCATCCCTTAATAAGAGAGCAATTACATTGCAAATCCTAGATATATGCCCTGTTCAAACCAATATAAAATTCTTCGGAGTTAAGAGTCAAGTTACTAGAAGAAAAATAAATAAATGTTAGAAGAAATTGGCTTAGTTTAATATGATTGATTTTTTGAATATTGAACCAGCTTTTTATCCCTGGAATAAATCCCATTTCGTCATGGTGTGTAATTCTTTATATTGGATACCGATTTTTATTTGCTAGTATTTCACTAAGGACTTTTGTGACTATTTTTATGTGAGATATTGTTCTATAGTTTTACTTGTGTTGTCTTTGCCTGGTTTGGGTATCAGGGAAATATGAGCTTTATAAAATAAAGTGGCGAGTGTCTTCTCTTCTGTTTTATGGAAGAGATTGTGTAGAATTGTAGTTAATTTTTCTTTAAAGTTTTATTAGAATTCTCTAGTGAAACCATCTGATCCTCACCTCATAATATATTCATAAATTAACTCAAAATGAATCATAGAATAATCATAGAATGATTATAAAAGCCTTCTAAAAGAAGGTATAGAAGAAAATCTTTGTGGCAGGTAAAAATTTCTTATGTAGGACACAAAAAGTACAGCTTAAACTTTCTTATGTGTGTCTGAGAGTGATCAGTAACGGTACACTGAGCCAATTCATACTGGAACATTTTATTGGTCAGCTGACAGATTAATTACTTGATGTACTTGTATTGAAATAAATGGTATAGTTTTGATGAAGGTTTAGGTCTGATTTAAGATCTGATCATTGCAAAATCAGGGAAAAATAAAATTGAAATCCATTTTTTACAAGAAAAAAATTTAATTTGTACAGTATAAGAAATAGCATTTTACTATACCACTCTAAGTGGCTCAGACATGAACAATGATTGTATGGTGATATACACATTGACTATCCACTTAAAACTGTTGATAGCTATGCAACTTAGGAATTGGGCAAGTAGAGGAAACATAGATTGGTAAGGCAGTTTGTAAAATAGAGTTTAATGTTCTTTTCAGTAGTAGGAAGTTAATAAATGTCTAAAGTTAAAAAAAGGAAAAAGCAATATAATCTTGTTATTAGAAATAAGACATCAAGTACCAAAATGGGGAATGAAACTGCTAAATAAAGGAAAAATTTTGTGGGGAGTTACTCTAGGAAGTAGACTGAGGATATATGGGGCATAGGAGGGGTATGGACAAACAAAGAGGAATGAAGCCTGGGACTTCTACTAAAAAAAAAAAAAAGTATGTTAGTAATATTTACCTTTAGATACAATGAACAGTTCTTACTTTGATAAACATTATATTTTAAAAATGAAAAGGAAGTGGGGAAGGAAGGGAGGAAGAGAGAAGAGGAAAAAAGAGAAAGGCCACAATAGTAAGTTGCCTCATTGTGCAGATGAGTATAACCTTGGAAGAGAAATGAACTAAGACTAGCTGAATGATATGCAAATAGGTGTTTATTACTTGGAATAAAAATTCCAGTGATAGCATTTTACAGCTCTAAAATAATCTCACATAACTTAAGCAAAAATGAAGATGTCTGTCAGATGGTTTCCTATGTATCTCTATTGATAACCTGGACATTAGGGTGTAAGATGCATTTCCAGAAACCAAAAGTGATAGCTAACACTTATTTGGCATTACTATGTGCCAGACGGTGGTCCTAAATATTTATTTTTATAAGTTAAGTCTCCACTCAACCCTAGAGGTTGTAACTATTATTTTCACTATTTTACAGGTGATGAAACTTGCCTGAGGTCACAACTATTAAGTGATAGAGCCAGAATTCAATCCCAGTCAGTGTGACTCGGTTTTCCATGAACAAGTAGAACAAAGCAATATTTCTAGTGTAGTTTATTATTTTACATACTACATTATAACATCCGTGATTAAGTAAATTAATACCTGAAATATTACAAGTAAACATTTGATTATTTCATCTCCTTCTTTAGAACTTTATATATTCAAGTAAGTTAAAAGCATTTTGGTTGGGGGAGGGTAGGAAATATTGGGAAAATCAGGTGATTTTTATTCATCACTGCTCTATGTTGCAGGTATATTTGTTAATATAGGAAGCTTTCCCTGACCAACAGCCTAGGTTATATATTTCCTTTTATATGCTTTCATAGCATCCCATACTTTTCCTTTGTGACAACTTACCATAATTCAAATTTGAAAATTACATTGTAAATGTCTAATTTTCTCACCTATAAGTTTCACAGTGGCAGCTACCTTATCTTTTTCCATTGTGCTGCCTAGTATCCATCACAAGTGTCACATGACATATATTGAAAATTTGCTAAGTAAATGTATGAAGAAATATCATTATGTTCATGCAGTGATATTGTAGCCAATTCTCTATGGGATTTAATTAATTTCTCTTTTTTCTTTTTGCTATTGTAAACAATGTTTAAATTAGTATCCTTGTACATACATATTTTACATTTACCTGATTATTTCCTTAGGATCAGTTTCTTCGTGTGAAAGTCTTGGGTTAAATGGCATGCACATTGCCAGAACACCATTTATATTTATTGTAAAATTAAAATCTCACTTATAATGGATGCATTTTTTTTTAAGGTAGTGTCAGTTATTTAAACTGATAAACCCAAACCTCAGTGGCTTCACAAAAGGGAAATTATTTCTTATTCATATAGCTCATTTAGTGGTGGATTTCAAAGTGGGAGTCCATGTAGACATTGAGACCCAGGTTGCTGGAGTCTGCCAATTTCCAATATATGGCTCCCAAAGTCCCCCTGAACTTCTAAATCCAGCCAGCAGTTAGGGAAGAAAGAGAGTGGATACATATGTATGTGTGTTGGAAATGGGAAGAGGAGAACAGGGGGTTCTATGGGCCTGGCCTAGAAGTCACACATGTTGGGGCACCTGGGTGGTTTAGTCAGTTAAGCAGACACCTCTGGATTTTGGCTCAGGTCACGATCTCATGGTTCATGAGTTTGAGCCTTGCATTGGCCTTCGTGCTGACAGCGTGGAGCCTGCTTGGGATTCTCTCTCTCCTTCCTTCTCTGCCCTTCCCCTGCTTGTACACTCTCTCTAAAAATAAATAAATAAGCTTTAAAAGAAAAGAAGTTACATATATTACTTCTGCCATATGTTATCAAAAACCTAGGCAAATTACAAAAGCTACATACAAATGGAGAAACATTACCCAGCTATTTATATTGCCTGCAGTAAATAACTAGTTGCTACTGGCCAGTACATGACAGTGCCCATTACATGCCTGGTCAAAACAGAATAGAAGCAATTATATTTTTTTTAAAAATTGAGTATAGTTGACACATGATGTTACATTAGTTTCAGGAGTACAAAATAGTGATTCAACATACATTATGCTATGCTCACCCTAAGTATAGCTACCATTATTTTTAACTTTTGCCAATCTCAGAGGGTAAAAGATGACCAGTCTTATTTTAATTTGTAGTTTCAAAAATCTCTAAAGAGGTTGATAGTATTTTTATATGTACTCTGGCCCTTTGTATGACTTCTTTCTTAGTTACCTGTTAATATCTTTTTCCATATTCTGTTGGATACTCTTTCTTCCTAACCTCTTAACATATGCCACATATCTCTCTTTGGATTCAAATTAGTCCATTCCTAAAGCCAGTTCCTTTTTGCTCCCTAATGACCCAATAGAAACTGAATTTTCCCCTCAAATCCTGTAACCTTGAGTATGTTGGCTGAGAGCTTGAATTCTAGAAACAAATATAAAATAGTAGGTCTTGACTAACAGTGAGTGATCCATAGACCTGACTGCAAACCTGAATCTTCAGAGTGCCAAGAACCAATCCAAAAGAACGCAGATTAATCAACAAGTTCAAAGGTAAGTAAAAACCAGGTCTGAAAATAAGTGAAGAGGTCAAGACCAAGGATGGTAATGGAAAAAGAATGAGTTCAGAAGAGAAATGAATGGGGTCCTGGACTATAGTAACAAATGGAGCTGACTCGGCTTTGGTGTTTTTATTGGCAAAATAACATATTTAATTTACAAATTTAATTACGTATTTTTAAATTATATATTGTACAAAATAATAGCATAATTTAAATATATTGCTTTTTCCATGCTTACATTTCATAAAACAATTTTATTAGAACTCTTTGCATGCATAGTTGACCAAATGTCATTACAATTACTAGAGCCATTTTTATTTCTTTTTCTAATTTTTCTTCAGTCACATTTTTTAATGCTCCATCCCAACATTTTTATGTCAATTCTACTGGTTTAGAAGTTTCGTATATGATTTCTTCTACTTTAGTGGTTCCTAGTAAATAGGTATATTTAAAATTCTGCAGTTGATCTGTGTCTTTCCCACATCTTTTTATCAGTTAAGTTTATATTTTTGGTGCGTTCAAGAGACCCAAAATAGTGGCAGCTCGAACAACCTAAGAGTTTATTTATTTATACATCAAGTAATTTCAGAATTAGGGACTACAGGGCTGACATGACAGATTAATGGTCATGGTACCCAGAACATTTCTGTCTTTCTGCTGTCTTTCAAAGGTGTGATTTCCATCTTTAAGATCAGTTTATTATCCCATATGACTGCTGGAATTTGAGCTATTATGGCCCATTCCATGAATAAGGAGGAGAAGGTGAAGGCAAAAATGATTTTCCACAGAGCTGAATAATATCCCCTTAAGAAATCTTCCTGAACATCTCATACATAGTATTTACTGTTAATTGACAAAATATCTAAGTATACCTAGTCTCAAGAGGCAGCTGGGAAATATGAAACTTTAGATGGTCACATTGCCTATATATTTTTAACAAATAAAAAAGGAAATATAGATATGATATAGCCTCTTTAGCCACATCCTTAAATAAGAAACACTATCTTCTATTCAAATTCTCCTCTTCATTTACATGTGATAACCAGTATTTTGTTTTTGCCTTGTTTTTAGTGGTTTCTTTTATTATTCCTTTCTAGAGTCTATTTGTATTTAGATTTACCAGCCTGGTTTAGGGATTTTTGTTCACCTTTGCTACTGGTATCTCTCTTTTATCTTCTAATGAAAATTCTTTCTCACTGAATTGTATCTATTCACTGTTCCTTTTTAAAAGGGAGTATGTAGATGGAAAACCTTTTTAGGCTTTATAGTTTTGAAAATCTTTATTTCACTCCTATTCTTGTATAGCTGTTGAGATAGTATTATCAAAATTTGTATACTGAAATCCTAAGCTCCAATGTTACTCTTTGGAGATAGGACATTTAAAGAGGTAATTTAAGTTCAATAAGGGCATAAGGTTGGGACCTCAATCTGACATGACTGATGTCCTTTTAAGAAAAGGAAGAGAGGGGTGCCTGGCTGGCTCAGTCGGTTGGGCCTCCAACTTTGGCTTAGGTCAAGATCTCACAGTCTGAGTTCCAGTCTGGCATCTTGCTCTCTGCTGACAGCTCAGAGCCTGGAGCCTGCTTCAGATTCTGTCTCCCTCTCTCTCTGCCCCTCCCCTGCTCACACTCTGTCTCTGTCTCTCTCAAAAATAAATAAACATTTTTAAAAAGAAAACGAAGAGATAACAAGAATATGCACACACAGAAGCACATGAAACAACACAGCAGGAAGGTGGCCATATGCAAGCCAAGGAGAGAGGGTCCAGGAGAAACCAAACTTGATGACATATTGATCCTGTCCTTCCAGCCTCTAGAATTGTGAGAAAATAAAGCCACTTTTTCTGTGGTGTTTTGTCATGGCAGATTAGTACAATTGGGTATAGAACTTGAGGTTTCTGTTGTTTCTTTTCAGCATGAAATCTATTATCTTCTAATATCAATATTGCTAATTGAACATTTTATTGTTCTGTAAGGACACAAGTCTAAACCAAACTGACTCCATGATAGGCTTTAAGTTTCCCCTCTAAACTAGAAGGCCTAAGTTCCAGCTTCCCCGAAACTATCAGGCAGTTACACATTGCCCAAGGCAGGAGAAACCACCCTTGCAACACCCAGTCAGGAAAGGCCAGCGACCACCCTCCACGTTACTAAGGGAGAGGTCTGGAGATAGAAACTATAGATAGGACCCTGTTACCTAATGTTAAAGTTAACCCGTTACAAGACCCTAGGCTCGCTCTGTGATTGGTTGAATTTAAAGGTACTCTAAAGGTTGTAATTGGATCCCGCCAAAAGTAACGAATACTCTAGACAATGTGTATGGTCAAACCCGCTGTCAATGATGTTTTATAATTATGACTGGATCACTGTTTCCATGCTACAACTTCTGTAACTCCCCCGTCACAAACCCCATAAAAACCCTACTCTGCCTTTGCCCGGGGCTCACAGCACCGGTCCACTGCACTGGTAAAGTCTGTGGGCCCGAGCTCGAGCCCATATTAAAGCCCTTTGCCTTTGCATGCGTGACTCGGTCTCCCCGGTGGTCTCTGGTCATTGAGGATACTGCAATCTGGATATAACAGTTCTCCTATGGACAATCTGCATTTTCTCTTTGGTAAATTTTATTTATCTGATATTCGGTAGCCTTGCTCCTATGCAATATCTAATGAAGATTCATATTATTCATATAATAATTTCTTAAATTATTAAAAATTTTTAGCCATTAACTCTTTATCTCTATCTTTTCTTCATCCTCTTTATTCTCTCCCTGAAATTTCTAATCAGTGTATTTCACAGCTTCTATTTTTTCCTTTCATTTAAAAAAATATGTCCTCCATGTTTCCTGTGTTTACTTTTGTTTTTGATGTCTTTAGAATAATTTTATGAGATCTATCTTCAGGCTGAGTAATTCTCTCAACTGTCTAATCTGTAATTTAATAAATTAAAATATGTTTATTTTAATTACTTTACTTTTTATCTCTAGAATTAGTTTTCTACTAAGTGTGCTATGGTTTTATTGTTTTATTCTTGTCTTAGGAATTCTGCTCATTCTTACTTAAACATAAAATTTTAAATTTTAGAATAGTTCAGGTTTACAAAAAAGTGGCAAATATAGTACAAAGAGTTCTTCTATACCCCTCAGCCAATTTTCCCTATTGTTAACATTATTGCTTCTTAATATATTTGAACATAATTGAAATATTTACTTTAAGGTCCCTTTCAATTTATTTTATTATTTCCAGATGCTTAGGTTAGAATTCTTCCCTCTTATTGGATCTGCTGATTCTCTCTGATGATGGCATATTTCCTCATATTCTTTGTCATTTTATATACCATAAACAATTTTTTCAGTAGAATTATTTTGCTTGATTTTTTTTTTTTTTTTTTTTGAATTAGGCTCTGGACTGTGGAAACAAAATGACAGGGTGGATTTCCATTTTTTTCAGCTGGGCTCATAGGTTTTCCAGATTTTCCACTTTTCCTCATTATTTCTCGAATGGGGTTTGCTTAGTATGAACTGTGCAAATTCAGACTTTTTCACTTATACAGTGGATAAGCTCAGAAGGTCGTTTAAGGTGGTTTGCCCACCTCTGTCTGCTCAGAGACATGAAATGGATTTTGAATCTAACTATCAGTTTAGTGATATCTCTCATTTACATAAAAGTATAACTTGGAAAACATGATGAGAGAGAAAACCAGAGTAGATCTTGATCTCCATGTATTGGACAAATAAGTGAAGACAAGTGAGGTGTGGTTCAAAATGGCAAATTCAGGACATGGAAATAGTAGTGTGGGTGATTAGCATGTGATTAAAAAATCCTGAAAGCTTAGTGTCTAATTTAACCGCTCTGAATAAGATGGATGTTGATAGACTGTCAATTCACAATAACAATAATTCCAAGTTTGGAGTTTTCACTGCTTTATCCTCAGAACCTCCTACTTTGCTCAGCAGGTGCACAATAAACATAGTTGACATTTCTAAGCAATTGCCTTAATCGATTCCTCATCCTCATCTTATTCATCACATGGCTGTCCCATCCACTGACTTTGTCCCTCATTTTAACATTTCCATACTTATTGCATTCTCTAAACCATTTGCAAGCTCTTGCCTACCTTATTAGAGCTTTACCTCCTCTTTACAAACAATTCTTGGCTTTTCCATGAGCAGTGATGCTACCTACAGCCATATCAAATAGTTGTAGGTCTTCAGTACCACCTCAAGAATCCTTTTTCCTGGGATCACCCCTTTAGACAATCATCTTACCATTCACATTGTATCTATGACTGAGACTTAAACTTCTAGAGATTCAAATATCTAGACTCAAAACAACAGAAATCTGGACGGGGTACTTCTTTCATATTCAAATTGAATGAGACCCAGAGCATAAAACAATGTTCTAATTTCACTCATGTGGGACCACTGAAGCTTTTTGGAGGCTTTTACTAGGTATACATATGAAAAGAGTATTAGATTTGTTTACACCTAGGGGTCAGTTGAAGAAAACAGAGGCCACTCTATTTCCAATAGAGATTCAGTTAACAAAAGTAGGGGCTTATAGCATCATGGGGGTGGGTAGACCTTTAGAAATGAGTCCTCCAAATCACTATAAAATTGGCCTTCCATGAGAACTGTTAACCTTTGCTATTGTCAAGAAGCTGGACCAACTTCAGGTTCCAGGATCTCATTATTTTATCCTTCATTATAATATCTGTCCTGGCCAACTGCTGACTTCAAAATCATATCACTTTAGCTCTAATCTGGAGATTAGGAAGCTGCCACCAGAATTGTTGGCTTCTAGGTTAAAGTAGGAGCTTCTAGGCTCTTAAGTCAAACTGTGCTTGTGGGTCCCACACCTTGGTCACACAGACCTGGGTTTGAATGCTGGTTCTCTTAAATATTAGCTATGCATAAATGGGGATATTTCATATCTCTAAGCCTCAGTTTCTTCATCTGTAAAATGGAGATGATAATAATTCATAATTTGTTGTGAAAATGAACGAGCTCCTGAGAACAGTGTCTGGTATATAACTGCTACACCAAAAATATTAGTTACCTTTCTACTTTTGGTGATGACCTAAGCTTGCTTTCTGAATGAATCAGTCTACATGTGCTTATATTAATTTCTTCATTCAGAAAATGCAACTGATGATACTTTTTTTTTTGTCCCACAGGTTTATTTTGAGAATCTGGTGAAATAGAGAATATAAGAAATACAAAGGACCATGAACTGTTAGGTAATATTATTTCTTTTACAGGCTAATAGGGCTGCTATAATAGGCTGCTGCTGTAATTTGATATGACCAACCAGGTCACATACATTTCCTATATATTTGCTTTTCTTTCACTGAAAGCATATCAAGTCACTCTAAATTGTTAATTAATTTATATAAATAGGTTTGCATCTAGAAAGATGATAAAATAGTAAGAAAATGATACCTATGAGGAAGGATTAAAGGAACAGAGATTATTCACTCTGTAAGGATGATTTATAATGCACCTTCAAACATAGAGACAAGCCTTGATTTAAGAAAACCAATATCTGAATACCAGTGTTTACAAAACCCAAATGAAGGGATAATCAATCACTCTGCAAGAGGATTCCTCACCTCCCAAACAGATTCTCTCTCACACAGGGTATATCCCAAATAGAAATCAATTCATTTTATAAAATTTAATTTGCCCAAAATGTTTCAGAAAAAGGAGGTCCATCTGTCTAAATGCCTCTTGCACTAAGGATAGTTGCCATCTGTTTTCTAATCCCCACAGGGCAGCAAATAAGAGCTTGAATTCTAAAATGTGAGATTTAAGTTGATGGGAGGATGAATTTCATATCTATTGTAGCCTTATGAATTGTAAGCACAAGTAAATGAAGGCAAATTAGGGACTTTTCTGTAAGTCCTCAAAACGGGATGACCTTTGCCACTTAAGGAAAGTGGCTTAAGAGTGGGTCTATGTGAAGACTGAGGTGGACGAGATGGTCATTAAGACCCAGAAGGCCACAGGAGGCCATGACTTCCTGGAGTGCAGATAGTATTCAGAGTTATTTATGAAAAGCATTAGGAAAGATCTCACCATATGGAAAAGATTCACAATTTGAGATTGTGTGTAGAAGACAGTGTAAATACAGAGGCAGCTGAGAGGCTGGAAGACATTTCTTTAGCAATATGCTTTCTGAAACCCAGGACACCTGTTTTGCTGAATTGGGTAGGAAACCTGGAGAGACTATACTTTCTTGTAAGGATTTTCCTGGAGATTTCCATGACTTCCTGTCTTCATGTTTAGCCCAACCCAGGAAGCACACAGAGGTACAGAGACAACAGAATAGAAGAAAAAAGCTTATTAGGACACTTTATGAATGTTTAATGTCAGAAACTCAGTTTGAATTTGGCTTCATTTCTGTGTTTGATGATTGGTTTAGATTGGTGAGATGGTAAGTTTAAAATAATTGGTCTCTCCCTCTTGAAAAACATAACTCTTAGCACTGTACCTATGCCTCTACTGGTATGCTGGTAAATGTGTAACAACTGTGTCTCTGAGGAAAAAGAAAAAAAAAAAGTAAAAGCATTGATTTATAGAGTTTTCCAATTTTCTTGGAATAAAGTTTTCCACCATGGGAATTTTCAGACTGTCAGCAGTGTGGCAGTAAATGCAGACCTGTGATGGGGGACATATAATTGGTTCTTGTGAATCCGCTCAAGCAAACTGCTCTATCTTCTTCACAATATTTGCCACCCTCACTCTTGCACTCTAGCCTCATACATACCTTATCTTCTCCCTTTTATTGTAAACATGAATCTCTGGCTCTACTACCTAAGTGCTTTTTTTCCTTTTCTGATTCATCTCTGTTGTCCATGATGCCTAGTATTTGTCTAATGCTTGAAGAATATCCAAATATTGAGATCACAAAGAAACTGACCTAGAACCTTGACACTATTGATTAACTGAATTAATAAGCCCAAAAGTGTCCACTGACACCTTATTATATGTGATAACAAATCCATATTGTTTGAGCCACATTCAATTGGGTGTTCCACAAAATCTGAAAGTCTGCAACCTAATCTACTGCAATATACATTCTGTAGACTTCTCTAATTTTCTCATTTTATGCAAGTTCTCCATTGACTGGGTTCTACTTACCTTTGCTTTTCTCTATTTCATCATATCTCAAGCAACTTAAGTACCCCTATATACACCATGTAACTTCTTGTCTTTGCTCAAGCATTTTCCTTCTTTAGAATAAACACACTAAATTATTTCTTACCTTCAGTCCCCTAAATTACATCGTCTACTTAGAAAACTCCTGTTAACCCTTTAAGACACATCTCAACCTACTCCATCAAAAAGATTTCCTTTAGTCTATCTCTAATAATTAATTACTTCATTATCTATGCTCCATACTATACCATATATGTACTATGATTGTATTTAAGTTACTTATTTTCTTACTTGTCTCTTTTATTAGTCTATCTCTGCCCCCTTCCCTTTATTTGTGTGTGTGTGTGTGTGTGTGTGTGTGTGTGTATGTGCGCGCGCGCTCGTGTGTAATGCTGGCAAGTTAAAATGAATGGACATTTACAGACATACCTAAATACTGTATTTCATTAAACTTAAGATGCATCCTTAATTTATGGATTCTTAAAAAGATGAAAAAATGCATCTAAATGAACAATAAATTGCCATCAATTGCAAGATACACCCAATTTCAGAAACAAACAAACAAAAAAAGATTGTCTTACAAATCAAGGAAAATCCCACACTGAAAATGTTCACAAATGGATAATAATAATTTTTGTTTTTGAAATATGATAAAAATGACTATAGGTTTAAGACCCGAGACATATTTTTCACCTTTTTTCAATAAACTTAAACTTGGTTTGTATAAAAAAAAATATCACAAACTGGGTAGCTTAAACAACAGAAAAATACAGTTCTGTAGGCTGGAAGTCCAAAATCAAGGTCTTTGTTGGGTGTCCTTCTGAGGGAGGAAATCTTATATAAAAAGTGACCATTTATAATGAATAATTCTTTTTAGTAATCATTCCATGTGACAAAAAAGAATCAAGTTTTTGGACAAAGCTTGTGTTTCCAAAGCTCCTTCTGTCCATTTCCTAAAATATACACTTGAGTCCATTTTGCCTGGAACCTCCATGAAATTTGACATTATGGCAACAATAAAAAGTCTGTAGAGAACAGAAACGTGGAATCAAATGACCAGCTTAGAGAAGTTGGTGAAGAAATCGCATCCCTGAGAGGGAGTCTTAGACTTCTCTCCTCATTATGAAAATACATTTCTCTTCTAATTCCTATTTTCTGAATTCAGAAGAGAATTTAGAGCCATGATTTCCACACCACTCCCCACTCCCAAATTTTATATCCTGTTATTGCAAAAGATACTATGATACTCTTCACAGTTCTAGAAATTCTAAATGCGATCTGTTTTAGGGTCATAACTTCCCTAATCCCAGCAGAGGCATAAAGCTATACAATGGAGTAACCACATTACACAACCTTATAACGAAAATAATAATAATCCTTCCTATATGTATACATGCATTTTACAAATTATAAACATTTTCACATTTCATTTTCTTATTAAAAAATCCCTGTGATGAGGGAAGGAAAATCCAATTTGTCTTCGTTTCACACTCAAGGGAAAATGTTCAGAAAGGTTAGATGATTTGCCCAAAGCACACAGTTGACAAACAGGGCCAGCAGCATAATTAGTGGGCTTAGTGCAAAATGAAAAATTGAGTCCCTTGTTCAAAAAAAGCAGAAAAAAAAGTGCCATTAAAGGTAGGTGCTAAATGGTAAACACTTTTGCTTTTTTTTTTTTCTGTGGTCTCTCAATCTGCTCTCATGCTTACTAGCTAATACTGGAGACCCTTGGGGTGAGTGTACACCCTCACCGGTGCCCTGAGACCCACTCTATGTGCACCCTACCTGTAGCTTGATTCTCCCTCCTGCCAGTCCACTGAACACTGAACATCCACTGCCTAAACCCATCATGGACTTGCAGCCTCCGAGGAGCTACAACTTCACTCTGGTATGTGTTCAGTACTTGGATCCAGGATGGGTGAGGGCCCCTGCGGAGGCACTTGGCAAATGTGCTTTGGAACGGTCAGTCAGGGAGGGGGCGGCCATCACTATGCCCTACTCCATGATGCCACAGGGAGCATAACCAAACTTTTCATCATCCACATTCATATCCCAGTAGGGGCAGAGAATGGTCTTGGGTGAGGGCAGGTAGGGGAAGGCAAGGCTGGTTCCAAGGTGGCAAGAGGGCCATGCGGCCAAGAACACATCTCAGGGAGGTAATTGGAAGTGGAGCCACATGAGGTCTGGTGCTCTAAACCCAGGGCCCTTGCTCTCTGGTCCCATCAGACTTTACTTAACATAAATTCAAAGATAAATTGTTAAGGATTTCAAGAAGGTGGCCACAGAGCATTAAACCCCAAGCACAGGGCCCTCTGAATGTGGAACCCTATGTGACTGCACTGGTCAACAGCCCATAAATTAGGCTCTGCTGAAAGTGGCAGAGTAGGGACTACAACTTGGGCCTTTCAACTCATCACTCATTTCATCCTTATAATCAGTATATCCTGTAGGTATTATTTATCACATCCATTTAGCAAATAAGGAAATGTGCCAAATATTACACAGCTTGTAAGTGGCTGAGTTTGAACTTCAGGAAGAGTCCCTATTCTTAGCTACTAAGATGTATTGCCCAAGAAATTTGGAATTACTCAGCCATGGAGGGATTTTAAAACCCAGCACCCTTATTCTTGACTTTAGGAAAATCTGTAATAGTTTTGGATTCTATTTCATTTAGTGATATTTAAAAGTCCATCCTTGAAATGCATAAAAAGAGATTCTCCCAAAATTCTTACTGCCATCCACATGGGATTTGATAATTATTGAATTTCACATTTTTGTATCCTTCACCTTTGTGTAAAAAAAAATCACTGGGCAGGGTGTTACCCCTCACCTCTCTCAGCCTTGTCCAGCAGGGTTTTGATTCTTGAAGAGTTGATACTTTACCAGTTCTCAGGACAGAATTAAGATGATTTATTATTACTATTATTTTTAACTAAGGCTTGGGGTCCTGAGTTACAGAACTTAGTAGGTATAGCATAAGAAGGATATTTGGAGCTCCGAAATCCAAAGCTGTTGGATGAGGATGTTTAGATTGAGGTTCCATCAGGAACAAGGATCCAGCATCTACATTCCTTTCTAATGACACCCTGGAGATACACAGATCTCCATAGGGAAATGGACACGGGACATCTTGGTACTTACCTTTAGCCAAGACTCCCTATGACCAGTTTTGGAATGACAGAAACAGAGTTCTGTGATGGTAAAGGAACATAGTCATGGGCACTGAGCTTTTAAGATGACTAGTGTGGTTAAGACCAGGATGCTTGCCTTGAATATTCCAGATGGTGTTAGGCTCTCAAGGAACCACCTTGAATGAGGGAGAGAGTCCCGTGACAGAGACTGAGGCAGGATTCAGGCTCAGAGCAGATTAAATGATAATACAGAAATTAAATGTATATTTTGGGAGCACCTGGATGGCTCAGTTGATTGAGCATCCGGCTCTTGCTTTTGGCTCAAGTCATGATCTTGCAGTTTTGTGAGTTTGAGCCCTGCATCTGGCTCTGTGCTGGTGGTATGGATCCTGCTTGAGATTCTCTTTTGTTCCCTTTCTCTCTGCCTCTTACCTGCTCATGCTGTCACTGTCTCTCTCAAAATAAATAAACTTAAAGAAATGTATATTTTTGTGCTCCAAGTCTGTTAATACACCAGTGATACAGGGGAGAAAAATCTGGTCCGTTGCAGTGTATGCAAGCTCATGTTGCCTTTTGCTTCAAGCCGGTCTCCTTTTATTGGTGTACTCTCTCAGAGATAAACCCACGAGGTTGTGATTCCCATCTCAGAGAGGCAAAAGATGGGTCCTCTTACCTTTCGAAGTTTTCCATTCCTCTCTGCATTTCTTCGCCCACAAGAAAAAGCAAACACAATCACATCAGTAAAACGAGAGGAGAGGGATGGGGGAAATGTGTACTGAGCGTCCTGCAACTACATACCAGACACCCAAAACGCATTGTCTTCTTTAATTCTCACAAGATTTCCAGAATGGAACTATTATGAGATGCAGAGATTAAAAACCCGAGATTTACAAAGATAAAAGAATTTGCCAGAGGCCCTTCATGTAGGAGGTGGTAGTGACAAGTTCCTGTATGAGGCTGGTGGATTCCAGAGACTATGTTCTTCGTCAGTTAAGAAAAGAAAAACAAAAATGGAAACAAAAAGAAGAAAACACTGTCTTGTGTGGTAAAGGTCTGAAGTTTCAGAGAAGTGTGCTGGTGGAGGGCTTATTGGGAGTTTGCAGGTTGTGGGACTTGACGTGCATTCTAGGACCTCACATCATCCCCAAGATGCCATTTCTGACTGATTCACCTGACACGTGTCAAATAGTCCTCCAAATCTATTGTGCAGAGGTTCTTCAGAAAGATTAGATTCTTCTAATGTCTTCCCCTGCAAAATGTGAATGCATGCACTTCTTACATGTAATGGTAACAATAAAATAAGGTAAAATCCAGTTTGCCTCAGACATTTAATCCTGATCCAACTCAGCCTGGTAACAGTGTGACTTAAAGATGCCCTTAAAGGGGCATCTGGGTGGCTCCATCGGTTAAGCATCCGACTTCAACTCAGGTCATGATCTCACAGCTCGTGAGTTTGAGCCCTGCATTGGGCTCTGTGCTGACAGCTCAGAGCCTGGAGCCTGCTTCAGATTCTGTCTCCCTCTCTCTCTGCCCCTCCCCCGCTTGTGCTCTCTCTCTCTCTCTCTCTTTCAAAAATAAACATTTTTTAAAAATGCCCTTAAAGGCACAAGGCAGCAACCTACCTAAAAACAAGTTAAGAAATTAAGGAAACCTGCATGTAAGACAGTAATAACCTTCTTTTTCGAGTCATTTCAATAATTCTAAAAGAGCAGACAGCTCTCAACTCAAAAGGCCATATATAAAATGGCGAGCCCTTCCCAAGTGACTAAGAAACGTGCATGTGAAAGAATTTTATGCAATTATGTTCAGGGAATATTAAGCCTTAATTAATGTATTGGTGATTTCAATAATAAAATGCCCAGTGTTGTCTAAGAACAAATGGAAAGCATTAAACCAGTGGTTAGATTTATGGCTGAATAAATCAAGCATGTTGTCAAATTCATGAGGGAAATCTCTCCACCTATATGTGTCCTTGGTTCTATAGAGCGCTCCCTCCCAAAATGCCAGACTTGCTGTCAGTGACGCTCTACAGTCATGAATTGTGACTATTGCAATGCATTTAAATTATAGGTAGGGGGGTTTTCTGGTGAGCTGTGTGCCTGGAAAGTGACCTGAATACAGAATCCCTGGGTTCGCCTCATCTAGTCACTTGTGTACATCTGTCCCTGTGCTTCGGGGGTATTAGACTTCAGGAGATGGGGTGGGAATACGAAGGCTGGGGTGCCGAGTTAGCGGAGGAGAGAAGCAGCTGCATTGAAACATATAAAAAAAAACAAAGAGCCAAAAAAAAAAAAGATTTTTTTCTTATGAATATATTTAACGTGTTAAACAGATTCTGGCAATTTCCTGATGGCTCCAAAAGAAGCCTGATCTGAGATTTTCACAGAGAGTGTTCCAGGCTCTGAATCCTGTACTCGTGTATTGAGGCACATCTGCTACAGAGAGGAAGCAATGAATAATTAACTCGGCCTCCACATCCCCGCCGTAGATTACACTCATCTTGACTGCTGGACTGCTTTGCACAACATAAACCATTTAGAAAACTCGGTTACTCTCTTTCCTTTTAAATTTGTCTTGCTATCACTTACCATTTAAAAGGGTAAATCTTGCTTTAGTTTTAATTAAAGCATTTAAAATAATTTACATTGAAATCATATGTGCTCGGGTCTGTCAGAATTGATGCTTTAATAACATGCCATCCCTTTCTCCATTGCCCTGAAATCTGTTAAAATTACCACTAAACTAATTGGGAACAAAGTTGTCAAATGCATGCAGTTCTGACAGTTTGTCTTTCTGCAAACTGCCGACAGATTGCAAGTTACGCATGTGTTGAGCAGATGGGTAAGTTAAAAGGAACACCAAAAAAAAAAAAAAAAAGCAATTTATTAAATCACCTGGAACCAGCAGCTCCAGTCCAAAAATAGTGAGAATGAAATATAGCAGGAGCTGGGAGTGCTGGCACTAGAATATACCAGAAGGTACCGGTTACAAAACAAGATAAACATTTGGAGATGCCTCAGCTGTGTTACAGAATAATGAGGAGTTATTTAACCCGATATAGATTACCAGCCAAAATTAATTTAGGGTGCAGCTTTTTTGGAAAATGATTTCCAAAGTGATTGCTTTAACCCTTTAATGCCTTCTCATTATCATGGGAGGGCAGGCACAATTTCCTTTCTGTCTCCTTCTCAGAGCCCTCAACGCATATTCACATGCACATATGCACCCACCCTTTTGCACACACAACACACTAGCATACAGGTACACATACATCCACATTCATCTACACATGCACACGTGCACACTCACACAATGTGTATACACATGCACATGCATATATATATAACCTCAGGTGCATATGTGCACACACCTGTGAGATATATGTGTACCTTTACATCAAATATCTATCTACCTATATCTATCTATCTATCTATCTATCTATCTATCTATCTATCTATCATCTACCTATCTACTTACCTATGATTATGTCCGTGAGAGTTTGTTTTCCATCAAAGAGTTACCAAGCCTATAGCTGTTAGGCTGTTAGCATAATTGCTTTTGTGTGTTCCATGGGGAAACTCTCCAGGCAGGAGATTGGGAAGAGCTGAGGTAACCGTGGGGAGGTGGAGAGTAGGGGGAAGGGGCCTCTTCAGCAAGGCTCCATACAGCAACTCTGTGTGATCAGAACTTTTGAGAGGTGTTCTTTGAAGGCTTATGTGGCTTAGGAACCAACAAATATAGAGGACATGTCTTAACCAATATTGGCCTCATTTAGGCAACCTGGGCCTCTAGAAAATCATCAGTTTTTAAAGGACAATAAATCTAAAATAAAGATATATTCTGTCTCTACAGAAGCCACTGACAGACCCAGAGGCCCAGAAAATTAACTATCTTTCTGTTCTTGGAACAGACCAATACAATTACTTGAAGGACAGTCTCTTGCTGGAAATGCAGGTGATCAGCGATGAAGAGCCAAGAAGGGAGAGCACGCCCAGGTTCCTGAGAGCAGTGCAGTGGGATTCAGGTATTCAATATTGGTGTTCACCTTGGCTCATTCCCTTTGCTTTGCTTCCTGGGGACATATCCACTTTCATATTTTGGGCCACCGTATAGTCTGATGACTTGCAAGTCTGTATCTCCAGCCTTCCTTATTCTTACGTGGAGTCAGTATCCCATATTGAAATGCCTGTGGCAAATCACTGCGTGAACATTGCTCAGGTCTTTCAAGTTCCCCGGATTCAAAAAAGGACTTCCTGAATTCTCTCACCTCCCCAAAGTTACTTCTTGTGTTCACTGTGTTATTCATATCACTTTGTCCTTTATTATTCAAGCTAGAAACATGGGAATAATCCTTAAGTCACCTCTTTCCTCCACCAGCCACAGTCAGTCATCACATCTCCCCAGTTTTGACACACTCATGTTCCTATAAATCAGTCCTTTCCACTCTACTTAAAACAGAATATCTCCATTTTAGGTTTTCCTCATCTATTTCATGGATATGAGTGTAGGTCTTCCTTTCTAAAGGTTCATATCTCCTCTGATCCATTTTCCATATATTTGCCAGACTGACTTACCTAAAATTCAAATCGGACCATGTGACTCCACCTTGCTGTGCTGGGCCTTCTATGTTTGCCTCTGTAGGTCTGATTTCTGCCCTTCTCCAATGTTGCTGGGCGCTCAGAGAGGCAGACCTTGTCGAGCTACAGAGCGGTGTAATTGCGTACCTCTCTTAAAGGCCACAGCTCCTGTTGAATTACCTTCTCCTTCATCTCTGGTTTTGGCTGGAGCACTCTCCAGGAACCGGGGAGGCCTTCCACCCCTTGTCCTTTAGAGTCCAAGGTGCTACTGTTGTCTCTCTGTCGCTTTAACCTGCATTGCTAGTGTTTCTTTGACCCCGCCCACACCTCTGTAGATGCTCCCTTCATTACACTTTCTTCAGGGACATCTTTGGAGGTGCCATCTATTTCTTCCTGGAGTCCCTACTGGTACATTCCTTCATTGCCAGTAAAATTTGAATTTCAAAATTACAATATGGCAAACAAGGCCTTTGAAATCTAGGCCTGAAGAGCTTCTCCACTCCCTTGGCCCTTGCCCTCACCAACTCAGCTATTTGAGCTCCCCACATACAGTGTACTGTTTCATGCTTCTGTGACTGTGCCCTTGCCCTTCCCATGCCCTTCCCTTGCCCCCCAGGACTCTTCCCTGAGTCCTTGGTGTCCCTGTGGTCAAAAGCTGTGGTCAAAAGTTCTCATAGACTCAAAGAATATTAACATATTAAAGACTCTGGGAATTTGCTTGTTAAGGACGCTTGTTAATCTATTTTCACTCAGTTTTCCCCAAAGTTACTTGAAAACTTAAATTAATTTTCAAATCCTTTTTTCTTCTTTCCTTCCTCCCCCTCCTCTCCTTCTCCTTCCACTATCTTCCTCCTTCTCCTCCTCTTCCTTCTTCCTCTTCTTTCTCCTCCTCTTCCTCCTTCTCCTCCTCTTCTTCTTTGTCTTCTTTCTCCTCCTCCTCTCTCTGTTTTCTCTTTCTCTCTTCTTTCCTTTGCTAAACAATTTACTGGATTGTCTTATTTAACTTAAACAACAATTTTATAAGGTAGGTCCTATTATTATGACCGTTTATAAGCTGAGAAAAGTGAGAAGCAAGGAAGTTGAAAGTTTATTCAATAGTAAATCAACTGGCAAGTGAAGGAGCCTAAATGCCAACACAGTCTCACTCTAGAATCTATACCCTTAATAATAATATTAAAGGCAGGCTTTGTTTATGTTCTAGGTGTTAGTTATGCTTAAAGCATATGTGTGAATGTGTATGTGTATATATATATATACACAGTTGTAAGATTTTATTATCCAGTGTTTCCTATACAGCTTTTGACCATGAATACATGCATATACATATGCATATGCATATGTATATATATATACTCTCACTCTTTCTCATATTATCCTCACATATGAATAGTAATAATTATATAAGAGTTTGTCAAAAGTAAAGAGCCAGCAATTTTGTTTTAATTTAATAGATTAGATTAAATGTAATATTCAGCTTGCAAGCCAGAGTTAAATTCTGGAGCCCTCAGTGTGGTTCTTAAGATCAAACAAGTTGGGGCACCTGGGTGGCTCAGTAAGTTAAGTGTCTGACATTGGCTCAGGACATGATCTCACGGTTTGTGGGTTCAAGTCCCATGTTGGGCTCTGTGCTAACATCTCAGAGCTTGGAGCCTGCTTCAGATTCTGTATCTCCCTCTCTCTCTCTCTCTCTGCTCATCCCCCACTCATGCTCTGTCTCTCAGAAATAATAAATAAACTTTAAAAATATCAAAGAAGTTAATATTTGCTCAATAATTCAGTCTTCAATATGACACTTTCAGACATACAGCTTGGGAATAACAGAAATATTAAAGTCTTTGAAATAAGTATAGAACAAACCAGGAATAAAACCTACGTATTTTCCAACACAACTCAAAATATTTTGAACAGTATGGTCCTAGCCAGGAAGCTTCAATTGTCCATGGAGACAAAGGCAAATTCACAGGCAGGAAAACACAGCTATTCTAAGATTCTTGGAGGACCTTGTATTATTGTGAGCTCACCATCATCAACTAAGCAGACAGTTTTTGAGAGAATGCACAGTGGGCAGTGGTATAAGAAAGGGAAACTTTTCAGCAGGTCAGATTCATGTTTCAAATTCTCAGTACATTGGCAGATGTTATGGCCACACACCATAATTCACTAATATTTTAACTGCCATAAAGTAAGTGATACACAAGTGCTTGTGTAAACTGAAATGCAACATACAACTGTAAGATTTTATTATGCTCTATCCATTAAGGTGATGTGCAGTTCAAAGTCTACATCAAAGCTATTTTGTTACTCATGTGCCAACTCTCATGTGGACCCTCCAGTGTTTCCTAAGCAAGGGTAGACACCAGAATCATCGGAGAAGCTTTTTTAAACCCATAAACCTAAAATTTGCACTAGAATATTCTGACTCAGTAGTTCTGGAATGAGCCCTACCTTGTATTCCCTGGAAAATTTCCCTGGATGCATCTGATTATGTAGGATGGGCTAGGTTACCCTGCAATAACCAAAAACCCCACTCAAATCTCAATGGCTCCATACTACAGAAACTCATTTCTTGCTCATGGCACATGGAAATTGTAGATTAGCAGGAAAGTTGCTAATCATCTTGGTCACTGAGGGATCCACAGTGCCTGAAACTTCATCTAGAGAGATCCTATTAGGACCATAACAGCACTGGGAAGGGGATGGGGTGAATCATGGGCTGGTTTTTAAGACCTCTGTGTGGAAGCAACATCTCTCGTGTCCCATGGCTGAAGAAAGCCACATTTCCACATTTAACTTCAAAGTATTGGAGGATTCCACTTCCACCATGTGCTTGGAATGGAAGAGACTTGAAAATATTTGTGAATAACATTGGTGGCTGCCCAAATCTCTGAGTAAGAATGATTGAGTTCAGTCTCTTTGGATTACAAGAAAAGAAAAAAAGCACAGAGAAATTCAGTGAATTTCCAAAATTACACAGCTAACTGATAGACCTGGAATTAGCATCATGGTCTCCTTACTGCAACTGTTTTCTTAAAATAGTCCAACTGATTTAACCTGCTTCTCTTACTACATATTCTTCTCTTCTTTATTCTCTTTTGTCAGAAATTTTCAAAATCAGAAATATTTCTTCCCTTAACGCGTAACTTAGGGTTTGTGATTTATTTGATGGCAGTTTTAAATAAGATGTTTTTAACCCCACTTAGAAACAGTCCACTTTCATGATTTATTACAACTTTCTTTTCCTGGTTAATTAAACTCATTTCTTAGGAAATGACTCATGGCTAATCACGCTAAGAACAAAATTAGTTATATTGCCCTCTTTGTGATAAAATGAGTGTAAATAACTTTTAAGGCAATTTTTCTAAAATCAAGAAAACATGTAATAGTCCCCAATTCAGCAACATTATGTAAAATAGCCGACTCAGGGAGTAGTAAATCCAGATGCTGTCCTATTATTGCATGAAACAAAGCAGAAATTTACATTCCTTTATTATTAAGCCAAGCTCTATCAATTGAATTTCTTTGTGGAAATACTGTATTTTGGAGGGTTAAGCTACCATTAAAAAATTCCTAGACTAAAACCTGTTGTACAGTTTCTTTGCCCACTGGAGAGATATAAAACCATTACATTTAAGTATCATAATAGCTAGCATATGCTATTTCTTAGAAATGACACCGCCATCTGGATTAAGGTCCACTGATGATTTCATACAATACTCCAGCTTTCTTCGGGTAGAGAGAGGCCAAACTGTTCCAACTTTAACTACCCTGTTGTACTAATGAAAAATAATAAAGGGTTATGCTTATGTTTGACCTACTTACTGGAGATCACATAGTGCTTTATAAATAAATTATATAATTATCATAGTAGCTGGGAATACAGAAGGCAAGCCAGATGCCTGTGTTAAGAAAGGAGTTGGGGCCCATATTCATCTCCCAATATTGTCAGTGTCTAACCAAGCAGATTATGGATTTTCCTGGGTGCTTGAAGCAATATTCTGTCATGGAAGGCCTATCTTCTTTGTGTTCAAATCCTGACTCTGCTGTTTGCCGATTAGGAGACCTTGGGTTTATCCCCGAATTTTTCTGAGACTCAATTTCCTCAACTATAAATTAGGAATAATTCTATCTGTAGTAAATTTGTTAAGACGCTTAAGGATCGTGACTATCCAATCTCTCACAAAGTACCTCTTTTATACAGTAACAGACTAGGAAACCATGGCTATGATTACAGCTATGATTATTTATGATTATTTATTTTTCCTCTTTCTAGTCATCTTTATTTCCTTCAAGCTGAGCACAGAGAAGCAAAAGGAGAGATTAAGACCAAGGGTGGGATCAGCATGTGGCAGGAAGAGTCAAACTGCAGGTATGATAAGACCAAATTACACATTCTGTGCCTATTCCTAGAATGGCTTTCTCATGTGGCAGAATCCTCAGACAATAAAATTACACTGCTGTGTATAGAGCAGTAGCAGTATTGGCTTCTCTTTGTGTAAGCCATTCGCATGGCAGCTCTCTTTAAAGGTCATGTGGTGAACTCTCACTGATAAAACCAGTTTAGTCTTTTAGATTCACTGAAGTCATTAAGTATATGAGTGAGTGACGGTGGGGATTTGTGGTGGGGAAGGTAGAAGAGGAAAAGAAGGAAACCCTCTCACCTGACTGCTTCCTCACTAGCCCCTTGCCTATTGTCATTCACACAGCAAACCTTCTGGGCCAATCCATCTGACTGGCTGTGCAGGGGATGGGGCAGCCTGGATAATTGATGGACTCAATCTGACCAGGCACAGGTGGCACGGAGACGGCATACAGCAGCTTCTCGGGTTTGCCAGTGCCATCTGTTGCCATAAGAACATCTGTCGTCAAGGTCACCCTGTCACCCTCTGTTAAAGTTACAGGTTTGGTGAGTAGGATAATGTCATCTAAGAAGAAGGGGTATGTATGTTGGGGGCTGGGAAGGAAGAGAAAGGGGGACCAAGATACACAAAGACAACAGGAAATCTTGGGTTTTTTTTCAATTGTGAAGAATGAATAATAATAACAGGAAGAATTACTGAATAATTAAAATGAGAAAAGGCACACAGCATTTTAAAGAAGAACTTCCTTGGAAAAGATTTGCCAGAAGATTATTGTCATTGTTCTCTCTAGCTAACACCTTAGCTCCTTTCATGGAGTAAGAACATTTTTACCAGAGGCAGGACACCCATTTGTAAAATATATGATACGTAATTAAAGGATCTACCCGTAAAGAAAAACACTCCTCCTAGCTTGCCAGCTCTAAGAACCAATTTTTGATATGCTCCTTTTGTATAAATACATTTGATTAAGCATCTGCATGTGTGTGTGCATGTGTGCGTGTGCATGTGTGTGTATTCACAGCATGTTCAGGGAGAGAGCAGAGTGGAAGGGGGTGTTGCATTTATCAAAGTATTTAACTGGCATTTGAGCTTTGCTCTGCTGCCAGAGAGAATGACCCATTTGTTAATAAAGAACAATTAAGTTAATAGACTCAAATGAGCTGATGGACAAAGTACTGTAATGGAAGCAAATGCAATATTGGATTTTTAAGCAACGCGTATTACATGTGGCCAGACTTCCAGCAGCAACGGTTCAGCTTTCCCTCCCTGTTTGTTGCTGACGCTTTTTAAAGCAATTTCACCCAGTGGCAAAGAAACATCATTCCCATCTGTTTAGGAAGTGCGGCTTTACTTATTGGACCAATATTGCTGGCACCATGGGCTTTCAGGGACTTAATGATTGCCATTGCATGGTGAGATGGGGGAGGGGGGAGATAATCTGCTCAATTTTATGAAATATACTCACATCTGCCCCATCAAACCCAAAGGGCAGTATAGAGGGAAACAAAATGGTTTTTCCGTAAAAGGGAGGGTCAGGAAAGGAATAGACAAAAGAGCAGATGAACTCTAGTTTTATCTGTACCTTTTAGCCCAGTCGCCAAACACCATGCAGAACATTAAAATGGGGCTCTTGGAAAGAAACAACATGTTTATAGCCAGCTGCAATTTTAATTGTTGATTGTGTAGAGGGTATACAGACTCAGTTGTTTCATGTTTTGATTGTAGGAAAAGAATGACTATTTGGCAGTGATTAAGGATACTGTTGCCTCTACTCTTTCCTCCAGATTGGGCCACCAGGAGAATGTTTCTTCCATCATCTCATCTTGTTCCTCTGTCCCAAGTCTAATGAAACAGGTAATATAAGCACAGACCAAAAGTTCAAGGAAAATAGTCATAAATACTGATTTCTGTGCTCTGGATTTCAAAATTATTTAGGGACATATACTTGAATTTATACTCTAAATAGAGCAAAGGCTCAATTATTTGACTTCATAACATTCACAAATTTATTTCTTCCTTATTAGCAAAGTTAGGCCCATTTAGTGCCAGAACTCTTCCACATTTTTTTTTCTTCTTTTTTTTAATGTGTTATTTATTTTTGAGAAAGAGAGAGAGACGGCGTGAGAAGGGGACGGTCAGAGAGAGAGGGAGATACAGAATCCATCTGAAGACAGGCTCCGGGTCCTGAGCTAGCTGTCAGCACAGAACTCGACATGGGGATCGAAGCCACGAACTGTGAGATCATGACCTGAGCCAAAGTCGGACGCTTAACCGACTGAGCTACCCAGGTGGCCCAGAACTCTTTCATATGATCACATTCATTTCAAGGAGACTCTTCCCTAAGTTATGTTGTAGTTGATGGATTTGGACTGCTAATGGGCCACGTGATCTTAAGAAAGTCACTTAACATCTCTTGGGAATTCTGCAACCAACTGCCCATCCAAATCTGGATTCCTTAAGAGCAGCTGAGTTTCATATATCTTGCTCCTTTCAGCCCATAAAAGCAAGCCATGTTCCCAGCTTTGTCCTTTGATCCCACTGTCTTAGCTCATTCTTGTCTTGTCAGCTCTGTGCCTTAGTTCTCTACCCTAAGGTTGACAATTGTCTCTGGTCTCTCCAGATCTTTTGATCTGGGCAGGGCACCTTCCAGGACTTGGTGCCCTGTTAATGTAGCATACTGGGGAAGCAAATGAGTATCGTGTTTTGGGGCATCAGCTTTAAAGTCACTCTGAGCAGTTGGGCACTTACCAGCTGAGTGACCTTAGGCAAGTTTCTTAACCTTCCAGCCTTGAATTGCTTATCTGTAAAGTGAGGTTTTAAGTGGGAATTATCAAGTAGAATTCCTGCATATTAAATGACTGACATAATGCCTGACATATAGCGAGTGGCAAATAAATGGTAGATATTAATATTATCAATCTTTAGCTTAAACTATTATTCAGAGCTCACTACCATGATTTCTGGAATATAAATATTTTGAACTCCTGACCTAATTCCAGGAATTTCCTTTCATGTGGTTCCTTCCTTCCTTCCCCAAAGCAAGAGTTTAGGTTAAGCTTGGTTCCCTAATACATTGTGGTTGATTTAAATAAATCTATCTTTGCATCTCTAAGTCTGGAAGATGCGGGAGGTGTTCTCCTTCAGTGGTTCTCAGCCTGTATTCTAATATGCCCAAAAACCTCTACAGAAGGGATGTGCTTCGTTGTGAAAAGACAAGAATGTGAAACAGAGCGGTTTGGTTTTTTTGGACTGTAGACCATCTGAAATATTGTCCTGTGGCTGAAAGATTCGAAACCTACTATATTTGATGGTCCCCAAGATCCCATTTAGCATTAATATCTTAACTTGTAGACTATGACTAAATATATTTCATGCTAACCAACCAGAGGCAGCACACATATTATAATAAATAAGCATATCTTATTTCTTCCTTGATGATTCTAGGAGTTCATTAGGAACACTGGAGTTTTGAAATGTTGCAAAGAAAGGACTTTAGGCTACTCTAGACTTTTTGTTTCCTATAGTAAACATATTCAGACTGTGTATGTCTTTGAATGTTCGTATCAGACTTGTTTGTTTTCTTTTTGCCATCTTCCTTGCTTCTTTTAATTTGCCTCTTCCAGTGTGCTGTCAAATGAGACTCAATAATGAAGCATATTAGTTGTTATGTTCTTTGACGGTAATGACACTGTGAATGAGGACACCAAGATCTGTCCTTCATTAGGCACCTGCTTGGATTTTATCAACTGGCTGTACCATGACTTTAGGTAAGGGACTTATTTTCTGGATTTATGCTTTGTTCTCTACAGGGAGGTTGAGTTGGTAAATATTTAATACCAGTTGAGACTGCAAGAGCCCCAGTTTGTAGAATGGGCTGATTTCTGTTGTGTAAATAATCTGGCCACGTCTGCCATTGTGGTAGCAGCGAACATAGACTCTGTTGTACGTGCAATTGGGAAGAGATGAACACAAAGTACTACTGTACCTCAGACACTGTCACGTGAAGTAACCTGATATTCTGCTAACATTAGCATTCACCTGCATACTAGACACTTTGAAATGTGGGATCTCAGAAAGACTGAGCCCTCTGTAGTATTCCTAGTGGGTGGTTTTTTTCTTCTACAGAGATTTGCTTCTTTTTAAATTTAACATTGATTGATAGCTCATAGGTGTTAGATGATTTTCTGAATGCTTTATGTGAATCCACTCATTCAGTCATGTAATACCTCTGAGGCAAGGACTGGGATGAACCACATTTCAAAAATGAAGAAACTGAGGCTTACAGTAGTCGAGTAAGTTACCAAAGTTCCCACAGCTAGTTAGAGATAGGATGGGAATTCAGATCCAGACATTCTGGCTCAAAGTCCCACATATTAATTTTGAACCAACTTTGTACACAACATAGCACGTTTGACTTGTGACTCTTTTCTAACAAACGTGTACACTTCATTATTAGACATAGTTTCAAATTGCAACTTGTAGTGATCTCTTGGTATGGTCCATGAAAAATGTCATGTAAATTTATTTTTGGCAAAGAGAAGAAAAGGAGGGAGATGTAAGTATTCAAAACTTTATAACTTGTGTATTGATCCTTTCAATTGTCGTCTCCTCCCATATTCCCTCCTTACTTTTTTTATTGAAATTCCAACCTCAATTATTATGTAAGTTACACAGCATGATCGACTTAAGTCAGTGGGTATCACTGTGAAAAATAAAAGAGAAAATCAAAGTCTGATCATCTTTATCAGTGTTTTTAAATTCAAAACCACCATAATCAAATGTTGGTCTTCAAATAATATGCCAGTGACCATCACACAGCTACATAATTTAAGCAACCATAAATGCAATGTCACATTACAGAGGGCTTCTAATTTAATTGAGTTTAAAGTAGGCCAAAGTCAGTCATTTATATCTCTCTGCATAGATTATACTTACAATTACTTCCCAGAAAATAAAAACAAAGCATAATATTCAGAATGATGGCCAAGCCTTTTTGAAAATGAAAATATTGCCCGCAATGACTTATTCCACTAAAAAAAAAAAAAAAAAGCACAACAATGAAATTAATCATTATTTATATAATCAGTGGGTATGGACAAGTCTGAGTTGACACTCAACAAATCAATTCCCTTTAAAGGTCGGTGAGTGAAATATTGAGTTTTGCTTAACACAGTTCTTCTCCCTTGTCACGATTCTCAGTATTCTGCTCTCCCCATGTATTAAGAAAACGAAAACTGAGAGTGGATCTTTCCTGTGTGTACCACAGCCATTTTAAAATAAAACGAGGGGCGTGTGTGTGTGTGTGTGCGTGTGTGTGTGTGTAGAGGTGTGTGTATGTGTGTATGTACTGGCATCGATTTTACAGATGAAAATAGAAGAACTCTAACCTCAGAAGCACATGCCAGTTAGCAGGGTTGGGGAAAGTTCAGGTGCTGAGGGAATACACCTTTTCCCTCTTATCCCACATCCAATTAAAAACAGGTAACCCTATAATCTGCTGCTGGTCGTCTCAAGCTAATTACACTTGGACAAGAATTTAGGCAATGCTCAATTGCAGAAAATTAACATGCACATTTCTCTACATGTACTTGTGGAAAGGGAGGGATAAAGCCACATGCAAAATCTTTCCCAAAACTCAGCCAGACCTCATTCATATCCACATACTTCATGTCACATTAACTCACCCAGCCTGACACCCAGAGCTACACCCTCCAGCTGACTGGCAAGGTTAGGCTTTAGCTTTTTAATAACCTTCTTATACATATAGGCCTATATATCCAGGATCTATGAAGTACACAGATGATTATTTAGGATTAATGGATCATCCAAAGTGCCAGTTGGCACGTTTTGAGAAAAAAGTGTAACAAATGCAGCTGTTTACTAATAAATAAAGCCTCAGCTGTAAGAGAAATAAATTAGATGCATTTAATTGGTAGGCTGCAGACCTCCCCTCTTTATTACAATGCCGCTTCTTGTTATTTTATGATGTCAGGGTAGATGGCAGACTGACAGAGTGTTTATGAGTCACAGTTTGCAGATGGCACTCTTGGTTCTCGGCAGCTATGAGCACAAGTAGCATGCGGCCTCAATAGCAGATTTTGCCAACGACGACCCCCTGAGAATTAGCTGTCTCCATTTCTCTGGTGCCAATCCCTCCCTGGCAGAACTCTACTTCACAAACCCACCTTCGATAAATTGTGGCTGCCTTGGCAGGGAATTAAACAGAGCTCGCACCCAAGAAGGCCCTCGTCTCCAGGTGATCCCTTTGTCATCGCAAAGGAGGCCTGTGCCATGATTCTCAGAGCAGCCTTCCTACTGTTTCTTACAGGGGACGATGACCAAGAATCCGGCAGGACAAAACCCCCTCCCTCTCCCTACTTACTTGGCTCTCCACGCCTGCCCTCCCTCCAGCTGACAGGAGTGATTTCCTGTCTCTCGAGCACAGCATAAGGTCCTTGCACTTGGGATTCAGAGCTCCCCTAACTAATGACAGCTTTGTCATCGTACAGCTGGGGATGGAGGGGGAGGGGGTCACCCCTGCCCGAGGAGCTGAAGCTTTGCAGCTTCTGTACTCCCCGCATTCTCCCTGGTCACTAGTCACTTCTAGGGCTGGGGAACAGCACACAGGAGACATGCAGTCATAATTGTCAACAGATTTGTACGTTTTTGTCGCCAGTTATACTCATAATGGATTTTTATTCTAGTGGGTTTTTTCATTAGAAAAATAGGAATGATCAAGCCCCTTTGGAGAGAAGAGAGGATATTCTGAACACATAATAATAGTAATGATAAGGTTAATGATAATAGCAGTCATAATATTAATATCAGGAGCTGCCATTTATTGAGTATTTACTATGGGATAGACTAAAATCACTTCCCTCAGGATTATACAAATTATCTTAATGACAGTTTAAAACACATCAGCACGACTCCCTCTTTGTCTCTTGCTTCCTTTTCCTACCGTCCAGCGTTCAGCCATGTGAGCCCTGGCCATGTGTCCAGGAGGACCCTGAGAGGAATCTTTAGATCACTGCCATCTCGTTCCCTCTGTTCCACTGTGTCTGATAGGGACCCAGTGGAGGGGGTCCGATCTCTCCAGCTGTCTCTTGAAGCTTGAACAGTTAAAAATGGCATCTTGAGGTCAAGCTGGATGAGGTAAAGAAAGCCCCAAAACAAAAATAAATGTCGTTGGTTGGTTGGATGATTTCAAAAACAGTTTGGGAAACCTTAGGTGGGAAAGGAATCAGACTCAGATTTTTCACTTTAGATAAAGGCTCATGTCTCTCCCAAGGGATTTATTTAAAATAAGGGGAGAGTCATCTCTGTTACATAAAATATGTGTGCATTCCTCTAAAGATCAAACACAAGACAAACCTTTCTGTTTTCACTACATCATAGTGAAGTTTCTCTAATTAGCACAACAAGGTAATGCATAAATATATACATACATACATACATAATAGATAAGTAAATCAAATTGGAGGCATTTAGACTGAGAGAGAGGTTTTAAAATTGTCTTTATTTGCAAAGTCATAATCCTTTAGGTAGAAAATCCTCAGGAATCTATTAAAAAAAACAGTAAATGAGTTTAGCATGATCACAGCATACAAGATCAATATACAAAAACCAGTTGTGTCTCTATATGCTAACAAAGAACAGTCTGAACATGAAATTAAGAAAGCAATTACAATTACAAAACAATTAAAATTACAATGGCATTGCAAAGAACAAAATACTTAGAAATATATTTAGCAAGAGATGTGTCAGGCTAGTATACGGAAAACTACAAAACATTGTTGAAAAAAATTAAAGATCTAAATAAAGTGAGATATGTTCATGCTTTAGCAGACTCAATATTGCTAATTAGCAATTCTCCTCAAATGGATCTACAGGTTCAATTTAATCCTCAGCAAAATCCTTAAACTGTTTTACTTTCTTTTTCTTCAGAACTTGACAAGCTGATTCTAAAATTTATATGGAGATGCAGAGAACCCAGAATAACCAAAACAATTTTGCACAAGAAGAAAAAAGTTGGAGGACTCACACTTTCCAATTACAAAATTTACTATAAAGCTACAGATCAAGACCTTGTGGTACTGGAATAAGATTAGATACATAGATCAATGAAACAGAATTTAGAGTTTAGGATGACAACCTCATATTTATGGTTAATTAACTGTTGACAAAGATGGTAAGGCAATTCTATAACCTTTCAGCCAGTGGTGCGGTCACTTGGATACACTCATGCAAAAAGATTAATCAAGATGCTTACCTTGAACCATACGAAAATTAACTCAAAATGGACCATAGACTTAGGTGAGAGAGCTGAAACTATAAGATTTCCAGAAGCAAACAGGAAAATTAGAGTGGCTTGTGAGGGAGAGAGTTTTCCTGAGGAGGTAACACTGAGCAGAGAGTAGATCTAAATGAGGAAATGAGCTATAAAGGTCTGGAGGAAGACTATGGCCTACTCCAGGCACATGGAAGAGCAATTGCAGATGCTCAGAGGTGAGAGTACATTATGTGTTTTTAGAAAGTAAGGAGCCAATGTGGTGTGTTCTCTTGTGATGTGGAGCTAAACAAAAATCTCTTAGGCAGGATGTGAAAAGTACTGTTAAGAGAAAATTTACAAAATGGGCTTAAGGTGAAAAGCTTCTTTTTTAAAATTTTAATTGTTTTTAATGTTTATTTTTGAGAGAAGGAGAGAGAGACAGAGTATGAGCAGGGGTTAAGGGGAGCAGAGAGAGAGGGAAACACAGAATCCAAATCAGGAGCCAGGCTCTGAGCTGTCAACACAGAGTCCCATAAGGGGCTTGAACCCACAAACCATGAGATCATGACCAGAGCCGAAGTCGGCTTAACCAACTGAGCCACCCAGGTGCACCCCAAATGAAAAGCTTCTGATTTTGGAAAGATAGCATTAAGAAAATGAAGTGTTAAGCTACAGACTGGGAGAAGATATTTGCTAATCATACATTTGTACCAGAAAACAGAACCCTGAGCAGCCTAATAATCTAAACACAAATAAATCAGAAGTAGGCAAAAGAGGTAAACAGACGTATTACAGAAGAAGATATTTGGATGGCCAATAGGTATATATGATTTGGTCAAGGTCACTAGCTATCATGGAGATGCAAACTAAGGCACCAAGAGAAACTAGTATACACCCACTAAAATGGCCATAATTAAAACGAATGACAAAACTAAGTTTTATAGAAGATTTAGAGCAACTGGAACTTTCATGGATTGGTGTTGAGAGTATAAAATGTTGAGAGTACTTTGTGAAAAAAGTTCAGCAGTTTTTAAAATAGTTAAATATGCACTACTGTTTGTCCAAGCAGTTCTAATACTAACTAGTTACTGAAGAGAAATAAACACAATTTTCTCACAAAAAAACATTTTGCTTAAAAAAACACTTGTACACAAATGTTCATGGCATAATATTTATTCATAATAATTTCATATATTTATTCATAATAATTTCAAACTGAAGATATTCCAAATATCTTCATCAGGCAAATGGATAAAAGTAATCGTCTATTCATACACTAGAATATGACTCAGCAATTAAAAGGACATGCTGCTGATTCATGCAACAACATGAATAGTTCTCCAAAACATTATGCTGAACAGAAGGATCCAGAGCACATACAACATGCTTCCATTTCTATTAAATTCTAGAAGAAGGAAACTGATTTATAATGACAGAAATTGAACCAGAGGTTGCCTAGTGTTTGAGAGACAAGAATTGAGTGCAAAGTATCCTGAGAGCACTTATTAGGATGATAGAAATGTTCTCTAGCTTGGCGCCTAAGTAGTTACATGGGCTTTTTCATTTGTCAGATCTCATCAACCTGCACATTTAAATTGCTTGTCTTCATTGTATTTAAATTATACCTCTATAAAGTTGATTTAAAAATAAAATTAAAAACTACCAGTAATGGGGCATCTGGTTGGCTCAGTCAGTTAAGCGTCGGACTTCAGGTCATGATCTCATGGCTTGTGGGTTTGGGCCCTGTGTCGGGCTCTGTGCTGACAGCTTGGAGCCTAGAGCCTGCGTAGGATTCTGTGCCTCCCGCTCTCTCTGCCCCTCCCTCACTCATGCTCTGTCTCTCTCTCTTTCTCTCTCAAATATAAATAAACATTAATAACATTTTAAAAAATTAAAAAATAAAACTAACAGTATTGACATAAAATGTAAGAAACCTGAAACAATGAGAAATCTTAAACTTCTAAAACATGCACTAAATCAACTTTTAAATTATAATTTCTAATAAACATTCTATGCTTAAGTATTTCCCATATGATGTAAAATTTCAAGATCAAATAAAAAGACATAAAACTTAGCGACTTGTTTCATGAGCCTAGTAAAATCCAGATACCAAAAATGAATAAAAGTAGATTAAAGGAAAAAGAAACAATGGCTCAAATTTATGAACAAAGGTACAATAGCACTGAACAAAATACTAGAATATCAAATCAAGCAGCTTAACGATACTAACAATGTCAGCAATTCGGGTTTATTACAAAAATGCAAGAATTGTTCACATTATAATTTTTTTAAAATATTGCAACCCAGTTTGGGATGCAAAAACACTGATTCGAAGGGATACATGCATGCCGGTGTTTATAGCAGCACTATCAACAATAGCCAAACTATGGAAAGAGCCCAAATGTCCATTGACTGATAATGGAATATTACTTGGCCATAAAAAGAATGGAATTTAAGAAACAAAACAAATGAACATAGGGAAAAAGAGAGAGAGAGAGAGACAAACCACAAAACAGACTTTTAATTGTAGGCAAGAAACTGATGGTTACCAGAAAGCAGGTGGGTGAGGGGAATGGGTGAAATAAGTGATGGGTATTAAGGAGTGCACTCATGATGAGCACTGGGTGTTGTATGTAAGTGATGAAACTAAGATTATACTGTATGTTAATTAACCGGAATTTATATGAAAACTTGAAATGACAAAAATAAAAATAAAGGAAAATAACTCACTTTTGGGTGCCTGGGTGGCTCAGTTGGTTAAACATCCAACACTCAATCTCAGCTCAGGTAATGATCTCACAGTTCATGAGATGGAGCCCTGTGTCGAGCTCCACACTGACAGTGCAGAGCCTGCTTGGAATTTTCTCTCAAAACAAATAAATAAGCTTAAAAATATAAATACATAACTCACTTTGTTAAACAATTTAAAAAGAAACAACGAAATAATCATCTTAAAAGTCAACTGGAAAGTACTGGATAAAATTTAACACAGTTCTAATAAATTATTTTGGCAAGTTTCCCCCCTTTCCTCCTGAGATAATGCAATTAGACAAAATATGAATAAAAATATGTCTGACTGTAAATATGGATAAGACTCTTATTGTAGATAATATGATTATTTAAATGTACAAATTTAAAGGAGCCAACTGAAAATCTGTTTGAACTAATAGAGGAGTTCAGTAAGTTAGCATGATATGTGATTACTAAATGAAAAATTGCAGCTTTCCTACAATCAGCAAAACAATAAAAACAATTTAGGAAGAAAAGAAATTACGTTAAAAATTTAAAAGCCAAATTGAATCCAGGATACCTAGAAATTAATCTAGCATCAAGTATGTGAAAACCAAATGAAGAAAATTAAAAGGTTTTAATAGAGATTATTCAAGCAGAACTGAATAAATGTAAAGGGGTTTATTTAATTTTTGAAAGCTATTAATTATCACTAAGTTCAGTAATCTCTGATTTTATGGTTTCTCCTGAAGAAATGTTGCACAAAATTTTAGGAAATATTTTGCAAAGAATGCATAAAATTAAAATTCCCTATATATATATATAGAGAGAGAGAGAGAGAGAGTGAGAGAGAGAGAAAGAGAGAGAGAGAGAGAGAAGCAAATCTGGTTAGTTGCCTACTCTACACCAAAGTTTCTCTTACTTGTACTAAGGTTACCTTCCACCTTACTCAAGGTAATGTGCTCAGATAATAAAATATGTTTCCTAATCTCTCTTGTAGACAGAATTGTCATGTATTGCTCTTATTCTAATATCCCTAGGCAGGGTTTCAGGAAAAGCTCCTTGAAAGAGAGGATGCTCAGATCCCATACCTGCCTACTGCTCTTTGTCTTCTTTATTATTCTTGCCTGGAACACAAATGTGGTGTTGGAGGTGAAGCAATCATCTTGCAACCATGAAGTAATGACATGAGGATGAAAACCATACCCAAGATACTTGAGCAAAATGTGAAAAGTCTGCACCAGCCCTGGACTTTTTCGTTTTTTGTTATGTGAGAATCACAATTTCTCATTTCATTAAGCTTCTATAGGCAGTTTTCTGTTATCCTGTGACATAAAGAAGAATGCAATCCCTAACTGTAAAATGCTTCAAAGCTACAATAATTAAAATACTGTGCATTGTGATACTAATGCTAGAAGAGACAAATGTATGAATGGATAATGTATGAATGGATATGAGTGGATAGTCCTGAATTTACGCTTGTAAAAATCTTTCTGTCTATTTTTCTATCTATAATAAATAACATATATATAATCATATGTATATTACATAGATGATAGATGATAGATAGATAGATAGATAGATATTTCATAAATTAGACATTTGAAGTCAGTACCATGTATGAGATAGCTCATTTAAGGCAGCCAGCAGGGGCGCCTGGGTGGTTCAGTTGGTTCAGCATCTGACTCTTGACTTCAGCTCAGGTCTTGATCTCATGGTCCCGAGACGGAGCCCAGCATCAAGCTGTGCACTGGGGGTGAAGCCTGCTTGAGATTCTCTCCCTCTCCTTCTGCCCCTCCTCCACTTGCCTCTCTCTCTCTCTTTCTCTCTCTCAAAAAATAAAAAAACATAAATCAGCCAAAAGATGAAAAAGGGTTTCACCAGCTCTGATTTGGTCATTTTAATGTTTTTTTTTTTTTTAATTTATTTCTAGGAGAGAGAGAGAGAGAGAGAGCGTGAGCAGGGGAGGGTCAGAGAGAGAGGGAGTCACAGACTGAAACAGGCTCCAGGCTCTGAGCTGGTAGTCAGCACAGAGCCCGACGCGGGGCTCGAACCCACGAACCGCGAGATCATGACCTGAGCGAAAGTCGGACGCTTAACTGACTAAGCCACCCAGGCGCCCCTGATTTGGTCATTTTAAAAAATACTCCCAGATTCTGACAGCTTGCACCTTTCTGTCTCCACAGCTGCGCAGTGGTGTTTTTTTTTGGAACATGGCTGCTCTCCGCACACTCTGCTTCTCGTGTTACAGAGTGTTCGTAGCTCATTGCCCTCCATTACGGAATGTGCTCATCCTTGGTTTTCATCACAATCTGCCCATGGGAGTCTTTGTCTTGTCCTGCCTCAGGTTGGTGCCACACGATCCCTAACATTGGACCTTTCACAACTGGTAAAATTCTTGCTGATTAACTCCTTAACACAAAAGTCCATTTTCCTGATAATGTTCAGGATTCATCCTCTATACTCCTTCCTGCCATCCATTTATGTTGATTGATTAGGTCAGAAAGCCCAAGATTTTCATTTAGTTCTTCTAGCACCCTTGTCATTTAGTCCATTAGTATTTGAATAGTGGATTTTAAAATATTATATTAAATTTTATTGCTTTTTGACAAAGGCAGTTCAAGAATAATTTCTGAATATCTTATAGAAACCATAAAATGTCAGTGTTACAAGGGCCCTTAGAGATCATCTGCTATTACCTCTTATAGACTTTACAGACGGAGAAAGTGTAGCTCAGAGAGGGAAGTGATTTGCCCATTGTTGCATATCTCATTAGTTAAGGTGCTGGAGATAAAACACTAGAACTTTCTTGATTATCATCTTAGTTTCCAGTTGCTTGAGTTTTCTTCCTTGCTATTGGAGGAGTCCCCCTTATTTATTTATCCCTAGTTATCATTAGGGGATTGCTATTCTCCACTGTTTAGAAAAGATGGGCTAATAAAGACTAATTCCAATTTATTTCTCTGTCCTTTCACTTGCTCTTTCCGGGTCACAAGGAATGATTTGTGGAATTGGAGAGGTGGCAAAAAACTGACAACTCTGCCAACTAGGAGTCAGTCATTGAAATGGCATTTCAGCATTGTTGGCCCATCTTTCTCATTTTTGTGAACCACTCGGTCCTACACATAGTGGGTTCCCCTGCTTCTCGACTCTACACTGCAAAGGGATCAAACAGAGATTGGTCTTTGCTCCATCACTGCCAGGTACAACTAGGTCAGTGAGTCAGATTCATGTGGGTTCTGATTTGTGTGTTTGGTATGGAGGTAGGAGACCTTATTATACTCTCAATTCAACTTGACTAGGAATTACCATGGAATTATGGCTTAATCACTATTGTATTTCTTATTTTTATTCATAAAAGACTAAAAACCTGTAGAGGAGATGAAGTGATAAATTAGGCTTACCCTTATAGCTAACATTCACTCCCATTTTTGAGTACTTAGGCATGCATCATCTTCGATATGGACTTCAGGGAAGGATGCCAGAGATGCGAAGGGCATAGAAGCATACAATAAATAGGCTGGATCACCTGGATAATTACAACAGCATCCTAACATGCAAATTTGGATACATATTATTGTTCTTGAAGTGCATCTATATGACTTCTTGTGCCCTAATGTTTTCCAAAGGGATGTGTCTACCCTCGAGGCATATAATTTGGCCCTGAGACATAGGAAAATATCTGTTTCTGTTTATTTTTTATAGTAACCTTTTTAATTTTCTTTATGGATATTTTATAATGTACATAATCCATTAGAGTGGTATATGCAAGTTTATATATTAATTAATATGCGTATATCAGGAATGAGTGTCCCAAAACATTGACTAACCAGGGTAAGTGATGAAACATAGTTTGGAGACCACTGGTCTTGGATTTCAAATTCCTAGTGTGAAGTATAAGCTTATCTATTTTAATGCCCGTTTAACCCTTTAGCTTCATTTCTTTCCAATCTTCCTCTGTGCAATCATGTTTGTAATCAATTATTCAATATATTGAAGCTTATTCTGTCTTAGGCATTGTAAGAGGCAATGAAGGACATTACTGAAGAAGAGTGGCATAGCCCTGTCTCTCATAATGGAATTTACTTTTTACCTGGGAGTAAAGGGGGAAATCTTATCTTACCTGGGAACTCAGGGAATGACTTTCTTGAAAAGTGATGTTTGAGTTCTGAAAGATGAGTTCTTTCTAGTCATAACAACTTACTGGAAGGTCCTAGAATTTGCCAGTGTCCCATCTAAGTCTCTTTGTATGGATTGGTCCTGCTTTCCTGTTAGCTCTCCTTCCAGCCCTCACACCCATTCTTTCATCTATCTTCTCATTCTTGTATTAGATTCTTCTGGAAGCCTGACCCTTCTTTGTACTACTTATATTATGGCACTTACTCCATACCTTAAAATTTCTTGTGTGCTTATTGGCCTTTTGGACTAACCCATGCCTTGTTCTTGTTTTCCATTGGCAGCACATTGTTTGGGGTATAATATGTTGAATTGAATAGAAGTTCCCTAATGCTCAGACATAAAATAATTTCCTATGTTATTTGTTTGCATAAAATTTTCTCTGTGCATGGAAAGTTCTCCTTGTACTGACCTGTTTAAATCTGAGTTACCCTACACAGTTTCACCCTTGTGGGAAAGCCTCTTAGGCCCCATGAGGTGGTGTTCTTTACTTTCTTTTTAGGCTTTCTAGGTTGGTAGAGTATACGAGCATTCCACAGAACAAGTAATAAATGGTATTGTAATTGTGTGTTTAGTGGTCTGTTTCTATGACAAAATCATGAGCAGATGGATGGGAAGAACATTTTTTACTACCTTTTTATTCTTTCTTAACATCCAACAATGAGTCTAGCACTTTGTATGTTCTCAAAAACTATTGTTTGAGTAAAAAAGAATGCATGGTACTGTCACGACCTATAAAGAAACTCTAACAGTAACTTAATTATGATGGAGCAATAAAAGCATGTTGGGAGGCATGTGTATGTGTGTCTGTGAACACGTGATCCCTTTTTCTTAGTGTATGGCTAAGAGTTAATGAAAGGGAGAGTGGTAACTAATGTATGTAATCTGTTTTTAGTTTTTGCTTGTTTATTGTGTGTCTCTCTATAATTTAAAGCACACAGTGAGAGAGTCCTTATTTACTGCTGTTTTTCGTTCCCAATCATGTCCGGCAAATAGTAGTAGGTAAACTGGTTAAATGAATAAATAATGCTTATTTAAGGCTCGATATGTGTAAATAGTTTGTCAAGCATCCTGCATATGCTTCCTCATTTAATCCTCACAGTAACCCTGTGTTGGAGACTAGTAAATTGAGATTGGAAAAACAAAGTGCTGAGGCAGCCACTCAAACCCAGAACTCTCTGGCTCCAAAATCTACATTAACAGTGAAAACAAATAATTTTTACATTTAAAAAAAGTTGCCCTTGGGTACATTTCTTAATTAACCCCATCCCTGTTTTTAGAGGAAAAAAAGGTGTGAATCAAGGATAAATTGTATTACCTTGTAAACTGAACTTCTAACTTGCAAAGTGAGGGTAAATTATTTGTGACCAGATGGTTCCAGCCCAGTCATAGAAAGATCTCACAACAACTGGGAAACAGCAGAAGAGGAAAACTATGTCCATACTTGAGTCCAATCTTTCTATATTTCATTTCTGGGGGACTGACTGCAAAGTAAGCTTTCTTATGCAGCTGGCTAGGCTGAGATCTTGTCCAAATGCTGGAAAGTGACTGATTTTTGGTTGTTTGGCTTGTAAAGGGAGGAGAGGAAGACAAAGGCAAAAGCAGGCTCTTTTCACATCACCTTGCAGCTCATGGTCCAGCCTCTGTCCGACTTTGGCACTTTGTCCAAGAAATTTTTCCTTTCCTTCTGATCTCATGTCCAGAATCAGTTTTTCTTCAGAGTGATAGCAAAGTTCTCCAGGCTCCCATGGTTGCCAAATGTAACCAAAGACAAATGTGAAAGGCAAATGGATTCAGGGTGACATGTACTGCACTTTCTTGGCCATAGACGGTATATGGTGTGAGGTTATATGTGGCTTCCTTGGCAGCTTTCTGGGCCTGATCTATGGCAATGAAACTGGCAGATGAATAATTGTGAATATTCACACAAGAGTGCGCAGAGAAAGAAAATCTCTTGACGCAAAGAAATTCCAACTTTATCCAATCTTGATCATTACATATATGGTGTGATTCAAATGCATTTAATATATTCATTTATTATGCCCCTACTGTACTGCAAGCATATACACACAGGGAAGTGTATACAGACTATGAGAACATGATTATTTTTTAACAGAAACCTTAATGAAATGAGCCATTAAGATTTGGGGACTGGCTATCATGCAGGGATATGTATAAAGCTCTGAGGTGAGAGCATGTCAGTATGTTCTAAGAGTGGTAGGGAGTGCAGTGTAGGAGACGAGAGCAGGATGGAAGGGAATAGTGGTAGGAGGTGGGGTTCAACAGGGAGCCAGGGTTTAGAGAACCATTGTATCTACCTGTTAGACTTTTCTAGCTCATGTAATAGAAAATCCCTGGGAAGATTCTGAGCAGGAGAAGGTGTGTTAAAAGCAGCATTCCAGTAGAGAGTGGAGAATAAAACCTGAGGAGGTAAGAGCAGAAGCAGGCAGACAAGTGGAGATGCTATTGCTGCCTTCCATGGGAGAGCAGCACTGGCTTAGACCAGAGTGGAGATTGGGGTAGGTGGCAAAAACAGAGGTTCCAAGGTGCATTTGAAGGTGGAGCCTGAAAGATTTCCCAATAGACTGCATACCAAATGGGACAGGAAAAGAGAAGCTGTTCACTCTCAACAATAGCTAAAACATGGAAAGAGCCTAAGTGTCCATCAACGGACGAATGGATCAAGAAGATGTGGTTTATCTATACCATGGAATACTACATGGCAATGAGAAACAATGAAATCTGGCCATGTGTAGCAACATGGATGGAACTCAAGGGTGTTATGCTGAGCGAAATAAGTCAGGCAGAGAAGGACGGATACCATATGTTTGCATGTATAGGTGGATTAGGAGGAACTTAACGGAGGACCATGGGGGAGAAGAAGGGGAAAAATAGTGAGGGAGAGGGAGGGAGGCAAACCATGAAAGACTCTTGAATGCTGAGAGCAAACTGAGGGCTGATGGGGGTGGGGGGAGGGGAAGGGGAGTGATGGGCATGGAGGAGGGCACTTGTGGGGATGAGCACTGGGTTTTATATGGAAACCAACTTGACAATAAACTATTTGTAAAAAAAAAAAAAAAGAAAGAAAAGAGAAGCTGTTGACAGCAAGGTTTTGTTTTGAACTGAGAATATTAAGGGAGGGGAAATAGGGTGAGAAGGGGATGAATCTGATTTAAAGGGAAGTCAAGAGCTCTCTTTCTACACATTAGGTTGGAGGCATCCATTAACCATCCTAGGGAGACGTTAAATGGGCAGTGAGAAGTGATGGATTTGGATGATATCACCTAGGAAGTAAATGAAAGTAAAGAAGAGGAATCCTAGAAAGAAGGACTGATCCTTAGGGCACACCAATAGTTTATTAACAAAGGCCTATTCAACCCAAATCATTCAATCTACCCTTGGGTGGGCCATATTCTTTGCCTAAGAAGGATTTCAAAATTTCTAAGACAAAGACTTTGCCCTCAAGGAAGACAGGTTGATGTATTGCAAAGAGCACCACCAAGGAGCACTCATGCTTCTCTACCTCTTACCAGATGTGTGTTGTTGAATAGACTAATCTTTTTGATTTTCAGTATTTCTATCTTATGAGTTACTAAATAACTATGTCATAGTAGATTTATGAGAATTAAATTACATATCAAGTGCATGACTCTATAAATTCTAGTTTTTTTCTCCCTTCAAAGAATGCTCATTGGGGCCACTTTTCCCTCATAACTTTTCATCTAATTTAGACCATAGACTGCATAAGGGCAAGAAACACTTTTATCTTCTTTTGTTATGTAGACAAATCCTAACGTCACAGATACCCAGCACCTATTTGCAGAATACATCTCTAAAATGAATTAAGTAAGTGCATTTGGATAGGATTTAGGTTCCTAGATTAGATGAATCAAAGTGAATGCAGTCCCCTCACCTCATAGTTTACCTACAGCCCAGGCTTTACAATATGGTGATACTCTAAAGGAAAAGACAGCCTGGTAAAATACTTAATCCCAAATGAATGACAGAATTTTTTCCCGACATTGTGTTTGTATACAATTCAAATATGCCAGGTTACTTTTGGGCTGTTTAGAGCAAAGCAGTGCATCCAAATGGAAGAAGTATCTAATGAAAAAAACACTGTAGAAAATTTACTGATGTTTTCTTAAAATTCCAGTGATGAGGAGTGTCCAACAACAGCACACAGTGGACTTTCTGACAGACCTTTATTGTCTGCAGTACCCCAGGCTCAGATCCCTAGGCTCTTTAATCCTCCTTTTCCTGGGGTCCTCCTTGCTCTCTTCTCAAGCCTGGCATTCTGGACAAATGACTCTGGTATCTCCTTGTGTATTTTTGTTCACTTAAATGCAAATAGATTTAGCTTCTGCAAGTGTCTCTGAGTGCCCTGCCCTCAGATCACACCAACCAACCACCCTTATTGGCCCTCCTCACAGAGACCTATCTTAGATGTCAGAGAGGAGGAGGTTTCCAATGGCTTGAGATGTTTTATAATTCTCATGAGATACGTTAAAATGATTGATTACAGAAGAAAACATATACATCTCAAGGGAATAAAGTCTGACTAGAACTTAAGGCAGTATCATGATTTCTTGGGGGAAGTTAAAAGAGCAGAAGATGTATGAATGGCCTTTTCTCACTGGCTGGGCTTCCGTATTCCACCTTCTCAACTTTGGTCATGTCCTTACCGGCATTAGTCTGCTAAGGCTTCTGGGATAATTACAACAGACTGGGTGACTTAAACAACAGAAGTTTATTTCCCATAGTTCTGGAGGCCCGAAGTCCAAGGTCAGGGTGTCAAGAGGGTTGTTTCTTCTGGAAGTCCCTCTCCTTGACTGGTAGATAGTTGGCTACTCCTGTGTCTTTACATGGTCTTTCCTCAAGGTGTGTTTGTGTTCTAATCTCTTTTTATAAGGATGCAAGTTATATTGGAGTAGAGCCCATCCCAGCGACATCATTTCAACTTAATTACCTCTTCAAAGAGGTATTGAGCATTAAGATTTCAACATATGAATTTTAGAGGGACACCATACAGTCTATACCACTTGTGGGGAGGCTTTCCCTCTGCTGCCTCTCTTTTTTCTCCCATTTTGGGAAGATATGAGAAGCCCTAAGAGCACAGTGAGTTAAACATAGACTTTGACTTAGTCCCAGGTATGATTACCAATTGGGCACTGCAGTGAATAGAGGTTTGAAAAGAGCATTAACTCTGCATCTTACCAAACTCTAAACTCTAGAATTTCTGCTTCTTATTCATAACTTATGAATGGATAAATGAAGAAAAAAAGAGCCTCCAACCATATTGGCATTTACTTCTGAAACAATTTATTTTTACTACTAGATGTCAGGAATCTCTATTTCTTTCAATAGGCTGACAAAAACTTCTCTGTTGAGTTGGGAAAATCTCAGAATCAAGCTGCCAGATCCTTCCTTTTGCCCCGAGAAGCTCTGAGGAAGAAAATAGGTCAGCATAAGCTAAGGCAATATTTCCAACTTGACAAATTGGTCTCTTTGTGTTCTTTGGCTGTACTCAATGACAGAAATTTAAGAACAGTGTTCAGATGAAGGAGGTAATAATCTTGCCTGTGTCAAGTTTGGGGCTTGGCTGGATTCTGTGTCATATTTAAAAAGTGACATTGGCATAGCAAGACATCCTCAGAGGTTGATTGACTGGAATAGAAAAGGGCTGGAAACCAGGAGGCATTTAGAATGGGGAAAGAAATTTAAAATGTTTCACCTGTTAAAAAAAAGGGGGGGTGGGCAAAAAAGTCAAACATCTCTTTTTACATATTTAAAAGAGTGTCACATGGAGGAAAGAGGATACTGAGTCTTTGTGTCTTCAGAAGGCCGTTCTAGTACCAGTGCATGGAAATATCAGAGAGCAGACTTGGGTTCATGATAAGGAAACATTTCCTAAGTGAGCTGCTCAACGATGCTTCTAAAGGTAGGAGGAGGGTTATGACTGATATTCATTGTGCTCTTCATATTTTTTCTGTATTTTCCAGTTTTTCCTCTCTAAGAAATTAAGAATTATTGTTATAATCAGAGAAGAAATCAAATACGTGCTATAATGTAAGGAGAAAAGAGAAAAAACACTCATTGAGGAGATATTATTTGCCCAGTATTTGACATATATTACTGGATAAACCAGTCATAATCTAAAGTTGGTTGGGTATACACATGAAATATTTGTTTTTTACCAATTAATACCCACCCCCCCACCCCCGATGTGCCACTTATACCATCATTTATTAACTTTTGTGATGAGCACTACAGTTTTCTGGTCACTTTAAATTATTAAGAATTTAGTCCTGTACATTATTAAATTTTAAATTTTAAACTCATTAACCACCCCCTTCTCACCTTTTAGCTCAAGCTTAACCCATGATTCCCAGAAACTATAGCCATGTACTGTGTGTGTGTGTGTGTGTGTGTGTGTGTGTGTCTGTGTGTGTGTGTACGGGGTGTGATCCACGATTTCACAATTTCAGTTCTTTGTCCTTTTCCACCCTCTTATTGTTCTGTCTCCTCATGAGGAGGGAATTAGGGGAAAGGAAAAACATTTATGTTTAACTGGGTCTGAAGATCTTTTTGTTGTTAGATGTGGCTACTCCTCTTCAGGACACTAACTGGTCTGTGTGGCAGGTGTCCAAATGCAGGCTCCCTTGTAAGGCTCACGTATATGTCTTCACAGTTTCATAACTGGGATATACCATTTTTATTTTAATTCTTTCTTCCACAAAAATACACCTAAAGCAATCCCATTGAGACTACCCCTTATTCTCTTGCAGTCAGAGTTCCCTATGGCAATGTGGAGGTGTTGTCTTAGGTGGCACTGGCAAGATGACTCCAATTCACCTTCTCTAGAACCTTTTGATCCACAGGCAAGCTACCTGTCCTTACCACTTCAAGTGGTGGCATGAGTCTGTTTGAACTCTCCACTTAACACTACCGTCTTCCGCCGACCCTCTTTTTCTTTGCTTTAAGAGCCACTCAGTAGATCAAAAATTCATTACACAAGCAATTGTCTAACCAGGGAATGAGATGCAAGTTTCTCCTTCTTGAAGGTACTCTTGTTATTTGGCATTGATTCTCTTGGGGTCTTCCTCATTGACTTTGGGAGGAGGAGGCAAAAGCAGCAACACTCCCCATACTAGGTCATTTCTTATAACTCCCGTGATGCTTTCTTTCCCCTGTGATATTTTCCTTCTTCATTTCTGGAGAATGGAAGATCTGATTGATCATAAGTGGTAGTAGAAGTGTTTGCCTACTTAGTGTGCCTGCCAAGAGGCCCAGTTGTTATAGTTTTTTCATCGTTATTGCTCTGTGATATTGGATATTTAATACTTTTTACCCCTCTGTTTGGAGTCCCCCCTTCAGCCCTAGGGCAATAGGGAAAATTCTGTTTACTGTACATGTTATATATATGATCCAATTGAACCCTCATAAAAAGTTGTGAAGAAATACTACTGCCATTTTATTGACAAGGAAATTGAGACTCCGTAAGGCTAAAAAAGTACCTAATTTCATTCCCAGGGAGGGGAAGAACCAGGGGGTGACCCTAGACCTAGCTGATTTAAAGGTTTTATTTATTCACTATACCAGTGGTGGCCAACTATGTAGCATAGATTAAGAACATGCTAGAGGCCCTGTTTTTACTGTCATATTCTCTAAGACTTAGGTTCCTCCCCTTCTAAAGAGGATTAAGTATAGTGTCTATCCTCAGAGAACTATTTGGAAGACTAGATGTGATAATAAATCTCAAGTGCTTAGCCTGAAGCCTAATATCTTCTAAGTGCTCATAGAGATTATAATATGCAAAGGGGTCCCACATACAAACCCTACTAGTTTATATCTACAGTGAGGTTTCCAAATGGAGAGGAAACACACACAAGGCTCTGGATTCTGATTCCACAGAGAGTTGGGTTAGACAGATAGCACTACTGGATGCACCATAACAAGTGTTCCATAACTCTCTTACTCTGAAAAGGGCAGTGGGATAGGGATCATCTAACTGAATTCTTGCTTATAAAGGGAGGACCTTCTAAGTGCAGCCTTTGGAATCAGCCTGTTTCTGTAAAGGCCAGGAATGTTGAGATGACTTCCTGCAAAACTACTAACAAGAGTAAGGAAATGAGCTTTCACAACCATTCCAGATTTGCCTCTCCTTGGAGGTTATAGCAATTGCTATAGTTTTGTTAAAAATGGTAATGATCCCCATATTAATGATAATAATAACATACACAGAGCTACTCACAAATAATGAGCTCCCTGTTCTTGGAAAGGGTTCAATGGAAGGCTGGGTGGCCATCACTCAACCATGTAAAGAAGGAATTCCAGCATTAGGTTAAAGGTAGAAGAGATGATCTATAGGTTTACATTCAACTTTGGATTTCTCTCATTCTATGAGTAACTTGAACCGATTGCATGAATCCAAGCCTTCCTCCTTGGCTTAAACCACTCCATGCTGTTTCCATTTTGAGCCAGCAAATGTACCCCATCCCCAAGGGTGTCCAGTCCATCTGCACCACTGAATGGTAATGCTGACAAAGAAGAAGAACAGAGCCCATTTCTTGAGCCAAACATACCACATTTGTTTTTCTCCTCCCCAGATATGAAGACAGTTTATTTAGAGAGCCCAATGGCTCAACTCGTGTTATATATTATTCCTAATACACATACTTGCTCACATCCATAAGACTGCACTGTGGGGGAGCTATGAAATTATTCTTTCCATTTTTTTTTTCCTGGAGCATATTTAATACAGATGCAGGCCAGATCTTTGGGAGTATGGCAAAATCTCCTCAGAATGATCAATTCGTTCTGCTCCAGAACCAATGGGCATTCAACCTTGCCTAAGGGAAGTACTCACTGGATATATTTGGACTCCCATATCACTATTTGTTACCAAAAGAAACACTGTTGTAGGCCAGGCTCACACAGTTTCATTTTTTTCAGGTTTACAAAGACTTTTCAGGTTGGTTTAGTGTGAACTGCTGATGAACAAATGCATCTGTGAAAGTTAATGTCCTGTACCTTAGCCCAGATGAATAAATCTATCCCTTTATTGGCACCATGAAGACTTGCCATTTTTTGAACACTTAAAGTTCTTTTTATGCATTGGGAGAATTTTTCAGCCAAGACCACCTGATTTCTGAAACAGAGATTTTGTGTGTTCCCAGTTAAATAAAAAAGGCAAAGATGAAAAATTAAAATAATAAAAAGAGGGGAAAAAAGAGAGAGAGAGAACGCCAATCAACCACACTGAAAAACATTTAAATCTACTTCTTTATGGACTAAATTTCCTCACACACAGAAAAAGCCAAGAAGTTGGAAGCTTGTTTTTTTCTTTCTTTTTAAAATATTACTTTCTTTCAATTTATTTTTATATTGGTAGATGATGTGAGACTCATTACCTTTTATAGGCCTGAACAAAATCTTACAATTTCTTACTAATATTATGCAATGACATAATGCCATTTGTAGAGGTGTCGCATAAAGCAATTGACTTTTACTGGCTTCTGATGGCAGGACTTGCCTTTTTATATTCTGTTTTATGTAAGCGTTTTCCAAATTTATCGACCTCACAGGATTTCTCAAGTTGCTTAATTACGGTAGGAAGAAGATATCTTTGTGGCCTGACACAAGAGCCTATTTAAAGTCTCCTTTAAAAAGAGAATGTAAGAATGGGGGTAAATGCAACTTGCATTTAATGCAAGCCTACTCTGGGCTGGATGCTAGAATGCAGCGATATAAGATGGGGCACCTACCACAAAGTGGGCACTGCACTGACAATACTGTTTCTTAATTTCATAGATGAGCCAACCGAGGCTCAGTTTCAATGCCCTATGTCACAGCAGGTATTAAGTAAGTGAAGGTGCTAGGATATCCACTCAAGTCTGACTTCAAGTCCATCCTATAGAGTCAAAAAAGAAAGCAATGTTCACATCAAAGTGGAACAGCCTCTAGGGGGAACTCTTTCAGTTACTGCTTTGAGATTCCTATCCAGGGAAAGAAAGCTCAGGAGGACCTTAAAAATTGAAAAGCCTGGTTTATCCTCATGATCCCTGTTCATTTGTTGCCAGAGTTTAATTAAAGGAGTTCTATATCACACCAAGGAAATGAGACTACATTTTGTAGAATGTTATTTTTAAAAACGTATGCAAGATGTGAAAGCTTTCAGTGGAGCTCCTCAAATCCTGGTATCCCATCCACATCTTACTGAGCTCCACCTCTGGGGAGTCTGTCTTGTTCCTTTCATCTAGTCCTGCAGTCTCCACATTTGGATCAAGCAGCACTTCTTAAGTGTGGAGAAAGATGTAGCAGGGATATTGGTGGGAAAAGGAATCCAAGTAACACTGAATGATGGAATATTATTGTTGTCTCAGACCTAAAAGAGTCCATAATCAAGCTTTTTATTTTTATATTGGAGGACTCTGAAGCCCTAAAAGAAGAAGTAAAAACTTTTTAGAAGCTGTTGTTTATAATATTCTGTGGAACCATTCCCATCAGTTAGAAATAGGTCTTGGCCAGGGGATGTAAAGTATGTATAATCACGAACTGATGGCCAGGTTGCTAACTGCCATTTCTTAGGACAGGCCATGGTCCCTGGCACTCTGAGCTTCCTATTCTCATGTCAATTACCACAGGATGTTATGATTCTATCTTGTTAGCATTCACTTCATTGTTTTCCTTGTGTTTCTACCACCCTCTGCTCTCTCACTGGTCTTTAGGATCATTTTTTTTTCTTTCTCTCAGTCCAAAATGAAACAAAAATACAGATTTGAAGAAATGCTTTACCTCTTTGGTCAAGGTGGTATCTCAAGTTCTTGGATGCATGTGTGCAGAGTCCCTGAAAATTAGGTAATTCTGAGACTAGGGGGAAGGAAAGAGAAAAGGGTGAGAGGTGAGTGAGATAGAGAAAGGACATGTGAGAGGAACTGTACAAGGATTTATTTGAGAGGTAGAAGAAGCAACTTCCTTTGGGGAACAGAGCACATACGAGCAATACAGAACAAGTTATCCTTGAACATGGATATTCCACCTGATGACAACGTGCCCTTCAACCTTACTGGGCATGGTTAGTCTTAGTCAATGTGAACCGACCAAACGGAGAGAGGGATATTGGACAAACCGACAAGGACAAGGTCAAGGAGGAAGAACCTGGCTCCCTGGCCAAGGTGAAAACAAACAGAACCAGTTGTAATTTCCCTGTTAGTAATGCAGTAATGATATACTAAGCACTATCACATGGGATATGGTACTTGCTATCCTTTTTCTCTATTGTGAAAAATGAGTGGGAAAGCTGTGTCATTCCCTGTGTATCCCCAGCCAGCTGTTATAGTTTGTCTTGTGCAGCAGGCCCTTGGAAAAAGTTTGTTGAATGAGCAAGCCAATGTATGAAGTAATTTGTCCAAATTAATGCAGCAAGTTTAATGATCTGACTAGGATCCAAACCCAGGGCTCCAGATCCAATTCCAGTATTTCTACTAAACATTTTCTATCTTTTCATAGGCTAAGAAAGATGGATAAATAAGATGAAGGACAGAACTGCTTGGATTGAAGGAGAGGCTGCATAGAAGACAGTTAAAAGGCACTTCTCTGGTCTAAATGCTGATTTTATTCTGCCTAAGTAGCAAGTCTATCCCCTCTCAGCCAGTAACGCTGGCTCCCAGGAAGTGTAACTTCTTCAACACAGAATATCTTTGAGGGACATTGACCAAGTAGATACTGCATTACAATATTGAAGACAGAGGGTATTCATGGTTTTGAGACTTATGATTTGAATTCTTCTTTCTTTAGGTTGAGTTCTTTCTTAATCTTAAGATTAAGATTGCTTCTTTAAGAGCATATGGCTGGGGCGCCTGGGTGGCTCAGTCAGTAAGAGCATATGGCTGTGGTGCTTGGGTGGCTCAGTCAGTTAAGCATCTGACTTTGGCTCAGGTCATCATCTTGCGGTTTGTGGGTTTGAGCCCTGCATCGGGCTCTGTGCTGACAGCTCAGAGCCTGGAGCTTGTCTTTGGAGTCTGTGTCTCCCTCTCTTTCTGTCCTTTTCCTGCTCGCACTGTCTCTCTCTCTCTCTCTCTCTCTCAAAAACAAAAACAAAAACAAAAAAAGAAAAAAAGGCATATGGCTGCATAGTTGTAGTAAAATCTAAGTAATTCCAGTATCAGCTGGTAGAAATGAGCATTCCCTGGAGATTACAGCAATATCAGCTGTTCTACTAGTTCAATCCTTAAGGATGGAAGAAATATTAAAGACCATTTAGTCCAGTGGTTCTCAATTGGGGGTAATTTTCCCCTCAAGACCCATTTGGCAATATCTTCAGACACTTTTTATTGACAACTAATAGGTGCTCCCAGCATCTAGAGGGTAGAGATCAGGGATGTTAAAGATCCCGCTGGGTTCATGACAGCCCTCACAACAAAGAATTCTCTGGTCCAAAATGTCAGTACTGTTGCTGTCAAAAAACTCTGATCTAGTCCATATGTTTGTCCAAAGTAGAATTCATCTACGGTGACTCAGATATTCAATTTTCTAGCCTCTGATGGAATATGTCAAGATCAACTGCTCACTGTTCCACTGGAAGTTTGTTCTACTGTTGGACAAATGCTGGTTTAGTTTCTTGTCCTTGGTGCTCCCCAAATGTTGAATGCGTACCATCACATTGTATCATAGTTACCTGATTCTGTGTCTTTCTCATGCATCGGACTGTGAGCTCTCTGAGGGGCTAGGTCTAATTCATATTTATCTTTGCATTCCCAGCTTCTGCATGACATCTTGTGCAAGAAAAAATTCTTTGGTAAAAATTCAGGGAATAAATAAGTGAACAAAAGATTAGAGGTCTTACATTCCAAGGTATACCCTATTTCAGGACTGAAATTCTCATTATTTTTAGGTTGTAGGTAATGAAACTCTAAGTAATGAAACTTTTCTCTTGCACTGGCGGTGGGAGAGAAAGACCACATGTTGCATCAGGCTCTATTTTGCCTTTTCCTCTAGGCAAAGGTTGTTAGCTTGGAAAACTATACATATTCTTACTTTGCACTTCTCTTTCACTGGATGCAAAGTTTCCTATAAAAGTGCCGACACTGGGGCAGATGGAAAATATTTTATAATCAACAGGTTTAATTTGCTGAGTGCTTTGCATTAAAATCACTGAAGTAGGTTGGGCTGGCCAATTCCCAAACGCCATTGCCAAACTGAGAAGCATTTTCTCAGTCTTGCTTTAAATGGCCATGAGCCATTGGACCACTGGGCTTGGACCAATATTAGAAGGAAGGAAAGAGCATGGAAACCAATTCTCCTGTGGGGTTGAGAAGGCCAGAGTAATTGACCACACTTTTCCAATTTTAGCTTAAAAGTCTGTAAATAATAAGGGTAATTCACATTTGTAAAGAGCTTACATAGGACTTTTACATCTGTCTCACCTTCACAAGCTGTAATAAATGTGCACCTAGGAGGTAGATGTTCCAGGAAATATGTACATTACAGGATAAGTATGATAGAATTCTTTAGGGTATCAATTGTTTTTTTAAAGAAAAATGTGGGACAAATAATTTGATATATTAAAATATGAGTATATTGTGGAATAGAATACACCATTAACACGATCTTTCAGATAAAACTAATTTCAAAAAAAAAAACTGCACTCATTGTGGGGGTGCTTAGAACTATATCCCTAGACCACTATCTAATAAGATATGGTAAGATATGTAAGATATGTAACATATCTAATAAGATGTTTGTAAGAAAATAGTGGAAAAGTTGACACAGTTGCCATGACACACATTATCTTCTTTAAATTCACAACTCACTTTTTCTTTTTTAAAAAAAATTTTAATGTTTATTTATTTTTGAGAGAGAGATAGAGTTCAATAGTGGAGAAGCAGAGTGAGGGGGAGACACAGAGTCTGAAGCAGACTCCAGGCTCTGAGCTGTCAGCACAGAACCTGACGCAGGGCTTAAACCCACGAGTGGGGGAGATCACGACCTGAGCTGAAGTCAGACACTTAACCGACTGAGCCACCCAGGCGCCCAATGGTATCGTGTCTATAAAAACAACTTGTAACAACTTAACCTCATAATCAGGCCATGGTAAAACAAAAACAAAAACAAAAACAAAAACAAAACTGCCTTCAAAATATTTCCAAGAGACTCTGGTCATAATTTCCTTTCCTTGACTAATCAGTTTTTATTTAATTGGTATATACTTGCTGAGGTTCTAAGGCAAACATAGCCCTGTGTTTGGTTACAGAAAGAATATTCACAAAGCATAAGAAAAAGACTAAAATATATGGAGCATCTACTCTATGCCAAGTGCCATGCTAGCATTTTATAAATATCATCTCGTTTAATCTCTGCCACGCCCTGGCAGGTACTATTGATTCTATTTCACAAATTAGGAAACGAAGGTCCCTGTAATTAAATCACTTGTTCAAGGTCACCCAAGATGTAATCCTTATATTGGGAGGGGGGAATTTTTAATTTAATTAAGGTAATATAACACACACACATACACAGTTTATTTGCAAAGTTATTTCTTAGGTGCCAAAGCTGTAGCAAAGTGAAAAGAATAGACATTCCGAGTCCTGCTTCATGGCTCTGTAGCCCAGGAGCCATGCAGCTTTGAATATGGGATAAAATCTATTTTTCTACCAATATTGACCCTCTTCCACCACAAAGCACTTGCTCGTCCCTATGTGAGCCCTGCCTTAGTCCTGTGAGATTAGCCTCCATGGATTGCTCTCTTGGGTTCTTCTATGATCTGCCTTCTGGCTAGAATGTGCCATTTCTGTTGGGACAGTGATGAGCACACTTTGGGCAGATCCCTGTGACCAAGCCTCAATTTCCTCATCTGTAAAATGGGGATAACAATGTGATTCACAGGAATTTTGTGAGGACAAAGTATATTACAAAGTACTTTGTAGATGTGAAAGTACTACCAAAATGCTTATAATTGTAAAATTAATATTCTTTCCTATTACAGTTTGCATTCGTATTTTCCAAATCTCTACTGAGGGTCTATTTAAAACAAGGTCCTGTGCTAACTGCTGAGATAACTCCTCCAAGCAGAGATTTTAATTAGAGAGGGGAAGAGGTGAATTTAGGCTAAGGGAGGGTGGAGCAGGTCTTAACAGAGGAAAAGAGATGAGCCAGCCTTAAAGAATAGCAGGATTTGGGGGCGCCTGGGTGGCTTAGACGGTTAAGCGTCCGACTTTCGCTCAGGTCATGATCTTGCGGTTCGTGGGTTCAAGCCCCGCGTCGGGCTCTGTGCTGACTGCCAGCTCGGAGCCTGGAGCCTGTTTCAGAGTCTGTGACTCTCTCTCTCTCGCTCTCTGACCCTCCCCTGCTCACGCTGTCTGTCTGTCTCTCTCTCTCTGCTAGAAATAAATAAAACATTAAAAAAATTTAAAAAAAAAGAATAGCAGGATTTGGGGCACCAGGGGGCTCAGTTGGTTAAGTGTCCGACTTGGGCTCAGGTCATGATCTCGCAGTTCGTGGGTTTGAGCCCCGCGTTGGGCTCTGTGCTGACAGCTCAGAGCCTGGAACCTGTTTCAGATCCTGTGTCTCCCTCTCTCTCTGTACCTCCCCCACTCACACTCTATCTCTCTCTCTCTCTCAAAAAATAAACCCCTCCCCCAAAAAGAGAAAAAGAATAGCAGGATTTTTGTTGTGTAAAATTGGGCGGAGGCAGTACAAAAGATTGTAGGGGAGAGGAAGTGTGTAAAGGGAAGTGCAGAGAGCAAGGCATATTCAGGGTGAGTGAGCAAACCAGTTTCATAGAAGAGGCTGGGAATTCAATGTTGGGCCAGATTTTCAAGGACTTTGTAAAGAGTAATTATATCCTTTAGGAGTCTGGATGAATAAGAGGAAAATAAATTCCAATGTTTCTTAATATCTTTTTCCTACTATGGCATCTGTCCTATGAAAAGCTCTACACTGAAAAATAAGTGATCCGGAGGGATTTGGATGTCTTCACAATACAATTCGATTGATTGTCCTAATGGATTTTGCAGCGGATTGCATATTAGAGTGGCCAAGAAAGGATTTGACTGAAAATAGACAATTCAGTCCAACCAGTACCTTTGTCGACAATTATTTCTTGAACTTCTACTATCAGATTTATCTTGGGACCCAGAGAGATTTAAAAAAACACACATGGTTCACTTACTAGACGTCCTCTGCCTGGCTTTATTCCTGTTTCTCTCCCACACATGCTCCTAGGGTCCAGCAGAGGGCTTGGCCTATATTTGGTAGATACACAGTACACATGTATCATTTTTTTCCTTTTGCTTAAATAATAAAATGAATGACTCATTTAAGATACGATCTAGAGCACAGCTACTCAGAATTTTCTGTGATGATAAAAATGTTCTATATTTGTGCTGTTCAACATGGGAACCACTAGCTCTATGAGGTCATTGAGGACTTGAAACATATCTAATGCAACTGAGGGGCTGAATTTTAAATTCTATAAAGAAGAAAGGGGAACAAACCACAAAAGACTCTTAATGATAGAGAACAAACTGAGGGTTGATGGAGGGAGGGAGGTTGGAGATGAGCTGGTTTGGTGATGGGTATTGGGTAAGGCACTTGTGATGGACACTGGGTGTCGTGGGTAAGTAATGAGCCACTGAATTCTACTTCTGAAACCAGTATTGGACTGTATTTTAACTAAAACAAAGTTACTGTGTCTAAAAAATAGTATTATTTAATACAAATTTAAATTTAAATAGCAACATTTGGTTAGTGGCTACTGTGTTAGACAGTGCCAGTCTAGAGAAAAATGTTCTTTAGAGGAAATCCACACAAAATCCATTCATCATGTCTTCATAACATTACATAGTTGATGAAGTCCCTTTATAAACAACCTAATTGCTACAATGTTGGAGTCATGGTATCACGGTTCTGGGGGGGAGGTTAAGATTCCAGGCACTTCCCATGAACTCCTACCTTGTTGTTTCACTTTAAAAATACAGTTTAATCCATGTTTACTCAACTTCTTTCCTAAAAGGTTAAATGAGGGTGGCAGGAGATGATTTCCCAGCTGCAATCATTGTGATTCATTGAATGTGTTTACACCTGGCAGGTTTAAAATAGCACAAGTTTAATTTAGTAGCACCTGTAGCCAATCTAGCTAATTATAAAAAGGCTTGGTAAGCCCGTGATTATGTCAAGAGACAGACTTGCTACCTGAGTGGCCCTATGAACAGCGTGCTAAGAACTTCTCTGCGGGTAAGATGGGTGAGCACAATGTGCTTGTTTTTTATTATAATTGTTTGAAAAATTATGTGCATGTATGCAAGATGGAAAGAATAGACAGTGCACAACATAATTTTTACACAAAATATAGGGTTAAGGAAGCCTTTCCTAATTCAACATTCTAACATTAGGTAACCTCAAATTACCTATCTAATATATGCTAATATCAAATACATCTAATATATGCTAGAGTCTATGACGTGAATTAGGGACTTTTTCCTTTGTAAGCATGTTTTGTTTAGAAAAACATTAAAATTGATCCCTTTATTCATTAGCAAAACTTTGAATCTCCACTAATTTGATTAACCTGAAATATAGTCCTTCCTTCTCCGTTACCACTACTACCACTACTTGTCAAGGATCCTTATATTAAATTATTGTGAGTATTCCAGAGGAGATGTAATTTTCTGTATAAAATAACCACTACTAAAATTTAAATTCAGTAAAAACAAGTGTTGTCTCTTTGTTTTCAGTTTTGGTTACTGACAAAATCCTAAAGCCTTAAACAGTACTGTATACTTAGCAAAAACTCAAGTATTTTATGTTAATCAACAAATATAATCAAATTTGCCTATATCTTTACAATCCCTCTTTCTACCATCCACTTAACTGACCACTAATCACTGCCACTCACAAGTTACTGCCTATGCCACTACCTGGCCCCTTCCTGACCTCCTGTAAACAATGGTGCTGTATGTCCCACCAGGTAGTTGCCCATCCCACTGCTGACCTCTGTTAGCCCACCTCTAGGATTCCATTACCAACAGGTACACTCTTTCCACTTCATGTGATCAGCTCTCTCAGTGGGGATTTCTATAACAGAGCTGACTGTATGCACCTAATGATGCCGTTCTTCTCTCCAAATGGCTCTTTTTTCCAGAAAACATAGGTGATTCCTGACACAGGATAGTGGTGGTGCAGGTAATGTTCTATGTGGGTGAGAAAATGCTCTAATGTAATCTGCTAGTGTAAATTAAAATGCAGCTGTTAGCAATAGGCCCATTTGGTCTGGTCCATTTGTCCAGACTTCACTTAGAGTGATTTTTCTCTTAGAAACCTTACTTTCTCTCTCTCTCTCTAGGTCCAAGCCCCTTCAAAACAACTTGGACACTTAAGTGACTGAGTCACTCAGGTCCCCCATGAATATCTGCTTGTCCTTTCTAAGACTGTTTATCCCAGAGAAGTCAGGCTATTCCAGGTGTGACTCCTGGAGGGAATGTGATTGGAAAGACTTTGCAGTTAAAGAGGGCGTTATTGGGGTGGGATAAGATTTGGAATGGGATGTGACCCCTTATGCTCCCTTTTATACTTTGTCCTGAATGAAAGATAAGATGTTAGGAGACTAGGTTACTGGACTATAGAACTTTCTAGAACCGTGATTCACAAAGCCAGTGGGGACCTGGGAGTCTTAGGAACACAATTCTGGGATGCACCCACAGTTCCAGAGACTTTCTTTTCTAGTGATGGAGTTCTTTCAGCATTCCCTGGACTTTGGGAGGCTAGACACAGCCTCTAGGATAGTGCATAAACGGAACACCTCAAAAATAATAATGTTAATGTTTGCACTGTACATCATGGAAAAGGAACACAGTAGCTTGTAGCGTGAAGCAATCATCTCAAGGAGGCTCCAAAAACACCAGGGCCAATATGGTGCCCAGACTGCAGAGAGGATTAATTTTGGCACATTGATAGTCTTGTGCCACTGCACATGCCCAGTGGGGACGCTTTGATTTAGAGAAATTGTAACCTAACTCAACCCTTCAGCCTATTCAGTATCCTATCTGAATGAGGCCAAAGTAACTTGGTAGGTTTGTATTCCCTGAATAATATTTACTTAAGGAGAATGGAAGACAATTGAAAATTTGTAGAAAGAAAGTGACTCCAAAATAAAATGTTTTCTATGAATAATTCTACAAAAAGATAATTTGCATCAATTCAAGTATAACTGGAGCTTAGAACACTTGATTTTCACGTTTTGCTAAAAAATCATTAGCCTTGAAATCCTTACCTTGGCAAAGTTCTTCATCAGAGCTTACATTTCTAAATGTATCTCCTTTTTCTCTTTAAATACCCTAACATCCAGCCAAAAGAGACTGCGTTTACTCCAATAGTTTGGTATTTCTCAACAGTTGCTTTATGCTCAAACTTGTTTCTCTTCCTGAATCTTTTATCCTTCATGGCCCAATTCAAATTTCACTATCTCATAAGAAATTTTTTCTCTCTCGCCAGAAACAGAAACCATATCTCCCTTTAAAATCTTTTTTAATATTTATTTTTGAGAGAAAGAGAAAGAGTGTGAGTGTGAGCAGGGGAAGAGCAGAGGGAGAGGGGGACACAGAATCTGAAGCAGGCTCCAGGCTCCAAGCTTTCAGCACAAGAGCCCAATGTGGGGCTCAAACTCATGAACTGTGAGATCATGACCTGGGCTGATGTTGGATGCTTAACCGACTGAGCCACCCAGGTGCCTCCATACCTCTCTTGTTGGAACTTCTGTAAAGTCATATCTGGGCCTCTATTATTTTACTTTTCATATTCTATTATAGCTATTTACACATGATCTGATTAGTAGGAATTAGACAAGCTTAGGTTCAAATCTAGAATCTGCCACTTACAAGATGAATGACCTTGTAAAAATTATTTAAATTTTTGCTAACCTCAATTCCTTAATCTAGCAGATGGTGAGAGTATCTTGTATTGTGGACTCTTGGGAAACCATAGCCTCAGTTCTCCATCCCATGTCCTTGCCTTTTGTGATATCATTTTGTAGGGCATGCACCAAAGGTAGTCTGTTTCCCCACTCCCTGAACTTGGGCTACTCTTGAAACTTGTTTTAACAAATAGATATGATGAATTTTGAGTGTTGAGTATGCTAGTTCTGAATTTAGGTCTCAAGAGACCTTGCATGTTCCCATTTGCTCTTCTGAATCCTGCTCAGCTGTCATTTGAACAAGCCCATGCTAACTTGATGGAGCATGGGAGCCCACTTGGAGCAGAGAGGAGCTGTCCTACAAAGGACATTATAGATAAGCCAGTAATTAGCTGATGTATGGGGAGATGGATAGTGAATGGTGAATACAAGTGATATGAAAAGAATCCCACACTGAGTCCAACACAAATTACCAGCACATAGAATTGAATTGTGAGATTAAAAATACGTGGTTGTTCTAAGCCAGTCATTCCCAAACTTTAGCTTGCACCAGAATCCCTTTGAGGACTTGTTAAAACAAAGATTACTGGGCTCCACCTCCAGAGTTTGATTCATAGGTCTAGGCTGGGGTTCCTAAATTGCACTTCTAACAATTCTCCTGTAATATTGATGAAGATGGTCCAGGTACCACATTTTGAGAATGACTATCTTATGCTGCTAGATTTTGAAGTGATTTGTTAATGTAGAAAAAGCTACCTGGTAGGGATATTGTAAGGCCTAGTTATTATAGATTTAAATTATCTGGCAGATAGTAGGCACTCAAGAAGTTTAGTTACTGTTACTTGTTTTAGCTCCTTAACTAGCCTATAACTCCTTTAAGTGAAAGGACAATCATCTAGTAAGTTCACTCTATTTTCTCAATTTGCAAACACTTAAATTTCAGTCCAATATGTTATATAAATAGCAAGCAGGTATCCTACACATTTTTTTGCTCTTTATTGTGATTATATTCTTTCATAATTGGAAGACATTTCCTGAAGATAATTCGATACTCTTGAATCAATTCTAAAATCCTGTGGCTTTCTGGCATTCATAAATCTATTAAATTGTAAAAATCACAGAGAATTAAAATTTTATCACATGATGGTTGAAGATGTATAGTGCTACCGTATCTTGAGAGACTGAGGATTCTGGAAAGAAGGGAGCTTAAGTAATCACTCAGGAAAGATAGAAAGCCAAGGACAGAACCGCCAGGTTGGGAGGGAAGGGGGAGATTAAGGACTGGAGATCTCTATAAAGTCTAAAGACCCCTCTGGTGGGAATACAGTGTAGAAAATAGAAAACGAAAGAGATATGTTCTGAATATAAGCTATTAGAATTTAAGATTTGGAGGATGGGCTTATTAAATAATGCTTGGAGTACATATTTTAAAACAACTTCCAAAGTGATTCTGATGAGAAATAAGTTTGGCAATGAATATTTTAAAATCTGTTTCTTACTATCACCAAAAGCCATGATAAGGGAGAAATCTATATCTGTGAGGGCTGAAAAACTGATGCTGTGAACATTACGCATTATATTATTCAGTGTTTCCTACAAAATTCCATGAAGAGAAATTTTTTGTAGTTTAGTGTTGAAAAGAAGATTGTCTTTCCTGAAGAATTGACATATTTTTTTCCTTTATGATGTTGAAAGTTATAAAACTCACATGGTTACCTTGTCATCTTGGCTGCTAAAAAGCTGAGAGCCACCTCTGAAGCTTAGCCCCTTCCAGATTGTATTAAGTCCTCTCTTTGCCCAGCGTTCCTTTGAATACCTCCATGCTACCACTTCTACATCATATTTAAGTTATTCATTAAATATATTCATCATTTTCCTGAAGACCCTAATAGTAAGGACTGTATCTTCTATATTCATCTATAGTAACTAGCCATCATGCCTGGTATGCAGACGGTAAAGATTTTTGTATTTTGGCTAAAGTATAAAGTATAACCAGCGAAGGTTGGTAACTATCAGAGGAGTTATATTAACACTAATGGTTAATAGGTTTGTTCTTTAATGGATTTTAATTTTATATTCTAATCATATGTATTTCATTGCTGAGTATTAGGAAGAAATCCTTTCCCTCTATTTCTTACATTTTAGGTGAAGAGAGTTCAGATAGTCTTATACCTCTGGCCTCTTTATGCCCCTTTATTTAGTCTATCCCAATCAGATGAGTTACTCATCTGATTGGTAAATCTGAGAAGAATAATCCAGACATGCTGTGCTTAAATCCTCCATTTTTTTCTAGTTTCATCTTTTAAATCAATTAGGTCTGTGTTTGATATACTTTCTTTTATTCCTTTATTTATATAGATCTAGCTTATCCTCTGAAAGCTCAAATGCCTTTATAAATACATTCCTTACTCTTTGATTTCTTGATACTTTCTCCTCTGTCATTGCCAGAATTAAAATTATTTCCTGAGCCCCCATTTTTTCTTCACCTATAAAGCACCCTTTAATTACTTTGCTGCTGTTGGCCTTTGCATGTTTCTGAGGTAGCTTAATTCCCAAGACTAAGGCATCACAAGAATGCTTTAATGAAATTTTTGGTTTGGGATCAATGGTTATTCCTAGTTTTTCTGTAGAAGAACTTGCATCTATAAACTGATAATACCCACTTTTTATTTGTCCATTAATAAAATCTATTTTATTTCAAATATTAAAGCTACAATCTTTTAAAAAAATTTTAACATTTATTTATTATCGAGAAATAGACAGAGGCACAGAATCTGAAGCAGGCTCCAGGCTCCAAGCTGTCAACACAGAACCCGATGCTGGGCTCAAACCCACAAACTGTGAGATCACAACCTGACCTAAAGTCGGTCGCTTAATCTACTGAACCACCCAGGTGCCCCTTAAAGCTACAATCTTGATTTCCAATATTTATAAGTATCATTAGCAGGTACTGGAACATAGAGCCTCAGGAACAACATAAAAGCAAAAAAGCCACACAACTCTAGACTAGCTTTGACTTGGTTCCAAATAAAGGTCAGTGTTTATAATCTGAAGGCCAAAAATACCTTGCAATGGAATATAGATCTAGTTGACAATAATGTTAGATGGCATGAAATTATCAGTCCTTTAATGTCTGAATGTAGTGCATACAACAACTGTTTAGTGAAGAAATAGAAGGAAGACTAATAAAAATAGTCTGAATAAAACGTGTCATGATCCTTGATTCAATCCAGGGGGTAGTGGAAGTCCTTAAAACAGTATCCACCTTGTAGTTCAAGTTCTTAAACAGTGAGCCAAAATGCATTGTCTCCTATCTTTGATAAGTCTAAGTCAGAGGATATATTTTATACATGGAGCAGTAAACTCCTAATATCAATATAGATTACACAGATTTATTCCCTTAACCACAGACAAAACCAAACATCTACAGGCCTCCATAAAATATTGGGCATTTAGGGACAGAGAAATATGTATAGTCCCTGGGAAATACATGCTCCAAGAGGGAGAAAAAAAAAAGGGGGGGGGACGGAGTGCAGTGAGCATGCCCAGTTTTTACTTCCTAAATGTACCCACCACATACATGTATGTTCACTTTCCCTTGACTGGGGTGTGTAAAGAGAGGGAGAGTGTTCATTAGTATTAGAGAAATTGAGGCAAAGAGGCTTAGATCAATCATAACCTTTTAATAAAGTAAATTTGTCAAAATAATTGGAAAAAAGAAGATTCCACTGGAAAATATATTTAAGTAGTAAAGTCTGCTCTGAAATTCCTAGATCCTGTCACTAGAATATTGTTCTAAGTACCAAAATGAAAAGCTTACTAGTGGGGTTGTGGTTCAATCTACTTTTTGACAGTTGGTAAGATTCAAACCACTGCCTAGGAGTAGCTGAACAGTAGCAGCAGCATCCGCGTGCAATCCTACCGAGTAGTCTCTGCACACTTAGGCAGTCAGAGTTGCCCAGTGAAGCACTACGGTATGACAATAATGATGATGACCAAGGGGACAACATTTGCAAGCCCTCGTTTGCCAGGCATGTGCCAAGTGCTATATATGCTACCACATTTGGTCCTCAAAATGATCTTCTGAGTTAAGAATCCATATTCTCATTGTGTAGTTAGGGACAACCAGGTAAAGTGGCATGCCGAGTAGAGCTCCTAAAGCTGAAAGTAGCAAAGTCAGGTTTGCCTCCAGGGTGGCTGATGGTAAATCATGTGTTCTTTCACAAATGCCAAAGTAAACACCTCTGTAAATATTATGGGGCTGGATTACGAGAACTCTAAGACTCTTCTGACTTTCTGGGTTTCTATGACCTGACAGTGTGAAAAATTCCTGCTAGTTAAACACTACCCCAGATCATCATTTCTCTTCTTTCCTCCTTTTATTATTTTTTTTCCGTATGTGAAAGTTCCAAAGGGCTGATTGGAAAGGACTTGCATAAATACAGTAAAAGTCATTATAAGGTCATCCAAAGGACAAAATGGGGAGGAAGGCTATGTTACAAGTGGAAAATTGTTGTCTGAATTACAACCTGGTCAGACCAGCTCCGGGATCAGTAGAGGAAAACATTATATGCCAGGGCCCTGTAAAATAGAATTTACTTCAAGTTCCAAGACAAAAAATAGAATTTAAAAATGGAAAATAAGTATTTTACAAATATCTTCTTAGATATCTTAATTTGAAAGACTAGAGTTATATAGAACCCTGATCATCATCAGTCTAAGAAATATTCCACATATATGGTTCCCTAATTTAAAATTTGGAAAGATCAGTGGACTTTGCAGGTAAAGGTTTGGATCTTACTGTGTGAAATAGGGTATATTGGTTGGTCTCCCTGAGCTTTAATCTTTGTACAAAGAGTCAAACAGTTATTCCACAGACTTGCTGTGAGTGGTCAAGGAAAGGAAAAGTATATTCAAATGCCTGGCACCGTGCCAGGCCTCTAGCTGATATTAATAAGTGAGAGATTGTACTTAAATCATCGGAGGTACATCATTACATTTCTTCAGATTCCCAAATCACTTTCTTGATAAATTTATAATGTTAGGAAAGTCTGAAAATAGTTTGCCTTTATTCAGTCATCCTATTACCATTTTTGAGGTTCCTGTGTTACGCCAGATACTGTGTTCCTCTTTGTGGACACAGATTAAAGGAATGTTTTCAAATTGCTTCTGACGGAGTAGAAAAGAAAGCAAAAAATAGGTAAGTATAAAATGGTATGAAACATGATGTTGTAGAAATAACTCCCCAGAAAGGATCCCTAACCATAAAAGAAAAATGATCCTAAATGTAATCGGGTTTGTAAGTGTAGTCTTTCTTTGGCGACTCTGTAACTTTCTGCTTTTGGCCAGATCCCATCTTGTTCTCACATTGACTCGATTATTATAACTTGAAGATACTTGCCTGTGATAGTGAAATGTACACTGGACTTGGGAACAAAAGAACTGAATCTTAAGTCTGGGTTTATCATTTAGCGGTTGCTTGAATAGGCAAGTCAAAACACATCTGTGAACTTTAGTTGTTCTTCTTAAAGCACATCTTTATACTTGCATGTGGTGAGTGTGTGCACACATGCATGCATTAAAAATTTTTTTTCATTTATGGAATACTGCAGAATAGCTAGTCAAATGGTGAAGTTTAAAAGACCAGGAATAGTGTTTGGGTTTAACAGTTGTGAAGCGGCAAGAAAAATGGACAGGGTCATCTCAACACAGAGCAGTGAGCTGAATGGTCACCAAAGGGCAAAGCCTGATTATAGGCACCTTTTTTTTTTTTTTAATGCCAATTGAGGGTCTGAATCTGTCTCCTGGGTCCAGTAATGAGATTTCAGGCAGGGACGGTTAATATAAGGTGTGCATGCTGACACCCTCACAGTAGACAAGCCGCTTTGACAGTAGTCCTCTTCCCTACTGAATTCAAGTAAAGTCTCAAAGTCCTTTCTCAAAACTTCCTGCAGGTAGTCACTACTAATCTATCAGAGTTGGCCCTCAAGTTGAAACTTATTTATCATTCCAGATTTATAATAAACCATCAGACTCTGATGGTGTCTCTGACCTGGCCAATGGTGACTTCCTTCAGCTAATCTGCTTACTACCTGCAATCTTGCAGTCAGTGGAAGGAAATATCAGGAAGAAGGATTTCATACATTTATCCCCCCAAATATTCAGAAATTCTAATTAAATACATACTGTGACCAAAGACTTAGTGCCTACAAGTGTCCTCACAGCTGCTCACCTGAATCCTCAGGCTTCCTTAGTTCCCTGTGACTTTTTTCATGATAAATGTCTATGACCTAAAGTCATCTGCAGGTGTCTTTCTAATAATATACAGGGGTGAAAGCCACTCAAATAGCTGTGTCACTGAGATTATATAGGAAGATAATTTGTATACTGACTTTAGATGTACAAAGGTAGGATTTGTGTGTGTGTGTGTACGCATGCATATGTGTTATATTTACTTCTACTGCAACTGTATTGTTGTAGTGCAATTTTCATTATTCATAGCTGGTGTATTTGTCATCTTGGGTTGTCATAACCAGGTTGCATAGACTGGATGGCTTAAGCAATAAAATTTGGTCGTTAGTTTTATTTTCTTATATTTCTTATAATGATTCTGATTTAAATATCTGAAAATATTTGCCTCCTAACCTGAGTTGGGAAGTAGCCTATCTCTTTGATTTTCTAGAAGAGTTTCTGAGCTATTGATCAATTTGATAACATTATCAACCAACTTACCAGTGAAGCCATCAGGTCCTGGAGTTTCTTTGTGGTGAGGCTCTTAGCTACAGATTTAATTTCCTTAACATACATGGTTATTAAATACAGCTATTTCTCCTTGAATGACCTTTTGTAGCTATGCCTTTCAGACAATTTTCCCATATTTAAATTGTTGAACTTACTGGTAAATGTTCATAATATTCCTTCTAAATGTGTGTAGACTCTATAGAGATGTTCTTTTCCCCTCCTACTTTCCTTCCCTCTCCCTTCTCTTCCTTTTCCTCTCCCTTTCCATCTACTTAGTTTTGTTTCTGATACTGGTATTTTTTTAAAGTACAATCAACACACAATATTATATTAGTTTCAGGTATACAACATAGTGATTCGACAATAAAACACATTAAGCAATCCTCACCACAAAAGTGTGGCTCCTTACGTAGTTATTGCAATATTATTGACTACATTCCCTATGCTGTACTTTAATCTATGTGACTGGTTTACTTTATTACTGGGAATTTATACTTTTTTTTTTTAAATAGTTTATTGTCAAGTTGGTTTCAATATAACCCCAGTGCTCATCCCCACAAGTGCCCTCCTCCATGCCCATCACCGCCCCTCCTCTCTCCCCCATACCTATCAGTCCTCAATGTGTTCTCAACATTGAGGAGTCTCTCCTGGTTTGCCTCCCTCCCTCTCCCCCCCCCATTTCCCCCTTCTTCTCCCCCACGGTCCTCTGCTAAGTTCCTCCTAATCCTCTTATACATGCAAACATATGATATTTGTCCTTCTCTGCCTGACTTATTTCGCTCAGCATCACACCCTCACGGTCCATCCATGTTGCTACACATGGCCAGATTTCATTCTTTCTCATTGCCATGCAGTAATCCATTGTATAGATAAACCACATCTTCTTGATCCACTCGTCTGTTGATGGACACTTAGGCTTGGAAAACAAACAATCCAGTGAAGAAATGGGCAGAAGACATGAACAGACACTTCTCCAAAGAGGACACCCAGATGGCCAACAGACACATGAAACGATGCTCAGCATCCCTCCTCATCAGGGAAATACAAATCAAAACCACACTGAGATACCACCTCATGCCAGTCAGAGTGGCTAAAATGAGCAAATTGCTGGCGAGGATGTGGAGAAACAGGCACCCTCCTACACTGTTGGTGGGAATGTAAACTGGTGCAGCCCCTCTGGAAAACAGTGTGGAGGTCCCTCAAAAAATTAACAGTAGAACCCCCCTATGACCCAGCAATAGCACTGCTAGGAATTTATCCAAAGGATATAGGAGTGATGATGCATAGGAGCCTATGTACCCCAATGTTCATAGCAGCACTCTCAACAGTAGCCAAAACATGGGAGTTTATACTTCTTAATCCCCTTCACCCATTTAGGTCATTCCCCCACCCACCTTCCCTTTAGTAACCACCAGTTTCTTGGTATTTGACTCTGTTTCTGTTGTATGCTTGGTTTATTTTCCCATGTAAGTGAAATTGTATGGTGTTGGTCTTTTTTAGTCTGATTTCACTTATATACTCTTTATGTCCATCCATGTTTCCAGAAATGGCAAGATCTCCTGTTTTTTGTTTTTTTGTTTGCCTATAGCTGAGTAATCTTTCACTCTGTGTGTGTGTGTGTGTGTGTGTGTGTGTGTGTTTATACATACATACATACCACATTATCCATTCATCTATCAATAGACACTTAAGTTGTTTCCATATCTTGGCTACTGTAATCTCCATTAAACATAGGTGTGCATATATCTTTTTCAAATGAGTTTTTTGTTTTCTTTGGATAAATACCCAGTACTGGAATTACTGCATCGTATGGTATTTCTATTAATTTTTTGAGTAAATTCCATACTATTTTCCACAGTGGTTGTACTAATTCACCTTCCCACCAACAGTGCCTGAAGGCTCCCTTTCTTCACAATTTTGCAGACAAATTATTTTGGTCTCTTTGATACTAGCCATTCTGAAAGGTGTGAGGTGGTATCTCCTTGTGGTTTTGATTTGCGTATCCCTGAAAATTGATGACACTGAGCATCTTTTCATGTGTCCTTTGGCCATCTTTATGTCATCTTTGGAGAAATGTCTACTTGGGTCCTCTGTTCATTTTATAATCAGATTATTCAGGGGTTTTGTGGTGTTGAGCATGAATTCTTTATATCTTTTGGATATTAATCCTTATCAAATGTATCATTTTCAAATACCTTCACCCATTCAGTAGGTTGCCTTTTTGTTTGGTTGACAGTTTTCTTTACTGTACAAAAGCTTTTTATTTCAATATACTCCTGATAGTTTAATTTTGCTTTAGGAGATATATCTACAAATGTGCTGCTAAGGCCAATGTCAAAGATAATACTGCCTATGTTTTCTTCCAAGACTTATGGCTTTGGGTCTCACATTTAGGTCTTCTTTTTAAGTTTATTTTTGTGTATGGTATACAAAAGTGGTCCAGTTCCATACTTTTGCATGTAGCTATCCAGTTTTCCCAATGCTACTTAGGAGATTGTTTTCCATATTGTATATTGTTATGCCCTTGGTTGTAGATGAATTGACCATATACAAATGGGTTTATTTTTGGGCTCTCTATCATGTTCCATTGATTGGTAACTATTTTTGTGCCAGTACCATGCTCTTTTGTTTGTTACAGCTTTTTAGTGTATCTTTTAACACGAAATTAGGATACCTCCAGCTTTGTTCTCTCAAGATCACTTTGGATATTCAGAGTCATTTGTACTACTCTACAGATTTTAGAACTATTTGTTTCAGTGTTATGACAAATATACTGTTTGTGTTTTGATAGGAATTGCACTAAATTTGTAGATGGCTTTGGATATATTAACAATATTCTTAACAATACTCTTTTGATCCACGAGCATGGTATGTTTTTCCTTTTTCTGTGTGAGTGTGTTGTCTTCAATTTCTTTGAATGTCTTCTGCTTTTCAGAATATAAACCTTTCACCAACTTGATTTAATTTATTCCTAGGTATTCTTTTTGGTTCAATTATAAATGAGACTTTTCTTGATTTATTTTTCTGCTAGTTCATTACTAATTTTATGTTCTATAAACTTGGATTCATTTATTCTAATTTTTTTTGGTAGCGCCTTTAGGGTTTTATATATACATGGTCTCCTGTCATCTGCAAATATGACCATTTGGCCATGCCTTTTATTTTTCTTGTTTGATTGCCACAGCTAGGATGTTCCACATTATGTTGAATAAAGATAGTAAGAGGGGCGCCTGGGTGGCTTAGTCGGTTAAGCGTCCGACCTTTGCTTGGGTCATGATCTCGCGGTTCGTGGGTTCGAGCCCCGCGTCGGGCTCTGTGCTGACAGCTAGCTCAGGGCCTGGAGCCTGTTTCAGAGTCTGTATCTCCCTCTCTCTCTGACCCTCCCCTGCTCACGCTGTCTCTTTCTCTCTCTCCCAGAAATAAATAAAAATATTTAAAAAAAAAAAGATAGTAAGAGTGGATGTCCTTGTCTTGTTGCTTATCTTAAAGGAAGAGCTTTCAGTTTTTCACTATTTATTATATTAGCTGTGGGTTGGTTATCTATTGCATATTGTTATGTTGAAGTATGTTTCTTCTAACCCCACTTTGTTGAGAGTTGTTATCATGAATGGAAATGAGTTTTGTCAAATGCTTTTTCTGCATCTCTTGAGAAGATCATATGATTATATTTTGTTGTGATGAATCACATTGGTTGTGCAGGGAGTGAACTACCTTTATCTCCCTCGAATAAATCTCACGTGATGGTGTGTAGATAATTCTTTTAAAGTTTTGTTGAATGCTATTTTGTTAAGGATTTTTGCATTTATGTTCATCAGGGATATTGGCCTATAGTTTCCTTTTTTTTTTTTTTTTTGTAATGTCTGTGTAGTTTTGGTATTAGGATAATGATGGTCTGGTAGAATGTATTTGGAAGCTTTCTTTCCTCTTTTTTTTTTTTTTAATTTTGAATAGTTTAAGAAGAATAGGAATTAATTTTTTTTACATATTTGGGTAGAATTCACCTGTGAAGTCATCTGATTCTGGATATTGTTGGTTGGGAGTTGTTTGATTGCTGACTGAATTCCATTACTGGTAATTGGTCTGTTCGGAATTTCTATTTCGTGGTGAGTCACTTTTGAAAGATTATGCTTCCAGGAAATTATCCATTTCTTCTAGGTTGTATAGTTGGCATGGAATTTTTCATAGTAGTCTCAGAATCCTTCGTATTTCTGCGATATCAATTCTGTTACATTTCAAATTTTACTTGAGGCCTCTCTTTTTCTTCATGAGTCTGGTAAAGGCTTATCAATTTTGATCTTTTCAAAGAACCAGCTCTTGGTTTCATATTTCCTTTTTGAAATCTCTATTGCATTTCTTTCCACTCCATTTTTTATTATTCCTTCTACTAACATACAGTTTTATCCATTGTGTTTTAGTTTGTTTAGGTGTAAAGTTAGATGGAGACTTTTCTTGTTCCTTGAGGAGTAAATTCACTGTAAATTTCATTCTTTGAACTACTTTTTCTGTGTCCCAAAGAATTTTTAGATGTGTTTTCATTTTCACTTGTCTCATTTGTTTTTTTTTTAATTTGTCTCTTTTGATTTCTTTGACCCATTGGTGTTTTAGTAGAATGTTGTTTAGCCCCCAAGTATTTTTTTTTTCCAGTTTTTTTTTCTTTGTAATTGCTTTCTAATTTCATACCATTGTGGTTGGGAAAGATGTTTAATATAATTTCTATCTTCTGAAATTTATTGAAACTTGTTTTGAGACCTAACATGTGATTTATCCGGGGGAATATTTCATGTGCACATGAAAAGAATGTATTCTGTTTTTGGACGGAATGTTCTTTATATATCTGTTGAGTCTAATTTGTCATTCAAAGTCAGTTTCCTTATTGAATTTTCTGTCTGGATGACCTATCCATTGATTTAAGTGGGATATTATAGTCTCCTATCTTATTTTCAACTTCTAGCTTTGTCTATCAATGTTTGATTTGTATATTCATGTGTTCCTATATTTATAATTTTTATTATTGGATTGATTCATTTATCATTATGTAATGTCCTTCTTTGTCCCTTGTTATAGTCTTCATTTTAAAGTCTACATAAAGTCTATTTTGTCTAAGATAAGTATTGTCCCCTGGCTTTTTTTTACTATTTGCATGGAAAAATCTTTTTTTTTTCCTTTAATTTTGAAAGAGAACATGGTAAACTGGGGGAAGGACAGAGATGGAGGGAGGGAGCAGGGGAGAGAGAGAGAGAGACAGAGACAGAGATGACAGAGACAGAGAGAGAACAAGAACCATAGCATGCTCCACACTGTCAGTGCATAGCCCTGTGTGGGGTTTGAACTCCTGAACCATGAGATCATGACCTGAGCTGAGACCAACAGTCAGACATTTAACCAACTGAGCCACCTAGATACCTCATGGAAAATCTTTTCCATCTTTTCATGTTCAGTCTGTATATGTCTTTATGTCTGAAGTGAGTTTTTTACAGACAGCATATAGATGGGTCTCAGTCTTTTTTTTTTTTAATTCAGTAGTCACCCTATGGATTTTTTTATTTCTGTTTTTTGTTTGCTTGTTTGTTTTTTGGAGCATTTTGATCATTTACATTTATTTAAAGAAATTACCTACAAGTACTTATTGTCATTTTGTTAATTGTTTTCTGGTATTTTTTGTAGTTCTTCTCTCTTCCTTCTCTTGCTCTCTTCCCTTGTGCTTGATGACCTACTCTAGTGTTATGTTTAGATTTCTTTCTTTTTTGTATTATCTATTACAGGTTTCAGTTTGTGGTTACCATGGGGCTCATATATAACATCATAAATAAATAGCAGTCTATATTAAGTTGCTGGTCGCTTAAGTTTAAGCGCATCCTAAAAATCGTACATTTTTATTCCCCCTTCCATATTTTATGTATACAATGTCATATTTTACATTTTGAGTCCTTTAACTAGTTTACATAAAGTTGATTTCACTAGTTTTGTCTGTTGAAAGACAAGATTTATAAGTGACGATCTACTACCTTTATTATGTTTGCTTTTACTTGTCAATTTTTTTCACTTCATATTTTTCTTATAATTAGTACCTTTTTATATGTGCTTAAAGAAGTTCCTTTTAACATTTATTGTAAGGTCAGTTTAGGGGCACCTGGGGAGCTCAGCCAGTTAGGTGTCCGACTTCGGCTTGGGTCATGATCTCATGGTCTGGGAGTTTGAGCTCTGCATCAGGCTCTGTGCCGATAGCTCAGAGCCTGTAGCCTGCTTTGGATTCTGTCTCCCTCTCTTTCTGCCCATCCCCCACTCACACTCTGTCTCTCTCAAATAAATAAATGTTTAAAAACTTTGTAAGGTCAGTTCAGTGGAAATAAACATCTTTAACATTTGTCTATCTTCAGAATTAAAGGAGAGAAAGAATTTGCAGGGTAAGGTATTCTTGGCTGTAGGTTTTTACTTTTCAGCACTTCAAATATATCCTGCCATACCCTTCTGGCCGGCTTCTGGTGAAGAATCAGTTGATAGCTTAATGAGATTTTGTCTTAAATGTAAGTAGTTACTTCTCTCTAGCTGCTTTTAAAATTCTAGTTTTAATTTTTGACATCTTAATTGTATGTCACAGTGTACACCTCTGTGGGGTCTTGTTTGGGACTCTGTTTTTTTCTGAAACTGGATTTCTGTTTTCTCCAGGTTAAGGAGGCCATCTTGGACCCCTCAACTTACATTGGTAGTTTTAAATATTCTTTTATTTCTAATGAGTCTGGTTACAGTCTTATCAATTTTATTGAGCTGCCAGTGAAACAGGTGATTTTTTTTTAATTTTTTTTGTTATTTTGCCTTTTTTTGCTCAGCATTGTTTCCTGCCTTCTCCTTTGAATTTAATTTGCTCTTCATTTTTTGATCTTAAGGTGAAATACTGTGAAATTGCCTTGACTTTTTTCTCCTAATTTAATCATTCAATGCTATCCATTTTCCTGTAAGCAATTTTAGAGTGCTTTAGGATGTTTTATTTGCATCACGCTTTTTTTAATTTACCATTTTTTAAAGTTTGTTTATTTAGGGAGAGACTGAGAAAATGAGTGGGGGAGGGGCCGTGAGAGAGGGAGGTCCCCTAAGCAGGTTCTGTGCTACCAAAGCAGAGCCCAATGCAGGGCTCAAACTCTGGAAACTGGGTTTGTGATCATAACCTGAGTTGATACTAAGAGTCAGGTGCCTAACTGGTTGAACTACCCAGGCCCTCAGCTGCATCCCACATTTTGAGGCATTTTCATTTCATTCCATTTAAATGTATTTTCTAATTTGTGCTTTTTTTGTTCAAATTATGTGTATTTAGAAATCATGGTTTAACTTAAAATATTTGATAAGGCTTCTTGCAGATATTATTCTGTTACTGGTTTTTAGTTTAATGCCGTTGTTGTCAAAAAACACACCTCCTACTACTTCAATTCCCCTTCAGCTTATTGGGACTTAGTTTATTGATCCACAATTTATCTGGGTAAAAATTCTGAGTGCACTTAGAAAGAATACGCAGTCTGCTGTTGCTTGGAGTTTTCTTTCTTTCTTTCTTTCTTTTTTTTATGTTACTATTGAGATAGAAACAGAGCATGAGTGAGGGAGGGCTAGAGAGAGAGGGAGACACAGAATCAGAAGCAGGCTCCAGGCTCTGAACTGTCAGCACAGAGCCCGATGTGGGGCTTGAGCCCACAAACTGAGTTCATGACCTGAGCCGAAGTCAGACGCTCAACTGACAGAGCCACCCAGGCGCCCCTTTCTATAAAAGTCTTATGTTAGGTTATCTTGGGTGATGGTATTAAATCTATGTTCTTATTAATTTTCTGTCTACTTGTTCTATCAATTATTGGGATAGGAGGGTTGAAATCTCTAGCAATAATTATAGATTTGTCTGTTTTATCTTTTAGCAGTTTTGCTTCGTGGTTTGAAGTTGTTTTTAGATAGATACAAAAGTAGGATTCTGTTCTTAAGGTGTCCTTTATCATTATGAAATGTCACTTTTAGTCAGATTCATCACCTAACAGCCTTTAAAAAAAAAAAAAAACTGGGGCGCCTGGGTGGCTTAGTCGGTTAAGCGTCCGACTTTCGCTTTGGTCATGATCTCGCGGTTCATGGGTTCGAGCCCCGCATGGGGCTCTGTGCTGACCACCAGCTCAGAGCCTGGAGCCTGTTTCAGAGTCTGTGTCTCCCTCTCTCTCTGACCCTCCCCTGCTCATGCTGTCTCTCTCTCTCTCCTAGAAATAAATAAAAATTAAAAAAAAAAAAAACTTAGTAATGAATTGGTTTTAATGGAGGGAGAGAATCCTCACCTTCTTTATTCTCTTAAACATGAAGGTATAGGAAGCTATAAAATGAGGCAGTCACTCTAGAAATAGACTCTTTCCTGATTAAAAAGATTCCATGGCACCATGTTTTCTATAGGGCACTTTCCAGTCGTTTTGCTAGAATGTCCTTCCATGGCCTAAGTACTTGGTCTGTCTTGTCCATCACTGTATGTATGTCTAGAAAAGTGTCTGGAACATGGTACTTAATTGCTTAATATGAAATCTAGACACCTTAAGAATGGTATTCAAAGCTGATGAAAGCTGGCCTTAGGCTCATTTATCTCTACCTCCTGGCCTTGGGAATCCTGTTGGGCTATGGGATGAGATAGAATAAGTTGTCAAAATCCAGTCTTTAAAAACAGCATGTAACCAAAGGTGGTTTGAGGAGCAACATGCCAGGAAAAGACAGGGTGAAATCTTGGATACATGGCAGGGATGATACTAGGCATTTGTTACGAGGCTTCTTTAACAGAAACATCAGTGTAGTGTTATTCTAGTGAAATCCATATGGGATCTTTTCAGGATCCAGAAGTAAATGGAAATATGAGGTGAAGGTTATAATAGCAAGTAATTTTTTTACATAATGTATTGTCAAGTTAGCTAACATACAGTGTATACAGTGTGCTCTTGGTTTCAGAGGGTAGATTCCCAATAGAAAGTAATTTCTTTTGACATTTGTTGTGGGCCACACAGCTTGTACTGAATGCCCAGGCTTGGCTCTAATAGACTCTCCCCTGTGGCCCTAGAAATCCTGCTTTTAAATCCTATGGCACTAATTGTCCATTCGTGACCACTGTATACATTCATATCACCTTTGATCCTGTTTCTTCTCTCTAGAATAAATTCTCTTTCACACCCCCTTTCCAGACGACCTAGCTGGTTGAAATCTTACTTCTTATGAGTAGGATCAATTGTTACCTTTGGAAACTTCCTGTCCTTCCTGTCCCCTGTAGGTGAAATTAACTTCTCTTCTGTTTCTCAAACCCCTTTTATCTTGGCACCCCTCTAGCAATTACCATGTTCCATTACAATTTTTGTTTGTGTCTCTTCCCTAGATATCATGGAGTCTTTTTATAAATAAAAGACCTATTCTCAATATTATTCACATTTGTTCCTTCTGAGTCTTTGTGCCTAGGATAGTGTCCAGGACATAAATTATTAAGTCTCTTCTAATGAATTAGTTGAGTGAGTGAATGTTACATAATCACCAAGTTCCCTTCCAATTTAGACATTGCTGGGTCTGTGGCCTGGATGGCTACTCTGACTCATAATTATTTCATGACACCCTAGAACCTAGCAGTTAATTCACCTATCAAAAACAGAATGAGAGTAATACAGTGAACTTAGGGAAAGAATGATGGTTTTGTTTAGATTTTATTATCAGAGTAAACAATCTGCTTTTGTCAAAGGGACAAAACCTGTGAGAAACCAACTTCAGTAGTGTTAGGAAATGTAACTCAAATAATGGAATGCTGCTGCTTAGCCATCAAATTGGCAAAATTTAAAAAGTTGTAGTAACTAATGCTGGTGGAGATGCAGAAAAATAACTGACCTATATTACTGAAATGTGAATTACAACTTCATAGTAGCTGTTAAGCTATATATACCCTTTACCCGATAATCCTACTCCTGAAAATCTATTCTGTAGAATACAAGTTTGAGGATATATGTACAGAATGGTCTTTTCAGCATTAGTTAGAGTTTAAAGCCCACTGGTTGAAAATAATACTCCTTGACCCCGAATAGCCAAAGTAATACTGAAAAATAAAACCAAAACGGGAGGTATCACCATCCCAGACTTCAGCCTCTACTACAAAGCTGTCATCATCAAGACAGTATGGTGTTGGCACAAAAACAGACACATAGACCAATGGAACAGAATTGAGAACTCAGAAGTGGACCCAAAAGTATACAGCCAACTGATCTTTGACAAAGCAGGAAAGAATATCCAATGGAAAAAAGACAGCCTTTTTAACAGATGGTGTTGGGAGAACTGGACAGCAACATGCAGAAGAATGAAACTAGATCATTTTCTCACACCATGCACAAAAATCAACTCAAAATGGATAAAGGACCTGAACGTGAGACAGGAAACTATCAA